>NW_026712344.1:4174757-4841714 GCF_030504385.1 Musca domestica | reverse complement strand
TACATGGACAGACGGACGGACGGACAGACGGATGAACGGACATGCATAAATCGACTCAGAATGTGATTCTATGCAGATCATCAAAAGGAACTATATGTCTATCTCGTTTCCTTTTGCCTGTTACAAACAAATTCACAAAGAAAAAATACCCTGACGCGTCGAAATTCAAAATTCAAAATAAATACTACTTTCCAAAGAAGGTCCGTTGTAAGCCACCATCCACACCAAATATGCCTGATGAACCTCTTAACCAACGGCGAGGTGCGTCGCATAGTGGTGAAATCATTAAGCTCGTCTCGAAAGAGAAATTAGCAAATAAATCATAAACAAATAATCTTCGAGTTAACAAAGACAAAGCTAGTATTTTTTTACTGTAGGGTCTAAAACAAAAAAAAAAAAAACGAGGAAAAATTAATTGAAACAAACAGCAAATATTTTTTTTTTTTTTTTTTTTTTTTTTTTTTTTTTTTTGATGTATTCCTTTCAACACATTTCTAATAACAATATTTGTGATAAATGAAGGAATGTTACAAAAGGTATATATTTGTCCTCATTTAGATATAGGTCTTATATAATATTATATCCTAATATCATTCGACTTAATGTTCTCTAATTTGGCATTTGATGATTTCAGCATTGGATGATTTCATCTAGCCGATTTGAGGCAATTTGAAGGTTTTAATAGCATTTTGCACATTGACATAGAGGCCACTTTATGATTTATTTCCTATCCACCAGTACCTGTTTATACAAGGTGAGATGAAAAAACTGCAACCAATTTTAGTCATCATCTGTCATTTCTAAGCCACTCATCCGACAGCTGTTAAAATTATTCCAGTGACAGCTCATTATATTGTTTACAAGCGTACAAAAACATTTGTTGGGAGAATTTTCCATAAAAATTACATTATTCGTGATGGAATTCAAAAAACCACAAGTGGATATCGTTAGAGCACTCCAGCATTTAAATCTGAATGAATCTTTTGTGTCTCGTCAAGGAAATGGACGGAAGAAACCAGCAACATCGGCAGAAATAGTTCGAAAAGTAAAAAAGCGACTTGATCGAAACCCGCGTCGGACTGGCCGAAAAATGGCTCGTGAGCTGAACATATCGCAATATTCCATTCTGCAAGCATTAAAAAATGAGCTCGGGGTAAGGCCATGGAAATTCCAAAAAGTGCTAAAACTTACACCGCAACAGAAAGAAAATAGACTCAAAAGAGCTGTAGAGTTGCTTCGATTGACCGAAAGTGGTGAACTGCCGAATATGGTTTTCTCCGATGAGAAAACATTCGTTGTCCAGCAGTTTGTAAACAAACAAAATGATCGTGTTTACTTGCCAAAGAGGTCAGCTGAAAATGTGCACCTTCGGTTGGCCACCACCACTCAAGCGCCGGCCATGGTGATGGAGTGGGCCGCCATAACAGCCGATGGTCGTATTAATCGGAATAAATGCCGAATATTATCGTGAAAATATTCTGGAGGATGAATGAATGCCTTGGGCACGCAAACGTTTTGGCCGCAGACCTTGGACAGGACTCAGCACCATCGCACTCAGAACGCTACCCCCAGAAATGGTTACAAAATAAGGTTCCTCGCTTCATTTCCAGCGCACAATGGCCACCAAAATCTTCGGATATCAAATCCGTTGGACTATTGTGTCTGGAATATTTTGGAAAGCAAGGTTGGCACTAAAAAATACCAAAGTTTAGATCCCTCAAGCAACCGCTTCGCCGAGAATTGGCAAAATACCGCAGAGCAACATTCGGGCAGCGGGCCGTTTGAAGGCCATAATTCGTGCCAAAAGTGACCAATTCGAACAAATCTAAACTTATTCTAAAATTTGATGCTATTTCCGACATTTTTTGCTTTCATTCTATAAAATTTTAAACAAAATGTAAAAATTATGGTGTTTGACTTTGTTGCAGTTTTTTTATCTCTAGATTTTATAAAAATAATCCTCATATTCCTATGAGACGTATTGTCGCATACACTATGTATATACTTAAATGAACGGGTTTTAAGAAATCTTTATACAATAATTTCAAAAAATATAAAAAAGGGCACTTTCTCCTATATTTTTTTTTAGTAAATATATCGGTTATATATAGCGAAATATATACAATGTGTATATACAAAGGAAGGGGATGTTATTTAGAATGCTTATATCTCCAGAATGGCTGAAGCGATTTTGACAAATTTTGTCAATTTAGAATGCCTTTTTGGCATAAAAGTATAAAATCTAAAAAAATCGCATAAAAAGATACCAATAATGATGTTAATATAGATTTTGTAGTATTTTGTGATTTTTTTTTTTTTCAAATTTTTTTATCGCATGCGATTTTTTCAATTTGACTTATAATATTGAAGTGTATATTTTGTAATATTTTTGCACTTTACAACACAGGTTGGGGTTATTATTTATATACAGATTGCAA
Source organism: Musca domestica (assembly GCF_030504385.1). NCBI lineage: Eukaryota > Metazoa > Arthropoda > Insecta > Diptera > Muscidae > Musca > Musca domestica. The sequence continues at coordinate 4,839,276 of NW_026712344.1, read as the reverse complement.
TTATCATTCAACCCTCATGGAATTTTTGACAAAGCTAGGGTTAGGCTGAGAAGGGCTAAGCCTATTGTTTTCAAAGATGTCCGCAATATATTTAGGGGTTGAAATGGACCAGCAACTCAAAATGTTCCTGATTTTGCAACCGTTATAAAGGTCACACGTAGAAAACAAAGGACACGAAATCTTGCATGAAGTTAGAATTTAAGACAGCGGTTAGAATGAACCACTACTTTTGTGTGAAAAATATTAACATTACTTACAGGCGATATCCGAAATACACAAAAAGCGAACTTCTGGCTTTTTATATTGTAAGTTTGATTGGGCCAAAAATTATGTAACACCACGAAATATTGGTTTCCCACATAGGAAAGTATATATGGATCTTCCAATCTCGCCGAGCTGAGTCGATCTAGCTCTGAATGTCCGTCTGTCCATATTAATTTGTAATCACTCTACAGTTCTCAATTATGGCCCGATCTTCACGAAATTTAGAATGGAGGTGGGGCTAGGGTCAGAATAGAACCCTACTTCTTTTGGAGATGATTGCATAATATTTAGGGGTTGAAATGGACCAAAAACTGAAAAATTCCTGATTTTGCAGTTGCTCTACAGGTCGCAATTATAGACCAATCTGCTAGGGCTAGATCTTAGGGCTGGGCAGAAGCATTCCAATGTTGATGTTCATCGGGTAATATTTAGTGGGTGAAAAAGGTCATGACATTTGTGTTAAATTAAAGTCAAATTTTCCATTAAACCACGAATATTTTGAATTCCGGCGAAATCACAAATAGACGAGCAGGTCAATCATGACCGTTACATTGATGCTGATAATGAATATATAACAAATATATATAGGGAAATATGTACAATACATATATACAAAGGAAGGGGATGTTATCTAAAATGCTTGTATCTCAAGAATGGCTAGACCGATTTTGACAAACTTTGTCAATTCAGAATGCCCTCTTGGCATAAGAGTATAAAATCTAAAAAAATCGCATTAAAAGATGCCAGTAATAATGTTAATATAGATTTTGTTCTATTTTTTTATATTTTCATATTTTTTATCGCATGCGATTTTTTCAATTTGACTTAAAATATTGAAGTGTATATTTTGTAATATTTTTTCACATTACAACACCGATTGGGGCTGTTATATACAGATTGCAATTATTATCCGATGCTCATGAAAATTTTTACAAGGGAAGGGTTAGGCTCAGAAGGGCTATGCCCATTTTTTTCAAAGATGTCCGCAATATATTTAGAGGTTGAAATGGACCAACAACTAAAAATATTCCTGATTTTGCAGCTGTTATAAAGGTCACAAATAGAAACCAAAGGACACGAAATTAGAGTTTAGGACAGCGGGTAGAATGGACCACTACTTTTGTGTGAGAAAATAAGAACATTACTTGCAGGCGATATCCGAAATACGCAAATGTCGAATTTTTGTGGCTTTTTATGCTGATTTCATTGACGAATATAGCCAAATATCGTAGACAAGCAAATCATATAGTTGAGTCTCAATTTGGAGATAAAGAGGGGTCTCTTGCTTTTGTAGATGATCGCAAAATATTCAGGGGTTCAAATGAACCAAAAACAGAAAAAAAAATCCTGATCGCACCATTGAAGCCAATCGACACGCCTGAGAAGATAGTTAAGGATAGCGAAGAAGCCTAGCATATTTGTTGACCATTGGATTATATTTTGCTGTAATATGGACCACAACAACTAATAACACGACGGAGTGCGTAAATATTGGACAAATGTCCATGGTCAAAATGCTAACGGTCATATCTAGGCAGTGCTTCATAAATTCAAGAGCGAAATCTTCTAAAATGGATTTGGACATAAGGGGGCTTCTAACATATTGTAGTGTTGTAGGTTATCACATGGTCGGCCCCGCACGACTATAGCCTTTGCTTACTTGTTTTGGGTTACGTTCGATGTATATTTTTGAAATGTCGATAATCGCTCAATTGTTCCTGTAGTTAATTCTCTCGTTTACTAGACAGTGAAACCCTCGTTTTACTCGTTATGTATCTTTGTTCAATATAACGACGTCCTTTAGATACTTTCAATCAATAGGAGAAATTTAACTTCATTTTTCATAATCCCTGCTTCCCGATCCCTTATGAACTTCCTATTTCCCATAATGAGTGCCGCTATGTAAATAAATTTCATGTGTTTACAATGAAATTTCACTTAAGCATATCATTTTATCAACACCATCGTCGAATGAGTTTGGGCGGAAAAAGTGTCGCCTTATGTACGAAGTGTAAGCAGCAGCAGTTGTTGTTGTTGTTTTTAATACATTCTCTTGATTCGAATACATCCACTCGATGTGAGCGATACACTCCGGGCGTTGTGATGATCCGACATCGACTGGATGAACTGAATGGAAAATGTCATAAATACACGAAGGATTAACTTGAGTGACAACTGTCAGTCGTGTGTAACGAAATTATGAAAAATGTTTAATAAATTTAAAAGATTTAATAATGCAGAACAAGTTTTTCTTGGTTGGTGTCGTCGGATTTTTTTTTTTTTTTTTTTTTGTATTTTCTAAAGATCTGACGAAGCACTTAGTCGCGTCCTTCATTTCAAACACTTGGCCTGAAATGATATGTATTTCTTTATATGCATATGCATTTTAAAATTGTTCTTTATTTATTTGATAATTTCAAATATTTTCTTGTCGTTTTTATTTTAAAAAGAATTTATTTTTAAAACTTGAATGCATCCTCATATTTTTATGGATGCGTGCATTTTATTGCCGAATTATGTTTTCTTTTTTACAAATGATGTCAATTGTGCAAACACCATCAAATAAATTTCTCTGTTGCGTATGGCCACATATTTTGGAATTTAAATTAAGCCAAGCCAATTTTATTCGTCCATCATTCAAATGGATATTTAAGAAAATGAAGTTATTAATACATTACTTCCACATAAATAATAAAGTCCACATAAATAATAAATAGGATATTAACCGGTTTCAAAATAAAAAAGTTAAAAAGTATCAGTAGGTTTTGCCGGCGGATTTATACCCTCAGCTAATGTTCAATTATTTAAATATTTTTTGACTTCTAATAAAAACTTAACTTCTGTTATGATTATTCAAATTGTTGGCCCTCTATGGAGTGGGTTCTCGGAGGAAACAATTGGTATGGGCAAAGAAAATCTAAAATTTATATCCAATTTTATGCGAAATCATAAATTCCATGTTCATCTCAGGTTCCTGGTTGAGAGATATACAGGTTGAGATGAAAAAACTGCAACCAACTTCAGTCTGTTGTCATTTCTAAGCCACTCGCCTGAAAGCTGTTAAAATTATTTCAGTGACAGCTCATTGTATTGTTTACTAGCGTACAAAAACATTTTGGTGAGAATTTTCCAGAAAAAAAGTTATTCGTGATGGAATTCAGGCGTGATAGAGTGGCTGTCGTTAGAGCACTGCAGCATTTAAATGTGAATAAATCTTTTGTGTCTCGTACTATCGCTCGTTACCGTGATACTGGTAGCGTAGCTCGACGTCAATGAAGTGGACGGAAGAAAACCGCAACATCAGCAAAAATGGTTCGAAAAGTAAAGTAGCGACTTGATCGAAACCCGCGTCGTGGTGGACGAAAAATGGCTCGTGAGCTGAACATATCGCAATATTCCATTCGGTAAATATTGGAAAATGAGCTCGGGGTAAAACCTCAAAAGACCTAAGAATTGCTTCGAAAGTGGTTGGCCGAAAGTGGTACACTGCCGAATTTGGTTTTCTCCGATGAGAAAACATTCGTTGCCTAGCAGTTTGGAAGCAAACAAAATGATCGTGTTTACTTGCCAAAGAAGTCAGCTCGTATTAATCGACCGTGGCATCAGAATAAATGCCGAATATTATCGCGAAAAAATTCTGACGGGTGTATTAAAGCCTTGGGCTCGCAAACATTCTGGGCCGCACACCTTAGACTTTCCAACAGGACTCAGCACCATTGCACTCAGCACACGCCACCCAAGAATGGTTACAAAATGAGGTTTCTCGCTTCAATTCCAGCGCACAATGACCACCAAAATCTGCGGATACCAATCCGTTGGACTATTGTGTCTGGAGTAAGGTTGGCGCTAAAAAATACTAAAGGTGAGCAATTCGAACAAATCTAAACTTATTCTAGAATTTGTTGTTATTTCCGACTTTGTTGCAGTTTTTTTTATCTCACCCTGTATATCATCTTCACAGCAGATCTTGTGTTAGCAAAAATGTTTGTATGTATGAAATTTGAAGAAAGTTGGATGCTTATTTCGCTTTCTTTGAGCGTTTTGTTTTTTAAAATCTTAAACCATATGTGGGAGTGGTGCCAGAAGAAATGTTCTCTATCATCTTTATAACAGATCTTGTAGAAATATTGATCTTCACGAAATTTAGAATGGAGGTGGGGCTAGGGCCAAAATAGAAGCCTATTGCTTTTGGTCGCATAATATTTAGGGGTTAAAATGAACCAAAAACTGAAAAATATATCGGATATATATAGCGAAATATATACAATGTATATATACAAACGAAGGGGATGTTAGCTAGAATGGTTATATCTCAAAAATGGCTGGACCGATTTTGACAAATTTTGTCAATTCAGAATGCCTTCTTGGCATAAAAGTATAAAATCATAAAAAGATGTTAATAATGATGTTTTTATAGATTTTGTAGTATTTTGTGACATTTTTTTATATTTTCATATTTTTTATCGCATGCGATTTTTTCAATTTGACTTATAATATTGAAGTGTATATTTTGCAATATTTTTTCACCTTACAACACAGGTTAGGGTTATTATAAACAGATTGCAATTATCGTCCGATCCTCACGAAAATTTTCCCAAGGGTAAGGTTAGGCTCAGAAGGGCTATGCCTACTGTTTTCAAAGATGTCCGCAATATATTTAGGGGTTGGAATGGACCAACAACTAAAAATGTTCCTGATTTTCCAAGGTCACAAATTGAAAGCAAAGGACACGAAATCTCGCATGGAGTTAGAGATTAGGACAGCGGGTAGAATGTACCACTATTTTTTTGTGAAAAAATACCAACATTACTTATAGGCGATATGAGAAATACACAAAAGGCGAACTTCTGGCTCTTTATACCCTCCACCATAGTATGGAGGGTATATTAAGTTTGTCATTCCGTTTGTAACACCTCGAAATTTTAGACCCCACAAAGTATAAAATTCTATGTCGATTTATCAATGTCCGCCCGTCTGTCCGTCTGTGGAAATCACTCTAGCTTATGTATTATGTCTGCAGGACTTTTGGTATTGAAAATGTGCCATGTAGGTCCACATCTTTTAATAGACCCCATATAACGGTACCCACCGATATTCAGTATTTTGATGATTTTAGCGACATTATTTACCGGAATTGTTTCAAATTTGGTATTTGAAGTTCGTAGTAGACACTACAACATAAAACAGAAAATGGGCCAAGTAGGTCCACTTCTTCGTATAGCCCCCATATATCGGTACCCCCCGATATTCAGTATTTTGATGATCTCAGCAACATTATTTACCGGAATTGTTCCAAATTTGGTATTTGAAGTTCGTAATAGACACTACAGCGTAAAACAGAAAATGGGCCACGTAGGCCCACTTCTTTGTATAGCCCCCATATAACGGTACCCCCGATATTCGGTATTCTGGTGATTTTAGCGGCATTATTTACCGGAATTCTTTCAAATTTGGTGTTTGAAGTTCGTAATAGATACTACAGCCTTTGACAAGTATATATATATATATATATATATATATATATATATATATATATATATATATATATATATATATATATATATATAATATATATATATATATATATATATATATATATATATATATATATATATATATATATATATATATATATATATATATATATATATATATATATATATATATATATATATATATATATATATATATATATATTATATATATATATATATATATATATATATATACATATATACATACATATATATATATATATATATATATATATATATATATATATATATATATATATATATATATATATATATATATAATGTAGCTAAAATCATCAAAATTCCGAAAAAAAATTCCGAATTCCGAAAATAGGGAGGAACCATGGGAGTTGTAAAACGTGGACCTGCACAGATAATTTTTTGTCACAGGCTGTAGTATCTATTACTAACTTCAAATACCAAACTTGAAAGAATTCCGATATATATATATATATATATATTTTTTTTTTTTCTTTGAAAATTGACAAATGGTGGAGGGTATTCAAAGTTCGGCCCGGCCGAACTTATAGCTTTTTTACTTGTTTATGCTGATTTCATTGAAGAATATAGCCAAATATCGTAGACAAGCATGTCATATAGATGAGTCTAAATTTGGAGATACAGAGTAGCCTCTTGCGTTTGAAGATGATCGCAAAATATTTCGGGGTTCAAATGAAACAAAAACAGAAAAAATTTCCTGATCACACAATTGAAACCAAACGACACGTCTGAGAAGAGACTTAAGGACAGGGAAGAATTCTAGAATTTTGGATGATCATTGGATTATATTTACCTGTAAAATGGACCACAACTACTAACAGCACGACGGAGTGCGCAAATATTGGCCAAATGACCCTGATCAAAATGCTAAGGGTAATATCTGGGCAGTGCTCCGTGACATAATTTCAAAAGCGAAATCTTCCAAAACGGAGTTGAATATAAGGGGGCTTCTAACATATTGTAGTGTTGTGGGGTATCACATGGTCGGCCCCGCAAGACCATAGTCTTTGCTTACTTGTTTTTTTTTTATACATTAAATATATTTTTATGTTTACATAAATAAAAAAAAAATCTTTTTTTTTTCATTTTGCTGTTTCTGTATTTTGAGTTCCCTTCTGAAAATCTTAACACATCACATAACTTATTTGAATTATTATTTTTAAACAACTTCTCCAAAACTCCACTCAAATCTTTGAGCGAAAATCTCTCCAACCATCTGCATTCTCAGTTCATAATCCAACATCCTCACTTAAACAACATTGTATGAATAGATCGAGGGGGTACACTAACATTGATGGTGCCGCGAATGCTATCATTCAGGGTAATATCCTGGGGAATAGATGCACTGAAAAGAAAAAACAAAATTAAATTACATTAATTCAATACTTTGTATCTCTGGTGTGTGTCTGTGTGTACATGCATTTATTTCAAAACATTGTTGTTAATGTCTCCAAAACAACAGATGCACTCACATTGATTGCTCTCAAGTGTATCAGCCGGGAAAATAAAACATAAAACTATTAACAATATTCAGTTGAGATTTTCCGAAGACATGCCATGGCAGGGAGAGACAGTTATTGATTTAACGAGGATCGGATAATAAGTGTGTGAGTAGAATGCGAGAAAATGTCTAAACGAGTAGTGTGGGGCTAAGAATTGTTTTCACAATTGACATACATTTATTAATTATTCCCGCACACAATGAATGGCTAATTTGTTCATCCATATTTGTGTTTAATTTATTTAATAATTGATAATTGGATAATTGTTAATCAAAATAATTATGTGGATAAATACAAATTTGTGAATTAGTTATTTAACCGCATTTGTCTATAATTGATATATCCAAGTTTTGCGCTTTGATATACAAGGTGAGGTAAAAAAACTGCAACAAAGTCAAACACCATCATTTTTACATTTTTATACCCTACACCACAAGGTGGTCAGGGTATTATGTCTTTGTGCATTTGTTTGTAACAGGCAGAAGGAAACGAAATAGACCCATAGTTCCTTTTGATGATCTGCATAGAATCACATTCTGAGTCGATTTATGCATGTCCGTCCGTCCGTCTGTCCGTCCGTCCGTCCGTCTGTCCATGTATTTTTGTAAACAAAGTACAGGTCGCATTTATTGCCCGATCCAGATGAAATTTTGCAAAGATCTTTTGTTTGGCCCAAGGACGAACCCTATTTAAATTAGAGATAATCGGTCAAAATTTAGATATAGCTCCCATATATATCTTCGTCTGATTTGCCTTTTATTGTGCACCAAATATGTAATATCAGCCCGAATTGTATGGAATTTTGCTTATGCACCCAAATTAGGCCGAAATCGGTTCAGATATAGCTATAGCTCCCATATATATTGTTCATCCGATTTGTTATTTTTGTCCACCGCCGCCGTAATGTGCACTATGCAACAACTATGTTTGGGGAAATATATCAAATACAGCTCAGAAATACATTTGCTAAATTTAATCGAGATCGGTTCAGATTTAGATATAGCTCCCATATATAACTTCGTCCGATTTACCTTTTATTGTGCACCAAACGTCTAATATTTGTCCAAATGGGATGAAATTTGGCATTTACGACCGAATTGAGTCTAGAAGCTAGTATGTCAAATTTGGTGAAGATCGGTTCAGATATAGCTATAGCTTCCATATATATTATTCATCCGATTTGTTATAATTGTTACCCACAGCCGTAATATGCACTCCGTAACAACGATATTCAGGGAAATATATCAAATACAGCTCAGAAATATCTTTGCCAAATTTTATCGAGATCGGTTGAGATTTGGATATAGCTCCCATATATATCTTTATCCGATTTCAAATCAATTGTGCACCAAATGGGCAATACAAGTCCGAATTTAAAAGATACAAATGCTTCGGCATATTAAGTCCTTTGAACTTTAAATTATAATTACTATCATAGCGTGTATGATTGAATTCTCCCATAAAAACTTTTAATTATTATGTGGAGCTCTACTTAATTAGCAAAGTGGTGTAGGGTATCATAAAGTCGGCCCCGCCCGACTTTAAGACTTTCTTTACTGGTTTGTTTTTAAATTTTATGGAGTGAAAGCAAAAAAATTTCGAAAATAGCATCACATTTTAGAATAAGTTCAGATTTGTTCGAATTGGTCACCTTTGGTTCGAGTTATTGCCTTCAAACGGCCAATGAAACCGTCACACGCTGCCCGAATGTTGCTTTGTGGTATTTTGACCCATTCCCGGCGAAGCGCTTGCTTGAGGTGATCGACACTTTGGTATTTTTTAGTGCCAACCTTGCTTTCCAAAATACTCCAGACACGATAGTCCAACGGATTGGTATTCGGAGATTTTGGTGGCCATTGTGCTATGGAAATGAAGCGAGTAACCTTATTTTGTAACCATTCCTGGGGGTTGCGTTCAGGTCTGCGGCCAAAATGTCTGCGTTCCCTCCAGAATTCTGATACCACGGTCGATTAATACGAGCGGAGAGCGAACATCGGCTGTTATGGCGGCCCACACCATCACCATGGCCGGTGCTTGAGTTCTGGTGGTCAATCGAAGGTGAACATTTTCAGGTGACCTCTTCGACAAGTAAACACGATTATTTTGTTGTTTACAAACTGCTGGACAACGAATGTTTTCTCATCGGAGAAAACCAAATTCGGCAGTTCATCACTTATGGCCAAGCGAAGCAACTCTTTAACTCCTTTGAGTCTATTTTCTTTCTGTTGCGGTGCAAGTTCTTGCATTTTTTTGGAATTTCAATGGCTTTACTCCGACCTCATTTTCAATATTTGCCAAATAGAATATTGCGATATGTTCAGCTCACGAGCCATTTTTGGCTCACTGAGACATGGGTTTCGATCAAGTCGGTTCTTTACTTTTCAAACCATTTCTGCTGATGTTGCTGTTTTCTTTCGTCCATTTCCTTGACGTCTGGCTACGCTACCAGTATCACGGTAACGAGCGATGGTACGAGACACAACAGATTTATTCACATTTAAATGATAGAGTGCTCTAACCATACCCACTTGTGGTTCTCCAGTCAAATATAAAGAAATCACTCTATCACGCTTGAATTCCATCACGAATAACTTTTTTTCTGGAAAATTCGCAGCAAAATGCTTTTGTACGCTTATAAACAATATAATGAGCTGTCACTGGAATAATTTTAACAGCTGTCGGACGAGTGGCTTCGAAATGTCAGCAGTTTGAAGTTGGTTGCATTTTTTTTTTTTCATTTCACCCTGTGTATTCTATTAATCCACGCATAATTGTGGATAATTTATTAATCCACATTTTTGGACAATTTTACATTTTTTCTCCACGGCAGTGGATAATAATAATTTATTTATCCACAAACTTGCAAAAGTATATTATCCACGTTTGTAGATAATTTATTCATCCTCCTTTATCGATATCCATGTAAAAATAGGGATATGTTTTTGATCCATAACTGTGGATTGTTTATTCAACTCAGATGGTGGACATTTTATATGTGGATAATAAAAATGTTAAATTAAATTCTCCTCAAATTTCACACATTCTAATATTTCAACTAACACAAGATCTGATGTGAAAATGGTAGGTATCGATGCTTTACTTCTGGTACATCCCCCATAACAGGTCAAATTTTTGAATAACCATAAAGTCCTTAAAACGCGAAACAAGCATTCGTTTATTTTCAAACATGGTACATTCCAAAATTTCTACTAACACAAGATCTGATGTGAAATGGTACATATCGGATCTCATACCTGCCTCTCAACGGAACAAAATTTTGAATAATTATAACATTCATAAATTATGAAATAAGCATTGGATTCACTTCAAATTTAACATATCGCAATATTTTTTACTAGCACAAGATCTGACGTGAAGATGATATACATCCACCTATCCCTTCTGATACTTTTTCGACAAAGGTTCACAAATTTTCAATATTTATATCTCTTATAACTTGCGAAACAACTTGGTATATCTACATATTTTGCTCAATCAGAGATCTAATGTGAATGTGGAATTTATCGGCTCACTCCTTATCGTACCTCCACCACAAAAGGTTAAAAATTAACAATTACTCCAAAAAAAATTGTTATTGGATGTCTGATATCTTTCAAATATTACACATCCCGACTGATACTTCCTAACATGTTTTTAATTTATTCCCATTTTTTATTCACCACACTTCCCATACCACTCCTCTATCATTCTTGACAACAATGCCCATAAATTTCAACAATTATTACTTGTTCTCAAGTGATATGAAATTTTCCAACTACTTAAATGGAAATCAGACATAATGCCAAAGTGTTCAGTTCTTAAGACTAGGTCATAAATTTTCAAGTATTTAGGCAACAGAAGTGTCAGCAAAAAGACACCAAAGCGTTTCAAGTATCCGCTATGGAATACGTAATACAAGATATGGTATTCAGTCAAGAAATCCAAAAGGTCGCGTGCCATTTCAGTTACTCAATCCCAACATTATTTCACTTACCTATTAAAGATGACAACAACAATCACACCATCACTGCGTTGAAATCCCACTGCATCCATTGTGCGCTGTCGACTTGACACTTTCACATCAATGCGTTTCGAATCGGGCCATACAAATTTTGAAAAATGACCAATGCCATAATACATTGGTTGTTTATAGAATTCGGAAAAATCTGAAAAAAAGCATACACATATTAATATTCGGATGAAGTCATTTTACTTTATCCACACTTACTTGTGGTATTCACCACAATGGGTGCATCAACAAAGTTATTTACATAATTTGGACCACCTCTTTCATCCAACACCAAATTCCAATCTATCCAGCCATTGAAATTATGTTGCAAATCTTGCAAAAACGCTTTGATATATTGTTCGCCACGTTCCCAAGAACCCAGTTCGGGACCATGTGTTTGCCATGGCTTATCGCCGACACAAGATTCAGTATTCAATAGAAGTTTATCAGGAAAAGATGTCATGGTGTTGTCAATCAGTTCGGGACCAAATATATCATCCCAATACCAATGTACTGCCAGGCCATCTAAATATGTAAGTGAACCGGGTATGGTGGCATTCATCTGTAACGAAATCAGATATTGAAGAACAAACTCTTTGTTTTCTTTCTCCTCCACCACCATCTGGTGATCTGGGTTATTGGCTGATTTCGTAAATCAATTTTTCTCAACTAATTCATCTGCAAATAATTTGCCATGGAAAACATACCCTTTCGAACCATGTTGGATATGTATACCGCTGATCATCATTGCCAAATATTAAAACATTTTTGAATTGAGATTTCTTCAGCATCGGACCGAGGTAGTCATTCAAATAAATTGCCTAAATGAAATGAAAGATTGAAAATTGTCATGAATAAAAAAAAACAGCAACTGCAGTGCTCGTGAAAAAAATGTAATTGGGACAAAGATAAATTATCCATAGGAAGAATATATATGTGATGTATAACAGGGTGGTATGAAAATTAATCAAACAGATATTCTGTGAAATTATCTTCAGATCGTCTATTTTCAAATTTATGGGAAAGGATCCACAGATCTCTGTGAGAAGATCTACAGATCTTATATGAAAAGATGTACAGATCTTCTATGAGAAGATCTACAGATCTTCTATAAGAAGATGTACAGATCTTCTATGAGAAGATGTACAGATCTTCTATGAGAAGATCCACAGATCTTCTATGAGAAGATCCACAGATCTTCTATGAGAAGATCTAGAGATCTTCTATGAGAAGATCTAGAGATCTTCTATGAGAAGATCTAGAGATCTTCTATCAGAAGAGCAACAGATCTTCTATGAGAAGATCAACAGATCTTCTATGAGAAGATCAACAGATCTTCTATGAGAAGATCAACAGATCTTTTATGAGAAGATCAACAGATCTTCTATGAGAAGATCAACAGATCTTCTATGAGAAGATCAACAGATCTTCTATGAGCAGATCAACAGATCTTCTATGAGAAGATCAACTGATCTTCTATGAGAAGATCATCAGATCTTCTATGAGAAGATCATCAGATCTTCTATGAGAAGATCATCAGATCTTCTATGAGAAGATCATCAGATCTTCTATGAGAAGATCAACAGATCTTCTATGAGAAGATCAACAGATCTTCTATGAGAAGATCAACAGATCTTCTATGAGAAGATCAACAGATCTTCTATGAGAAGATCAACAGATCTTCTATGAGAAGATTTGTAGATCTTCTATGAGAAGATCTAGAGATCTTCTATGAGAAGATCTAGAGATCTTCTATGAGAAGATCTAGAGATCTTTTATGAGAAGATCAACAGATCTTCTATGAGAAGATCAACAGATCTTCTATGAGAAGACCAACAGATCTTCTATGAGAAGATCTAGAGATCTTCTATGAGAAGATCTAGAGATCTTCTATGAGAAGATCTAGAGATCTTCTATGAGAAGATCAACAGATCTTCTATGAGAAGATCAACAGATCTTCTATGAGAAGATCAACAGATCTTCTATGAGAAGATCAACAGATCTTCTATGAGAAGATCAACAGATCTTCTATGAGAAGATCAACAGATCTTCTATGAGAAGATCATCAGATCTTCTATGAGAAGATCATCAGATCTTCTATGAGAAGATCATCAGATCTTCTATGAGAAGATCATCAGATCTTCTATGAGAAGATCATCAGATCTTCTATGAGAAGATCATCAGATCTTCTATGAGAAGATCATCAGATCTTCTATGAGAAGATCATCAGATCTTCTATGAGAAGATCATCAGATCTTCTATGAGAAGATCAACAGATCTTCTATGAGAAGATCAACAGATCTTCTATGAGAAGATCAACAGATCTTCTATGAGAAGATCAACAGATCTTCTACTGAGAAGATCTACAGATCTTCTACGAGAAGATCTACAGATCTTCTATGAGAAGATCTACAGATCTTCTATGAGAAGATCTACAGATCTTCTATGAGAAGATCTACAGATCTTCTATGAGAAGATCTACAGATCTTCTATGAGAAGATCTACAGATCTTCTATGAGAAGATCTACAGATCTTCTATGAGAAGATCTACAGATCTTCTATGAGAAGATCTAGAGATCTTCTATGAGAAGATCTAGAGATCTTCTATGAGAAGATCTAGAGATCTTCTATGAGAAGATCTAGAGATCTTCTATGAGAAGATCTAGAGATCTTCTATGAGAAGATCTACAGATCTTCTATGAGAAGATCAACAGATCTTCTATGAGAAGATCAACAGATCTTCTATGATAAGATCAACAGATCTTCTATGAGAAGATCAACAGATCTTCTATGAGAAGATCTACAGATCTTATATGAGTTTCTACAGTTTTTTTTATGGTTTGAAATAAGGTTAGAAAAACCGAGACATCCTATCCAAATACTTATTTTCACTACGTGCTACGTTTTCTGCAAGAGTCTTCATTTCCCCAAAAAATCGGTCCCTCCCAATAGTAAACATTACAATGTGTTCGTCCCAGATCTCTACAACATACCTGATTTCGTGGTGTCCAACCTAAACTCATGAAATGCACGAAAAACCAACCAATGACTCCGTTTAGAGGCTCATTGCCAGTGGATATGGACCAAATCGTTATATTTTTGGTTTGCATCAATTCGAGAAATCTTTGGTCCAATGGAAATGAAAAAAAAAGAAAAAGAACAATAATAAGTAAGCAGAAGAACTATTAATAAAAAATATAATCATCATTATATTGTAAATTTTTCCTCATTGAGATACATCTTCTCTATATTCACCTGAGATGATATAAGGCCCATGTTTGATAATATATCGGTTGCAAATTACTATAACCGGTCCAATCATTGTTTGTTTTCATCCATGGCGGTGGACTCCAGGCAGCGGCCATGATTTTTAAATCATCGATGAAGGCAACTGTTTCCAGACGTTTGATTTGCTTCACTTTTAAAAGGTCGCGCCTATCAAGCTGTGTGAAATTGCTTAGGTTGACATCATTTTGTGGTCGCTCATTGTAGGCCCAAGGTTCTAGATCAAAATCACAACCACCAATTGAAGTTCGTAACAGATTGTAGGCAATTCCATCTTTGTGATAGTATGTTCTGTGAGAAATTGTTGTTTGTTGTAAAATTACATTTACTTGCATTTTTATTGTCTTACTTACTTGAACAGCTGATCTTGAAGTTCAGGCTTCATTTTGTCCAATAAATATGCCACAGTCCCTGTTAAAGCTCCACCAAATCCTGTAATTTTTTGGTATGTCTTATTCCGATTTATCGCAATGGAAGCGGAAGGCTTTTCCAATGTTTTGGGCAGTGAAAATACTGAAATGAAAAAAAAAAATGATAAGACCTTCTCCAAATTAAGTACCAATTTTTGCTACATTTTATTACTTTTCGCACCATTTTAGTACGAATTTCCACAGCCCTATAACTCGCGAAGGCACCAAGACTGACCCTCGAGCAAAATTGCAAGATTGTAGCTTCAGCTGTTTCATCTGAGCGTTAATCCTCAGTCCGTCAGACATGCAGTTATTTCACTACGCTTTTATATATAGAGAGATATATGTAGTCGGTCCCGCCCGACCTTTCCTCATTTGTTAAACTTACCGCTGGTTTGACGGAAGCCAAATATTTTCCCCAGGGAATTTCTATTATCTACCATTACAGCATCGGCATCAAATTGTCTATTATGTGATTGGGGTGCACTATGGTAATCTTCGATGTTTGATACAGAACCAGCTCCAAAATGTCCCTTTGTTGGAAAAAATCGCAAGCCATTCTAAATAAGAATATATTTTGTTAATTAAGATGATTTTTTAATACAGTGTGAGATAAAAAAAAAACTGCAACAAAGTCAAACGCCATAATTTTTGCATTTTTTTTTTTTAATTTTATTGTCGGAAAATGTCGGAAATTGCATCAAATTTTAGAATAAGTTTAGATTTGTTCGAATTGGTCACCTTTGTCACGAATTATGACCTTCAAACGGTCAATAAAACCGTCCCACGCTGCCCGAATGTTGATTTGCGGTATTTTGGCCCATTTCTGGCGAAGCGCTTACTTGGGGTGATCGACACTTAGGTATTTTTTAGTGCCAACCTTGCTTTCCAAAATACTCCAGACACAATAGTCCAACAGATTGGTATTCCAAGATGTTGGTAGCCATTGTGCGCTGGAAATGAAGCAAGGAACCTCATTTTGTAACCATTTTTGGGTTGCGCGGGCTGAATGCGATAATGCTGAGTCCTGTTGGAATGTCCAAGGTCTGCGGCCAAAATTTGTGCGTGCCCAAGGCTTTAATACACCATCCAGAATATTTTCGCGATAATATTCGGCATTTATTTGATGCCACGGTCGATTAGTACGAGGGTAGAGCGACCATCGGCTGTTATGGCGGCCCACATTATCACCATGAGTTGTGGTGGCCAACCGAAGGTGAACATTTTCAGGTGACCTCTTCGACAAGTAAACACGATTATTTTGTTTGTTTACAAACTGCTGGACAACGAATGTTTTCTCATCGGAGACAACCAAATTCGGCAGTTCACCACTTACGGCCAAGCGAAGCAACTCTTTAACTCTTTTGAGTCTATCTTCTTTCTGTTGCGGTGTAAGTTCTTGCACTATTAGGAATTTCAATGACTTTACGCCGACCTCATTTTTCAATATTTGCCGAATAGAATATTGCGATATGTTCAGCTCACGAGTCATTTTTGGCTCACTGAGACATGGGTTTCGATCAAGTCGTTTCTTTGCTTTTCGAACTATTTCTGCTGATGTTGCTGTTTTCTTTCGTCCACTTCCTTGACGTCGGGCTACGCTACCAGTATCACGGTAACGAGCGATGGTAGGAGACACGAAAGATTTATTCACATTTAAATGCTGGAGTTCTCTAACGATAGCCACTTGGGGTTTTCCAACCAAATATAAAGAAATCACACTATCACGCTTGAATTCCATTACGAATAATTTTTTTCTGGAAAATTCTTACCAAAATGTTTTTGTACACATGTAAACAATATAATGAGCTGTCACTGGAATAATTTTAACAGCTGTCGATCGAGTGGCTTAGAAATGACAGCAGTCTGAAGTTGGTTGCAGTTTTTTCATCTCACCCTGTACATTGAACAGACCATTGAAACATTTTTATGGAATTCTCTTAGGTTTTTACAAAAATTATTGAATTTCTGGTCCAAATCAACCATTTTGTGCGGCCGCATTAAAAAAATCACCAGAACACTCTCTCCATATCTCAGACCAACCATTTTTTCCAACGCAAATTAATAATTTTCAATTTTTTGATTGATTTGAATGGAGATATGATTGTGCCATATTTGGTTAATACTGACATACAAAATGATCGATTATGGCGAGAAGGTGGATATTTTTACACTCAACTCAATTATTATAGACTTTTTTTGGCTACAAAACCCGAACCATGGTAGAGTTAAGAAGGTAACCTCGTTTACCCTTTTTTCAAAATTATCCATTTGACAGAAAGAATACTCATAATCCTTTGTAGGTATTCATTCAAATCGGAGATGGGAATCTTTTTTCTAAATTACAAAAACTGCAGAATTGAATATGCTTATTTGAAATTAGGCCACCTACTTTATTCTACCATGCCCCGAACTTACTTTGCTCGAAGAAACTAACACCCATGATGTATCATTTTGAAGATTTGGTTCCTGAAGGTAATCACAATTATCGGCAGTACAACGACAAACTAAACCAAACTTAGTCTCTACACGATCACACTCTGCATTCGTGAAATCTAAAAAAAAGTATTTATTATATAGCGCCAACAACAAATAATTGAATTGAACTGAATAGCTTACCAAAACAAAAACAAATAATTAATAAACTAATTAACAGATGTTGTAACATTTTCTTTATGATGAACAAACAATTCAATTGCATTTAATTTTCGAAATTTCACTTTTGTTTTGTTTGGCAACGATACATTTCAATTTAATACCACGTTTGCTTTGACTTCCCCTTTCGAACTTTCGCAAATATGCGCAATGAGTTACTGCGCTGTCAGCTGGCCAGTCAAAAACGCAATGAATTCATTGGCGCCTAAATGAATTGATAAATCACTGTTTTCACTCTCTCCCTCTCCGCATTTCTCTTATTTAAGCTCTATATTTGAAGCCCTAACGAAATGCTCTCCTGAGTTTCTTATCAACTGTAGATAGGAGAAGCGATTGTTTTGTTTATTATTTACCTTAATTCTTTGTTGCGGTTCAGTGGGGTCTTTGAAATTCAACTAATCTCTTTTCTGCTCTTTATTTTCTCATAAAATTAATGAACATGGGTCATTCCATGCGGTTGACCAATTAAAAAATTAATTACTAAAACATAGTCAAATAAAGGTATAGACTAACGATTTTATATAAATAGACGAAAAGACTGAAGTTAGAATCTTGAAATTTCTCGCGAGTGTAGGTGTGTGATAAGGCTGAGTTATGAGCTGAAATTTCGTAAATGTGTACTTCAATTGTATGAAAAATATGGTACTAAATTTGGTATTGGGTGCAGAAATAAATAAATAATTTTAGGAAAAGTTCTAGATAGTACTAAATTGAAACGGTAGAACTAAAAAATGTCTGTGGTTGAGAGAAGGAGGTGATTTTGCCATTGGCTGTTGCGATAGAGATGGATTTCTAAAATTTGGTGTCTAGGTCACGGTCGAAAAGTGGTCGCTGCGATTGGCCAAAATTCATAAAATTAAAATCAGATATTTATTGTCAAATGTGTACTCATGAACTCTTAAGGGGTTAAGCTTTTTAGAAAACATAATAATCATGGTTTAATTCTAACATCACACTTCGAGAATAGCATAAGAAAGAGAAAATGTAGTAAGTTGCATTTTTCAGTGGGATCAATGCAAAAGTGGAGTGAAAATAGAACTGTAATACAAAATTAAATGCATTTCAAAACAAGTAAGCAAAGGCTACAGTCGAGCGGGGCCGACCGTTAAATACCCTACAACACTATAATAAACGATATTGTTTATATAGGCGAGATACTCGAAAGAATTCCACAAGATATTGTGACAAATTGTAAAAGAAAACCATCAGGTTTCGTTCTCTAATTTTCGGATAATAGCAACTTAAACCAATTTGCTCATTTCCAATTTATTGGTAGATGTTGCACGTAAATGGTCTTCCTAGATCTGGAACCAATATTTCCCATTGACCTATAATCTCTCAGAAGTGGCAAAAGATTAACATTTATTATTGGTTTTTGACTGAAACGCATCTATATGAGATACAGACATTTGACTATATTCTTCCATGAAATCAGCGTTAACGAAATAGTCAGAAGTGCGTCTTTCCTGTATTTGTGAATTCTCCAAAGAGTCACTGGAATGGACATTTTCGTATTTTGTCTACAAAAGTTGGCAAACTATTTCGCACATTGAATATTTTTGGATGGCCATCCAAAACTGCTTGGCTTTTGCAATGTCCGGTAACCCCCATTCAAATGTGCGTGAGGAACGGGCAATAATTACGACCTGCTGACAATTTTGCAGTTTTTTTGGCCCATTTCAACCCCTAAATATATTGCGAACATCTCCAAAACGAGAAGGCTTCTATTCTGACCCTCATCTTAATGCCATAAATGCGATCTGTATATGATATCCTGATATCCCAACTACTTAGTTTTGTTAGCTGTAGAAATATTACTAAATGTTTAATTCAAAATGAAAATATGCCAAAAATTTGACAAAATGGAAAAAATATGAGAAAATGTTACAAAATCAATATTTTTATCTTTAGGGAGATATTTTTATGCGATTTTTTAGACGTTTTTTGTTTCCTGCCAAGAGGCCATTCTGAATTAATGAGAACTGTCGAAATCAGTTCAGCCGTTCTCGACATATAAGAGATCTTTCAAGCATATCTTCTTTGATAGACATATATATCGCACATATTTTGCTATATATCCGATTTGTTGGATGTTAACATCAACGTAACGGTTAGAAGTAACCTTGTCATGGCTTCGTGATTTCGCCGGGATTTAAAATATTCGCGGTTCAATGAAAAATGTTGAATTTTTTTCAACACAAAAGATATGGTCTATTTTAGCCGCTAAATATTATCCGATGACCATCCAAATTGGTAGGCTTCTTCCCCGCCCTAAACTCTAGCTACATGCGAAATTCCGCGTCGATTGGTCTATAATTGCGACCTGTATAGCTACTGCAAAATCCTATATTTTTTCAGTATTTGGTCCATTTCAACCCCTAAACATTTGGCGATCATCTCCAAAAGAAATAGGCTTCTATTCTGACCCTAACCCCACCTCCATTTTAAATTTCGTGAAGATCGGACCATAATTGCGACCTGTAGAGTGATTACAAATTAACATGGACAGACGGACAGACGGACGGACGGACATACATAGCTAGATCGACTCAGCTCGGCGAGATAGGAAGATTCATATATACTTTCCTATGTGGGAAATCAATATTTCGTGGTGTTACATAATTTTTGGCCCAATCAAACTTATAATACCCCCAACACATAGTGTTGTAGGGTATAATGACAAATCTTGGCATAATTATTGAAAAGCAAGGTATTGACTTATTTTTAGTGCAGTTATTTGTGTGTTTAAAAGTTGTGCGTATTCTGAGTTGCCTTAAGGATAAATTTTGACAATAAAATTAGATTTCAGTTAAAGTTTTGCTTATTTGTAGATAAGCCTAAAGTTGGAGGCAGTGGATCTTCAAACGACGAGGATACTGCGAGAGAATTTTTCAACAATTTGAGCTTATTTGCGGAGATAGCAGGGATTGATAAAGATGTAATTGAGAGGTGTTCAATATTGTTACAAGCATTGTCTATTGTGTAAAATATTAATGTCGACAAATGTAAGGCCTTTGCGCTGGGAACTGCTAAGGAGTTAACAAATAGATATCCATGGTACTCTCTTCCTCCCACAGTACATAAAATTTTAATACATGCACCCGACCTTATAAAATATGCCATGTTATAGATTGGAGAATTATCGGAGGAAGCCGCGTAGTCTAGACACAAAGATTAAAATGTTTCGAATAATCATACCCGAAAAAATTCTCGTGTTTCAATAAATACAGATCTTATTAACCGTCTTTTTCCAAGCTCTGAACCTTTTATAACAGGACAGCGAACGTTGCCAAACAATAGAAAAAACTATATTATTAAAACCTGTATTTGATTTACTTGAATAACACTGGTTTCGTTTTGTGATAATAATACAATTTGGAATTGATTTGTATAAAAAATACTTCTTTTGTTGGAGGTACCTGTACAGGCGGACTCTCCCTGAAGGCGGAGATTATTCTTTAACTCTTTAGAACGTAAAATGTCAAATAACATAACAATCTGTAAATGTCAATAACAGAATAATCAATATTGAGGTCTCTCTTGGTATCTGGTGGTGGTTTTGCAAATGCGTATATGCGTACTAAATGTTACTAAGATTATTAATGGGTGAAGGGATAGAACTGAAATTCTGAAATTTAATATTGAGGTAACTGTTGGTTTCTAGATTTTACATATGGAGACGACGAAATAGTTTTGGAAAGTAAAATTAGATAATCTTTAAATTGAAAGATTTTGAAGATTTTTTGATGTAAAGGTAACTACTTTTCTATTATTCTTTCCGAAAAAATAAAAAAAAATAATTGAATATTGTGTAAAACTATGAAAGTCTAAAAGTTTAGAACGATGTATGAGGTTTTGACTAAAAATTTTCGTCAAACTCGACAAATTGTGAATTTTGAGTACTAAAAGTCCTAACAGGAACTTTTGGAACAAATCTCGAATTTTAAGGTGACAAAGTAGCGGGCACTTCCTAGTAAATTATAACAAGTAAAAAGCTGTAAGTTCGGCCGGGGCGAACTTTTAATACTCTCCACCATATGGTATAAATTTGGCAATTTTCTGTTAAAAAATTCTGTTAAAATCTTAAAAATACCGAATGCCTACACGACGACGTAGATCTGCATAGGCAACTTTTGTCATAAGTTATTACAATATTTAAATGCGAAACTTGAAGAAAAATCTGTTTATAATGTAGCTAAAATCATCAAAATGCCGAATATAGTGGGTACCGTTATATGGGGGCTATACGAAGGCGTGGACCTGCACAGACAATTTTCTGGCATGGGCTGAAGTATCTATTAGGAACTTCACATGGCCCATTTTCTGTTTTATGCGGAAGTATCTATTACGAACTTCAAATACCAAATTTGGAACGATTCCGTTAAATAATGTCGCCAAAATCACCAAAATACCGAATATCGAGGGGTACCGTTATATCGGAGCTATATGAAGACGTGAACCTACATGGCTCATTTTTTGACTTAGGATGTAGTATCCATTACGAACTTCAAATACCAAATTTGAAACGATTCCGGTAAATAATGTCGTTAAAATCATCAAAATACCGAATATCGGGGGGTACCGTTATATGGGGACTATACGAAGACGTGGACCTGTACAGATAATTTTCTGTCTTAGACTGTAGTATCCACTACGAACTTCAAATGCCAAATTGGAAACAATTCCGGTGAATAATGTCGCTAAAATCATCAAAATACCGAATATCGGGAGTTACCGGGGCTACCGAGGGCTATATGATAACTTGGACCTACATGGCCCATTTACGAACTTGCCTACTGGCAAAATATACATGTGTGCAAAAATTTAGCTTTCTATCTGAATTTGTTCGAAAGATAGCGTGATTACAACAGACAGACAGACGGACAGACAGACAGACACACTGACAGACGGACATGGGTAAATCGTCTTAGAATTTTACGCTGATCAAGAATATATATACTTTGTTGGGTCTGACATGAGTATTTCGAGGAGTTACAAACGGAATGACAAAATTAATATACCCTCCATAGTATGGTGGAGGGTATAAAAATATATGTATATTTTATTGAATGAGAGAATACAGTAAATATAATGACTTTAAAGAGTCTGTAATTTTGCAATTCTTTCGCTATCATAAAGATCAAATCGTAGTAAAAAAATAGGTTCTGACTCGCTCTAACCTTTTCAATCTCCAAAACAGTTATATGTATATCCCAAAAACATTATTTATGTTCTTTCAATAAATATGGGTTATAAGTTTATTTTTCTTTTCTTTAGTGATAGATAATAGTATGAATAGACCTTGGAGGCAAAATAATAATAGCACTACCACGAACACTATCGACAATGTTGATTTCCACCATAGCGTTTCCACTAAAAAAAAAATAAAAAATACAATTTAACATCAACTAAAACTCAGTATCCAATTTTCAACTTACCTATTAAAGAGAACAGCAGCAATAGAACCATCTGGACGTAAATAGGCCACACTGTCGATATTGACATTGCTGCGTATGGCATCAATGCGAACTGAGCCCTCGGGAATAAATTTCGAGAAATGGCCCATGGTATAGAACATTGGTTGTTTCAAAATTTCATTGGGATCTACAATCAAATTAAACAGAAAATATTGATTTCAAAACGCAGTCTTAAGGCCAGGTTACACATCATGTTGGACTTTCTCCACATTTATATTTATCATTCCTATGGAATGCTTTTAAATGTTCCACAGACGTTTTAAACTAAAAACAATTAAAAAAGCTGTAAGTTCGGCCGAGCCGAACTTTTAATACCCTCCACCATTTGGTATAAATTTGGCAAAAAAAAAATAAAATAAATAAATAAATAAAATAAAAAAATCCTTTAAAAATTCTGTTAAAATCTTAAAAAAACCGAATGTCTATACGACAACGTATACCTGCATAGGCAACTTTTGTCATAAGTTATTACAACACTTAAATGCGAAACTTGAAGAAAAACTTGTTTATAATGTAGCTAAAATCATCAAAATACCGAATATAGGGGGTACCGTTATATGGGGGCTATACGAATGCGTGGACCTGCACAGACAATTTTCTGGCATGGGCTGAAGTATCCATTACGAACTTCAAATGCGAAATTTAAAACCATCCCGGTAAATAATGTCGCTAAAATCATCAAAATACCGAATATCGGGGGGTACGGTATATGGGGCCTATACGAAGACGTGGACCTACATGGTCCATTTTCTGTTTACTGCTGCAGTGTCTATTACGAACTTCAAATACCAAATTTGGAACGGTTCCGTTAAATAATGTCGCTAAAATCATCAAAATACCGAATATCGGGGGGTACGCTATATGGGGGCTATACGAAGACGTGGACCTACACAGATTATTTTCTGTCTTAGGCTGTAGTATCCATTACGAACTTCAAATGCCAAATTTGAAACAATTCCGGTGAATAATGTCGCTAAAATCATCAAAATACCGAATATCGGGAGGTACCGTTATATGGGGGCTATATGACAACTTAGACCTACATGGCCCATTTACGAACTTAACCTGCCTACTGGCAAAATATACATGTGTGCAAAATTTTAGCCTTCTATCTCAATTTGTTCGAAAGATAGCGTGATTACAACAGACAGACAGACAGACGGACAGACAGACACACAGACAGACAGACGGACATGGCTAAATCGTTTTAGAATTTTACGCTGATCAAGAATATATATACGCTGTTGGGTCTGACATGAGTATTTCGAGGAGTTACAAACGGAATGACAAAATTAATATACCCTCCATAGTATGGTGGAGGGTATAAAAACGTAAAAACTGTTTCGAAAATCATCAAAACACCGAATATCGGGGGGTGTTGTTATATGGGGCTATACGAAAAAGTAAACCTATATGTACAATGTTCCGTCACCGAAGCTGGGGCCCGTAACGAACAACAAATCCGTGAAAAAAAATGTGGTAGCGTTACATGGGGGCTATACGAAAACGTGGACCGATGCATATCGTTTTCAGTACCAACCATCCTAGACACATAACCATTTGTTGTGCAAATAATTTGGACTGCATCGTGATTTCAACAGACAGTCAGACGGACATCGTTAAATCGACTTAGAATGTTATGCTAATTATTAATATATATACTTTATGGGTTCTATGACGAATATTTAGTGGTGTTACAAATGGAATGACCATCTTTTCTAGGTGAATGGTATAAAAAAATACTCTACCTGTAACCCAAACATGATGTATTAATTGGCCTTAATTAAATTCTTGTTTTCAACTTACTTGACGTATCTAAAATAACAGGAGCATCCACAGTATTGTCTACATAATTGGGTCCACCGGTTTCATCCAAAATAAGATTCCAATCAATCCAACCATTGTAGCCATGCTGCAAATTCTGCAAGAAAGCTCTGGCAATTTTCTCACCACGATACCATGAGCCCAACACAGGTCCAGCCTTTTGCCAAGGCTTATCGCCAATGCATGATTCGGTCATGAGGAGCATTTTTTCAGGATATAATTCCAAAGTTTTATCAATAAAAGAGGGCTTGAAAATCTCATCCCAATACCAATGAACAGCAAAACCATCCAAATAGTTCAAAGCATCAGGGCGCGACAATTTCATCTATGACAAAAACAATGTTAATTATTAATTGACATTCAGCGCAACAAAATAAACTCACCATTTTAAACCATGTTGGGAAGGTGTAACGCTGATCGTCATTGCCCAAAATAATCAAATCTTTATATTTGGAATTGCGAATGGTGGGTCCCAAATTATCACTTAACCATGCCGCCTGACTCAACGGATGCCAACCCATGCTCATGAAACGTACAAAATACATGAAGAATATGCCATTCATGGGTTCATTGCCGGTGGAAATGGCCCAAATGGGTAAACCATTTTCTTCCATTATCTCCAACCACCTCAGATGATAATTGGCCCAGGTTTGATAGTACTCTTTCTTCAAACGACCAAAACCGGTCCAACGATCATTTGTCTTCATCCAACGCGGTGCACTCCAGGCAGCACCTTTAATGCGCAAATTTTTCGGATTGGCCACATTTCTGAGGCGTTTGATTTGTTCCGCCTTGGTTTGATCGCGTGGATCAAGCTTGGTAAAGTTACTCAGATTGACATCATTGACTGGTTCCTCGTTATAGGCCCAGGGAGCTAAATCGAAATCGCAGCCACCAATGGACATGCGCATCAGGTTAAATGCTAGGCCATCGTCAGCATAGTATGATCTGAAAAGGGGAATGTTTTTAATTACCCTGTAGAATTCGTTTCATTGGCAAGTTCATAACTCACTTGTATAGGTGGTCCTGCAAAGCTTGAGGTAATTTCTCCAATAGGTATGACACAGCTCCGGTAAATGAACCGCCAAATCCCACAATTTTGCGATATTGCTTTTCACGATCAATGTTGAGGCTTACAGTGCGTGTAGGAGCTGGAAGAAAACAATTAAATAAGTTAATGTGGGTCGAGGCAAGAACATTGGGTGTTTCTGGTTACTCCTCCAGCAGGAATTGTACATCAACTTCTTTCTGAGCGAGTAAAGAAGATTTATTATCTTTTGCCAGAAAACTGTGAAAAGTAAACAGACGGAATCACTGCAAAAACTTGCAAGCAATCAGCTGATTTGTGAGTCATAAACAGAGATAGAGACAATTTCCAATCTTAAGATGTTTTTAAATTGATTGTCCAAATAGAAATCACCGGAAGGAGAAGAGTGGTAAGTGATTAGGTGTGTCTGGTTACTTTTCCTGCAGGAATTGTCCAGCAACATCTTTCTGAGAGAGTAAGGTAGTTTTATTCTCTTTTGCAAGGAAAATGCGAAAAGTAAACAGACGGTATTCCTGCAGAAGCTTGCAACTAATCAGCTGTTTTGTCAAAACAAACCAATATATCCCCCATTAAAAGAATTAAAAGAAAGGAAGTACCACCAATTTTAAAAGTTTTATAAATAAAAAGAACATTAGCAATAAAATACAAACATGAGCAATAAAAGAAGGATAGATTTTATGTGTTCCCCGGAATCCTTTGAATGTGTTGCTAATGGTGATTGTCTAAAAATGTTGGAAATAGTCTTTTATTTCCTTATTACATATTAATATTTACGTTTTCCACGTTTTTTAAAGTTGTTCTCCAAAAACAATTAGTCTTTCAAATACCAAAAAAAAACATTTTCAAATAAAAATTACAAAAATAAATAAACAAACAATAGAAAACATCTGATTGAATGTCGATAAATGAGAAGAAGAAGAGTTGTAAGTGATTGCAAGTCGAAATTTGTCCAGCAAGAATTTGCAAACTCTCACTGAAAGAACTGTCTCTCTCCAACCGCTCTCTTTTGCAGAACTTTCGGGTTAACAGACGACTTCCAGTAACAATTTGTAACAATTGTTACAAATTTTAGGGTAACCAGACACACCTATTGCAAGAAGAAAACTTGCAAACTTTCAGTGAAAAAACTGTCAATCGCTCTCTTTTGCAGAACTTTTGTGTTAACTGATGACTTCCAGAAACAGTTTGCAACAATTGCTAACATTACAAATATTAGGGTAATCAGCCACACATATTGTCGTCAATCTGTACCAAACGATATAACCCCTCCTCCCATACAGTTCACAGCAACATCAAACCCGGTTTGCTGTTACACACACACGCAACCACAAATTAACAAACAACTCCCCTTCCAATTTTTCAAATAGGAGTGTATCGGGAGCTTAAAACGAAAGTATGAAGAGTAATATCTTTAAAAAAAAACTCCCACTCTTCAATCACTTCGAAACGAGTAAATCTGTGCTCTGGTTATCGTATACAACCATTTATGATCTGGATGAATCACGGAAAACATAGATTTTAGATTTTGTTAAAGTAAAAATGATTTTTGAGTTTACTTCACAAATCAACTTCAGATTATCTCCTGTGTTGGAATGTTATTGGCACGATCTTTCATTTCAAAAGAGGCTTATCTTTATGGCGGATAGTAAAATAACAAACCACCTGCATGCGAAATATCACATAAAATCACCGGTCAACATATACACTGGTGGCCAAAACTAGAGCAACTAAAATCGCAAAGACAATAAATGCCCTGTAACTTTTACTTTGAACCTATAACACGCTCAATTTGATCCTTGGGTATGCTTTCCCAGACAACCTGAATTCTTCGGAGAATGTTGTGTTTATTTATTTCTGAATCTCACTTGATCTACCTGTCTACGATATTCCAAAGGTCTTTTATGGGGTTTAGGTTTTTTTGACAAGTTTTGGTGCATGTTTGGTATCATTGTCATGCTGAAACACCCAAAAAGCCGAATATTTTCCTCAGCGAATGGGAACAACGTGATGCCCAACACATCTTTGTAAACAAATCGATCCATAACTTCCTTTATTTCATGGATGGGCCCAAGTCCATATAAAGAAAGAAAACAGCGCCACATAATTTTTGACCCTCCCTCGTGCTTCACTGTACCCTTGCAACACTGCGGCTTGAGTCTTTCATTTTTTGGCCTTTTCACTGTAAAATTTTTCATGTCTGAGCCTTTAATATCAAACGTAGAATCATCCCAGAATAAATTGTTCCAATTAATATTATCGCTTCCGAAAGCCATCATGGCTCGAGCTTATATCCAATGATAGCTCTCTCACCAATTTAGCTGAACTCTTAAATGGTTGTTTTTTTATTTCTCTCACAATTTTCTGATCAGTTTGGCTGAGGTTTTTCACGCCCTCCGTTATATACTGTTACTACTGATCCAGTTTTATAAAACCGACTTAGTATACGAGAAATCACAGAAAATCGGAAATCATTTTCTGCGATAGCTTGCTTTCATAGTCACTGATAATAGGTGTGTCTGGTTACTTTTCCTGCAGGAATTGTTCAGCAACTTCTTTCTGAGAGAGTAACGTGGTTTTATTCTCTTTTGCAAGCAAAATGCGAAAAGTAAGCAGGCGGTATTCCTGCAGTAGTTTGCAATTAATCAGCTGATTTATGAAAACAAACCAATTTGTCCCCCATGAAAAGAATTAAAAGATAGGAAGCACCACCAATTTTACATTTAAAAAAAAAGGAAACTAGAAATTAGCGTTTTCACATTTTGTAAAGTTGTTCTCCAAAAAAAAAATTAGTCTTGCTAATTCCAAAACAATATTTTCAAATTAAAATCACAAAAAGAAATAAATAAACAATAGAAAACATCTGATTGAATGTCGATGAATGAGAAGAAATTTGTCCAGCAAGAATTTGCAAACTCTCACTGAAAGAACTGTCAAAATTTCTTTCTCCAACCGCTCTCTTTTGCAGAACTTTCGGGTCAACAGACGACTTTCAGTAACAATTGTTACAAGTTTTAGGGTAACCAGACACACCTAATTTGCTGTTTTATTCATGTACTGTATTTTCTTCTGTCCACTTTTAAACTTTTTTGGACAGTACTTAAAAAACGGAAACAAACATGTGTTGTTGTAAAAAACTCTCAAAAATGATTTATGACAAGCGAAATTCTTGAAGGAAGCAAAAAGCGATGAATATAACAGTAAAAACAACTGAAATTGCAGCGTTCATATAAATGTACAACAGAGTTGCTTTTGTTTTGTCAAAGCCAAAATCGGGTTAAATAACTTGACCATACATTATTTTTTATATAAAAATTAATTTTGGTTTTTTGTTTTAAGTTTTTAAAAGGAGAATAAAGTGACTAAGTTAAAACTAGAAAAACTTGTTCATATTCTTAATTTTTAAAAAAGTTACGGGGCATTCATTCTACTTTTAATTTTAGATGCTTTAATTTTGGCCACCAGTGTATATACAACATGTGTCAGTAAACCGTGAAAACAAATACAATTGTCATTGACGTAGGCTAAAAGTTTTGAAAAAGTACACGACCACAAAAAAACTGTGTCGGGATAGAGAACTAATTTTTAAAACGTTGAACTGATTGAAAATGCACTTGTCTGACCAATTGACAATCAATGGCCAAGATAACATGTCTCGAAGTGAAAAATGAGTTAATGCGAATGAAGGGAGTTGAATGAGGTAGACGTCAACTTTTCCCTGACTCTCTATTAAAAAACACAATTTTTTGCGTCAAACTATGTAGTTGCATATGAAGGCGCTAAATAACTATCATCAACCAGTAAAGAAAGTCTTAAAGTCGGGCGGGACCGACTTTATGATACCCTACACCACTTTGCTAATTTAATAGAGCTCCGCATAACAATTAAAAGTTCATACACGCTATGATTATAATTTAAAGTTCAAAGGACTGAATATGCCGAAGCATTTGTACCTTTTAAATTCGCACTTGTATTACCCATTTGGTGCACAATTATATTGAAATCGGATAAAGATATATATGGGAGCTATATCCAAATCGGAACCGATCTCGATAAAATTTGACAAAGATATTTCTGAGCTGTATTTGATATATTTCCCTGAAAATCGTCGTTACGGAGTGCATATAACAGTTGTGGATAACAAATATAACAATCGGATGAAGAGTATATATGGGAGCTATAGCTATATCTGAACCGATCTTCACCAAATTAGACATAGTAGCTTCTAGACTCAATTCGGTCGCAAGTGCCAAATTCCATCCCATTTGGACAAATATTAGACGTTTGGTGCACAATAAAAGGTAAATCGGACGAAGTTATATATGGGAGCTATATCCAAATCTGAACCGATCCCGATAAAATTTAGCAAATGTATTTCTGAGTTGTATTTGATATATTTCCCAAAATATTGTTGTTACAGAGTGCATATTACGTCTGCGGAGGACAAAAATAACGAATCGGATGAACAGTATATATGGGAGCTATAGCTATATCTGAACCGATTTCGATAAAATTTGGCATACTTATTTTCAGGCCTAATCTGGATGTATGATAAATTCCATACTATTCGCCCTGATATTACACGTTTGGTGCACAATAAAAGGCAAATCGGATTAAGATATATATGGGAGCTATATCTAAATGTTGACCGATTATCTCCAATTTCAATAGGGTTCGTCCTTGGGCCAAACAAATGATTTGTGCAAAATTTCATCTGGATAGGACAGTAAATGCGAACTGTACTTTGTTTACAAAAATAAATGGACAGACGGACGGACAGACATGCATAAATCGACTCAGAATATGATTCTATGCAGATCATCTGTCTGATTCTATGCAGATATCTGTCTATCTCGTTTCCTTTTGCCTGTTACAAACAAATGCACAAAGACATAATACCCTGACCACCTTGTGGCGTAGGGTATAAAAAGGTATTTTCTTAGCACCCAATAATTTCTGGGAGAATGTTGCTACGAGTGCTTTGCGGAACACTAACACATTTTTTGTTCAACTTACCACGTTCGCTCATATGCAGAGTTATATTATCAATATTCCTCTTTGGAAGTTGATCGTAATCCAAAACGAATTGTTTGCTGAAGCGATTGAAAAGGCCACTGGTTGTGGAAAATCTTAAACCAGCCTAAAAAAAGAAAAATAAAAAATTAAAGAATTTACCAATGGTCTGTTCCAGAACTACAATAATGTAAAAGTTTTTACTGTGATAGCCGATTTTCGAAAAATAATGCAAAACTTATAGATTATTTCAGGTTCTGGAACAGACCATAAATTTAGCATACCTTTGATGAGGAAACCAATGAATATTGAACATCGCTTGTGGGTGTAGGATCATCCAAATAATCACAATATTCCGCATCGCAAACGCATACCCCACCCTCGGGGGTTTCCCGCAATTTACACGGTGTTGTGGCGGCATTGGTGCCCACTGGGGAATGAGATTTTCAATAAAACCATAATAGACTAAAAGTCCTTTTGAACTCACCCAATAAAGTTAGGAATATTAGGAAAGCTTTCAAATTAACTACCATTATTGTCCACCTATTCGTTTCAATAGTCACCACTGGACTAACGCCAATAATAACATTTTTGCTTATTATCATTGATTTATTGTCTCAAAATCTTGAGGTTTATTATTATTGCTTTTTTAATTCGAAACCAATAACAAAAATTACACAAATCTTGTGTGGGAATCATTTAGAATAATCTACTGGTTAGTGTGTTTATATCCCTTCTAAATATCGGCACACACACACACACACACTCAAAACATATCAAATCTGGCAAAAACAAAGTCTGTTATGATTTGATAACGTTTATTTTCTATTTGACTGCAAATTGTTTTCACTTAATTGAATTAATAATTTTAATTAGGTGGGATAATCCGTTTCAGAAGACTAGTCAATAAAAGTCGAAACAAATCTACCCTTTTCGAAATTGTAAATTTCCCAAATGAATAATAAGGTTACTCGTTCAAAGACTTATCTCCGTCTGAATGAATAATAAGGTTCCGTGACAACGGAAGAGTGCTACTGTCAACAAATCTAGCCACAGTTTTGGGAATATTTTCTAGACACACCAAGCCCTGGCTAGGGAAATACCATAAGGCATGAATAGCGCTTGGCGAGTTCCACGGACCAGTTTTCCTTCTATGACAACACTATCTTTCCTTATAATTCGACAAAGTCTCAAAGCGAAGTGCCGGTCAATTTGGCCAACACAAGGAAAATGGATATATCCTTTGTAATGATCTTAAAAAGTGGGTCTGCAAATAAAAATCAAGGCCTAGGTATATCCATACACATATTCTTCACCAGATTATTTATAAATGTTGTACATGACTATTACAAAAAGTAAGGATTTTCCAAATACTAAATTGAGAGATTATTAGACCAATATCTAATGTTCACGGAGCTAATGTTAATTAGCTGTACAAATTAGAGCAGATTGTCATGGGAGACATGTTATAAATCTTATTCATACTATACATTCAGCAAAATGAAGTAGTAACACAATATACCTGGACCTTGACTCTTGTTTTATGAAAATATTAATAAAAGGATTTTTTATATTCTTCTCCAGTTTATGCTCATGAATATTGTGTTCCACAAGCAATTTGTGGTAAGTAGGACAAATATGGAAGGTTTTCCACACAAGTTATTAGACCAATGTCGAATGTTCCCGGAGCTAATGCGTATTATCTGTAGTTCATGGAATCAGAAGGCTGTTTTGTAGTGGGAGCTATTAAAATTAGAGCAGACAGTGACAGTAAACATGAGATGAACCCAATTTATTCCATACATTCGACGAAATAAAGCAGTGGATTGGTAATGTTGTACCTCTTCAGACAGCCATTGTATCGCCTAATGTCAAATATATTCTTATTTTAATACGCATAAACTTAAATGAGCTTATCAAAAGCTAGGTAAATAATTGTTTACCTTTTGTTGCACAGAAATGTTGGCAAAATTGGTGAAAAACGATAAGGAAGACCTTGAATAAGAGATCGATTTGTTGCAATTAAAATAAATTAGTTTTAAGCAAAATCTAGTTTTCATTTCATAAGTAAAAGCTTACTTTTCTTTCTTTTTAATCAAATTATTGATTATCATGTACAAATGTGTGTTGCATGTACCTACCATTTGAAGATATGCCTTAAAATATACTACATTTTTAAACAAATTTAACTTCAAGCAATGTTAAGTACATAAATAGATTTTATTGTTAACAAGTTCTTTATTCTTAGACCGCTTGATTAATGTTATTGTTTTTGCTGAAAAAAAAAAACTATTTTTTCAGATAAAATCCATATAAACTATAGATATCAATAATTAAATTACAGATGATTTATTTTATTTATTTAATTCCTATTTTCTGCGATAAGTTATTGACACTAAACCACACACGGAATGGATTCAATTTGGTTGGGAAAAGAAAAATAAATAAAATATTACTAATAAAAAAAGAGAAACACAAAAAACAAACCAACAATGCGTACATTTAGGAAAATTAAAAAAAAATGTAAGAAAAATTAACTATTCCTGTTAATACTTGTTTTTTGCTATGCTAATAAAATAAAGGAAATATTTCATACAATGATGACATTGTATGACGGTAATTAAAAAAGGCCACTTTTTAGTTTAAGAAACGAATGGACATTTTTTGTTCCACATCTGTGCGTTCCAAAGCTTTGCAGAAATCTTCAAAGGATATTTTACCCTGGCAGCAAAGATCAGCTTCCAATATGGTACGTTCAGCTATACTAACCAATTGATCCTGGCTAATATTAGCGCCGACCATCATATGCAAAATGCTCAGTAGCTCATCACGGCTAATCACACCGTCGTCATCCAAATCGTACATTTTAAAGGCAACTAGGAAAAACCAAACAAAAAATATTAAATTAAATATGAAATAATGTGTATTGCTGCTTACATTTCAATTTGTCTTCCCTTGAATTGAGTTTGTTTTCCTTTTTAGCTTTAATTGGTCGGAAATGAGCCAAGACATTCATGAATTGACGGAAATTAACGCGATCATCGGTGCTATCGGCAAAAAAGGCATGCACAATACGTTCACACAGTGGATTAATGGCCAATTCGGGAATACGCAGGAAATCATCTCGTGACAAGGTACCACAATCACCACGATCCAAAGATGTAAAGCGAGAATATAAGCGTTCAATTTGGTTAGGGGTAACTGAAATTAAAGATCATAATAATTAATACATTATTTATTTAAACTATGGAGGATATATATAGGAAAACACAGGGTGAGATAAAAAAAAAACTGCAACAAACCAAACGACATAATTTTTACAATTTTTTAATTGTATTGAATGAAAGCTAAAAAATGTCGGAAATAGCATCAAATTTTAGAATAAGTTTAGATTTGTTCGAATTGGTCACCTTTGGCACGAATTATGGCCTTCAAACGGCCAATGAAACCGTCACACGCTGCCCGAATGTTGCTCTGCGGTATTTTGGCCCATTCCCGGCGAAGCGCTCGCTTGAGGAGATCGACACTTTGGTATTTTTTAGTGCAAACCTTGATTTCCAAAATACTACAAACACAATAGTCCAACGGATTGGTATCCGGAGATTTTGGTGAAGATGGAAATGAAGCGAGGAACCTCAACCTTCTTGGGTGGCGCGTGCTGAGTGCGATGGTACTGAGTCCTGTTGGAATGTCCATGGTTTGCGGCCAAAATGTTTGCCCAAGGCTTTAATACACACTCCAGAAAATTTTCGCGATAATATTCGGCATTTATTCTGATTCCACGGTCGATTAGTACGAGCGGAGAACGACCATCGGCTGTTATCGCGGCCCACACCATCACCACGGCCGGCGCTTGAGTTCTGGTGGCCAAACGAAGGTGCACATTTTCAGCTGACCTTTGGCGACCTCGGCGAGTAAACACGATCATTTTGTTTGTTTACAAACTTCTCGGCAACGAATGTTTTCCCATCGGAGAAAAGCAAATTCGACAATTCACCACTTTTCCATCCAAACATAAAGAAATCACACTATCACGCTTGAATTTCATCACGAATAACTTTTTTCCTGGAAAATTCTCATCAAAATGCTTTTGTACGCTTGTAAACAATATAATGAGCTGTCACTGGAATGATTTTAACAGCTGTCGGACGAGTGGCTTAAAAATGACAGCAGTCTGAAGTTGGTTGCAACTATACAAAGGTAGAGGGTTTGAATATGTTTTATCCTGGCTACAAGGAGTGGATAGTTGTATTTGCAATGCCAGTAGGACCTTAACCTAATCAGCTACAAGGTTTTTTTGCAAGTTTGTACAGATTAAAATACTGACCTTACATTAAGTAAATCTAAGTCTGATTAATAAGTGAGGGGAAGGTTATATAGTACTTTGCCATTCTATTGTAAGAATGAAGCCCTACAGCCTGTTTTTGTAAAAAAAATCCTAGGTATTTCCTGCCTTACCCCCTGGTACACATTCTCCACTAATAAACAAACGTTGTTTTTAATAAAATCAACAATAATGTGATTGAGCCTGACCATTTTGCAACATCAAAATATACAAAAACCCAAAAATACAATGTGAAATAAAAAATATATATTTTCAGTCGACAAATTTGCGGGCGTTGGGGAAAAATATATGATCTGTTCCAGAACTTGCAACAATCTTCTAGTTTTGCAATAAATTTCGATATGATAAAGGAAAATATGTTTTCGATTTTGTTTGATACTGGATATAATAGTATTGAAGTATACTTTGCGAATTTTTGTACAAATTGATTCAGTGAAAGCCAAGGGAAAGCTTTATAAACGTATTAACCTAAAAAACAATTGTTTTAAAAGTAATCAAAACAAAACCTATTTATTCCCATCTTCTGAACATTGTACCTACATACATAAAAGTTTTCAGTTATTTTCAGTTTCACTAGTTATTAAATAATTAGAAGGAGCTTCTTATCGGCTACCATTCAATCGATTCTTATCTATGACACATTTCTAAGAGAAAACCTGTCTAAAGTATTGACTACTATACTTTTTCTATAATTATAGCGACAACATTGCGCCATTGACACACATGTGTACACACATAACACATTGTGAAGTGCAAACAAATATCAAATATTATATAGGTATTTGAGATATTCAAGATCATACTATCTGGCGAACTTTCATTATAGCAATAAAAACACTTGACAATTACCAGTCAGCTTAAAAAGCAAATAACATATATACATCCATATGACTTTCTAACAATAAATGACAGATATTGTGACAAGGATGTTTGTGTGTGTAAGCTTTTTTAACTACTGTCTGTATACATTTCAATTGTTGGGATAAGAATTGGCTGTGAAATGTACTTTTGAAATAACCAATTAAGATTTGACGTCATCATTGCAGATCAATAGTTTGTAGATGTGTATGTAGCATTCCAAAATATTTCAGCATCGTCACGAGACATTCAATATTAAAAAGATAATCTGATGCCCACATTTTGGAAAGATCTGTTTGGTGCCATTGGATAACATCTATCATTCAGTAGAACAGGAAATTTAATATCCGACATTTATCTATATTATATGCAATAAATTGTTGTACAACAGGCATGCCAATGTTCGCAGGTTTGCTGCTTGGAAGGAATGGCAATGTAGATAATAGAAGATAACCTGAATATAAAAATAGATTTTTAATATATTTAGACTCACTTTAATGTGATAACAAAAAAGGGACGGTAGTAAATGTTGAATTAATTTATTAGTACTCAATTTTTTTTAAACAATTATTATATTCTAAATTTTTTAATCTTCTTTTTATTGTTTATTTTAATCTTTTTAGACATACCAAAATTACACACGGATTTAACAATTTGTTATCGTGTTAAGAAAATGAACTGATTACCCGTCCATTATTGTTAGCATAAGAAAAACACATTCGATTCACCCAATATCTTACAGACAAATACTTTTATGTACTATATTAAGTTCGACAAATACATTTTATTAAAACCCTGCTAAATCATCAATTAGCAACCCGAAATTGACACTATGTACGTACGTAGCTATATGAATGCCCGGTCGAAATACAAAACCAATAAAATATATTTATTAGTTTAAAGATAATAAACAAAGTCAATAAACAATTATGTCTGATAAATATTTCATTCTTTCTCTGTCACACATTATCCACATCGTAAATTTTCCGTAGTTATGGAAGGCACCCAGCCAGCCAATGGAAACAACCAATGAAGGTTACCTTGCACAGTTGTCTTAAATAAATATTCAATATTCATACTTACAGCCAGTCTCCTCTTGAATCTGGGCAATTTCCTCAGGACGCAACAGTAATGATGACTTGTTACCCATACTGTCTTTTCTCCTTAGACGAACTCTATCTTGTCTATTTTAGAATAAAAAACAAAATGTTTTTACTTGTACGACGTCGTGGATACTTCGCAATTTCCCCAAAATACAGTGATCAGCTGTTATTAACAATTGACAGCTATGACAAGCAAGCACTGACATTTCAATGCAGTGTTGCCAGATTTGGTTTAGAGAGTTATCAATAAGCGTGTATAAAGGTGGGTAAGAAAGGTAGGTCATCATAACGACATTGCATTTTTATTACATTTTCACTCAATGAATCCACGATACAAAATAGAAACCGAAATATCAAGCCACTTAGAAACCTAAATATCAAATAAAATCCGATCTTAGGATCAACTTGTGTTCTATGAAAATGTGAATTGCAAACATAAATAAAGAATAAGACTGTCCAATGACTACTCTAAAGGAAATAGTTCTCATTGCGTATATTCATAGAGCTAAAATCCAAGCTGTCATTGCCATTTGTGCCAAAACCTTCAAAATACCAAAAATGAGAAGGAACCGGTTGCACCTGCAACAGAATTTAGCATAGATTTATTAAAAATCGATCAAGGCTTAGCTTTAGCTCTCATGCATGTTTTACTTTTCATCGTTTGACACTTAATCCAATCAAATACTATCCCATACATATACAAGTTCCATCAGATAAAAAATTGAAATTCTCATAAGCCGTAATACGTTGATTAATTTGATTGTTATGCCTTAAAATAATTAGTAAAGGTTCCTACAATACAAGCTAAATCAGTTGCTCTGTTCCAGTACCAGAAGAAATCTACTAGTATTGAATTTTTTTTCGATATCAAAAAGGGGAAATCGTTTATGGTAGTAAAAATTTTCACATTCCTGCAGTTCTGGAACAAACTGTTTTTTTTTACTTAAGACCCCCATTGACATTGGCAAAACTTCCCATCCGCCATGTTAATGTGGTCTGAGCTTAAAGTATTAAGATACTGTTTGCAAAAAAATAGGTAGGGGAAACGGAAATGTAATAACTTTTTCATTAAATAAGGTTTCCTCATGGTAGAATTACAAGGTAACCCTTTCAGGCCAGCTGTAGTCAACTTGATATGTCAAACAAGTTGTTGTAATTCGAATTCGCCGTAGAAATACATAACAGAAATTCAAACATCATAGAGGAAAAAATAAACACAAAAATATAAAAATCAAATTTTGTGATATAATTCAAATAAAAAAAAAAAAAAAAAAACAGAATATGAGGTGCTGTGCTGTTTGCAAAAGAAAGGATAGTGAACGACAAGCAACATTTTTCAATGTACCCAAGGAAGAGAAGATGTACCAAGTTAGGACCGAATCGGATACTCCCTTCGAGAGTTATCGTGCGCACCAGCCAGCCAGCCAGACAGACGGACGGACATCGCTAGATCGACTCCAAATGTCCTGAAACGGATTTGGTTCAAAGAGACTTAGGTTCTAAAACCGTTATTTCGGCTAGGCACGTTTTGACCGTATCAAATGATATATACCCTCTTTAGCCATATGGCTGAGGGTATAAAAACATTAAGTTCGGCCGGGCCGAGCTTTGAATACCCTCCACCATTACCTAAGAAAACATTTTTATACAAAAGTATCTGGATTCAAACATGTTCCACTTTAAACTACAAATACGACTGAGATCGGTAGAAGAATGCAGTTAAAGATTTCAAATACCAATAAAGTGTGTGGAACCGTTACATTGGAGTCATACCAAAACATGAACCTATATACACATATTTATACTAAGTGGATTTCTATCTACTGCAAGTTTTAAATACCAAATTTGAAACAATTCCGTGGGTAAATGTGACTAAGATCATTAAAATACAGTGGGGACCTTTATATTGTACACAATTCCGATAGATCCACCGTAGTTACACACAGGTTTAAATTCACAAGTTCCACGCATATATGTACATTTATTATTTACTCACTTTTAATGGCAAAGCATCAACCCCAATTCTAATACAAAAGGATAACTTGGAATCTTTACACATTTCTTAAAAACCTATATCTAATGCTACAAGGAGAATTATTTATTTTATTAAGAGAATACAAAATAAGTGATAACATTACATATATTTCGTATTTTCGCACTGGATTCTGGATGTCGTGAGGGAGGAACCGGAAGGAGTGGGACGACATTGCCCATCTCCGCATTATGTTTGTTAATAATATTGCGATGCACTATGTTTGGATGATGATCCATTCTACAGCTATCGTACGCACCAGCAAGACAGACGGACGGGTCGCCTCCAAATGTCCTGAAACGGATTTCGTCGAAAGAGGCGTTATTTCGATCAGATACATTTTGGTCATATGAAATTATACAGACCTTCTCTAGCGATATGACTGATGGTATAATACGTATACACTTCCAGTTATTGTAGTATTTTCAGTTTATATGTTAAAAATATACTAATCTCAACTAATATATACATATGAATAAACCAAAACAAACTTATTCAATGTTTCAGAATGAAGAGTTCTGATTGGTGCAAACCAATTTGCCCCAAATTTTATACTTCAAATAAATTCGCCCTGGTTAAAACTTTGACATATCAAGTTTCTAAAAAAGTTGCTTTGTTGTAATTTTCGCCTATGTTGCTACCTGGTATTTCTACCATGGGTTTCCTTTTGCCAAACGTTACAAGTGTGAATAGCCTTCTGTCCACTTTATGGTGCAAAGAAATTTGTACAATAAGAAAGAACATGTATATTCTTGTTAGGTTTTTATTTATATTTTTAGTTTTGACTTGTGTATCCTATACCTTGACACGTTAAAAGTACATGGTGTTCATTTACCTTTTCCTCGGTGAAACGAGCTCCGCACATTTTCTCGGCTACATATATTGCCGTCTTTGTATGATTTGTCAAAGGAGTTGTTAAAATTTTCGACTGCCCCTTGGCCAAGGCCATATAGATAATTAATTGATCCTGTACATATTGATCCACACACACCTGTTGTGAAATTAGTTGAGCAAGTTCTAGACCAGC
This sequence comes from Musca domestica, assembly GCF_030504385.1. Lineage (NCBI taxonomy): Eukaryota > Metazoa > Arthropoda > Insecta > Diptera > Muscidae > Musca > Musca domestica. Next base: position 4,798,893 of record NW_026712344.1, on the reverse strand, counting down.
TTTAGAACCCAATTCATGGGCATCGACTTTTTTCTCGCCCAAAGTCGAAGAACCAATGACACAGCCAGAACTTGTAGTTGCTTTCAAGATGACACCAGAACCATTATCACGCGCAACCTCTGGAGATTCTTTATAGGCCTCCAGTTGACAAGGTGGTATGTTTTTGAGAGTTGCTAGTTCCTTTTCAGCTGATGACTTCATATTGTCGGCAAGATTGGGCGGCAAACGACCAGCTACAAAACACCAACCCACAGTCTCTTGTACTTGGCCAAATTCTGTAAGATTTATTGGTTTGAGACACTTCACCGGTGGTACATACACCTTACAACGACCACCTCCACGAGGATAGTAACCTCTCGTCATGAGATCAAAATCAAAGGATACCCCAAGCTGTTCTAAATTTGGTCTCAGAACTTCTGTCAGAAAGTCAACTTGTGGAGCCATACCCACATTAGTGCCACCCACAAGTTCCAATTCAGATTTGCCCCCGGCAAAAGCCAGTACCGGCAAGGCAGTTTGCAAAACTAATGATATACTGGCAGCCGTTTGAGTATTTACAAAATATTTACCATGTTTTATTTTGCCAGGATTGAATTCTACTTGGGTAGATTTCATTTGATTTCCATTAACCTGGGCATCGGTAATTTGCACCAAAAGATTCAAGCCAAACAGATGTTGATTGGAGAGCCCGGGATTGGGTCGATTTGCTCTTATATTGACGATGCGAACAGGTCGTCGTAGAATACAGCTGAAGCTGAGAGCATTACGCAGGATTTGACCACCACCTTCCAGATATTTACCATCGATTTCCAAAAAATCAATGGGCATTGTGAAATCTTTTCAACAGCGAGATACCACCGGTTCGTCCACTCAAACAGATTTACATATATACACAAACGGCTGATTTTCCGGCATGAAGGACGCTTTAGACTCCATAATTTATATGAACCATATGCTTTGTAGGATTTTTTTATTTTTGCGGGCAATATGCAATTTTAAAATCTATAAATATTTTATTGCATTAGAAATTTATATCGCAGCTGACGAAAATGATCAAAATAATATTAATTTTATGACTAATATCAATTTGCATCATTGTTCCATTGAATTATTTCACAACAACTACAATTATACAAACTACGTGGAACGCATAACAACTAAAAATTACGACACGACTACAGTAATTGGCTCCACAAGTTTCTGACAGCTCTCAAAAAGTGCGTTTTGTTTACATTGCAATTTGTGATTTTTAATTTGTTTTTCTGGCAGAAATTCATGAAATTTATAGTTTTAGTTCTTTAATGGCAAATATGGAAAAATTAAATGCAACATTAAATGCGGTAAAATCATTACGTTCCAGTGTACGCCAGTGTTTTGAACAATTAGCAGATGGCACTGCCGCCGAACAAACTGAAGATAACCGGACGAAATTCCTGGTCGAGTTTCAAGAGAATTATAGCCATATTAATCAACAATTAAGGTTGTTAACCGTAAAATCAACCCCAATTTATAAATTATAAGATTTCTCTCAATTATTTATTTACAGGGAAGTCGAAACATTGATCAATGGCTTACAACCGTCATTGGTTTCCTCCTATTTGGGAAATACTACATATTTGGCCCAAGAAATTACCCAGGATCGGCAAGCTATGTATTCCCAGCTAGTTAATAGTTATAAATGGATAGACAAAGTTCACGAACACAGTTTATTGGCCTTCAACAACTTAAATTTGAATAATTTGCGGAGGTCCTACACCTACTGCTCGCAGAAGAGGGGTAGAGTTCAATACACATCTTGTAACAATCCAGATCCAGAGTAAGTATAAAAATGCCGGTATATATATAAATTTGTTTTTCATATATACAGAGAACTCAAATCCAATTTTAAAATGCAGAATTTATGTTATTGTTATAAGGTATTTGTCAAAGATGTATAGGTAATTAACTGCAGAGACTTCTTATAAATATGATCGATATTCATTTTTCAATATTCTGTCGTCAACTTTTAGAAACTTATTCATCAACTAATTTTTCCTGCCAAAAATTTACCACTTACAACAAACTTTGCTTTGAGGTTGATTGTAGAAACTTCACCATTGCTACATAATAGACTGAAGCTCTTCGTATTTATGTGTACAATAAATGTAGAATATTGGAAGTAGTAACATAGAAATGGTTGAGTTCGAAACACTAGCTGTAAGTTTCCTCCGCAGTGCCCAGGTTTAATCGAACATTTGGACAATTCTAGACTGGTATGTATTGAGGATGATGTAGAAGTATTATTTGGACATGATTCGCAACCATGAGAGTTTGTTCATTTCCGGCTTAGTGATTATTGGCCTTTGTTATATGAACTTTAATCTTAAGTGTAGAATATTGGAAGTAGTAAGACTCACAGTGCTCAAATATATTCGAACATTTAGACAATGATTTGGACATAATCCGCATCCGTAAGACGTTGTTCATTTCGAATGTATGGTTCTGGGCCTATGCCATATAACTAAATTTTTCACGTCGGGATTATTAAGTTACAAAATGTTTATCCGCATGGGTCTAGATCATAAGTCCTGCACCTCGATGCTGTTGTTGTGGCAGCTCGTAATGTTATGTTCGTTCTGATATCTTCTCTAATCAGTTTCTGCTTCTAACTCCATGTTCCAAATGTCCAAAAAAAAGCTACCTTTATTGTAAGTAAGTTTGGCCGGGCAGTTGAAGAGGCGAAATTTGGCCATATGCCAAATGCTTGACGCTGATGTTAATTCGAAGGAGGCTGTACCATCCACATCTCAGTTGTGGCAAAACTACTCTGGTTTCTCGGCCCGGTTGTGTTTTTCAGCTGCAATGGGAGAAGGATGATCCTCGAGTATACCACTCTGTATTCGGATATGACTGCTGTTATCGCTGCAGAGTGAATACTATTCAGTCCTGTTCAATAGAGGATCTCTCTTATATCTCTGTACCTCTTTTTCTACATCAGGAAGGTCTTTCCTAACATACCTGGGCGAAGGTTGCCTGTCCACCAGATAGTGATTGGGATGGTTGGGTTTATAACATCCAAGTAAGGGTTGCATTGACAGCGTTTTATTATACTGCCGCACAACCCAGCATATGAATGTTCGTATACATCAATGTCGGTGTTTGGTTCCTGTTGTAATAAAATCGTATGAAGTGAGAGTTATTAGCTAAGCTCGATATCGGGAACGTTAGCTTGTGTCAAACCGTATTTACAAAACTGTTGCTTTCACCACTAGCTAATAAAACAACCTTTTGCTTACTTTCTACGACTTTAGCAAATTTCACTTGAGGCCTATTTTTACATTTTTCTATGATAATTCGTAGAATACACGGTGAATCTTCGGGTGTTCATTTGTGTCCTTCATCTGCCGTATTTCCTATGGTTCCTTAGTGCATAATTGAACGGTCCTTCAAGAAAAATTAAAAATAACCATTCTACTGATTCCTACCTTTTGGTGGCTTTTACAATGCAGTTTCCTGCTTTGAAGATCTGCTAGATGCCATCTAGAGGCAGAAGTTACAGTTAATTAAAAGTAGATTTATAATATCGAAGTTCGTAGGCAGTGGGCACGTCAAGGCTAATTTAAAAAAGCTTGTTCAAACATTTCAGAAATCATCCTTCGATGAAGATATCCATAGCATATTCATCACATAATAATTATTATTCTCTAAAGAGTAGTGAGTTCTCTTTTTGAAAAATCTTCTGTTAATCAAAATAATTTTTTTTTCTTCACAACCAGATTCATTGACAACCTCTTTTACAATGATATTTCGCACACCAACACAATTTATGAAGTTTGCCGTCAATTTAGTTCCAATGCTGTGGTGTTTGTAAGTTCATTGTGAATTTATTTTTAAAATTAATGTGCCTTTCAACCACAATATTTTCTATTATTATCCCATCCAAATAGGCAACCATAAGTCATGTTCTGAAGGCAGCTATAATATGCAAAGGTGTTCTCATTGAGTGGGTAACCGTGAAAGGGTACGATGAACCCATGGAAATTGATGATCTATGGACGGAATCACGCTACGAGGTCTTTCGTAAAGTTCAAGAGCATACGCATTCAGCCATGTTGCATTTCTTTTCGCCCACTCAGCCGGAATTGGCGGTTAAAAGTTTCATGGTAAGTACGAAACATTGAGACGAGCCATCTAATCACTTCACATACATAAAACACCCAATTGTTTTTTTTTTATTTTATAGACTTGGTTGAATAGCTACAGTAAATTATTCTTGGAACCTTGTAAGAGATGTGGAAAATATGTTTCAAATGGTTTGCCTCCCACATGGCGTGATTTGCGGACTTTGGAACCCTTCCATGAAGAATGCAAAAATTGCTAAAAAAAACACTTCTAAACCTTAAGCAACAACATCTTTAGTTTTAGTTTGTACTCCACATTTTAAACAACAAAATAAAAATGCTAAAGTAATTTTTTTTTAAATAATATTTCTTTTTTAGATATATTTTTTTAAAACAAAAAAAGAAAACAATTCATAATTTCTATGATTTCTTTTTGCAAACAAACAAAAGAATATTTCATCATTATCATTCTATTTAACTTGATCAAAATATGTTCTGCACTTTATTCGGCACGAAATGTAAGGGGCTTCTTGTTTGCAGCAGAGGGGACGAACGATCGCATAATGTTACGGTTAAATATCCGCCTGTGTTAAGGGTGCGTTAATGTAGGGAGTTGGAAAGGCGAAGGAGAATACAGTTATATTCGTATCATAATATGAATTATTCTCATCGATGTGTGTATAATTTGAAAATATAACTGGTTCTGGATAATATTGATGATGTTTGCACTCATTGGCAGAGCGCAGTTTACAGAGCATTTGCTTTACATTATCAAGAACTCACAATGATGACAACATTATTTTGTTTGCTTTACAACTTATTAATAGACATAGAAAAGGGAGAGGCGGTCATCGAACGTCCCTGTTGCATGCACAGACGTGCGAAATTTTCACGCAATGTTTCGCGCAATTGCAAGCGTTGTTGTTGAACCTTTTCACGTTGGCACTGATACTCTAAGACCACTTCATGGGGAATGTAACAGTTCTCTTCAGCTTCATCATCGCCATCGAAATCGTCCTGAAAAGTAAAATTTAGATATTAGATTTTGTATGATAAGTTTTAAAAAAAAAACTTGAAATAAATATCATGTGCAACAAAAGCTTAGAAACAGTCACATACGAAACACGTAAAGATTTATAAAGAAGTCAAGTCGGGCCGAACATTTTTCTATTAGAGTAATTTTAAACTTTGTAAATGTTAACTTATTATTCCGCTCTTAAAATAAAAACAGTTGCGTAAGTAATGCTTTATGAAGAAGTTGTAAAACGGCCAAGAGTAAATTTCGCAAACATTACCCAAAAATGAAATATTCGTTTAATGCTAATGTCACCTGTAAACATATTCCAAGTTTTTCAAAGAACGGACGAAGATATGAGAAAGTTATAAATCGTCTACGAAAATATTTTGAAAATATTAACTTAAAATTAAGAATTTTCGCTTGAGGCTAACTTTGCTTGTTAAACTTTTCCAAATTTTCAAAAAAATGGTCACATCAAGCGAGACATTTGTTGAATATAATGATGGTGATGATGTCTGCTTTCTTTATGCCCAAAACGTTTAACAGGTATTTTCGTTACTTCTCCAAGTCTTTTAAAAGGGTTATGAAATGGTCGTCGATAGACACAGAAACTTCTACAAGTAGATCATTACCAAATACCTCCCGTCGTTTTCGGACCTCCAATTGCTTTTTTAAAGGTTTGCTATAGTCGTCACACTTAACAGTAAACATAAATGGAATGGAAATAAATAAAAACCTTTATAAAGCTTACCAACATTTGTTGCAGACTCAATGTATTGAAATGATCCTCTGGAAAGAATTTACACGAATCCGAACCAAAGCTATAATCAAACGATTTATGATGATAGTTATCATCATCGTGATAATGATCACGATTGTATTGGTCATCGCAATTGTTGTCATCAATCGATGACGACAAATGACATTTGTGTGGGTCATTGACCACATTTTTGTTGTTGGTGGTACGTTCGTGATTGCAAAAACCATCAGAACATGATACCTCTGAGCCTTCAGAGGTATCTTCGGGCGATGAAACAACACTTGAGGTACGCGAATTGCCGTGAGACAAGGGTTCACTGCCATAGCCAGAATCTTTAATATCACTTTCGCAAGGACACTCAGATGTTGGAGCATGACAATCGTTGCATTTTGTTGTTGTGGCATTAGTTGTTGCCGCAATGCGATCGGAGGAGTTGTTGTTTTTAACAACAAACACCTGCTGGTGATTACCACTAGAAGAGCTACTCAACAATTCGGATTTTTGAGATTTCTCCTTGTTCTTGTTAATATTAGCACCGCTACTATTGTTGTTGCCGTTGCCAATGTTGGTGGGGGAATTTTTCTTTTGGGGTGTTTTTAGTTTTTGTTTTTGCTTTTGTTTCTTTTTCTTCTGCTGCTGAGTATTTGGCTGAACTGGGTTTTGGATTGTTGCTGAATGCGGTTTATGATGTTCACTACTAACATCATCCGCATCGTCGTCCTCGTGATTTCCTTCAAGATGATCACATTCCACACCTGCGTCTTCCTCCAACTCTTTCGATTTCTGACCAGCAGCTAACACATGTCGTTTCTTCCCCGTCTCTTCTTCGCCCTCGTATTCCTCTTCTTCGTCTTCATCGTTTCCTAGTGCTTCATCACCATCATCGTACGTCGATGTTATGGAACTCTTCGCCGAAGTCTTTGCACCATGATGTTCATGTAAGTCTTCATCTTCGCTACCCTGTTGGTCCTCCTCTTCCCCTGCATTGATTTCCTTGCGTTCGCCGCATACACGAGAATTTTTCTTCTCGTTCTTCTTCTTCTTCTTTTTCAACTTCTTCTGCTCGCGTTTGTGTTCCTTGGCTTTTTCGGCACGACTAATCTCTTGGTAAAGCAATTCTAAATTGCTAATACCTTGTTTCTTCTCCACGGACATGTCAAAACTTTGACACAATGCGTGAACGCCGACAGCAGCTAAAACTTGACAGGCACGTTCCTCTTCACGCAGACTAACGTAGACACGACGCAAACGCTCATACATGATCATACCGACACAGGTTAGAACTTCTTCCTGCGCAATCTCTAATGTTTTCGCATGTCGCTCTCTCAGTTTGGAGTAGCTGAAAAAAGAGTAAAAGATATGTTAGTTGCGTTGTTTACTAGCATAAATTATAAGATATATGGATGTGAAGAATTTATTAGTTCTAGGGCTGAATATATATAGAATACATTTTACTATTTTTATTATTTTATATTTACAAAACGTAAATCTCATAAAAATGTTTCTAGTTTGTTGTCAATTTTTGCAAAGAGTATTCTACCTCTGCGTGCCTTTTCTGTTAGCATGTGAACACTTTCAACCCGCATTGCACGTGATGCTAAATTTGCAGATACTGGATCTTCTGGCTCACTTTCAAGCAGCAAGACATAGTAAAATAATGGCGAATGAAATGATTTATGAATTTGCTCGGATTTTCCAGTCGACTCATCTCCAAAGAAGCTGGCAAGAGAGGACATTTGAAAATCGAACGCAAGGTATCTAAAGCCGTCTGGGTCATCTGGGCTTTCTTTGAGACGAGAATTGGTAGTTCAGATATAAGAATCGTGATAGGCATTTTCACTGGTCAATATAGTATCAGCTATCTAATTTGAAAATAGGATAACAGTGGTTTTGATTCCTGTAGTCTATGTGAGGATGATATAGAGATAAAGACGAAAGTGGGTGTATGTCATCTCGCTGGCTATTCTAGTATATTTGGGGAAAAATTAGTGATCTCAATCTCATATTAAGTAGTGGCAATGTTGGGAGCTAGCCAATAAATTAATCGACACTATTATCTTTTCCTTTTTGTAGATATTCAAAACAAAGTTATGTTTATATCCATCCTACTCCCTCCCTCCCAATTTTAATAAATTATAATAAAATAAATCCTTTGACAAGCTAAAGGTGATGATAATCCACATAAAATGTTTTCAATAAACTTACCTTCCGTTGACTTCGGGTTCGGCGCGCCTTATAAGAGCGTCGAGAAAGTCGATTTTGTTCGTGAAAATATGTATATGCTTGTCGGGGTGACACTTTTTGATATTAGCATAAAGTGCGGGGACATAGCCTTTCTCTTTCGGTGTCGTCTCACCCACTAAGATTTTGTAAGCCTTTTCGATCTGTTCAATAAATAATAAAGAAAAATAAATTTCATTTAAACGATCAAATAAATTGTATGTATATGCAGTCAAATACTTACCTTCGTACGGCAACCATTGCAGAATTTATGTTTTTTCAAATAATTCTCTAAGACTTCACGCAATTCTTTTGTCTCAACCACGGCCAATTCTTCGCGACAGTTGTGTTTCATCGATGACCACACCTCACGCCACGTCTCTGAAAATGGCTTCGAACGAAATGCATCCAGTGAATGTAACACACATCTGGTCTTGTTCCGTAATTTACTTTCCAGCAGGTTATTTAGAATTTCATGATGACGATAGAGTAGTGTGCCTAACGCTTGTGGTGTTTTCATTTTCTCTTCCGCTATGCTTAGGACACAAGAATTTTTCAATACCAATGGATCCAGCGTTGGATGACCGGACATTGAAAGCTGATAGAAAAGGCGCTCAACAAGTCGTCGACAACCGACACATTGAACGCACTGATTTAGAACGGATACGAATGTCTTGCTGCTAATTTCCAATGATGTATGCAACTCATCCGTTGTAAGAAGATTGAATTTTCGTGTAAACTCTTCGAGTTCTTTGCCACGAATGTGAGGACTATCGATGCACAAGCCTTTACTGTTAAGATCCATTAACATCTGCAAAGTAAAAAATAAAAACAAAGGAAAATGAGGAATAAGAGATTCTGGAGAAAATCGTTTATGAGAGTCATGATGCAAATAACTACATAGTATTTAGAAAAGTCCTTGCACGAACTAATTATGAAGCATAATTTTTCATAACCTTTGAAACCATTTTTGAATATGTCACTAGTTCTGAAAATCGTAGTTCAATTTTAAAGAATCCAGAAAAAAGTTATTCGTGATGAAATTGAAGCTTGATAGTGTGATTTCTTTGTATTTGGCTGGAAACCCACAAGTGGCTGTCGTTAGAGCACTCCAGCATTTAAATGTGAATAAATCTTTTTTCTCGTACCATCGCTAGTTACCGTAATACTGGTAGCGTAGCCCGACGTCAAGGAAGTGGACGGAAGAAAACAGCAACATCAGCAGAAATGGTTTGAAAAGCAAAGAAGTGACTTGATCGAAACCCGCGACGCAGTGGTCGAAAAATGGTTTGTGAGCTGAACATATGGCAATATTCCATTCGACAAATATTGAAAAATGAGCTCGGGGTAAAGCCATTGAAATTCCAAAAAGTGCAAGAAGTTGAGAAAACATTTGTTGTCCAGCAGTTTGTAAACAAACAAAATTATCGTGTTTACTTTCCAAAGAGGTCACTTGAAAATGTGCACCTTCGGTTGGCCACCAAAACTCAAGCGCCGGCCATGGTGATGGTGTGGGCCGCCATAACAGCCGATGGTCGCTCTCCGCTCGTATTAATCGACCGTGGCATCAGAATAAATGCCGAATATTATCGCGAAAATATTCTGGAAGGTGTATTAAAGTTGTGGGCACGCAAACATTTTCATTTCCAACGGGAATCAGCAGCACCACCCAAGAATGGTTACAAAATGAGGTTCCTAGCTTCATTTCCAGTGCACAATGGCCACCAAAATCTCTGGATACCAATCCGTTGGACTATTGTGTCTGGAGTATTTTGGAAAGCAAGGTTGGCACTAAAAAATACCAAAGTGTCGATCACCTCAAGCAAGCGCTTCGACGGGAATGGGCCAAAATACCGCAAGGCAACATTAGGGCAGCGTGTGACGGTTTCATTGGCCGTTTGAAGGTCATAATTCGAGGCAAAGGTGACAAATTCGAACAAATCTGAACTTATTCTAATTTTTTTTTGCTTTCATTCAATAAAATTAAAAAAAATGTAAAAATTATATCGTTTGACTTTGTTGTAGTTTTTTTTTATCTCACCCTGTACTGAATCGATTTTCAACAAATTTGACTTTATTCCCTCTATGCCTAATTTGGTCGCGCGTAGCAAATTACATTCTTTTCGCGTTAATATTACACTTTTAATGAACAATAAAAGATAAATCGGACGTAGATATGTAAAGGAGCTATATCTTAATATTGACCAATTATCTCCAATTTCAATAGGATTCGTCCTTGGGCGAAACAAATGATATCTGCAAAATTATATCGACCAGACAATAAATGCGAAGTGTACTTTGTTCAGAAAATATGGTCATGGACAGACAGACGGACGCACATTTATAAATCGACTCAGATAGTGATTCTTTGAGGATCATTAAAATCAACTATAGGTCTATGGACATAATACTCTGACCACAGTGTAAAATAGGGTATGTTATAATCGACCATGAACAAATATACAAAATTTATATATATATTTTTATGTTACGAGTCTTCCTATTCTCAACCAGTTCTAATTTTATATTTCTCTGCATTTATGCATTTAAACAATTTTTTACATTTTCAAAAGAAAATCAATGAAAAGTAACTACTATTATTACCTTCAAGATAAGATAATACAAACTATTTTCAAATGTTTTTACACTGGTCGATCGAACACGTGTGTAGGAAAACATCTCACACTCATAAATACCCGCTACGTCAAATTGTTTTTATTGAAAATTCCAATTAAAAAAGCTGAACTTTAGTCCCGTAAATCATTTATGCATAAAAATCAAAATTGAAGCTGTACACAACACAAACACGGGATTATATCTTTGTCTCATAATAATAAAGGAATCAAAAACAAACTGCCAGAATGAAAGAGAGCAATAACCAGACTGAATGCTGTTGTGAGTGCAATTAAATGTTTTGTTTAACAGTGAGTGATGGATGCCGCAACGGGACAGGATGACTTTCTGATAAAAAAAAAAAAGAAAATGGATGTAGATCTGGAGGGTTTCATATATATTCGAACCTATCTCTGCTAGGGTGCTGGATCAGGGTTTGAGATAAGAAAAAATCTATATAAAAATTTTTTTTTTCAATATAATTTTCTCCTTTTCCTCGCGAGTCAACATCCGATGTTTTTTTTATTAATACTGGAAGGACGGGTTTCGCCGGGGCTTATGAGATTCAAATATGTTAGCTTATAATGCTGTAAGATTTTCCTTGTTTTTGGATGTTACTAAATTTATTTAAGTTTACGACTTTGATAACAGCCAGGGTAGTTTGGGTTCAAACACGTTCCAGATGTGCAGTCATCTCAGTGCGTATTCGGCGTGAATTCAATAAAATGCACAAAACGTCTGTCAATAGTGTAATACAGTCCCTATTTAATTGCCCTGTCAACCGGAAGATCTTTGGCAACAGCCTATCAGACTTTCTGAATTTCTAAAAATGGAGTTAAAACACGAAAAGCACTTGTTCGACATCATACACATTTGGTATTGCGGTGGTCCTCACAATTACAAATTCTTTATCGGCAAGAAAAGAGTTCAATCAATCCAATATCGTACAATGAAAAGCTATTTGGTGTTTTGAAGTTAGAAGGTGGAGCATAAACATTTTCCCAATTTAGGGCACACACTCGTGTTCATTCTTGGAAGTATAATCAATGATAAGAAAGGAAAAATATATATAAGTGTATAACAAGTCTTTTTAGAGTAGTTTTAATAGGATGGTTTTCGTAGCCAGGATACATCTGAGAAGAATGTTAGTTTTATTTTCCACTTAGCATATACTCCTTGTCTCCTGTTTGATAACATTATATTGTCTCTACCCCCTCTTCATCCTCACATAGTCTACAGTAGGCAGGGCAGACTATCGACATAAATAGACAGATGTTCTATTATGCTATTCCTAAGTTCTCCTACCATTTCGGCTGCTGCTAGATTGCAAAGATCTCTGTCTGGAAACATTACAATTATAATTAGCTTTATAAGATTATATAATAGTTGAATTTGGACAGAATACGTCAGCACCGGTGCCTTCAGCATACGTCAGCACCTTCTGTATTGTATTGTTACATTTATGTAGTTAAGGTCGAAAAAGGTTGGCATGTAATCACTAATTCTATCGCCTTCATCTAGAAAGTCCAGGATACGTCGTAACCAAAACCCCAAAAAGTGCTATCCTCCCGCTTTCCGTGGTCTCTCTTACGACAGCCATTTTCAAAAACCCTCAAACAACATCCATATTTGATTTTTCTTTAAACATAGATAACCGGGTCCATCAAAGTGAAATAATTAAGTCTTTGTTTAGGCGTGAACGAAAGTCATTCCATTTCAACAGAATAAACAAAACAGCAGATAAATTGGTTTTCTCCAAACCATGAGTTATATTGAAACATTCCTAATGTTGCAATAAAAATAATTTGGTTCTTGAGGCTCTCTGGTTGATGTTGTAAAAGAAAGCAACTTTTTGTAGATAGATCCGAAACCAATGTTTATAGTTTAATAATTTATTTATTTTTAGACTATTTGGTTATGGAGTAAAAATCGTCTTAAATAAGGAATTAGAAATTTCAATTCCCCATATTAATACCATTAATACCAGTAACACCAACAAGTGATCATCACAAAAATTTGTTAACAGAATTCAATTTTCCATCTCTGTTTAGTTGTATGCGTTTTCTGTTCAATAGCACAGTAGTACAACAACAACAACAACTACACCACTAATAAGCTGAATTATATGTTCAACCTGTTTTTACCCAGCTTCTTGTCTGATGTGTGGTGGTCACAAAGATAACCAAACAACAATAAGCAATATCCAAGAAAACAACAATGAAAAATGATTATACTAAAAAATTAGACTATCAAAGAAAGTTTTTTTCATCGATTTTTTCTTTTCAAAAACTAATGGTAGTGAACTGCATAAATGCCACAAATTGTAAAGGCGTTTTAAGTCATTTTGTTGACCACGGAGGAAGTGGGTGACTGTGGGCGTAGTTCAACATCGAAAACATCACTAGCTTGGTAGCCGCACTCAAGGAAACGTACAACACTTTGTTATATTTTTATAGTTTCAATCAAAACATTTATTCACATTCGCAATGCGATTATCAAAATAAAATAATAATAACCCAATATTTTTACATTGAGGTGGTACTGGGCTAGCTGGTGAGTTATTGTCGTCTTGCTTTTGTCTACAATAAACTGCGTATGGCTCGACGTCATACAAATAGTCGACGACAAACTCTCATGACAAGTGATAAACAATTTAATATTCAAGGTTTTTGTTCCAAAACAAATAAATTAAAGAAGGCAATATCGCCGCCGAAGTAAACGACATCACTTAACATTGTATGTGCGAGGCTGGCTGGCTGATTGACTGTGCGAGAAGATACAGCACCAAATACTCTAACAAGTTTAATCAGCGTCAGCTGCACCTTAAACTGGGAGGAGGGTGGTGCGGCGGATGCAAATCGTTATGATTATTATAATGGTGGTAGTGAGTGTGGTGGTAACAATGAAAGACGGCAACTCACATCGCACCAAAGAAAATACAACAGCAACAATAATAATATTCCCCTGAAACGTTGTTACATTTCTTCACGAAACACTACTGCGTTGATGATGATTACGAATATGCTCTTCTGTTGTGGGAAAATAAAAAAAATCGTCACACTGTTTGTGAATAGCCAATAGTTTTTCTATTTTCACTTGACATCGGTAACTGGAAAACTGTGTTAATCATCATCATATGTACCCCTTACCATTAGATTATCATCACCAGCACTGACGGGCAATTGTCTCCGGCCGACGTTCACATAACTCATGTCCTCCATTCTATAGACGTAGGTTAGACGCGCCATGTTTTATTAATAAAAAAAACAGAATTCACTCGCTTATCGTTTTCTTTTTCTCGTTTTCTTCAACCACGTATGCCTTATTTATGGTTATTGTATCAATAAACCTTTACAATATTAACTATATTATTTACAAAATACTCCTTAAAGGGGTTTTTATGCAAAAAAGTGTTTTTATCGCAGAGTTTCTTTTCCTATTTTTCACTTCACCAATAAAAAGAACCGATGTGTAATTTGACAAACTTGACTCGTCGTCTCGTTCAGCAATTTTTTCTTTGATCACAATGAAATGAAAAATGATGTTGCCATATTTTTATATTGATTGTGCAACTCTGATATTGTATTTTTCCGTGCTATGATTAACCTACGTCCTCATACGTCTAACACAATAGAGGGAAGCATTAAATAACACAATAAAGGCCATTAATATTAATTGCAAATGATATTATTGTTCAATAGATAGTAAATCACTATCAAAACAAAAAACATATGAGCAACTTTCTCATTTAATTACGTGGCATCACCAGAAGTTCAGTGCTGTAAAATGCAGTGAAGAGAAGATGGAAAAATACATATATCAACCCTACGTAAGATAATAGAGTTGATATTGAGTCTCACCCTATAAAGGTGGTTCACATTAGACGATTTAGTATTAAGAATGAATTAAATAAACATTCATGCAGACAATTTAGGAATTTTCTTTCTTCATTTTTAATTAGTTAATCCAAAATTCTAAACAAACATTCATTTTCGTCTAAACATAACGATTTCTCTTGATTTCCCATTCTTGTTTGTACATATTATATTAAATCACTGTTTTTAAGTGCACATAAATGGATTATTTTCTTGGCATAAGTATTCGACTGGCTGTATGTCCCCCTTCGTCCTATCGAATATATACGTTTTGATGGTTTCTTGTCAATTATATTCAAATTGTTTAGAAAATTCCGTTGTAACCAAAAGGATAACTTAAAATTTACATTATTAAATTTAAAATACAGAAGATTAGTTTTGTAGTTAGCTGTAAGTTAAATCTTTCAAAACCTCAAGCAATCGCTTGAAAATCCTGGAAAAATAAACATCCCTCTCAAATTGAAACCAAACTTCATATATACATCAAGTATTCTACATTTTGCAATTTTAGAAAACATGGAATACCCGACTATTTTACCTAATGTGGTGTCCTTGTTCCTTTACCGCGAAAAAAGTTTCCGTTCCATCAACGTTGGAGTTTTGTAAAGTATAACATCATTATTTACTGTTATTAGGCCAAAAAATGTTCACATTGAACGGCAGTGAAGTGGATACTTATTGTACATCAACACTAGTATTGCTATAGAGTCAAATCAGCAGGAATTTGCTGCTACTTGTAATAATTATACCATAATATTACCTCAGAAAAAAATTGGTAACGACTAAAAGCTTTTTATTGTACCATGGATCTAAAATTTTCTGTAAAACATTTAAATTTATTTGAAACAACAAGGCTTATTATAACGCATATATGCTCAGCATTTAACAATTTTGTTACGAAATAATTCTGCGAAGACATGTAGAACATAAGTTTACAAGTTGTAACCATGGTACAATAAGGAGGTAGAACAGCTTTGTAACGCCACTTCCTATATGAATTTTTCCAAATTATATGAAAAACAAGTTGTTTTCATTTATTTGAATTTTTCGATTATTTTTAAAATGAGCGAAATAACGCAAAAGATTAATGAAATAACTGAACATTCTTTCAAAAATAGGATCTAAACTGTTCAATCTTCCACTTCCAAAGCAAAACTTATTAATAGTTTTATGCGCATCCCGCAACGTACTTTACTTCAAATCATTGATTTTGAAAATATTTTGTTTATATTTCAAAACAAAATATACATACACAAAATTGAATAAATTCGGGCACATTTAGAAAAAATATGTAATCAGCTGGTACATGGTACAATAAAAAACGAAGTTAGAGTACCCAGGACTTATTTGAAATCCGTTGCGGAATCTACATACTAACGGAAAGTATGACTGGACTCAATAGTTCGACAATGTACTTTTTATTAATCATTTTCATTTTTTCTGAAATTTTTTAAAATTCTTTTATATTTTTTCTATTTTATATTTTCAAATGTCATAATTATTTTTTCGATATATGTTTATTTGTTAGGGGTGGATCATATTTCATCGTTTTTCTGAGAGTGATTTGATTTGAACAATGTACAGATATGAGGAAATTTTGTGTGGAGAATTAAGTTTTCTTTCCATAGCTAAGGCTCAAACAACGAAGAGAGCCATGGTAGAAGAATACAGGTAGTCGCTTCGACACAGCTGCTGGGACAATGAACTGTCAAACCGATTTTGGAATTGAAAATGTTGAATGAAAAATTATTAAAATTTGTAAAAATTGTTGAGAAATGCATATTGTAACAACCTCCGATTTGCATTGTATAAGAAAATATATAAAAATGTACTTATTTTTTACAAAACAATTTTAAAATTTTGACATATCAATGTTCGCAAGCGTTGATGCATCTACCTATATTCTTCTACCATGAAGAGAGCGAATTAATAAGTGCAGTCGAAACAGCAGATGAGCCATGCTAACAAAAATTTGAAATGTGTTGGTGGCCATGGCCTGCCTTGTAAATATTGTATAATGAGAGCATCGATTTGGTCTGTGTCTAAATACCTTAACATTATCAATAAGCAAATTCTTACGTTTGGCAACTCTGAAATGCTGAAATTAACTTCTTGGCAACACTGTAAACTAATTGGTAAAATATTTTTATAGCGCGCAGGGAAGATTGCCGACCAAAATAAGATTTTGCAGATTATTTGCAAAGAAAATATCTAACGAAAAGGGTTTGGTAAAGATAAATAATTAAGACCACGTATTCGATTGATTCAATAGTGCAAATATGTCTCAATATCATTATGTGGTCACGGCACAAAAGCCTACCGCCGTTGTTGCTTGCGTTACCGGTGAGTAGTAGTATTTGAGTAGCAGCAGCATATTTTTTGCATTGTAACATTGCAATCTGCGGGCATGCCGCTTCATAAGTAGCTGCTGTCCTAAAACATGGTGAAAGAGGAGAATCAACATTTTTGTGTTTTCAGGCAACTTTACATCGCCCACAGACCTTAACCTGATCATTGCCCGAAATAGCCAATTGGAAATTGATTTGGTTACACCGGAGGGCTTGAGGCCTCTAAAGGAAGTGAATATCTATGGGCAAATTATGGTGATGAAACATTTCCGTCCACAGGTAAAATTAGTTCCCACTGGGTAATGGATAGTTTTAATAGTTTTCATTTTAAATTTATATCATAGGACAGCAAAAAGGATTTATTGTTTATCCTTACACATCGTTACAATGTAATGATATTGGAATGCCGTATGATCGGCGATCAGATAAGTGTAGTGACGAAAGCACATGGTAATGTTTCTCATCAATATAGTCCAACCACTGATGGAGGAGTAATGGCGGTAATAGATCCTAAAGCACGTGTTATCGGTATGTGCTTGTATACGGGTCTCTTTACCATTATACCTCTAGACAAGGAGACCAGTGAATTAAAAGCTACAAATCTTCGGTGAGTAGAAACATGCAATGCAATTAAAATAGAATAGAATAGACGATGTGAAATGGGGAGGAAATATAAGAAAATATTGTATATGCAAATGGAAAACTTGTTTGCACAAAAAAGGTCTGGTAATGACCTATATGATATTACTCATTGTTTTGGGATAGATAGATTATTTAGAATTGGAAGAAATTTACTTTGCATTAAGGACAATTCTAATGGGTTATTACTATTACATATTTTTTAGAATGGATGAATTAAATGTTTATGATGTTGAGTTCCTTTATGGCTGCATCAATCCAACCATAATTGTCATACACAAGGACAACGATGGGCGTCATGTTAAGACACATGAAATTAACTTGCGGGACAAGGAATTTATGAAAATTGCCTGGAAACAAGATAATGTCGAAACGGAGGCTACCATGCTAATACCAGTACCTACACCATTGGGTAAGTTATACATTTTATTTAAACTTTAAAACATATGATTGTAATCGATCCAACAATTTAGGTGGAGCTATAGTAATTGGACGAGAATCAATAGTGTATCATGATGGAAATAGTTACCTTGCTGTGGCACCTTCTACATTTAAGGTATTTAATCCTAAAGAAAAAAATGAAAGATTTATTAACTTTTTTTTTGTTTCTTTAGCAAAGTACTATCAATTGTTATGCTCGAGTAGATAGTAAAGGACAACGTTATTTGCTGGGAAATATGTATGGACAATTGTTTATGCTGTTCTTGGAAACGGCTGACAACGGCAAAGGCTGTTCCTCTGTAAAGGAAATTAAAGTGGAATTGCTGGGTAAGAATACAAATATATATGTAATACCAACCTAGATACAAGTAAAACAAATATCAAATACAACAACAATACACTGATCTAGTTCGATTCATATATCGATTCCATTTTAATACCTTTGTAGTATCTTGAATACAAAACTTATCTTGATCAATTTTTTATAATTACAGGTGAAATTTCTACCCCTGAATGTATTACATACCTAGACAATGGTTTTCTATTTATTGGCTCTAAGCATGGAGATTCGCAACTGGTACGTTTGAGTACCACGCCAAATGAAAACGGTTCTTATGTTATACCAATGGAGAATTTTACAAATTTAGCACCCATCTTAGATTTGGCTGTGGTTGATTTAGATCGCCAAGGTCAAGGTCAAATTATTACATGTTCCGGAACTTTCCGAGATGGTTCGCTGAGAATTATAAGGTAGATGAAAATGCCTAAGTTATTTCCCCTTTAATTTCCTTACTTTTTATTTAGAATTGGCATTGGTATTCAGGAACATGCCTGTATTGATTTGCCCGGCATCAAGGGTATGTGGTCTTTGAAAGTCGGCATTGATGATAGTAACTATGAAAACACACTGGTTCTGGCATTTGTGGGACATACACGTATTCTAACATTGACCGGAGAAGAGGTGGAGGAAACAGATATAGCCGGTTTTCTCAGTGATCAACAAACGTTTCATTGTGCTAATGTTGATCATGAACAGGTAATGCATCAATAACAATGGTTTCTTCACGAGCTTTTCTTTTTAACTCGTTTTTCAGATCATACAATTAACGCCCTTGACCGTACGTCTTATTAAGAGCACCACCAAGAATTTAGTTTATGAATGGGAACCACCCGCAGGCAAACGTATAGGTGTTGTTAGCTGTAATACGCAGCAAATAGTTATTGCTTCGGCAAGAGATGTATACTACTTGGAAATTGAAGATGAAAAACTTGTGCAAGTTGCCCAGAAAACTCTCGAATATGAGGTAGCATGTTTGGACATAACACCTTTAGGTGAGGGCAACACGCGAGCCAAACTTTTGGCTGTTGGTCTGTGGACGGATATATCTGCGGTGGTCTTAACACTTCCACAATTAGAAATTTGCCACACGGAAAAGTTGGGCGGTGAAATTATACCACGTTCCATTTTAATGACAACTTTTGAGGGCATCCACTATTTACTGTGTGCCTTGGGCGATGGCTCTATGTTTTATTTTACAATGAACGACGAACGTGGCAGCCTGAGTGATAAGAAGCGTGTTACCTTGGGTACTCAGCCAACAACACTGAGGACTTTCAAATCTTTGTCCACCACAAATGTTTTTGCATGTTCCGATAGGCCAACTGTCATCTATTCGTCCAATCATAAGTTGGTATTTTCAAATGTTAATCTCAAAGAAGTGAACCATATGTGCTACCTAAATGCTCAGGCTTATCCGGATAGTTTGGCATTGGCCACTAAAAACTCGGTTATAATTGGAACAATTGATGAAATCCAAAAATTGCATATTCGTACTGTACCATTGGGTGAAGGTCCACGCCGAATTGCATACCAAGAAAGTTCACAGACATTTGCTGTAGCCACAATGCGAATTGATGTACAGGGTAGAGGAGGACCAAAACCGACAAAGGCTAGTGCTTCGACTCAGGCACAAAATATCACATATGCTTCGAATATTGTACCGAAACCAGGAGCAGGCAGTACCTCTACAACTAATGCTGAAATTGGTCAAGAATTGGATATTAGCAATTTGTTGATTATCGATCAAAATACCTTCGAAGTTCTGCACGCTCATCAGTTTATGCCTTCAGAGTCTATCATGGCCATTATGTCTGCCCAACTGGGAGATGATCCTAATTCATATTATGTTGTGTCCACAGCATTGCTGTATGCTGATGAACCCGAGCCGAGTGTTGGTCGAATTATAATATTCCATTATCATGATGGTAAATTGACACAGGTGGCTGAGACAAAAATTGATGGTGGATGTTATTCGATGGTTGAGTTTAATGGCAAAGTTTTGGCCGGTATAAATAGTTTTGTGAGACTCTATGAATGGACCAATGAAAAAGAATTGCGTATGGAATGTAATATACAGAAAAATATAACTGTGTTATGTTTGAAAGCCAAGGGTATGTTATGTCATGTCACATAATATAACACTTGACATATATGTGTAGAATATAATAATTTCCTTTATTTCAGGTGATTTTATACTCATTGGAGATCTTATGCGCTCCATGACTTTGCTTCAGCACAAACAGATGGAAGGTATTTTCATAGACATAGCTCGAGATAGTGATCCCAAGTTTATGAGAGCTATTGAAATATTGGACGATGATACCTTTTTGGGTTCCGAGGATAATGGGAATTTATTCGTGTGCCAGAAAGATAGGTATGTTAGTGATGTACTACATTGTGATTGTATTTAATTAAAACAAATTGTACCTTATTGCTTTAGTGCTGCCACAACCGATGAACTACGCTCAGAACTGCCAGAAGTTGGTCGTTTCCACTTGGGAGATTTTGTAAATGTTTTCCGCCACGATTCATTGGTAATGCAATATGTCGGCGAACGTACTACACCAAATCAAGGATGCGTACTTTATGGTACTGTTATGGGTGCCATTGGTATTGTAACACAAATACCCCAAGACTTCTATGAATTCCTCCACAGCTTGGAGGATCGTTTGACAAACGTCATCAAGTCAGTGGGCAAAATAGATCACTCATATTATCGCAGTTATCAAACACCACAAAAAACCGAACTGTGTGAGGGTTTCATTGATGGTGATCTAATTGAAAGTTTTCTCGATTTAAGCCGTGACAAAATGAAGGAATGTGTTCAGGGTCTGGAGGTAAAATATGAAAATAAAAACAAAAATGTAGCAATACATGTTGATAATTGTTTCCTTATTTAATTTTAGATAACAATGAATGGCGAGAAAAAAGAGGCTGACGTTGACGATGTTATAAAAATTGTTGAAGATTTAACAAGAATGCATTAAAACATATTCGTTGTGTTATCAATTGTATAAGAAAAAAAAAAAACAAGAATAAGCTGCGATTATTGTTTTCCTCTTAACTATTTTTATAATTAATTCGGAATATACCAACTGAAGGAACTAGTTTCACAATAATTTTGTTACCTACGTAACACCGAACATTATCCTATTCGTTCCATTTTTTCTTCTAATTTTCAGAGAATTTTATTTTTCTACTGCCCAGCCACCAAGTTAATCTTTTGTTAGATTAGCTATCGCGATCTTATATACAACATTTATATAAATTTTAATTTTTCCTGCTTAATTTGTGTTAACTCAATGTTCTAAAACGGTAAAATTGATTTTTGGCGTTCTAATTCATATATCTATTATTAAATACCACGTATTATTAAAAATATCGATTTTATTTGTGATCTTTATAAAAGGTCTACTGTATGTTCGAAAATTTCTCTTATTAATAAAAAACAGAAAAAATAAAACCTTTGTAAAATGAAAATAAATGTTTATTGTGTATAATAAATTAAACAATTAATTTCAGCTAGGGGCGTTTTTTTAATTTTTGATAACTATTAGACAGAAAGAGTGATTGAATTAAAAAATGTAATTTCATTGGAGCATACTGCCAAAGAAATATCGAAATAAAAATTTTAGACCCCACAAAGTATATATATATTTTTGATCAGCGTAAAATAAAAAAAAAATAAAATTAGATGTCCGTCCGTCTCTGAAAATCACTCTAGCTTCCGAACGAAATGAAATAGGTTGATTTACTCATGTGTGTGTTAGGTCTGCAGTACTTTTGGTAATTTATATTGCCCTCATGTTACTGGACCGACAGATTTAAGTTTTTTGTTGAGTTTAAGTCACAATTTTAACCCGAATTTGCTGATATTCGGAAGCATGGATTCCTATTATGTAAGAAGCATACTTTTATAGAACTGTTAATACAGTGTGAGGTAAAAAAACTGCAACAAAGTCAAACGCCATAATTTTTATTTATTTTTTTTTTTAAATTTTATTGATAGAAAGCAAAAAATTTCCGAAATAGCATCAAATTTTAGAATAAGTTCAAACGCCATAATTTTTATTTATTTTTTTTTTTTAAATTTTATTGATAGAAAGCAAAAAATTTCCGAAATAGCATCAAATTTTAGAATAAGTTTATATTTGTTCGAATTTGGTATTGGTTCGACACTCGGGTATTTTTTAGTGCCAACCTTGCTTTCCAAATACTCCAGACGCAATAGTCCAACAGATTGGTATCCGGGAAATTTGGTGGCCATTGTGCGTTGGAAATGATATTAGGAACTCCATTTTATAACCATTCTTGGGTGGCGCGTGCTGAGTGCGATAGTGCAAAACGTTTGTGTGCCCAAGGCTTTTATACACCCTCCAGAATATTTTCGCGATAATATTCGGCATTTATTCTGATGCCACGGTCGATTAGTACGAGCGGAGAGCGACCATCGGCTATTATGGCAGCCCATATCATTAATATGACCGGCGCTTGAGTTCTGGTGGCCAACCGAAGGTGCACATTTTCAGCTGACCTCTTTGGCGAGTAAACACCATAATTTTGTTTGTTTACCAACTGCTGGACAACGAATGTATTCTCATCGGAGTAAACGAAATTCGGCAGTTCACCACTTTCGGCCAAGCGAAGCAACTCTTTAGCTCTTTTGAGTCCCTTTTCTTTCCGTTGCGGTGTAACTACTTGCACTTTTTGGAATTTCAATGGCTTTACCCCGAGCTCATATTTCAATATTTGCCGAATGGAATATTGCGATATGTTCAGCTCACGAGCCATTTTTCGGCCACTCCGACGCGCGCTTCGATCAAGTCGCTTTTTAACTTTTCGAATAATTTCTGCTGATGTTGCCGTTTTCTTCCGTCCACTTCCTTAACGTCGGGCTATGATTGGTAGCACGGTAAGGAGCGATGGTACGAGACACAAAAAATTTGTTCATATTTAAATGCTGGGTGCTCTAACGATAGCCACTTGTGGTTTTCCAAAAAGAAATATACAAATAAAAAAAATCACACTATCGCGCTTGAATTCCATCACAAATAACTTTTTTTCTGGAAAATTGTCACCAAAATGCTTTTGTACGCCTGTAAACAATATAATGAGCAGTCGCTGGAATAAATTTAACAGTTGTCGGACGAGTGGCTTAGAAATGAAAGCAGTCTGAAGTTGGTTGCAGTTTTTTTATCTCACCCTGTATAGGCTTAGGTTTGCGTATAGTTCCTATATAAAAAAAAAATTTCATATTTTATGTTTTTGATGGATCTATAGTCTTAGACAGAAAATTGCAGGCCTTCGTATACCCCCCATATAAGAGAACCCTCCCAATTGAGCGACATTAATCACTGGAATAGTTTCAAATTTCGTATTTTATGTTACTAATGGGTACACAAAATTGCATATGCAGGTCCATGTCTTCGTATAGCCCCCATATAACCGTACCTCCTTGATGGAGACTTCTTCGTAAAGGCTCCAATATAACAATAACTCCCTATATTCTGTATTTTTTGTAAATTCTTCTTCTTGCAAATTTCTTCCAAATGGTGGTGGGCAAACTATACTGCTTTTTCACTTCTTAGTACTCAAAATGGACAATTTGTTTAGTTTGACAAAATCTTTGAATCAAAACTTCATACATCGTAATACATTTTCAGACTTTCAAGGTTTTATAAATTATTCAAGTTTTTCCGTTTTCCGAAAAGAAAGGTAAATTTTCACCTTTAATACCAAATAGTCTTCAAAATCCTTCGTTTAGAAGTTTACCGAGGAGGATATTAATAAAATCATTGCACAATGGATCCTCATCCAATTGTTCTTTGTAAGACTATTTCAACGTCTACATATGTTAACCTTGAAGACCAACAGTGACCTCAATATCAAGTTACAGAATTTCAGTTCTATTCCTTCACCCAATACCAAATGTAGTATCTTTTGTACTAATTGCAAAACCACCTCCCTAACTCAATCCCAGACAACAACAGAGACGTCAATATCAAATTTCGGGATTCCAGCTCCATTCCTTCACCCAATTTAGTACCACTTAGTACTATTTCGACGATTATAGTACACATTTCCAATACAACCTCCATATCTTAACCATAGACACCAACAGTGACATCAATATCGAATTTCAGGATTGCAGCTCTATTCTTTCACCCAATACTAACTTTTGTAATATTTAGTACTTTCCGTACAATTATAGAACACATTTCCAAAATCACCTCCATACCACTCCAATACCAATTTTAGTACACTTTAATACCTTTCGTACGAATATGGGACGCATTTCCAAACATCCGCTAAAACACAAACACAGGTATGAGTATTAAATTTCAAAATTGTATTTCCCTATACCTTCACCCAAAACCAAAAATACTTTCAGAAATACATTCAGTACTTTTCGTACAATTTTAGTTGTTCACAGTTCCGAAATCTCCTCCATATGTCCAGATTTTACATGAACCACGACCCTTATACCAATACCAAACTGTATCAAATATAATACTATTTCGTACTTTTAGTGCACTTTTGGCACACATTTCGAGACCCACTTCTTTATCACAAGTCTACCACCAAAAGGGACTCCAATACAACATTTTGAAAGTCCAGATTCATCCGTTTACCCTAAGCCAAATTGTTCCAAATTTCCACTTTCACATATCAAACTTATTTTCCAAACTCGATTGATCATACTAAATTTCGAGTTTTTAGTTCTATCCATTCACATTAAACCCTAATTGTACCAATTTAAAACTTTTCGTAAAAATAAAGTTCGAATTTATAAAGCACATTGGTACATCTAATCTAAATTTCATCAGTGACTCTCATTCTAATTCTAGATATAGATGTATTGAGTTCGAAATGGAGAGTATTCCGCAGTGCAACTGAAGTTTGAAGTAACAAATCAAAAAATCGAAATAATATAAAAAGAAATAATCAAGAATTGGTTCGAGGTTCATTTCGCCACTGAAATCATCAAAATTCCATTTTAGGTATTAACCAGCTACTACACACAAAACTTTTAATTTTTTAAAATAAACCATTTGGAACGAATTTGACATTTTTCAAAAAACAAAAAAAAAATAATAATAATAATAATAATAGTAATAATAATAATAATAATAATAACAATAATAATAATAATAATAATAATAATAATAATAATAATAATAATAATAATAATAATAATAATAATAATAATAATATAATAATAATAATAATAATAATAATAATAATAATAATAATAATAATAATAATAATAATAATAATAATAATAATAATAATAATAATAATAATAATAATAATAATAATATAATAATAATAATAATAATAATAATAATAATAATAATAATATAATAATAATAATAATAATAATAATAATAATAATAATAATAATAATAATAATAATAATAATAATAATAATAATAATAATAATAATAATAATAATAATAATAATATAATAATAATAATAATAATAATAATAATAATAATAATAATAATAATAATAATAATAATAATAATAATAATAATAATAATAATAATAATAATAATAATAATAATAATAATAATAATAATAATAATAATAATAATAATAATAATAATAATAATAATAATAATAATAATAATAATAATAATAATAATAATAATAATAATAATAATAATAATAATAATAATAATAATAATAATAATAATAATAATAATAATAATAATAATAATAATAATAATAAATAATAATCCTTAAAAAATTATGTTACAATCTTAAAAATACCCGTGGACCTGCATAGGCAACTTTTGTCACAAGCCATTACAATATTCAAATGCGAAACTTGAAAATCGGTGAAAATTCTCTTCCAGGTAGTAAAGCACCCACAACCAAGTCCTTGTGTAGAATTTCAGACAATTCCATTGAAAAATGTGCCTAAAATCATAAAAACCCGAATATAGGGAGGTATCGTTCCATGGGAGCTGCACGAAGACGTGGACCTGCACAGACAATTTTCTGTCTTAGGCTGTAGTATTCATTACGAACTTCAAATATTAAATTTGAAACATTTCCGGTGAATAATGTCGCTTAAATAATCAAAATACCGAAAATAGGGAGGTACCATTATATGGGGGCTATACCAAAACGTGGACCTACATGGCCCATTTTCAGATATCCCAGATATGTACATTTGAGCAAAATTGTATCAACCCACTTCTAAGCTAGAGTGATTTCGACAGACAGATCGACGGACGGACGTCACAAAATCGGCATAGAATTGTATGCTGATTAATAATATATACTTAGTGGGGTCTAAAATGTATATTTCGAGGAGTTACTATGGTGGGAGGTATAAAAATATATTCATAGAACTCATTCTTGTACACCAGTGCAAACCAATCTTTTTAATCTCAAGCCTATCTCAGATAGACGGCTTATCAATCCTAATATCTATGGAGGGAAATTGAACATTTGATAAGAAAGAATATTTTATGTATATTTTATATATACATATTATATTTTATGCATATGTTACCGGTGTTCGTGTTGAAATTTTATGTCATTGATGCCTCATGCACATCCTGTCGTTTTAATGCACCATTAAACATGCATTTCTCAAAGAATTCTTCTTAAAATTTGAGTCTTTAAAAATATTACATGACATTTTCAACAACTTACGTCAATGATCTATGATTTTCAAATATTGTTCATCTTATTCATCAAAATATCAGAATGAATTGAATGTTCCATTTCCAAATGTTTCACTCATTACATGTTCTATTATCATCCATGTACCATTGTTTGTAAACCTTCCGTTTCAATTTCGTAACCAATCGTTTCACATCAATTAATTTATGAGTGCGCAGCCGCTACTAAAACAACCAACATCCTCCACAAAATTTCTCTTCTCATTTCTTTTTGTTAAGGGGCTTCACTCATTACATGAGTGTGCCCGTGTGTGTGTGTGAACTATACATGGCGTATGTTGTTATTGTTGCTTTGAACATCATTTATTCACCATACATTCAATTCGTTGTCATAAAAACTCATTTAATTGAAGTGTGGGGGGAAGAGAACAAAATGGCGTTTCCCTAAAAGTTGATCTCTTTGGTGTAGCCACGATGATTAGGGGGAATTTTGTGAGAAGTGTTAATCTTTGTGAGATTTTTTTTGTTATTGTGTTTAATGATCTGGGTTTAATGGTGCATTTAATCGATTTGATGTGAATGGAACAGCAGTGACATACGACATACGACACGAACACAGGTATAAGTGTTTGAAGGTTCATTGTTGGAGGAATCTATTTTAAAAATATTATTATTTTTATTTTAAATGTACTAAAAATAAAATTGTTTCAAATGTTCATAAATGTTTCTTTCCCTCTTTAAATGTAAGGATAGGCGATAGACATTGAGATAGACTTGAGGTTAGGAAAATACGTTTGCACTGATGTGTAACAATGATTTTATGAAGCTATTTTTATTAGTTTTTAAAAATAAACTAAATAGTTTCCCAGCTCATTAGTTGTAAATGTCAATTTGTAATACTTTATAATTTGTTTAGTTTAGTTACAAAAAATCAAATGAGTTTTTGGAGGTTACAAAAAATCAAATGAGTTGATATTGACAGGAGCATAATACACGAAGGTTTATATATTTGTCATCGGATGAATTCATTTTTCAATAAGTAGATGCGGACAGTTTTCATATTAAAGGCCTACACTACAACTTAAAGCTGATGTAATTTGTAGTATGTTAGCATTAGAGCTTTTTGTCAGGTTAACCTCCAGTATGAGGATATATATAGAACTATAAATAGTAAGAGCATCTAAGTTCGGCAGGCCCCAGTAGTCAGCATTTTTTAAAAATTTAAATTAAAATACAAACAGTCTTGTAACGAAAGGTAAAAATAATTGTATATTAACTTCCAAATAAAGGTGGCCATCTTTGGATGATTTATTCTATTAAAATCTAATTTTTTGTCTATGAGGATCCGTCAGCACGAACGAGACAATGCATATTCTTAAGAAAAAAAATAAGCTAAAAAGGTATCAGTCGGTTGTGCCATCAGATGTATACCTATGTTCGATTATTTCAATATATTTTGACTTCTGTTACGATTATTCAAATTGTTGAACCTCTATGGAGTAGGTTCCGAAGGAATGCACCAATTTTGTCTATTTCATATAGGACCTGAATAAATATGATATAATTATTGCAACGTGTCAGGTTTAATCTATATTGGTTACTTCCTTTACTATATATGAAATATGTGATAATTTTTAGAAAACTTTCAAAATGTGAGTGAGGTGCCAGATATAGTTGACTGAAGTATTTCATTTTCCTACTTCATCTAATACAGAAAAATATTGGTATTACAAAAAAAACGAATATTTACATCCAATTTTATGCGAAATCATTAATTCCATATTCATCTCAGGTTTTTGTTTGAGAGAAATATTTACATATAAAAGTGTTGAAAATTGTGATCCTTTGTTGGTGAGGTATCAAAAGGGGTTCGCAGATATATATCAGATCAAAACTGTTTGTATAAATTTTGAAAAGAGTTGAATGCTTATTTCGCTTTTTATACCCTCCACCTTGGAAGGAGGGTATATTAACTTTGTCATTCCGTTTGTAACATCCCTAAATATTCGTCGTAGACCCCATAAAGTATATATATTCATAATCAGCATAAAATTCTAAGTCGATTAAACCATGTCCGTCTGTCTGTCTGTTGAAATCACGATACCGCTCACATTATTTGACGTAGAGCGTCAAAATTTGGCAGAACAATTTGTATTGTATCTAGGATGGTTGGTATTGAAAATGAGATAAATCGGTCCACGTTCTGGTATAGTCCCCATATAACGGTACCTCCCGATATTCGGTATTTTGATGATTTATGCCACATTTTTTCACGGATTTATCTGAAAATTGGTATTTGTAAGTCACAACGGGTCCCTGAGCGTGTGGCAAAACATTGCATGTATAGGTCCACGTTTTGGTATAGACCCCATATAACGGTACCTACCGATATTCGGTATTTTGATGATTTATGCCACATTTTTTCACGGATTTGTATGAAAATTGGTATTTATAGGTCACAACGGGTCCCTGAGCGTGTGGCAAAGCACTGCATGTACAGGTCCACGTTTTGGTATAGCCCCCATATGACGGTACCTCCCGATATTCGGCATTTTAATGGTTTATGCCACATTTTTTCACGGATTTGTCTGAAAATTGGTATTTGTAGGTCAAAACGGGTCCTAGTTCCTCTGGCGAAACATTGTAATTATAGGTGCACGTGTTGGTGTAGCCCCCATATAACGGTACCTCCCGATATTCGGCATTTTAATGGTTTTTGCCACATTTCTTCTAATGTTCTTTTACCCTAAGGTGGAGGGCATTAAAAGTTTGGCCCGGCCGAACTTAATGTTTTTTTACTTGTTATTTTTCAAAATCTTGTACCCTATCTGGAGCAGATACCAGAAGATATGGTCAGATCTCTAACATATTTTTAACAGATCTTGTCTGGAATGGAGTCGGATGTTAATTTTGCGTTTTATGAGCTTCATGGATATTAAAAATGTTGACCCTTTGTGGGGGAGGTACCAGAAGGAGTGGACCGATATATCCCATCCTCATAGCAAATGTTTTGTTAATAGAAATAATGGGATGTATGAAATATGAAGAAAATCGGATGCTTATTTCGGATTTTATAATCGTTTTGGTTATTCAAAACTTTTACCCTTTGTGGCTGAGGCACCAGAAGAAATGGTCCGATCCCTACCATCTTTATAACAGATCTGGCGTTGATAGCAGTATTGAAATGTGCCAAGTCTGAATGTAATCGGATGTTAATTTTACGTTTTGTGAGCTTCATGGATATTAAAAATGTTGACCCTTTATGGGGGAGGTAACAGAAGGAGTGGACCGATATATTCCATCTTCACACACTTTATGTTGAAATGAGGAACCGGAGTATTTCACTTCAACTAATCCTGATAAAAATATTGGAATGTGCAAACTTTAAAGAAAATATAACATTTATTTTCAATTTTTTGTGAATATTTGTTAATAAAAATTTAAACATTGTGTTGGCCGATAAATTCCCTACTCACATCAGATATGCCGATAACAGGGTGAAATAGAGAACTGCAACAAAGTCAAACGCCATAACAACTAATTTTTTTTAAATTTTATTGAATGAAAGCAAAAATGTCGGAAATAGCATCAAATACTAGAATAAGTTTAGATTTGTTCGAATTGTTCACCTTTGCCACGAATTATGGCCTTCAAACGGCCAATGAAACCGTCACACGCTGCCCGAATGTTGCCTTGCGGTATTTTTTGAGGTGATCGACACTTTGGTATTTTTTAGTGCCTACCTTACTTTGAAAATACTCCAGACACAATAGTCCAACGGATTGGTATCCGGAGATTTTGGTGGCCATGTGCGCTGGAAATGAAGCGAGGTACCTGATTTTCTAACCATTCTTGAGTGGCGCGTGCTGCACCGTCGCGCTGAGTCCTGTTGGAATGTCCAAGGTCTGCAGCCAAAATGTTTGCGTGCCCAAGGCTTTAATACACCCTCCAGAATATTTTCGCGATAATATTCGGCATTTATTCTGATGCCACGGTCGATTAATACGAGCGGAGAACGACCATCGGCCCACACCATCACCATGGCCGGCGCTTGAGTTCTGGTGGCCAACCGAAGGTGCACATTTTCAGCTGACCTCTTTGGCAAGTAAACACGATCATTTTGTTTGTTTACAAACTGCTGGACAACGAATGTTTTCTAATCGGGGAAAACCAAATTCGGCAGTTCACCACTTTCGGCCATGCGAAGCAACTCTTTAGCTCTTTTGAGTCTATTTTCTTTCAGTTGCGGTGTAATTAATTTTTGGAATTTCAATGGCTTTACGCCGAGCTCATTTTCAATATTTGCCGAAAGGAATATTGTGATATGTTCAGCTCACGAGCCACTGCGACTCGGGTTTCGATCAAGTCACTTCTTTACTTTTCGAACCATTTCTGCTGATGTTGCTGTTTTCTTCCGTCCACTTCCTTGACGTCAGGCTACGCCACCAGTATCACGGTGAGGGGCGATGGTACGAGACACAAAAGATTTATTCATATTTAAATGCTGGAGTGCTCTAACGATAGCCACTCGTGGTTTTCCAGCCAAATATAAAGAAATCACACTATCACGCTTGAATTCCATCACGAATAACTTTTTTTCTGAAAAATGTTCACCATTGATTTTATATGCTAGTCACATGAATAATTTTAACAGCTGTCGGACGAATGGCTTAGAAATGACAGCAGTCTGAAGTTGGTTGCATTTTTTTCATCTTACCCAGTAGGTATATATTTTGGTATAGTTCGCATATAACAGTATAACACATTTTGGTATAGTTCACATATAACAGTGCCTCCCAGTTCCACCAATTGGCGGACAAACAGACGGACATTGTTTAATCGTCACTGAATTATACTATTGTCAAAAACATGGACTGCATGTAGACTCTAACGCACAATTTTGGTGCTATAGTATTGAGTGTAACGGAAAAATTAACTGACTGACTGGAAAAAAATTAAATACCACGCAGCACGGTGGTATTTGAATTAAAAATGAATAGATGTTCTATTTCATTTATCATTTAAGTTTCTAAATCCAATTTAAAGCCTGGCTGAAAAGGATCAGGATTAGGGGTTTCAAAACACTTTAAATCGACCGGTACGTAAACATATATTGATATATATATATTGTATTTCCTTCTATTTAGCGGAGTCATTTATGAGCCAGAATTATTATGCTATAAAAAGAGGCATTAAAGAGTAGTATAATATAATTATAACATAATTCGAAATTTTTAAAAAAAGTGGTGACTTGTCCCCTCTATGCTATGTTAATTTTTAAAACGTCGACACTCGTTCTTTCTACTATTTTTTGGCTTTTAGTAATCTATTCGGTTTTTTGTGTTACACTGTTTCATATTTCTTTAATGATCATATTCAAAAATTTCAATCCAACACTCAACTAAAATCCAAAGCTTTCTACAAGCTTACTTTCACTCGTAGTTATCTCCACCGCATGAGTGAAGCTTGAGAGAGATATATGCATTGTAGAAACGTGTTGGTGAATGTTGGTGTAAAATACAGCATGCACGTGAATGAACCGCCGACAAAGATGATGATGATGATGACGGTGACGATGATGTTTATGTTTTGTGGCAAAGAACACCAATGGGAAATAACAACAAAACAAGACACATGCAGCGACGATAGCAGCAGGATAAACCCACAAAACACACGTTCGTCCATCATTAGAGCCGGTGGCTACAGTGAAAACAGAACGAAACCAACAATTCAAACAGAAAAATAACATAGTGAGACACGTAATGATGAAGTCGTTGTAAAATGTGTCAACGTTGGATTCTTTCCGTCGTCGCCGTTCCCGAGTCGTCAGCTGAGCGAGGGTGTTACTGTTGCGTAGAGAAAACGTGCCCTACAACAATACAATCCACATGAACTTGAAGAGAAAATACGGTGTCTGTATCTCACACACTCACACAGAATTATTGGGGGAGTGTGAAATTAAGAGAGGACTCTCAAGGGCTATGTGAAATTGAAAAGAGATCCTTAGTGCTGTGGCAGCAAATAGCCTCTGCCAGCTCCAACTGAAATGAGTCTTATTTCACATCCTCCTCCATGTGCGTGCGTGTTGGTGTGTTGGTATGGAAATGACATTTACTCACCGACAACCAAGCCGTTGGCAGTTCATTTCCGTTGCAATTCCCAGCATTCATTGAATCTACAATTTTATTTTGTTGCCTTTGTTCGCTCGTTCGCGCTCCTCCAGCCAGTTGGCCAACCAACCAACCAAACAGGCAGCCAGCCAGCCATCCATCCATTCAACCAACCATTCTGATTCTCCAAGTGGATGTTTTGGATTTTTTTTCGCGTTCCATTGAATGTATCGTTGTGTTATGCTGTTGTTGTTGTTGTAGTTTTAGTTGTCATTCAACGTCTGGACCATTTGTTGTGTGTTTGGTTTATCTTTCAATATCCAATTGCGTTTCTTCATTCGTCGTGATTCGTTGTGTTTACTGGACGCGCGCTTTAAAACAATACAAACTAATCGAGTTCTTCACCAAAAAGGGGGGCTTTGGATTTTTTTTATTTTCTTCTTGAATTTAGATAGAATTAATTTTTCTAAACTACTTTTCTCAACATCAATACAAATGGAATTGAAGTGAAGTGAAATGAAAATCAAAAGCATATCTTAAATAAATGCTTATCATCTTAACAATCTGCAAAGAAAAGAAACCAACCAGTAAAATATATAAAAATTGTGTGTGAGTTGTGCAAAAAATTAAAAAAAAAAAAAATTAAATAAAAAACACAATTTGTGAAATCTTGAAATTTTGACCATTTTAAAAGAGTATGTTACCACAGAGTAAATTATTACATAAATGTGCTGCGTTACATTAAAAAAAGGATATTCCATCTATTAAGAAAATATTTAAAAAAGGAATTTTGATTTACCGACGCTTACCTCTCTAACGGATATTCAGTATTCAACCAAAAATTACTGCCGCCGGCATAGGAAACTTTTCTCGGAAGTGAGTATAAAATGTTAACGTTTTATTGTAAATCTATATCTATATATATAAATGTAAGTTGTGTTAGTTACTACGCTTATAACTCAAGAACCGCTGATCTGATTTTAACGATTCATACAAATTCTGAATTGTCTCTTTTCCGAAAAGGATAATATTCAAAAAAATCGCGTAAAAATGTGATATATTAACATTTTCAATTTGAATTCTGAAATGTACAATCGTAATGTTTTATTTTGTATGTTTTTTTTTCTATTTTGACTTACTTTTTTCGAATGTACATTTGTAGTGTTTTTTTTAATATTTTTTTTTTTTTCTTTTTGATTCGAATATTAATACCAATTTATTTTGACTCGATTTCTTGAGAACTGAAATAGAAGCCGGGTTACATTGAAGTGTAGTACCAAATTATGTGGTGGCGAAACGACACCTATTTCGTTTCGCCACCACATAATTTATCGAATATTTTAACGCGGTCACACCAAATTTAAGTCAAAATTTCTAAAAATCTTGAAAAAAGAGATCTCATTGCAAAAATTCTCAAATCGGGGAAAAAATTACATAAGGTATAACTAAAGAACGGCTTGACAATTCATACAATTTTGGAATAGTATCCAATAAAAATATTAATAACAAATTTCTTTTTGGTGTGATTTTTTTCAATTTGACATACTATATTGAAGTGAACATTTTTTATTGCCTTGAAATCTGAATGAATAATATTTAAAATAAAATGAGTGAACTACGTGGACCTACATCTTTCATATGGCAATAATCCGCCCAATGAGAACTCAAAATGAAATTCATTGGAACTGCAGTCAGTGAAATACCGAATATAAAGGGTGCAAAATGGTAGAGCGAATTGGACATTTAGGAAAAAAGAAAGAAATTGTTCCTAAACTTTCAAGATGTCTTAAATCGCTTTTGCAGGTCATGATATATGACCCCCGGATAAGGGTACAACCCTATTTCAAGTATTGTTTACATTTTAACCACATTTTTCTCACACCCATTTTAATTTGATAAGAAACCATCCTCGCAAAATATGATCATGTTTTGGTATAACCATCATATAATTTAAGCCATGTTCGGGGTCTTCGACATTTTTTTCATCTTTAGGCCTTTATTTGGCATCTTTGTTTCTAAGGGTGTAAAAAACCTCTTCTCATAATATTTTCAATTTTCGGAGTAGAGTCCATCTTGGTCTTGACCACATTCATCAATTGATTTGGCTAAAAAATTGTATTTAGGCAACTCTGGGGTAGAGAATCGTCCCTCAGATAATTGTCCACATAGGCATTTATTCGAGTATAGTTCTCACATTAGTGTACCCACAAATCCGCTTTCCTAACCAATGTTTGGTCAGAAAAGAAAATTTGATATACTATTGAATTTGAAACTCCCAAGAGAATATTAGTTGGGAACGTAGATGTGGGATTAACATCTACATGCCATAAACTCCAAAATATCAAATTGTGGCAGAAACATGAAAAAATTACGAATATTAATTTTTTTGTTCGTTATTGAATTATACTATGATGAAAAATATGGACTTTATGGGTTCTCCAACTCACAATTTAAATGACAAAAATAAATTAATTAATATTTAACGGTAATGGGTGTAAAAAAGCAATTATCTTCGACTATTTTGAAATAATTCCGCCCTCAATTATGAGGTGGACAAAACTAAATACCACGCAGCACGGTATTCTTAACATTGGAAATTCAATACCAAAAATTTAGCTGAGTTTTCACATGGGGCTATTATAGAAGTTCTATATCATACAGGTTTTTAACACTCAATTATAGCCTTAGGCTGAAAAATAAGATCAGGCTATTCAAAATATCTAAAACCGACGGTAGATTATTATCTATTATAATTTTTCCCATGAATGTTTATTTCTATTTAGAAATTACTATGGAGTTATTTTACTTATAATAAAAATTGTGCCGCTTTCATAATTCTATAATGCTTAAAAAAATATGCATTAAAGACTAAAAGTAAGGGCCGGCAACGCGGACCGGGCCAGCTAGTTTAGAATAAAAATGCAGATTTTGAAAGACTCGATGGAAAATACTTAAAAAAAAAACATTATATTTCATTTTATAGAATCCAAAACAAAATAATGTCTTCAACAATTT
Source organism: Musca domestica (assembly GCF_030504385.1). NCBI lineage: Eukaryota > Metazoa > Arthropoda > Insecta > Diptera > Muscidae > Musca > Musca domestica. The sequence goes on along the minus strand of NW_026712344.1, from coordinate 4,762,774 downwards.
TTAAAAGAAAAAATCACATGTGGATATAGAATTTCATGCATTTACCATAAAAATTAAAATAAACGAATTTGACAATTTTCAAAAAATAAAATCCCTTAAAAATTCTGTTAAAATCTTAAAAACAAAGAATGTAGCCATTATATTAGGATCTATACGATGGCGTGGACCTGCATAGGCAACTTTTGTCATAAGCCATTACAATATTTAAAACCGAAACATGAACAAATAAAAATCGGTGAATAATCGGTTCAATTTTATGGAGGCTACACCAAAACGAGGACCTGCACAGAAATCTTTCTTTCATAGGCTGTACTATCCATTACGAACTTCAAATACCAAATTTGAAACATTTCCGGTAAATAATGTCGCTTAAATCACCAAAATATCGATAAAAGGGAGGTACCGTTATATGGGGGAACTACATGGCCAATTTTCAATACCAATAGTCCTTTATTAACCTACTTTATTTCGTTCGGAAGCTAGATTGATTTTCACAGACGGACGGACATCGCTAAATCGACATAAAATTTTATGCTGATCAAGAAAATATATACTTTTCGGGGTCTAAAATGTGTATTTCGATGTGTTACAAACGGAATGACAAACTTAATATAGGGTTGCCCATATTCGACGCACCTTTGGGCGTCGTTGTAAAGTGGACCGAGCCATGCCCAACTGCTGAGATTGGCGTTCTTGCGATGTTCTTGAGGACCTCTCAACACTGGCTCGTACGGCAGCGATATTCTCGGCCGATCGCCTTGGTCGACTTTCATATGGCCTCTTTGGATTAGAATGAGCCTTACCAGTCGAAAATTTTTCGTATAAACGCATAATGGTGTTGTGAGAAGGCGCACTTCTCACATTTTTTTTCACAATTGACTTCTTCTGTTGAATGTAAATTTCAACTATTTCAGAGCGCTCGCGTGGCGTGTATTGGTTCATGGTAAAAATCTGCTTGGACAGATGCTTCAAACGCGGTATGTCATTTTTTTCACTATTTTTTTTATTTAAAGAGAAAATTGTAAATATGGATGAAATAAGCCACAAAGGCTGAATACATGTATTCAGTTTTAACAATTCAACTTTGTTTGTTTCTGTTTACGTTGAAAATTAAAGCGATTAAAAGAAAACGTGTGAATATTAAGAACATGAAATGGCTACATTTGGAATAATTAATTCTTTTTTATTTGGTTGGAATATATTAATTTGTGTATTTCTTTAATTCGGCTGTAAAACAGTTTCGCTCGTACAGAATGGTGAAATCACTGCTGAAAATATCAGTTATATGTTGTTTTGTTTTCCAAATAAAGCTGTACAATTTTACACATTTTCGAGAGAAGAAGCAATTTTTTTTTTGATTTTAAAAGTTTACAATTCAATTTTTTCTTATGAAAAGTAATCTTTTTTAATTAGAACCGTCAGGTAGTGTTCAGTAATTCAAAAGTGAAAGCTTTATAAAAGTGCTGTAGAAATGTCTTTAAAATTAACTCAAATATGTTCATATTTTCACTACATCCGAAAAGTTTATAGAATTAAAAATAATTCCGAGAAGGTCCGAAAAGTTTTAGTTTTTGTATTTTGGTATAGAATGTTGTCTTTGTTTTATTTATTTATTTATTTTTGTTTTATGCTTTCAACAAGTAAGCAAAGGCTATAGTCGTGTGGGGCCGACCATGTGATACCCTACAACACTACAATATGTTCGAAGTCCCCTTATATCCAAATCCATTTTGGAAGATTTTGTTTTTGAAATAATGTCAAAGAGCCCCGCTCAGAGGTTACCCTTAGTTTTTTGACCCGGAGAATTTGGCCAATATTTACGTACTCCGTAGTGTTGTTAAGTATTCAAAACAATTTCACACGAAAGTTGTGGTATATTTTACAGCTAAATATTATCCAATGGTCATTCAAAATGCTAAACTTCTTCCCTGTCCTTAACTCTCTACAGATGCGAAATTGTCACAATAGTTTGCATTGTATCTTGGATAGTATTGAAAAGGAGATACATCGGTCCACGTTCTCGTATAGACCCCTTGTATGACGGGACCTCTAGTTCCGGTTTTACATATATATATATATATATATATATATATATATATATATATATATATATATAATTCCGGTTGTATACTCAATACAGGGTGAGATGAAAAAACTGCAACCAACTTCAGACTGCTGTCAATTCTAGCCCACTCGTCCGACAGCTGTTAAAATTATTCCAGTGACAGCTCATTATATTGTTTACACAAAAGCATTTTGGTGAAAAAAAGTTATTCGTGATGGAATTCAAGCGTGATAGTGAGATTTCTTTATATTTGGCTGGAAAACCACAATTGACTATCGTTAGAACACTCCAGCATTTAAATGTAAATAAATATTTTGTGTCTCGTAACATCGCTCGTTACGTTAATACTGGTAAAGTAACCCGACGTCAAGGAAGTGGACGGAAGAAAACAGCAACATCAGCAGAAACGATTCGAAAAGTAAAAAATATTCCATATATCGCAATATACGTTGATACTGGTAGCGTAACCCGACGTGAAGGAAGTGGACAGAAGAAAACAGCAACATCAGCAGAAATGATTCGAAAAGTAAAGAAGCGACTTGATCAAAACCCATTGCGACGCGGTGGGTCGCAATATTCCATTGAAAATATTGAAAAATGAGCTCGGGGTAATGCCATTGAAATTCCAAAAAGTGCAAGAACTTACACAGCAACTGAAAGAAAATAGACTCAAAAGAGCTAAAGAATTGCTTCGCTTGGCCGAAAGTGGTGAACAGCCGAATTTGGTTTTCTTCGATGAGAAAACATTCGTTGTCCAGCAGTTTGTAAACAAACAAATGATGGTATTGAAAATGAGATACAAAATCCCCTGTATGACGCTACCTACGGTTCCGGTGGTACATATATATAGTTCCTGTTGTATACTGTATATGTATAATAGTACCTCCCAATATCACTTATTTAGACAATTTAAGCAATTTTTTTAATAACTGTTTCGAATTTGATCGACATTGTAGTGTGTTTTACCTTCTGTGACACAAAAGAATATAGTGATTCAAATTTTCCAACGATACCTATACAACATTACCTCCAGATATTTGGTATTTTGATGATTTAGGCCACATTTTTCTATTCTAGCCACATTTTTCCACGGAATCGTTTTAAATTACGTTTGTAAGACACGCAATAAATAACAATCTTCGTAGTAAAAATTACCCATGTAACTGTTTTACAAAATGTATTGAATTCGCAAAATTTTAACTTCATTCTCCAACCGATTTCACTGGTATTTGCAGTTTAACGTGGGACACGTTCGAATATATTTAAATATATAACATTTAATCAATATTAATCCGAATATTTAATCCACATACTTTTATTTCTAAACGTTTCCTTCTCCTCATGATGGATGTTTATAAAAGTTCCTAGCGAACTTGAAGTTTTTTCCTACTTCTTATTAAAAGGTTCCTCATAAATTGTGATTCTATCATAAGGGAAAAATCAAATATAGTCACTTGCTTTACATTAGATTTGGATTGATGAGCCGATTCAGGGGAAGGAATAATTTTCAGTACATTTATTAAAAATAGTATTTTTATACCCTCCACCATACTATGGAGGGTATATTAACTGTGTCATTTCGTTTTTAACTCTTCGAAATACTCATGTCAGACCCAACAAAGTATATATATTCTTGATCAGCGTAAAACTCTAAGTCGATTTAGCGATGTCCGTCTGTCTGTTGTAATCACGCTATCTTGCGAACGAATTGAGATAGAAGGCTAAAATTTTGCACACATATTTATTTTGCCAATAGGCAGTTAAGTTCGTAAATGGGCCATGTAGGTCCACGTTTTCATATAGCCCCCATATAATGGTACCTCCGGATATTCGATATTTTGATGATTTTAGCGACATTATTCAGCGGGATTGTTTCAATTTTGGTATTTGAAGTTCGTAATGAATACTACAGCCTATGACAGAAAATTGTCTGTGCTGGTCCACGTCTTCGTATAGCCCCCATATAACGGTACCTCCCAATATTCGGCATTTTAATGATTTTAACATCATTATTCACCGGATTAGTTTCAAATTGCGTATTTAGAGTTCATAATGGGAACTACAGCCTATGACAGTAAGTTGTCTATGCAGGTCCACTTCTTCGTATAGACCCCATATATCATTACCTCCCTAAATTCGGTATTTTGATGATTTTACGTACAATACTCACCGAAATTGTTTGAGATGGCGTATTTGAAGCTCGTAATGGATGCTACAGGCTGTGAGAGAAAATTGTCTATGCAAATCCAGTTCTTCGTACAGCTTCGATGTAACGGTACCTTCCTACATACGGTTTTTTTATGATTTTAGTTACATTATTCGCCGTTTATTTCAAGTTTCGAGTTTGAATAAGGTAATGGCTTATGACAAACAAAGCCTATGTAAGTTCACGTCGTAGAAACCCCAATATAACGGCTATATTCGGTATTTTTAAGATTTTAACGACTTTTTAACGGATTTTATGTTTTGAAAATTTCCAAATTTGTTCCAAATGGTGGAGGGTATTCAAAGTTCGGTCCGGCCGAAATTACTGATTTTTACTAGTTTACATTAATTTAGTTATAAGGTTTTACATGCATGGTAGAATTAAGAAGGTAGCTTCGAGCAATTATATGTTTACATTTTTTTTTTAAATTATACCATTGACAACATCTCATTGCCAAAATGACTTTTCATAAATAGGAAACTATTTTCAATGAAATTATTGTTATTTATTGAAATTATTATGAAGTTAGTTGAATTAATTGTACCATGTATGAATGTTAAATAGAATAAAAAAAATAGTTTAAAAAATTGTCACACATTTTCACAGTTTCTAATCTTTTATGGGCTATTTAATAAACTAATTAACGGAAAATTTGTCCTTGTCATAATATTAAGCAAACAATTTTACAATTTTCTTTTCTTGTTATCAACACAATACTATTACTATCTTCATGCAAAAAAAAAGTTAATGCTTCCAAAGCGAACTCCAAAATTAATTTATAACGAACATTTATTTAAATATTAAAATATTTGAAAATGATAAAGATTTATTTTTTTGCAAACTTAAGACAAAACAAGTAAGCAAAGGCTACAGTCGAGCGGGGCCGACCGTTGAATACCCTACAACACTATAATAAATGATACAGTTTATATAGGCCATATACTCGAAAGAATTCCACATTGTGACAAATAATAAAAGAAAACCATCAGGTTTCGTTCTCTAATTTTCGAATAATAGCAACTTAAACTAATTTGCTCATTTCCAATTTATTGGTAGATGTTGCACGTAAATGGTCTTCCTAGATCTGGAACCAATATTTCCCAAAGACCTATAATCTTTCAGAAGTGGCAAAAGATTAACATTTATTATTGGTTTTTGACTGAAACGCATCTATATGAGATACAGCCATTTGACTATATTCTTCAACGAAATCAGCGTTAACGAAATAGTCAGAAGTGCGTCTTTCCTGTATTTGTGAATTCTCCAAAAAGTCACTGGAATGGACATTTTCGTATTTTATCTACAAAAGTTGGCAACTATTTCGCACATTGAATATTTTTGGATGGCCATCCAAAACTGCTTGGCTTTTGCAATGTCCGGTAACCCCCATTCAAATGTGCGTGAGGATCTGGCGATAATTACGACCTGCTGACAATTTTGCAGTTTTTTGGTCCATTTCAACCCCTAAATATATGGCGATCATCTCCAAAAAGAGAAGGCTTCTATTCTGACCCTTATCTTATGCCCATACAAAATTTCGTAAGGATCGGGCCATAAATGCGATCTGTATATGATATCCTAACTACTTAGTTTTGTTAGCTGTAGAAATATTACCAAATGTTTAATTCAAAATGAAAATATGCCAAAAAAATATGACAAAATTGAAAAAATATGAGAAAATTTTAAAAAATCAATATTTTCATCTTAAGAAAGATACTTTTATGCGATTTTTTATGACGTTTTTTCTATCCTGCCAAGAGGCCATTCTGAATTAATGAGAACTGTCGAAATCAGTTCAGCCGTTCTCGACATATATGAGATCTTTTAAGCATATCTCCTTTGATAGACATATAAATATCGCACATATTTTGCTACATATCCGATTTGTTGGATCTTAACATCAATGTAAAGATCAGAAGTAACCTTGTCATGGCTTTGTGATTTCGTCAGGATTTAAAATATTCGCGGTAATTTTTGAATTTTTTCAACAAAAAAGATGTGGTCTTTTTTACCCGCTAAATATTATCCGATGACCACCCAAATTGGTAGGCTTCTTCCCCGCCTTAAACTCTAGCTACATGCGAAATTCCGCGTCGATTGGTCTATAATTGCGACCTGTGTAGCTACTGCAAAATCCGACATTTTTCAGTATTTGGTCCATTTCAACCCCTAAACATTTGGCGATCATCTCCAAAAGAAATAGGCTTCGAGGTGTTACATAAATTCTGGCCCAATCAAACTTATAATACCCCCAACACATAGTGTTGTAGGTATAAATACGGATAGCCAAAAACGTTCGGATTGAATACTCAACGTATCAAAACATATGTACTGAAAGAAATTTTTTCCTCATGTACAAATATTTCAGAAAGTTACGGGATCTTATTCAGCACCATAACTGCTTCTACACTTTTCAATTTGCAAACACACAAATTTTCTATTTTACAGTACGTTTATATATGAGGGTTAACCCACTGGATTTGGATTTAAATTGTCATATCCATTACTTTTACTTCAAATAAATCCTCTCAAAGTAGGTTAACCCTACAAAAAGTTCTAACGTAAACATGGCATTACGCACTCTCTCTTACTAGACTTTTGGCTTATCGAATAATATTTGGTAAAAATTTGTGAAAATTGTTGTTTTTTACATAAATCCTGAAAGCAAGAACACTTATTTTTTCACTACTTATTTTAAATAACACGATATCCCAACAAAAAATCGTTTCCATTAAAATTATGTTTTTCATATTACTTATACTTAATTTTCCATGAAATATGTTTTATTACGAGATGCCTTTTTAATGTATATAGGTATTTTTATTTAAAAATGCCACAAAACAAATCAAAGCATTTTCGGATATTGTTTTTAATTTCGACACACAGAGTAAAACATTCCAAGAAACGAAATAAAAGACTATTTCAGCTGCAAAAAAAGAAATCGTTTTAAAGCAATGCCGTGACAATATTGACCAAAGGAAAACACAAAAACGCATGAATTAAATTTATGACAAACTGAAAATTTAACGCATATTTTTCCAAAGAAAAATATTATGCATAAACACAGAAACGGGGGACAGATCGACAAACACAGAGGGACGACGGATGATGAAAGAGAAGAGAATACGGCAGACAGATGCATCAGATTGATGGCCTGATGTCCAAAGAAATGGCAGTGAGAGAAACGTGTACAGCACAATGTGATGTATGTATGTCTGGATGGACAACGGGAAGACCATCATAGAGAGAAGAGCCAGATGAGGTATCACCTCAAACTTGTGTGACAAACTTCAAAAGCCAAAAGTTGTCACTTCACGCGTGCGCAAATTTTACACAAACACACACACACACAAACTATCTGACAAATTGTCCTGCTTCGTTTCGTAAAAAATAAGTGTGTGCGACCAATTGACCAAATCCAGAACAAATCGAAAGTGATTTTCGTTTTGTTTGTTTTTTTTTTGTTTTCTTAAAATTTAAATTGCATTTACATAAATACATTGGATTCGAAGTTTGCCTTTGGATTCTTATTTTGTCTAAAGAATATATTTTCGTCGAAGTTTTGTTAGAAACGTGGTGTTTTGCAAAATACATATGGACCAGTGAGCGACTTAGTACAGAGTGGGACAATACTGTCCATTTTGCATCTGACTTGAGTCGGATTTAAATATTATAACGTGCCGGATCTCTTCACTTTCTTTGTTATGTGATAATTTGTGAAAAATATTGAAATGCACAATAGGCACTAGATATAATGGACCGAAAGTTTTCCAATTCACCTAAAATTTAAAATAAATTTAAACAAGTTAAAAAGTGTCAGTCGGTATTGCCGACAGATATATACCCTCAGCCTATGTTCGATTAAATAATCGAAATATATTTGACTAGTGTTACAACTATTCAAACGTTTGGCCCTCTATGGAGCAGGTTCCGAAGGAATGGACCAATATTGTCCATTTCGTATCGGACCCAAAAATATGATATTAATATTCCGACGTTCCTTGTATGGATTATATCGACTCACTCCTTCACTTTATATGAGATATATAATAATTTTTAGAAAATGTTAAAATATGCGTGATGTACCAGATAGAGTCTACCGAAATATTCCAATTTTATACTTCATCTGATACAAAATTACAAGAAAGGATATTTATTTCCAATTTTATGAGAAATCATAAATTCCGATAAATTTCATATTTATATCAGGCTTATTATTGGGAGAAATATTTGAGCATAGCAAGTAATAAAGAATTGCTAAATTGTTTCGAAAGTTATGACGGATAAAATTACTGAAAATTGGGACCCTTTGTGGGTGATGTACCGGTAGGGGTTCGCAGATATATATCAACTTCACAACAGATCTTGTGTTGGCAAAAATATGTGTATGTGTGAAATTTGAAGAGAGTTGGATGCTTATTTCGCTTCATTTGAGTGTTTTGTTTATCAAAATCTTGAACCCTATGTATGGAGGAGGTACCAGAAGAAATGGTTCGATCTATACCACCTTTATAACAGATCTTGTGTTGATGGAAATATTGAGATGTGCCAATTCTAAATGGAATCGGATGTTAATTTGGCCATTTATGAGCTTCACGGATATTCAAAATTTCGCCACTTTGTGGGGGAGGTACCAGAAGGAGTGGACCGATACATTCCATGTCAACACCTGATCTTGGGTTTATAAAACTATTGGAATGTGTGAAATTTGAAGACGTTCGGATCCTTACATCACATTTTATAAGAGTTATAATTTTTCAAAATGTTGACCCTTTATGGGGGAGGTACTTGATGGAGTGGACCGATACTGTCCATTTTAGCACCTGACCTAGGACTGACACAAATATTAGGATTTGCAAAGTTAGAGCAAAATCGGATAATCGTTTCTCTTTCTGTGAAAAAAATATATTTTATATATTTTTTTTTGAAAATTTCGACCTTTTGTGGGGGAGGTACCAAAAGGAATGGACCGATGTATTCACTCTAAACACCAGACCTTAGGTTAATAAAAATATTGGGATATTTGGAGTGTCCCTGATGGAGTGGACCGATATTGTCCATTTTCGCACATGACCTAGCACTGATGAAAATATGAGGATTCGCAAAGTTCGAGCAAAATCGGATTATCCTTTCTCTTTCTGTGCAATAAATTATTTTCTTTGAACATTTTTACATTTTGTGTGGGAGGTACCAGAAGGAGTGGGCCGATATTGCTCATCTCCGAACTCGATCTAAGTTTGACAAAAATATTACGATGTACCAAGTTTGAATCAAATCGGATACTCCCTTCGAGAGTTATCGTGCGCACCAGCCAGTCAGACAGACGGACGGACGGACATCGGTAGATCGACTTTAAATGTTCTGAAACAGATTTGGTCCAAAGAGACCTAGGGTCTAAAACCATTATTTCGACTAGGCACATTTTGACCGTATCAAATGATATATACTCTCTGTAGCCATATGGCTGAGGGTATAAAAAGAAATTGAGGGAATTAAAAGGAAATCGAACATTTATGTCCTATCTTGTGCGGGAAAGAGTGGATCGAAAAAAATCCATATTCACATCAGATCTCTGGTTGAGAGAAACATTTAGATATACCAAGTTTGAAAAGAATCGCTTACTTTTATCGCAAGTTATAAGAGATATAAATATTGAAAATTGTGACACCTTGAGGGGATGTACCACCAGAAGTGGATCGATATCTACCATCTTTACATTGCATCTTGTGCTAGTAGAAATATTGGGATGTGCGAAAATTGAAGAGAGTCAGATGCTTATTTCGCAATTTATAAGAGTTATAAATTTTTCAAAATCTTGACCCATTGTGGGGGAGGTACCAGAAATATTCGTTCTTCATACTAGATCTTGTGTTGGTAGTAACATTGAGATGTGTGAAGGGGATCGGACTCTTATTTCCCATTTTTATAAAAGTTGAAATCATTCAAAAAATTGACCCCTAGTGGGGAGGTACTTGATGGAGTGGGCCGATATTATCCCTTTTCGCACCTGTCGTAGCACTGATAAAAACATTATGATTTGCAAAATTCGCACAAAATTGGATGTCCTTTTCTTGTTCTATAAGGTTATTTATTTTTTGTAAAAGTTTTGATACCTTATTGCGATATTTTCGTTTTCAAGTTTGATTTGATTCGTTCAAGTTTGATTGTAATAGGACGATGTACCAAGTTTGTCTCAAATCGGATACTCCCTTATATCGAGAGTTATCGTGTACACCAACTAGCCAAACAGACTGACGGACCCCGCTGGATCGTCTCTAAATTTTCTGAAACATATTTCGTCCAAAGAGACCGATGTTTCGATGAGACACGTATCGTATATATCCTCTTTAGCCATAACATGTAATAAGAGTTTACAAAACGAGAACCATAAGAAGGTATGAAAAGGTCCAAGATATACATATAGCTGATTTCTGCTCGATTCTAAAAGTTCATGGCATAAGAAACAGTCATCGCTCCACTAGAAGGGTCCGATTATACATAACATGTGTGAAAATATTTAAATTAAGAGATCTGTCCCTTGAATCTCTATGGTTACAGATAGGAAGAGAGAGTAAAAGGAGAGAAATAGAAGGAAGCAGGTCCAAAGGTATAAACTGGTTGGTCAGACAGACTTGCCTATAAAGATTTCGTTAAGATCGCATCATAAGACCCTTTCAACTACAGCATCTCGTCTATAAGGAGTCACTATAATCTTGAGCTCCTCTATAAAAACTCCTTTGAGCTCGTCTATAAAGTTTAATTTGATCTCATCTATAAAGGCTCCTTTAAGCTCGTCTATATACAGGCTGAGATGAAAAAATTGCAACCAACTTTAGACTGCTGTCATTTCTAATCCATTTGTCCGACAGCTGTTAAAGTTATTCCAGTGATAGCTCATTATATTGTTTACAAGCGTACAAAAGGATTTTTGTGAGAATTTTCCAGAAAAAAGTTATTCGTGATGGAATTCAAGATTTCTTTATATTTGGCTGGAAAACCACAAGTGGCTATCATTAGAGCACTTCAGCATTTAAATGTTAATAAATCTTTTGTGTCTGTTACTGTCGCTCGTTACTGTGATACTGGCAGTGTAGCCCGACGACAAAGAAGTGGACGGAAGAAAACAGCAATATCAGAAGAAATGGTTCGAAAAGTAAAGAAGCGACTTGATCGAAACCCGCGTCGCAGTGGCCGAAAAAATGGCTCGTGAGCTGAATATATCGCAATATTCCATTCGGCAAATATTGAAAAATGAGCTCGGGGTAAAGCCATTGAAATTCCAAAAAGTGCAAGAACTTACACCGCAACAGAAAGAAAATAGACTCAAAAGAGTTAAAGAGTTGCATCGCTGGCCGAAAGTGGTGAACTGCCGAATTTGGTATTCCCCGATGAGAAAACATTCGTTGTCCAGTTGTTTGTAAAGAAACAAAATTATCGTGTTTACCTTTCAAAGAGATCAGCTGAAAATGTGCACAGAACTCAAGCGCCGGCCATGGTGATTGTGTGGGCCGCTATAACAGCCGTATTAATCGATCGTGGCATAAGAATAAATGCCGAATATTATCGCGTAAATATTCCGCAGGGTGTATTAAAGCCTTGGGCACGCAAACGTTTTGGCCGCAGACCTTGGACATTCTAACAGAACTCAGCACTATCGCACTCAGCACGCGTCACCCAAGAATGGTTACAAATTGAGGTTCCTCGCTTCATTTCCAGCGCACAATGGCCACCAAAATTTCCGGATACCAATCTGTTGGACTATTGTGTCCGTAGTATTTTGGAAAGCAAGGTTGGCATTAAAAAATATCATAGGGTCGATCACCTCAAGCAAGCGCTTCGCTGGGAATGGGCCAAAATACCGCAGAGCAACATTCGGGCAGCGTGTGACGGTTTCATTGGCCGTTTGAAGGTTATAAATTGTGCCAAAGGTGACCAATTCGAACAAATCTAAATTTATTCTAAAATTTGATGCTATTTCCGACATTTTTTGCTTTCATTCAATAAAATTAAAAAAAAAAAATATATGGCGTTTGACTTTGTTGCTGTTTTTTTTATCTCACCCTGTAGACTTCTTTGAGCTCGTCTATGAAGACTTTCTTCCAGTCTGTAAAGACTTCCTTGAGCCAGACTATAACGACTTCCCTGAGCTCGTCTAAAAAGAATCCATTCAGTCAGCCTATAAAAATTTATTGATCTCGTCTATAAAGGCGTTCTTTATCTCTTTTATAAATCTCTCCCCTCGTAGACTATATCTAGTCTAAAAAGAAACCTCCTTAATCTCGTTCTTCTATGTAAATCCTGTTTTTTTTTTTCAAAGTTTCATAATTTTTGACTCTCCTTTTTTTTGGCTCTGTCCTATGTAAATTACTGTTACAAAGGTGATTCCTGAAAGAAACGAACCGAACCATCGACAAATCAGCCATGTCAATGCTAAAATATTTATTTCAAGATGCTGAGTTAGTTGGTCCGGGTTGTGCAACATTGTGACGCCGTTGTTGTTGGTTTTCGACGTTTCGTGTCAAAGAAAAAAAAAACCAATAAGGATGTTGTTGCAACGCATGTGTGACAACCTTTGTTACACAGAAACACAAACAACTACAATTAGTTTTGGAGTGCTCTACTATTAAAGAGAGCGAGCTCTTCCATATCAAAATACAGAAAATGCCAGTCAATTTAAGTCAATTTACTATATGTTCTTAATATGGGCAAACTATATGTGTGTGTGTGTGTCGCACTTGACTAGCTAGCCAGCCGTTTAGTCATTCCCTCAACAATTTCATGCTCAATCACCGTAATATGTCGTGATAATTGAGCAGCAACGTAGGCAGGCAGGCAGGCAGGCAGGCAGGCAGGCATTCATTCGTTCATTGCCTCTGCTGATGCGATGACTTTGTTGCTTTTGTCCTTTTGTCTTTTGAGTGTGGCCGACCGATACTCATTAAATGCTTGTTGTTGCTGTGTTGATTGTGAGTACAACCTAAATTCTAATATTTTTGTTGCCGTACCAATGTCGTTGTTGCTGTTGTACCATGTTGTCGTTTTTGTTGTTATTTTAATTCCTCCAATTGCCACAGATTAGTTTAGTCGTCATCTTGTCTGCCATGTTCCAAGTGGGGAGAACTTCCGTGAAATATGATCTGAGCGTAGCAAGCCGATCAATGAGGCGTTAAACGTAAGTTAATTGCCGGTTGCCTTTAGCTGATAAGTACCTACAATTGATGTGAAATAGTGATGTGTAATAAATTGTTATTACAGTGGCTCAAAGTACGATGTGATATAAATGATTTGTTTTAAGAATAGATAACAAACAAAAAAAAAAAAATGTTAAAAAATATTTTTGGCTCTTCTTAAAATATTTCTTTGTAACTCATCGTAGTAGATCTGGAAGATTTTCTCATGAAAATACACGGCCACAATTTTGTGTGGCTGGAACTTGATATTTGGGGTTCTTGAAAGGTCTGTTCTCTCCTTGCAAAAATGTTCGATTCAAGTCCACTAATTGGTATGGCCTCATATAAACTTACCTCGCGATTTTCGCTATATTGAAGGCTTCTACCACAATTTCCAATAAAATTAAATGAAACTTGACAGTTGGGGTTCTAGGTACGTCCGTTCAATTCTTGCAAAAATGTTCGATTCAAATCCACTAATTGGTAAAGCCCCCATATAACGTTACCTCCCGCTATTTTTAAGGTTTCTGCCACAATTTCCAACCAAATTAGATGAAACTTGAGAATTGGGGTTCTTGAAATGTCTGTTCTCTCCTTGCAAAAAATGTTTGATTCAAGTCCACTAATTGGTATGGCCCCTATATAAAGAAAGGTACCTCCCGATTTTCGGTATTTTTTAAGGTTTCGGACACAATTTCCAACCAAATTAGCTGACACTTGACACACTTTTTGCTGGGGTATATTTTCCTTCTGGTCATATATATTCGACGGACCCATGGGCCCATTGCAATCGACAAGGCTTGTCCGCAGGCAACATTCTTTGTGTCAATTGAATTTTGTACGGGAACAAATGCAAATTAATGCGAATAATCCGTTGTAAAGTGGACCGAGCTATGCCCAACTGCTGATAACGGCGTTTTTGGGATGTTCTTGGGGACCTCTCAACACTGGCTCATACGGCAGCGATATTCTCGGCTGATTGCCTTGGTCGACTTTTATATGGCCTCTTCGGATTAGAAAGAGCCTTACCAGTCGAAAATTTTTCGTATAAACGCTTAATGGTGTTCTTAGAACACTGTGTTTTAAAAGCACGTTGAGTTTGACTTCTTCTGTTGAATGTAAATTTCAAATATTTCAGAGCGCTCGTGTGGCGCGTATTGGTTCATGGTAAAAATCTCCTTGGACTGACGCTTCAAACGCGGTATGTCATTAAACGATGTGACATCTCTGTTAAAAGTTATGGCGTTGCCAGATGGGTCCGTCGAATATGGGCAACCCTGTAAATACTCTTTTGAGCTCATTTATAAAGACTTCCTTGAACTTGTACATAAAGTCTTCCTTCAGGCAGTCTATAAAGCTTTTTTCTAAAAATCTCTCCCACAAAGACTCGTCCAATATCTAGCCTAAAAAGACTTGTCCACAATAAGACACAGAATTGCATTTTTCCTATCCCCTTCCAAGCTAAACTACCCTTTTAAGCCAATGTTTTTTTAATTCGTACTTTAAGAGAACTAAAAGGTACTTCTTTGTAATTGATCATCGATAAGAATTTGACATGACAAATCTTGTGTGGAGGTTACTTTTTATGTTGAGACGTGTGATAAGATGACATTTTTGGAAATTCATAGATTTAGGCTTCGAATAGTGCTAAGTGGTACAAAATTATTTAATGTTGTTTTTGAGGTTAGGTGGTGTTTTAGGAAAATCGTAAAAATATGGTAAAAATAACGTAGAAAATAATCAAAAAGTATTTTTTATGGGAACTGTGTGGGAAGTGGACCTGAACTAAACATTTTTTTAAGCAAAAAAAAAAAAAAAAAAATAACAGTAACAGAAGGGGTAGGCCAATATCTATTTTTTGACACAAGACCTTGTGTGAGATATGGTAAAAATTATTCAAAATTAACAGTTTTACAAGTTGTGGGGGAGGTACCAGAATATGTGGTCCGACATTATCCATCTTCACACCTAAATGTTGAACCCTTTGTGGGGAAGGTACCAGAGGGACTGTACCGATATCCCGTCTTTACATCATACCTTGTAATATCAAAAATGTTGGGGTGTGTGAACTTTGAGCAGAATCGGACGGAGCCGTGGTATTTAGTTTTGTCCATCTCATATGAGGGAAGAATGATTTCAGAATAGTCAAAGATATTTACTCTTTTACACCCAATACCGTGAGATGGGAATTAATTTTTTTTTTGTCATTTAAAGTGTGCGTTGGAAACAAATTAAGTCCATATTTTTCATCAATTCCGAGTCCTAGTTTAACATTCCGAGTCCTAGTTTGACATTCCGAGTCCTAGTTTGACATTTCGGAGTTTTTTCATACACCACAAATCTACGTTCCCAACGAATATTCTCTTAGGAGTAATTCAATATTTCAATATTCAATATAATACAAAATTATATTTTATGACCACACTTGGGGGTACACCTATGTGGGGAAAATCCTTTAATTAATGTCTATGTGGACAATTATCTGTAAGATAGTTCTCTACCCCAGGGTAGCCTAAATATGCCAAAAAAGTGCAAAAAAACTAAAAACATATGATGGTGATACCAATACGTGATTATTTTTTTGAAGGATGGTTTCTTCTCAAATTACCAACATTTGCCGAAATTAGTATGAAAAATATGATTAAAATGTAAAGTATACTTGAACCTTTATCCGAGGGGTATGACCCATATCATGACCTGCAAAAGCGATTTAAGGTAAAGTTTACGAAGAATTTCTGGAATGGATAGAAGTGGTCGATTCTATGTGTCTCATAAGGATAAAACGTCCTCTGTAAGGTTATTGAAGAAAATAGAAATCTTCCACAATCCATACATTTTTATATCCATCCCTGGAAGGAATACTCGAATTTTATCAATCAATTCAAAAAGCTGTTTTATCACCATCATCAATTTTTCAATAGACATCGTCACTTGCATAATTTATGAAATAATCCTGCGCTGCGTACAAAATAATTTTAAATCAATCAATGAAAATGTTTTGTAGAAAAATAAAATTTCAATAAAAAGACGTGCTTTAACACGGCAAACAAATATCAATAAAGATTCGATAACAGAAGAAAAAGTAACGAATAGAAAAAAAATAATTGCAACATCGCTAGCATCAGAGTGGTCGAGGGAGAAATCAATCCTTTGTCTGTGACACGTTCAAATTGCAGAAGAACTGAACATTTTATAAAGTTCGATCAGGATAAGAAGAGAGGAATAAGTACAAACTGTTCACTCGCACACACACACAAAAAGAACATGGTGAAACGTACATACTAACAACAGGATGGAGGAGATAAAGAAATAAAAGGACAAACAATGAAGTTCGAGATGGGAGGCCGAAATAATGTTGCAAACAACAAAGCAAGAACAACAACAACCAACAATTATTGTACACATATGATCAGAGACGGAAGATTGCTTATCTCCCATATGATGACGACACATTTGCAACATTCGTCTTGTAAGGTCCTGTTTAATATTGTGTTTTTTTGTTATTTTTATGGTTATCCTTATATCGGATAACTCGCGGCTACCCGCATCCCATCGTGCTTGGCATTTGATTTGTTCTTCTCTCTTTTTGAACATCCTTTTTATCTTTCTTTTTTTTTTTTGTAAAATTTTTTGAGTTTTTTTTTTTTTTTTTGGTTTGCTTAAAGGGGTTCCCATACCCATGCCCATCCAATCTAATTACAAAGAGGGTAAATTCTGATACCAAAATATTGATGTATATACATCAAGTGACAAAAGAGTTCACAACAAACAGATAGTGATCTAGTGGTGTTCGATGTAAGAATGAGAATATTGTCCAAAGAAGGTTATGACGCAATTCCTATGAATGGATCTTTTTCAATAACTTTACCAAAATTTACATACCCTTATAATTTGCTTTTCTAATAAATATTGAATACATTGTAATTTAATCAATATGTTGGGGAATAGAATAGTGTTGCTATTCTCTTAGACATTAGAAAGGTAGTTCATTGCGGTCGGTTTCATATTTCATCAAAGTTTATCCAAACAGGTTCCCCCTGGCAGCAGGTTAATGGGGGGAAATTTAAAATTGGTTATGAAATATGAATAATAATAATAGTGGTGGTATTGTCTTTGCAAATACGAAGATGTTTCGAATTCATTATCATACCTAGGTAATTTGAGATTTCAACAATCGAACAAGTTCAAGTTCGATGGTCGCACGGTGATTCTGAATGGTTTTTTTGTCTTTGTGCATTTGTTTGTAACAGGCAAAAGGAAACGAGATAGACCCATAGTTCCTTTTGATGATCTGCATAGAATCACATTCTGAGTCGATTTATGCATGTCCATCCGTCCGTCTGTCCATGTATTTTTGTAAACAAAGTACAGTTCTCATTTATTGTTCTAACCAGATGAAATTTTGCACAAATCATTTGTTTGGCCCAAGGACGAACCCTAATGAAATTGGATATAATCGGTCAAAATTTAGATATAGCTCCCATATATATCTTCGTCCGATTTGCCTTTTATTGTGCACCAAACGTGTAATATCAGCCCGAATAGTATGGAATTTTGCACATACAACCAAATTAGGCCTGAAAATAAGTATGCCAAATTTGATCGAAATCGGTTCAGATATAGCTATAGCTCCCATATATATTGTTCATCCGATTTGCTATTTTTGTCCTCCGCAGCCGTAATATTCACTCTGTAACAACAATATTCGGGGAAATATATCAAATACAGCTCAGAAATACATTTGCTAAATTTTATCGAGATCGGTTCAGATCTGGATATAGCTCCTATATATAATTTTGTCCGATTTACCTTTGATTGTGCACCAAACGTCTAATATTTGGCCAACTTGGATGAAATTTGGCACTTACGACCGAATTGAGTCTAGAAGCTAGTATGTCAAATTTGGTGAAGATCGGTTCAGATAAAGCTATAGCTCCCATATATACTGTTCATCCGATTTGTCATATTTGTTACCCACAGCCATAATATGCACTCCAACGAGTGCATACCCACGATATTCAGGGAAATATATCAAATACAGCTCAGAAATATCTTTGCCAAATTTTATCGAGATCGGTTCCGATTTGGATATAGCTCCCATATATATTTTTATCCGATTTCAAATTAATTGTGCACCAAATGGGCAATACAAGTCCGAATTTAAAAGATACAAATGCTTCGGCATATTTAGTCCTTTGAATTTTAAATTATAATTATAATCATAGCGTGTATGATTGAATTCTCCCATAAAAACTTTTAATTGTTATGCGGAGCTCTACTAAATTAGCAAAGTGGTGTAGGGTATCATAAAGTCGGCCCCGCCCGACTTTTTTTTAATTTTATTGAATAAAAGCAAAAAATGTCGAAAACAGCATCAAATTTTTAAATAAGTTTCGATTGGTTCGAATTGGTCAACTTTGGCAGGAATTATGACCTTCAAACGGCCGTGACACGCTGCCCGAATGTTGCTCTGCGGTATTTTGACCCATTCATGGCGAAGCGCTTGCTTGAGGATATCGACACTTTGGTATTTTTTAGTGCCAACCTTGCTTTCCAAAACACTTCAGACACAATAGTCCAACGGATTGGTATACGAGGATTTTGGTGGTCATTGTGCGTTGGAAATGAAGCGAGGAACCTCATTTTGTAACCATTTTTGGGTGGCGCGTGTTGAGTGCGATGGTGCTGAGTCCTGTTGCAATGTCCAAGGTCTGCGGCCAAAATGTTTGCGTGCCCAAGGATTTAATACATCCTCCAGAATATTTTCGTGATAAAATTCGGCATTTATTCTTATTGCCACGGTCGATTAATATGAGCGGAGAGCGACCATCGGCTGTTATGGCGACCCACACCATCACCATGGCCGGCGCTAGAGTTCTGGTGGCCAACCGAAGGTAGTTTGTTTGTTTACAAATTGCTGGACAACGAATATTTTCCCATCGGAGAAAACCAAATTCGGCAGTTCACCACTTTCCGCCAAGCGAAGCAACTCTTTAGCTCTTTTGAGCCTATTTTCTATCTGTTGTGGTGTAAGTTCTTGCACTTTTTGGAATTTCAATGGCTTTAACAGGAGCTCATTTTTCAATATTTGCCGAATGGAATATTGCGATATGTTCAGCTCACGAGCCATTTTTCGGCCAATTGGACGCGGGTTTCGATCAAGTTGCTTCTTTACTTTTCAAACCATTTCTGCTGATGTTGTTGTTTTCTTCCGTCCACTTCGAGTACGATGGTACGAGACACAAAAGATTTATTCACATTTAAATGCTGGAGTGCTCTAATGATAGCCACTTGTTGTTTTCCAGCCAAATATAAAGGAATCTTGAATTCCATCACGAATAACCTTTTCCTGGAAAATTCTCACCAAAATGCTTTTGTACGCCTGTAAAGAATATAATGAGCTATCACTGGAATAGTTTTAACATCTGTCGGATGGTTAAAAATGACAGCAGTATGAAGTTGGTTGCAGTTTGTTTTCATCTCACCCCTGCTTATAGTTATGTTTTATGATTTTGTAATAAAACACATTAAGTTGTATTTTAATATTTTATTAAAAATGTATTATTTCGGCTAAAGACTTAATATTTAACCGATAAATAATTATACAACTTTCCAATTTGAGATTTCTTTAAGAACTAAACTTCAAACAAACTACATTGTATTAAAAAAGTAAATATTATGAGAGTTAATGTGGAGTTGGAGAACTCGTCTGCTTAAGAGCAAGAGAGAGAGAGAGAGAGAGAGAGAGAGAGAGAGTGAGAGACAGCGGGAATATAACAGTAAGTTTCTCGGAGAGAATTGTGAATTAAAGAAGTTGGATTAAATCAGAGATATCTGTAAGTTTTGTAAGTAAGGAATAGTGAGTCAGTTACAGTAGAGGCAATATAATATGACTATAGGTAACATTAGTCATAATCCATTACAATATTCAAATGCGAAATTTAAAAAAATCAGTAATAATGTAGCTAAAATTATCAAAATAACGAATATCGGGGAGTGGGGGGCTATACGAAGACGTGGACCTGCACAGATAATTTTCGGTCTTAGGCTGTACTTTAAATACCAAATTTGAAACATTTCCGCTAAATAATAATAATAATACCGAATATCGGGGAGTACCGTTATGTGGGGGCTAAACGAAGACGTGGACCTGTACAGACAATTTTCTGTCTTAGGCTGTAATATCCATTACGAACTTCAAATACCGAATTTGTAACAATTCCGGTGAATAATGTCGCTTAAATAACCAAGATACCGAAAAATGGGAGGTACCGTTATATTGGGGCTATACGAAGACGTGGACCTACATGACTCATTTTCAATACCAAAAGTCCTGCAGACATAATACATATTTGAGTAAAATTTTATCAACCTACTTCATTTCGTTCGGAAGCTAGAGTGATTTCCACAGACGTACAGGCCAGGCTGATCAAAAATATATATACTTTGTGGGGTCTAAAATGTAAATTTCGAGGTGTTACAAATGGAATGACAAACTTAATACACCCTTAATGCTATGATGGAGGGTATATAAAAAAGGAATCAAGGAAGGAGCATTAACTTATTTATAATCACATAAATTCCCACAATTTATCGGATGAAATAATATCACATTCTGTCCCACCTACCTACCTACCGTACTGTATGCTGAATCATAATTGATTGTTGTTTAAACATATCAAAACATGATTAAAAAACTTTTGTGAATTTAATTCGAGGAAAGTCCAAAGCAAAACAAAATAAACTAATCAAACTGCACTGCACTGCAAACAAAAGCGAGACACAATCGTTCCGCCCGTCAGTGAGATGTTGCGGCCACGTGCTAAAATCACGCCGTCATTGACCGTCAACATATAAACATTGAGGCAGCCGCCAGCCAGTTAGCACCATTAATGTTCCCGTCCGGGGAGAAAAATCTAACGAAATTCGCACGATCAGCAGAATTGAACAAAAACAAAGAAGGAAAAAGGAAAACAAAAGCTTATAAAGCATTGACAACAATGGACAAAGACTAAATGAATTGTGAGCTTTGTGTAGACTACACAAAGAAAG
This sequence comes from Musca domestica, assembly GCF_030504385.1. Taxonomy (NCBI): domain Eukaryota; kingdom Metazoa; phylum Arthropoda; class Insecta; order Diptera; family Muscidae; genus Musca; species Musca domestica. Next base: position 4,741,281 of record NW_026712344.1, on the reverse strand, counting down.
ACTATGAGCTGTTGGCGGCCTTCGCTTAAAAGTAATGAATAAGGCAACGAATAATTCCTGGTCTGCTGGTGTTTTGATGACGTCAAAATTGCATTCAAAATTACCATTGAAAATTTGAAAACATACACTTCTACAAATGACTCATGTTAAGGTACATGTATGTAAGTACTTTTGTACACAATTGACTCAACGTCAAGTCATTGGTAGCTTCTTCTTATATCAGAATTTGTTTATTTGCAAAAAGAAAAGCAGAAACAAACAATTGTCTACGATGGCATTTTCGACAATGTAAAAGTAAAAGTGTTGGCAATGAAAATAAAACGGGGTCAGGTAAAAGCAGTTGGCCAGTGAACAGAAAAAAAACTAGACCATTTTGTTAACTCATACCGAATACATACATAGACACAGAGTAGAGCTGTTTCTAAAAAAGAAAATTCTTGAATTTACAAATACTTTAATATCTATTGTGGTGAAATTAAAAAAAAATACTCACACACATTTCTTAGGTTGCTATTTACATATATTGTTAACAAAAAACCAAAGTCAAGACCAAAGCTCTAGACGCCGCACAGTGTTTTTGAGAATAAAAGTCGGCCGGGGACGACTGCACCACCATACATATCCAGCTGCAACAAATGTACGATTGGGAAGTTGTGGGAAGTTAACCACTTTAAATTAAAGGAAGTAAACCACTTAAAATTTTAAATCGATTGGAACTAATATATGAGAGAGGTCCAATTTTAGAAGAGTCTATTATAGTCGAAACTAGATCGTATGATCCGTGATGCCTCTCATTTACATGAAACTATACAGGGTGAAATAAAAAAAACTGTAACAAAGTCAAACGCCAAAATTTTTACATTTTTTTCAAATTTTATTGTAAAGAATATAATGAGCTATCACTGGAATAGTTTTAACAGCTGTCGGGTGGTTAAAAATGGCAGCAGTATGAAGTTGGTTGCAGTTTTTTTCTTTTTTTCGTCTCACCCCTGCATAGGTAACATTTGTCATAATCCATTACAATATTCAAATGCGAAATTTTAAAAAATCGGTAATAATGTAGCTAAAATTATCGAAATAACGAATATCGGGGAGTACCGTTATATGAGGGCTATACGAAGACGTGAACCTGCCAGGTAATTTTCGGTCTTAGGGTGTACTATCCATTATGAACTTTAAATACCAAATTTGAAACATTACCGCTAAATAATGATAATACCGAATATCGGGGAGTACCGACAATTTTCTGTCTTAGGCTGTATTATCCATTACGAACTTCAAATACCGAATTTGAAAAAATTCCGGTGAATAATGTCGCTTAAATCACCAAGATACCGAAAAAAGGGAGGTACCGTTATATTAGGGCTATACGAAGATGTGGACCTACATGACCCATTTTCAATACCAAAAGTCCTGCAGACATAATACACATTTGAGTAAAAATTTATCAACCTATTTCATTTCGTTCGGAAGCTAGAGTGATTTCCACCGACGTACAGACGAAAAAACTGTAACAAAGTCAAACGCCAAAATTTTTACATTTTTTTTTTCAAATTTTATTGAATGAAAGCAAAAAATGTTGGAAATAACATCACATTTTAGAATAAGTTTAGATTTGTTCGAATTGGTCGCCTTTGGCACGAATTATGGCCTCAAACGACCAATGAAACCATCACACGCTGCCCGAATGCTGCCCTGTGGTATTTTGGCCCATTTCATGCGATCGACACTTTGGTATTTTTTAGTGCCAACCTTGCTTTCCAAAATACTGCAGACACAATAGTCCAACGGATTGGTATCCGGAGATTTTGGTGGCCATTGTGCGTTGGAAATAAAGCGAGGAACCTCATTTTGTTACCATTCTTGGGTGGCTCGGGCTGATTGCTTTGGTGATGAGTCCTGTTGGAATGTCCGAAACTTTCTTTAGAATATTTTCGCGATAATATTCGGCATTTATTTTGATGCCACGGTCGATTAATACGAGCGGAGAGTGGCCATCAGCTATTATGGCGGCCCACACCATCACCATGCCGGCGCTTGAGTTCTAGTGGCCAACCGAAGGTGCACCTTTTTTTACTGACCTCTTGCCAAGTAAACACGATCATTTTGTTTGTTTACACACTGCTGGACAACGATTGTTTCCTCATCGGAGAAAACCAAATTCGGCAGTTCACCAGTTTCGGCCAAGCGAAGCAAATTTTTAGGTCTTTCGAGTCTATTTTCTTTCTGTTGCGGTGTAAGTTCTTGCTCTTTTTGGAATTTCAATGGCTTATTTTTCAATATTTGCCGAATGGAATATTGCGATATGTTCAGCTCACAAGCCATTTTTACAATATATCCATGAAGTACCTCCCCCACAAAGGTTCAAAATTTTCGAGTTCGATTATCTTCAAACTTCGCACACCTCACAATTTCTATCAACATAATCTCTGTTGAGAAGATCGTAGATATCGGACCACTACTTTTGGTACCTCTTCCACAAAGGATCAACATTTTTAGTAATTATGAAGCTCATAAAAGGCAAAATGAGCATCCGATTCTTTTTAAACGTTGCACATCCTAATATTTCCACTAACGCAAGAACTAGAACTAAAATGGAATACATCTGACTACTCCTTCTGGTACCTCACCCACAAAGGGACAACATTTGGAATAATTATAACTCCTGTAAAATGCAAAATAAGAGTCCGAATATCTTTAAGTTTAGCAAAGATCAATATTTTTACCAACATTAGATCTGGTATGAAGATGAAATATGTCGGACCATTTCTTTTGATACCTTCCCCACAACGGGTCGAAATTTTGAATAATTTTATCCCTCATAAAATGCGAAATAAGCATACCAATATTTCTACTAAATCAAGATCTGTTGTAAAGATGATAGATATCGGGCCATCACTTCAGTAGTTATAATCATATGATTTTCTAAAAAGTCAGCGATTCTTTTCAAACTTGGTATATCTAAATATCTCTTTCAACGAGTGATTTGATGTGAATATGGAATTTATCGGCCCAATCCTTCTGGCGCCTTCCTCCACAATAGGCTACAATTTTGATTAACAAATATTTGCATAAAATTGGAATTAAATGAATGTTTTTTTATTTATATTTTTTACCGAATACTTCGGCCCACCATATCTAAAACCTTACACACATTTCAACATTTTTCAAAAAGTATCACATATCTTATGTGTGATGGCACGTAGAAAGATTTATAGCCGACGAAATGAACAATGTTAGCCCACTCCTTTACAACGGACATAGTTGAGGGTATATACAGGGTGAGATGAAAAAACTGCAACCAACTTCAGACTGCTGTCTAAGCCTAAGCCACTCGTCCGACAGCTGTTGAAATTATTTCAGTGACAGCTCATTATATTGTTTACAAGCGAACAAAAGCATATTGGTGAGAATTTTCCAGAAAAAAAAAATTATTCGTGATGGAATTCAAGCGTGATAGTGTGATTTCTTTATATTTCGCTGGAATACCACAAATGGCTATCGTTAGAGCACTCCAGCATTTAAATGTGAATAAATCTTTTGTGTCTCGTACCATCGCTCGTTACCGTCATACTGCTAGCGTAGCCCGAATGCCAAGGAAGTGGACGGAAGAAAACAGCAACATCAGCAGAAATGGTTTGAAAAGTAAAGAAGCAACTTGATCGAAACCCGCGTCGCAGTGGCCGAAAAATGGCTTGTGAGATGAACATATCGCAACATTCTATTCGGCAAATATTGAAAAATGAACTCGGGGTAAAGCCATTGAAATTCCAAAAAGTGCAAGAACTTACACCACAACAGAAAGAAAGTAGACTCGAAAGAGCTAAAAATTTGCTTCGCTTGGCCGAAAATGGTGAACTGCCGAATTTGGTTTTCTGCGATGAGAAAACATTCGTTGTCCAGCAATTTGTAAACAAACAAAATGTTGGTGTTTACTTGCCAAAGAGGTCAGCTGAAAATGTGCACCTTCGGTTGCCCACCAGAACTCAGCGCCGGCCATGGTGATGGTGTGGGCCGCCATAACAGCCGATGGTCGCTCCCCGCTCGTAATTAATCGAACGGGGTATCAAAATAAATGCCGAATATTATCGAGAAAATATTCTGGAGGATATATTAAAGCTTTAGGTACGCAAACATTTTGGCCGCAGACCTTGGACATTCCAACAGGACTCAGCACTCGCCACCCAAGAATGGTTACAAAATGAGGTTCCTCGCTTCATTTCCAGCGCACAATGCCCACCAAAATCTCCGGATACCAATCCGTTGGACTATTTTGTGTGGAGTTTTTGGAAAAGCACTTAAAAATACCAAAGTGTCGATCACCTCAAGCAAGCGCTTCGCCGAGAATGGCCCAAAATACCGCAGAGCAACATTCGTGTGAGGGTTTCATTGGCCATTTGAAGGCCATAATTCTTGCCAAAGGTGACCAATTCGAATAAATCTTAACTAAATCTTAAATTTGATGCTATTTCCGACATTTTTATACCCTAAAACACTATGTGTTGGGGGTATTATAAGTTTGATTGGGCCAGAATTTATGTAACACCTCGAAATATTGATTTCCCATATAGGAAAGTATATATGGATTTTCCTAGCTCGCCGAGTTGAGTCGATCTAGCTATGTATGTCCGTCCGTCCGTCTGTCCGTCTGTCCATGTTAATTTGTAATAACGCTACAGGTCGCAATTATGGCCCGATCCTTACGAAATTTTGCACGAAGGTGGGGTTAGGGTCAGAATAGAAGCCTATTTCTTTTGGAGATGATCGCCAAATGTTTAGTGGTTGAAATGGACCAAATACTGAAAAAATGTCAGATTTTGCAGTAGCTATACAGGTCGCAATTATAGACCAATATTTAGCGGGTAAAATAGACCATATCTTTTGTTTTGAAAAAAATCAAAAATTTTCATTAAACCGCGAATATTTTAAATCCCGGCGAAATTGCAAAACCATGACAAGGTTACTTCTGATCTTTACATTGATGTTAAAATCTAACAAATCGGATATATAGCAAAATATGTACGATATATATGTCTATCAAAGAGGATATACTTGAAAGTTCTCTTATATGTCGAGAACGGCTGAACTGATTTCGACCGTTTTCAATAATTCAGAATTGGCTCTTGGCAGAAAGAAAAAATATACAGATCGCATTTATGGCCCGATCCTTACGAAATTTTGCATGGGCATAAGATGAGGGTCAGAATAGAAGCCTGCTCTTTTTGGAGATGATCGCCATATATTCAGGGGTTGAAATGGACCAAAAAAAATGCAAAATTGTCAGCAGGTCGTAATTATCGCCCGATCCTCACGCACATTTGAATGGGGGTTACCGGACATTGCAAAAGCCAAGCAGTTTTGGATGGCCATCCAAAAATATTCAATGTGTGAAATAGTTTGCCAACTTTTGTAGACAAAATACGAAAATGTCCATTCCAGTGACTTTTTGGAGTATTCACAAATACAGGAAAGCGCACTTCTGACTATTTCGTTAACGCTGACTTCGCTGAAGAATATAGTCAAATGTCTGTATCTCATATAGATGCGTTTCAGTCAAAAACCAATAATAAATGTTAATCTTTTGCCACTTCTGAGAGATTATAGGTCTTTGGGAAATATTGGTTCCAGATCAAGGAAGACCATTTCGAAAATTTGAGAACGAAACCTGATGGTTTTCTTTTATTATTTGTCACAAATCTTGTGGAATTCTTTCGAGTATCTCGCCTATATAAACTGTATCGTTTATTATAGTGTTGTAGGGTATTCAACGGTCGGCCCCGCTCGACTGTAGCCTTTGCTTACTTGTTCGCTTTTAATTTAAAGACAAAAATGTAAAAATTATGGCGTTTGACTTTGTTGCAGTTTTTTTTATCTCACCCTGTATATAAAAGTCCTTGAGAACTCCATTTGTGAAGGGAGTATCTCCTATTTTTTGGAATACCTTTAAAGGGTCCATGTCTTTAGAATACCATACAGAGACCTTCTCCTTCTCGAATTCAATCCCAGATCACTGTATTTTTTCACATTTATTTTGATTTATCAACAAACACTGAAACTCGTAAACAAATCAAAACAACAAAAAAATGACATTGTCCGAAAGTTGAAGGCGACATTGGAAACTGAAACTTATGTTCGACAGCAGCAGTAGCAGCAACAACAAAAGCAAAATTTGATGTAATTGCACTTTAAGCTTCGCTTTTCTTTATAATTACACACATACAAAGTGTATGTGTGTGAACATGCACTTGCTTTTTATAAACAAGTATGTGTGTATGCATGTGAGTATGGAAAACTGCACTTTGTCCAATTGTTTGCTGAGGTGGTGGTGGTGTGTGTGCTTCTGTATTTTGGTCGATAAAAATTATAACAACAACAGCTCATAAACTATAATGGTTAATGGGTATGGGTAAATTGGTGCCGTTTACTACCAAATAAAATGACGAAGATGATGATTATGACGATGACGATGATGGTGGTGATGGTGATGCAGATGATGATGATGATGACTGCGAGAATGATGGTAACGTATGGTTGGTTGTTGGCTTGAGATATTTTCAAGTTTGAAAGAAAGACAGAGCGGTACGTACGTACGTACGTACGGTGGTGGTGGTTACTTGTATTGTTGTAGTTGTTTATATTGTTGTTGCTTGCTTTCATGGTGGTTGTTGTTAAGACAACAATAACAACAACAATGAATTATTTGATTTAACAAAAATCATTCCAAAAACGGGGGCTCCATTTAATTTTCTACGGTGTCGAGTATTCAGTTGCAACGACGACAACCAACAACATCACATTTTTTTTGCTTTGCTTTAACGTGAAATTCTGAAGTTCATAAAAAAAACGATTTATTGAAATAGAATATTTAACGGGAAAAATCAAATATAAATGTGATAAAAAAAATTAAAAATGTGAAACAACTATGTGTTAAATCATAATATCCAAAACAATTAAGAAAAATATTTTATCTGAATCACGAAAGCAGCAACCTGTTGAAGGATATTAATCAAACACAACTTTAAGTGTAATAAAACCATACCCTTATGTACAATGACACAGAAAATAAATAAACAACTACAAATGTAAAATATATGTAATTAGTATCGAAAGAATAAATCAATTGAAAAAGTTTAAAGTCTATTGGAGTATTATAATAAGTAAAAATCCATTAAGTTTGGCCAGACAGAACTTTCAGTACCCTCCATTATTTGGTAAAAAATGTTTTTAAATTAAAGTATCTGGGTTCAAACTAGTTACACTTTAAGCTGCAATTACCAGCGACATCTGTTGGAGGATACAGTAAAAGTTTACAGTTTACAATAAAGTGGATGGTGGCTATATCAATTTGTAGACCTGGATCGAAAATTTTTTGCAAGGATAGAATGGACCTACCAATAATTCCAATTGTCAAGTTGCATCTAATTTGGTTGGAAATTGTGGCGGAAACCTTCAAAATACCGAAAATCGAGAGGTACCGTTATATGGGGGCTATACCAACTAGTGGACCTGTAGAAAATATTTTTTTCGGGGAGAGAACGGACATATGAAGAAACCCAATTGTCACGTTTCATCTAATCTGGTTAGAAATAGTGGCAGAAACTTTCAAAATACCGAAAATCGGGAGGACCGTTAAAATGGGGGCTATACCAATTAGTCGACTTGTAGAAAATATTTTTTGCAAGGATAGAACAGACCTACCAAGAATCCCAATTGTCAAGTTTCATCTAATTTCGTTGAAAATTGTGGCAGAAACCTTCAAAATACCGAAAATCGAGAGGTACCATTATATTGGGGGCTATACCAACTAGTGGACCTGTAGAAAATAATTTTTTGCAGGGAGAGAACGGACCTACGAAGAACCCCAATTGACAAGTTTCATCCAATTTGGTTGGAAATTGTTTGCAGAAACCTTCAAAATAACGAAAATCGATATATGGGGACTAGGCGACAAATTCACCGGTCCCGAAAGGAAAATTAAAATTTCACCAAATTGCCTGTCAGTAGGTACGTTGTTGTCACCTTCTTGTTGAAACCATATGTCATTCAATCAAGCTCTTACAAGTTAAATAGTATTTGTGGGGGAGCTGCCAGAAGGGGTGTGCCGATCCTGCCATTTTTACACCAGATCTTGTGTTAGTAGAAATATTGGAATGTGCGAAGTTCAAAAAGAAAGAATTTATTTTTCGCATTTTCGGATTTGACCCGTTGTAGATAGATACCAGAAGGATTGGTCCGATATATTTCATCTACATACCAGATCTTTTGTTGGAATAAATACTGAAATGTGCAAAGATTGAAGATAATCGAACTCTTATTTCACATTTTAAAGGAGTTATAATTATTCAAAATTTTGACCCTTTGAGGGTAAGGTACCAGAAGAAGGGGTCTGTTCAATTAGTTCATCATATGCGATATTTGAAGACAATCGAGTTGTATTTCGCATTTTATAAGTGTTATACAGAGTCATTATTGAATGAAAGCAAAAAATTTCGGAAATAACATCAAATTTTAGAAAAAGTTTAGATTCGTTCGAATTGGTCACCTATGGCATGAATTATGGCCTTCCAATGAAGCCGTAACACGCTGCCCGAATGTTGCTCTGCGGTATTTTGGCCCATTCCCGGCGAAGAGCTTCCTTGAGGTGATCGACACTTTGGTATTTTTTAGTGCCGACCTTGCTTTCCAAAATACTCCAGACACAATAGTCCAACGTATTGGTATCCGGAGATTTTGGTGGCCATTGTTCGTTGGAAATGAAGGGAGGAACCTCATTTTGTAACTATTCTTGGGTGGCGCGTGCTGAGTCCAGTTGGAATGTCCAAGGACTGCGGCCAAAATGTTTGCGTGCCCAAGGCTTTAATACACCCTTCAGAATATTTTCGCGATAATGATGCCACGGTCGATTAATACGAACGGAGAGCGGTCCACATCATCACCATGGCCGGCGCTTGAGTTCTGGTGGCCAACCGAAGGTGCACATTTTCAGCTGACCTCTTTGGCAAGTAAACACGATAATTTTGTTTGTTTACAAACTGCTGGACAACGAATATTTTCTCATTGGAGAAATCCAAATTCGGCAGTTCTCCACTTTCGGCTAAGGGAAGCAACTCTTTAACTCTTTTGAGCCTATTTTCATCCTGTTGCGGTGTAAGTTCTTGCACTTTTTGGCATTTCAATGGCTTTACCCCGAGCTTATTTGCCCAATGGAATATTGCGATATGTTCAGCTTACGAGCTATTTTTCGTCCACTACGTCGCGGGTTTCGATCAAGTCGCTTCTTTACTTTTCGAACTATTTCTTCTGCCGTTGCTGCTGTTTCTTGTTGTTTTCTTCCGACCACTTTCTTGACATCGGGCTACGCTACCAGTTCCACGGTAACGATCGATGGTACGAGACACAAAAGATTTATTCACAATTAAATGCTGGAGTGATCTTACGATATCCACTTATGGTTTTCCAGCCAAATATAAAGAAGTCACACTGTCAGGCTTGAATTCCATCACGAATAACTTTTTTTCTGGAAAATTGTCACCAAATTGGTTTTGTACGCTTGTAAACAATATAATGAGCTGTCACTGGAATAATTTTAACAGCTGTCGGACGAGTGGCTTAGAAATGACAACAGTCTGGAGTTGGTTGCAGTTTTTTCATCTCACCCTGTAGATGCCACTTTTTTTCTAGTTAAGTTAAGCTCATGTGTCTTATGAAACCGAATATACTAAGACCTTTAGAGGACTTCCATGGATTGAACCTCTGGTTATGTGAAGTTTTTACCAGTGTAATTCTGAGTTAAATGCCATTTGTAGAATTCGCTTATCAGACTTTTTCAATTGATTTATTTCCAAAAAAATATATATATATATTGTGTACATATTAAATCAATCTTTCGACCCATTTTAGAGAGATGCGACTATATCACCAAAAAATTTGAAGAAAAAAAATTAAATGAAACAAAAATTCAAAAAATAAGTGAAAAAGGTGTAATTTTGAAATTTTTACATTTTTAAATTTTCATAGCACTGGTGTTAATAAGAAATCTTTGTAAAGTGTTGCAATCTTTAATTAAAATTTATCGGTAAATATTACAAATAAAAATATCGTTTATTAAACTACTAAAAAAATAAAATTAAAAAAATAAAAAAAAATACATTTGAAAATACTGGATATCAATAACAAACCTTATCCCAAAAATTAATTATCAATTTTTTTTTAATTAAAATTAATTGGTGCATGGAAAAATGTCATAAAACTATAATAAAAATGCTATATAACAGTTATTAAAACTATACAATAAAAGCAACTAAAAATAATAAAGACCAGTGGCGGCTTTTTAGTTTATGTATTGCCTCATGATTTTTTGTGTGTTATCGCTGTGATTCTCGCCTCTTCTTCTTAAATATGTACAAAATCGAAATCACCATCATCATTATTATTCCTGTTGTCAACAGCTTGCAGACGTACGGAGAACAGTAGTCGACTTTAATGCAGTCGTCGGACGTTTTGCCACTTGTGTCTCCATAAATGGAAATGGATCCAAAAAGTAATTTTTATTTCATTTCTTTTGATTTGTTTGTTTTTTTTTTGTGTGTTTTCTTTTGGTATTTTTTTTTAATGCCATTACTTTTAATGTCTGTGGGGAGGGCTTCCACAATGGGTTCATTTTAAAGTTTCATTTATTTTTTTATTAGTCACTGTTTTGTCTGGCCAGTTTTTGGTTTCCAGTTTCATTCATTTTAAACAAAGCGATATTTATTTATTCTTTTTTTCTTTCCCAACCCTTATGCACATACATATATATTTTTTTGGAGGAGTACAATTATAAAGTATTGTCCAGCAACCACTTTGTCACCCACACACTCTCACACAATGGTGTATCCTTGTTGTTTGAGTGTTTTGTTCTTTTTCTTGTTGGTTTTCGAGATTTAAGTTCGCTTGTTTATATCGTATTTCGTCGCTATTCTTTGTAACTGTTAAACATGTGTCTTTCTTTCTTTTTTGTTATTCTTGTTTGTTTTTATTGATGTTGTTGCTCCTGTCATCATCGTCAGCATCACCATCGAAATGACTAGCTGGTGTGGCTGCTCCTTTTATTTGCTTGCCAAACTATCGAATATCATTCTGATGCCACAGATGCTTTTGTTGTTGTCGTTGTTTACACTACAATTATATTTTATTGCTTGCCATACGAAAATGAACTTTGGCGACCTTGTTCGAGTTGCCGATATTTTGAAACATTTTTGATAGCTCTGGAACCATTTTTATACCCTCAAACATATGGCTACTTTCCTCATCGAAATAATATTCCTCTTATTTCTATGAGGAAGGTAGATAGACCCTATGTATCTTTGAACTAAATCCGTTTTACGACATTTGAAGTCGATATAGGGTTATTTGTCCGTCTGCCTGTCTGTTTGGCTGGCTGGTGCGCTCGAGAACTGTCGAACAGACGTCCAAACTTGATACATCGCAATATTATTGTCAAACTACGATCGAGTTCGGAGATGGACAACATACAGGGTGAGATAAAAAAAATGCAACAAAGTCAAACGCCATAAGCAAAACATGTCGGAAATAGCATCAAATTTTATAATAAGTTTAGATTTGTTCGAATCGGTCAACTTAGGCACGAATTATGGCCTTCAAATGGCCAATGAAACCGTCACAAGCAGCCCGAATGTTGCTCTGCGGTATTTTGGCCCATTCCTGGCGAAGCGTTTGCTTGAGGTGATCGACGCTTTGGTATTTTTTAGTGCCAACATTGTTTTCCAAAATACTCTAGACACAATAGTCCAACGGATTGGTATCCGGAAATTTTGGTGGCCATTGTGGGCTGGAAATGAAGCGAGGAGCCTCATTTTGTAACCATTCTTGGGTGGCGCGTGATGAGAGCGATGGTGTTGAGTCCTGTGGCAATGTCCAAGGTTTGCGGCCAAAATGTTTGCGTCTCCAAGGCTTTAATACATCCTCCAGAATATTTTCGTGATAATATTCGGCACTTATTTTGATGCCACGGTCGATTAATACGAGCGGAGAGCGACCATCGGCTGTTATGGCGCCACAGACCATCATCATGGCCGGCGCTTGAGTTCTGGTGGCTAACCGAAGGTGCACATTTTCAGCTGACCTCTTTGGCAAGTAAACACGATCATTTTATTTTTTTGCAAACTGCTGAACAACGAATGTTCTCTCATCGGATAAAACCAAATTCGGCAGTTCACCATTGTCGGCCTAGCGAATCAACTCTTTCGCTCTTTTGAGTCTATTTTCCTTCTGTTGCGGTGTAAGTTGTTGCACTTCTTGGAATTTCAATGGCTTTACCCCGAGCTTGGTTTTCAATATTTGCCGAATGGAATATTGCAATACGTTCAGCTCACGGGCCATTTTTCGGCCACTGCGACGCGGGTTTCGATCAAGTCGCTTCTTTACTTTTCAAACCATTTCTGCTGATGTTGCTGTTTTCTTTCGTCCACTTCCTTGGCATTCGGGCTACGCTACCAATATCACGGTAACGAGCGATGGTACGAGACACAAAAGATTTATTCACACTTAAATGCTGGAGTGCTCTAACGATAACAACTTGTGGTTTCCCAGCCAAATATAAAGAAAACACACTATCACGCTTGAATTCCATCATAAATAATTTTTTTTTTTCTTGAAAATTCTCACCAAAATGCTTTTGTACGCTTGTAAATATTATAATGAGCTGTCACTGGAATAATGTTAATAGCTGTCGGACAAGTGGCTTAGAAATGACAGCAGTCTGAATTTGGTTGCAGTTTTTTCATGTCACCCTGTATAAAAGAGGAAAATGTTTGTATGTTTGTTTGTAATGCATAGACTTAAAAAATGCTGAGCTGACAATTTTCATATATACTACATAATAGCCTGAAAGTAACATAGGCTATATAAATTTTAAAATTTCCATTTGGAACTGGACATATAGCATCAGAATCGGAGGTAGCTACAGAAAATTTAGGTTTTAAATGCACATATCTATTGTCCGGTTATATATACAGCCTTCAAATTTAGAATGTGAAACTGAAATCGGTACAAAAATAAATTATATTGAAATCGGTTCTGATTTGGCTATTGCTCCCTATATATATTTTTTGGTCGATTTCATGTATTTTATGCACCAAACACGCTATGTATCTCCAATTTTAATAAAATTTGTAATGTGCGATAAAATTTGGGTGTAAAAATTAATTGAAATCGGTTCATATTTGGGTATAGTTCCCATATACATTTTCGATTTCATGTATTTGATGCACAAAACACGCTATAAATCTTTAATTTGAATGAAATCTGGAATTTGTGACAGAATTTGGTCTACAAATAAATTTGTCAAACTATATTGAGATCGGATCAGAATTGGATCTAGTTCGTATATACATTTTTCGGTCGATTTGGTGTATTTGATGCACCAAACAGGCTATATATGTCAAATTTCAATGAAGATTGGAATGTGTGACGGAATTTGTTCTAAAATTCTAACAGTAAAAAAGTACACAAACATTAATTGAGAAGTATGTAGGTTCAAATTTATTCCTGTACATTGGGAACTTCATTTGACAACTAATAAATCTCAAAGACAAACTCTTCGTGTACACGGACTAAATTTAGCACGTTTTTATTTTACATTTTTTTATATTTTTAATTCTATATATTTTATTCTATTTAAATTTGTATATGAAATTTTGAATGCATATAAAACCGAAAGGAGTGGCGAAGCGTGCCGTGTTTAGCTAGTTTCTTATAAGTTCACTATCTAATAGCCAGTAGTACTCGATTTGTAGATCAGTACTCGATTTGTAGATCAAAACCCCAAAAGAATTTCGAGTTCTTAGGCCAATTTTTTAAGGGCTTTTATGTAGTCTTCACAGTATCCAAAGGGATGTCAATATTTTGAGATATTCTTTGCAAAATTTATTATAGGGCTGTGGATTACTTCAAAAATTATTGGTATACAAACTTGGTCATGTCAATTTACTTTTTGCTATAGTCCCCATATAGGGGTAAATCCAAATTTCAAGTATTTTTTTAAATTTTCATTTTATTTTCTATTTAATTTCATTAAAATTAATCTTTACAATAATTTTGTCTTTTTTAATGTTTACAATAATGTAGTTGAAACATAGAACCTTCTCAATTCATAATTTAAATTAGAATCAACATTAAAAATGACATTGAATTCTATGTACAGCTAGCTTTGTAGCTGGTAAGTTTCACTAAAAAGAAGCGGAGATAAAAGAAGAAACAATATGGAAATAAAAAATACAACAAAGAACAAGAGTTCGCCAACAACATTCCCAGTCCTAGCCATAAAATGGTGACAAAGAATGCCGCGGCAGCGCTAGCAGCAGATAGAAAAGTAACAATACCTACTAAGTCAGCCTTAGGACATAAATGACTCGAAAAACATAAAATAATGAGTAGCAGCAATAGCTTGGTAGTCTGAAAAGCAAAAACAAAAAATAGAAAACAACAACAAAATAATCAGAACAAAGGGAAAGTTCAAAAGTAAGAAGCACATCCGTTAAATAATTGACAATAGCAACAGAGCAACAACAACAATAATACATATCTACATACAATGTAGCAAGCAGCAGCAATTAGATGCCAAAGAAGTAACATCAACAACGATGATACCAACAAAATCTACAGACTATGTGTGTGTGTATGGGGTTGGAAATGGTTCAAAGAAACAACAACAACAACAAGAACAACGCTAATGGAGAATTGGAAAAGACAAACACAGACATATGACAAGGCATTTTTAAATATATCTACTCCTACTTACGAGATGGCATTTATGCTATGTAGACAACAACAACAACCACATTGCCGTTTTCATACCTTTCACGCAGGGATGACATTTGAATAAGTGAAAATACACAAAAACAGCAACAAAAACAATTCTGCTTACCACTCTATTCTGAAAAAACGAAGGCAACCATAAAAGGCGTTACCCGACAATCAACATTGCTCAAATATAAAATGAAACAAAAATTACTCACTCATTTAATGCATCGCTCTCAAGCTGGAGAGAGAGAGAGTATTCGTGTGTATGTGGCTAGAAAAATAACAGGAAACGGGCGTAAACAATACAACAACACACAATAAATCTTAAGTCCGAGAAACAAAACTAAAGGGGATGTTTCAATTCCACAATGTTCTTAAGTAAGGTACCAAAAGAGAGACGCATGCCAAAGAGAGTAACGTTAGTTGACTGAGTGTAATATAATGGTGGTTGCCACTCACAATTTCAGCCAATGAAATGGTTTCTTGTGTTGTTGGTGTTTTTTTGTTGTTATTATCAAACTGTTACTCAAACGGGTTGTAGTGCTTTTAAGGTATATTAAAATGGAGACTAATGAATGGGATGTTCGTGTGAGTGTGTGTTTGCATGTGATTGGTATTGTGACAGCATTTGACTATGACAGTGGCTAACCAGTATTTTTGTTATTGTTGTCTCAATATCAACGGGCAAATGATGACCACGACACAAACAATGAACTGTCAAAAAGCGGTGAATGAACCATAAAAACAAAATTTTTTTAAATTTGTTTACATAGAGAAAATGTCTGGCGGTTTCACTAGAACTGATACTACATAGGTAGGTTTGACAGGGAAATTTCATTCAAAGCAACAATAATTTTTGAGTTTTTGAAAGAAAAAAATCAATTGATAGACTTTCTCTTATCATCCTGATCTGTATATAAGAAGCACACACAAACGAAGGTTGTAAAAAAAAATATCTGAAAAGAGTACAATAGCAAAATTGTGCTCTTTATTGCTGTCGCTCATTATAATTATGAATGATTCCTGTGTGCATCTAAGTCACCTTAAATGTCGAGGAATATCCCTTTCACTATTTTCACCAGATACATTGGAAACACGTATCTCTCCACCATACAATGTTGTTTTTGCATTCTTATTTTATACATATCTATATGTATATGTAACTACATAGATGTTTGTGTTTGTGCACATGCACATCTTCATCCGTCTTACATATTGTACACAAGATGCATGGGAATTGCCGTACGTGAGTGAGGTGAAAATTGGAATTTTTCTTTTCAACCTGGAATTCTGTGGGCATGTATGAATTTTCCATATTTTCAATGGCCATATGTTACGATATGAGATGTCTAGAATTTCTAATTGTTAACATGCCGTGTTCAAGGCACAATTAAACACACCTTAATGTAAAATTTCCACACCTTCCGGTCTATGCGGTGAGTATGTATGTATCTACAACAATTATGAGGATGGCTTTAATGAAACAGAGACAGACAATGTAGTTAAAGATATAAGTATGGGACCATTTTTACAAAGAACAATTCTGACCTTTTAATGTCCATAAATGCATTTGTGATATTTATAATTCTGCGCTTTTTACAATCATTTCATTGCGCCCGAATAATATTATGCAACACAAAAAACATTACAGAAAAACTACCGCAGTTTATGAAAGTGGGGCTAAAAATAGAATGCTCGTGTTTACATCGCAAAGAAGGCAAGTTCCTTCCTCTTCCACATTTTCGGAAATTTTTGGACTAAAATTTCTGAGAATCCCCACATTTTAGGTATATGGTGTCTTCGGTCATATTACAGATAACAACATGAGGATTATCTTTGCCTTTTAACTAACTTTAACTCCTAAGCGTGTAACCAAATTTGTCGTTTTAGTCCCTTTTTTTTCAAAATATAGTTAAAAGTATCTTCAAATGGGATCATAGCAAGTCCAAATATTCTACAAATTTATTTGTCATAAAATTCTACTATAGGTCCCAGAAGACATCAAAAGTCTTAAGAAACTCCCGAAATGCATATACCTATATTAAGAACACATTTTAGGGTTAAAGCCGAACTTTATGTGTGTTAATGCGAAATACTCCTACAAATTATCATTTTTGAAGGATAATGATAAACATTAAATTATTCTTCATCAAATTTTAATTATAAGTCACCAAAGAAAATAAATCTCTATTTTTATTATTTATCAAGAAAATCTGTGTATAAATGTTGTCAAAAAGCGTGAAAACAATAAATCAGAGAAAAAGTATCAAAAGAGGAAATATTCTACTCAAAATTTCACTATTGATCTCGGAATAAATCATACATCTGGGTCTTATAGTTTTTTTTTTAAGAAAAATACATTCGAAATTTATATATTACCAGGGAAAATTATGTGTCGACGTTATTTATAACTAATTTAAGTCAAAATCCTATATAAAATACTTTCGATCGCAAAACAATTGGAAATTATGACCAAATTCCTAGCAATGACTACAATCAGGCTGTACCTCTAAATAGGGGTGTACCAAAACGTAGACGTATATTTATATTTTTGTGCATTTTTTGCAGATATTTATAATACAATAATCATACCATAATTTGAGAAAATTAAATGAAAAATATTTCTAAAACGTAACAAATACCTGAAATCGGGGTTTACCCTCATAATGGGACTATACCAAAAAGTGGAAATCCCAGCTCAAAAAATTAAAGCTTTAAAAACCAAACCTCTATATAAAATATTGCGGAATATATCTCAAATTATTGGGGTCCGTGGTCAAGACTACATAAAAGTTTTAAAAAAATTTGACCTAAGTTTTTTTTTTGGTTTGAGAATTGAGTACTATCAAATCCCCTTGGAATTTTCACAATCTATACGTACTATCGGAAAGTGGAATTGAAGAAATTGCTAAATTTTTTCAAAAATAAAAATTTTTATGGACCAAAATCGATCATAATTTTTTCTATGGGTCACATATAGTATACACATTTTTTTCAGAGGCTCACAATGAAGTTTGATCTAGAATATACTTTCTTTGAGACTTTTCCCAAAAAATGAAGTTTTATCGCAGATTTTGACTTAAATTGGAAACGTGTTAAATCAGCAATAAAAAATGTAAATACATAATTTTCACATGTCATATATAAATTTCAAATGTAATTTTCTTAAAAACTATTGTACCTAGATTTGTGGTTTATTCTGAGATTTGTAATAAAATTTTGTGTTGAATATTTCTTTTTTTGACTTTTTTTTTGCCTAAAATGAAATTTTATGAAACTTTCAGGCGTCAAATCGAAAAGAGTCCGATCCAAAATATTAAGAAATATTTTCAATTTTTTTTCGAAACATTGATGCAAAAATGTTTTGGCATGCAATGGAAATAAAGATATATTTTCTTTGGTGACTTTTAATGAAATTTAGTGAGGAATATTTTTTTCTTTGATAATAAAACTCTATAATTTGCAGGAGTTGTTGGTTTTTAAGGTGATTCATTGTTAAATTATAAATGAAACTAAATTTTTTTTTGACAGTGAAGCAAAACACAAATAAAACAGGGAATCGTGCATGAACTATTTAAACTTGTGTTGAGAAAAAGATAATAGCTAAAATAAAAAAAAATCACCCTTTAATTTAGCTCGTATCGTTATATATGGAATTTTTGTCAAATTTCAGAGCTCTATTTAAAATATTGTGGACTCTATGATGATTTCAACAGACGATTTAAATCGATTCAGAATTTCGTGGTGAACAAGAATACATGAAGTGTACAATGTGTCAAATAAAAATTTATTCCAGGAATAGCAAACCTATAAACCAATTTTTGACAGTCGCCTTTCATAACATTCGAAAAATTATAGGGTCTTTGCCGAATATTTTGCAAAATGCAATACAATTTTTGCATACTGTGTAGCGGATTTAAAAAAGGCGCCTATAAAAAAAGTAGCTTATAGCTTTGTAATGCCTCGAAATAAGTTCCTCAGATCACATTTTTATTCGACACATAGGTTTGTTTAATTTTTATACCCTACACCACAAGGTGGTCAGGGTATTATGTCTTTGTGCATTTGTTTGTAACAGGCAAAAGGAAACGAGATAGACCCATAGTTCCTTTTGATGATCTGCATAGAATCACATTCTGAGTCGATTTATGCATGTCCGTCTGTCCGTCCGTCCGTCTGTCCGTCTGTCCGTCCGTCTGTCCGTCTGTCCATGTATTTTTGTA
The DNA here is from genome assembly GCF_030504385.1 of Musca domestica. Classification (NCBI taxonomy): domain Eukaryota; kingdom Metazoa; phylum Arthropoda; class Insecta; order Diptera; family Muscidae; genus Musca; species Musca domestica. Next base: position 4,722,256 of record NW_026712344.1, on the reverse strand, counting down.
AACAAAGTACAGTTCGCATTTATTGCCCTATCCAGATGAAATTTTGCACAAATCATTTGTTTGGCCCAAGGACGAACCCTATTGAAATTGGAGATTATCGGTCAAAATTTAGATATAGCTCCCATATATATCTTCGTCCGATTTGCCTTTTATTGTGCACCAAACGTGTAATATCAGCCCGAATAGTATGGAATTTTGCATATACAACCAAATTAGGCCTGAAAATATGTATGCCAAATTTGATCGAAATCGGTACAGATATAGCTATAGCTGCCATATATATTGTTCATCCGATTTGTTATTTTTGTCCTCCGCAGCCGTAATATGCACTCTGTAACAACAATATTTGGGGACATGTATTAACTACAGCTCAGAAATACATTTGCTAAATTTTATCGAGATCGGTTCAGATTTGGATATAGCTCCCATATATAACTTCGTTCGATTTACCTTTAATTGTGCACCAAACTTCTAATATTTGCCCAAATGCGATAAAATTTGGCACTTACGACCGAATTGAGTCTGGAAGCTAGTATGTCAAATTTGGTGAAGATCGGTTCAGATATAGCTATAGCTCCCATATATACTGTTCATTCGATTTGTTATATTTGTTACCCACAGCCGTAATATGCACTCCGTAACAACGATATTCAGGGAAATATATCAAATACAGCTCAGAAATATCTTTGCCAAGTTTTATCGAGATCGGTTCCGATTTGGATATAGCTCCCTTATACATTTTTATCCGATTTGACAAATGGGCAATACAAGTCTGAATTTAAAAGATACAAATGCTTCGGCATATTTAGTCCTTTGAATTTTAAATTATAATTATAATCATAGCGTGTATGATTGAATTCTCCCATAAAAACTTTTAATTATTAAGTGGAGCTCAACTAAATTAGCAAAGTGGTGTAGGGTATCATAAAATCGGCCCCGCCCGACTTTAGGACTTTCTTTACTGGTTTAGTTTCTAATAGTGCCCACCAAATGAAATTGTATTTACTTCAATGTGAAAAGTCTTTGGATTGGTGAACATCGAAAATTTCACTATTTGGTTGAAGACAAAAATCGTAGAGTCTAAAAGCCGAGTTGTGTTCCCTAATGCCGAAATGTCCCAGATATCTATTTTTTAATTTTTTGCGATTTTTGTACATTTATATAAGACTTTTAGAATTTTTTCTCAAATATTTTTATGTTTCTCAAATTTTCTACATTTCTGAAAAAAAATTAATCGAAAATAGAATATTGCTCAATTCCAGGTGAAGTGGTAACATGACCGGTCTCGGTCTCCTATTTACTTTGCATGTACATTTGCATGTTTTATCACTTCATATAGTTGTACGTGCTTTCTTCAAATGACCTTGAACTTGAAATGTACAAAAATGTGTTCATCAAACATGCCACATAACGTGCCTTACATAAAAAGAAATTCATTTTCGGTGTAAATTTTACTTCAAGCTTCAAAAAAAAAACCAAACCAAACGAAACGAAAAGAAGAATGGCCAGCGGTGCATTGTGGTAACAAATTTAAGACATACATAGTGCACATTTGACAGTTAAGAAGAGAGAGAAGAGAGAAAGAGTATGAAGAAAACGTGCATACAGTTGTGTTAGTAAAATAAATGTCTAAAAACGTTACGGTTTTTGGGAAAATTGAATGATGTAGAGCCTATAAGGACTAAGATATAGAGCAGCTTTACTTAAAAAAATATATTTTTTCCAATGTCCGGATTTTGTTTGCAGGAGAGAGGGATAAGGGGAATGAAAATTGAAAAAATTAATTGCACTTGCAATATTTTGCCAATTCCTTCTAATTTTTTATACAAAAATATAATTAAAAATGACAAAACATTTCATGAATTACACTTCTTCTTTGCCCTCTTTTGAGCCTTTCCAGATAATGTATTAGTTACTACAAAAATGCCCAATGCTATTTATTTTGTAGAAAATTTGTGTGTCATAAAGGTAAATGTTATATAGTATTTAACACATACACACCTATGCATATACACACACACATACATTGTATATAGAAAACATGCCACACATTGCTACAAACATCTTTTCTTACTGGAACGTGATATTTTGAAAAACGTGACTTTTTATTGATTTTTTTCTTTCAACTATTTTGTACGGCGTGTATATATTTTTCATGGTATTTTCATTTTCTTTCGTTATTTCAAGAAAATTATTCGTTTTGTATATAGCAACATCGTAGAGAGAAGAGAGTAAGAGCAGAACGAAGAGACTGTGAATAAAATGACTAGACAAATTATTGGAAATTAAAAATAAGAAATTATTAGAAATAAAAAAAAAACAATAACGGCAACAAAATTTAATGGGAATAAAAACGGGCAAAAACAACAAAGAATTTCGAGATGGCAAAATTGAAATACAAAACGTTCTAAGAATTAACAATGACGACATTTTCTTTGCAACCGTCATTGTTCTTTACGGCAAATAAATTTATAATAGATGATTTTAATCGGAATCATTTAATCATCATCATTTGGATATTATTTTAAAAAATATATGCTTGCAGAAATGAAAAACAATTGAAAGAAGTTTTATATATGGCAGAGAGTATATTAACTTTGTCATTCGGTTTGTAACGTCTCGAAATACTCATGATCAGCGTAAAATTCTAAGTCTAAGTAATGATGTTTGTCTGTCTGACTTTGGCTGACAGCTAACGAATTCTAAGTCTAAGTAATGATGTTAGTCTGTTTGACTTTGGCTGAAAGCTAACGATATCTCCCGATATTCAGTATTTTGATGGTTTCAGCGATATTATTCACCGGCATTTTTGGTCTATGCAGGTCCACGTCTTCGTATAGCCCACATATAACGGTACCTACCAATATTCGGTAGTTTGATGATTTTAGCAACATTTTTATCGGAATTGTTTCAAATTTCGTATTTAAAGTTCGTAATGGGTACAGCACCCATATAACGGGCTTTTTTTGAGAGGTATTTTTCGACATAATTTTTTATGAATTATTTCAAGTTCTTTCAAAATTCAAATTTTCCAGAAAAAAATTATTCGTGATGGAATTCAAGCGTGATAGTATGATATCTTTGTATTTGGCTGGAAAAACATAAGTGGTTTTCTTAATCGAAACCAGCGTCGCAGTGGCCGAATTTGGGTTTCTCCGATAAGAAAATAGCACTACAAATACGCACAATTGCCACTAAAATCTCCGGATAATAATCGCTTGGACTATTGTGTCTGGAGTATTTTGGAAAGCAAGGTTGGCACTTAAAAATACCAAAGTGTCGATCACCTCAAGCAAGCGTTTCGCTGGGAATGGACCATAATACCGCAGAGCAACATTCGGGCAGCGTGTGAGGGTTTCATTGGCCGTTTGAAGGCCATAATTCGTGCCAAAGGTGACCAATTCGAACAAATCTAAACTTATTCTAAAAGCTGATGCTATTTCCGACATTTTTGGATTCATTCAATAAAATTAAAAAAAAAAATGTAAAAATTATGACGTTTGACTTTGTTGCAGTTTTTTCTCACCCTGTATATACAAGTCTACTATAGGCGGAAACCATTTATACAGATCTTCTATGAATACCTTTTACAGGTTTTCTACAAAAAAGATCTTTTACAGATCTTTTATAGACAGAAGATCGTTTATAGGTTCTCAGTAGTGAATACCGTTTAAAGGACTTCTAAAGACAGAAGACTATTTTTAGATATTCTGTAGTCTCCTATACATAGAAGACGGTTCAGAGGTATTCTATAGGCAGAAGACCATCTTCTATGGACCGTTCACAGGTCTTCTACAGACAGAAGACCGTCTCCCATATAAGACTTCTATAAAGAATACATTTTACAAGTCTTCTACAAACAGAAGACATTTGACCGATTTTCTATCGGAAGAAGATTTTTATTAATTACAGGTCGCCTATCTAGAGATAGAAAACCGTTCACAGTTTTTACAGTAAAAATGACGTTTACGGTTGTTCTATATAGAAAAGATATTTAACAGGTCTTTATTACACAATTTTGTATTCGAATATCTGTTATTTTTTATACCCTACACCACAAGGTGGTCAGGGTATTATGTCTTTGTGCATTTGTTTGTAACAGGCAAAAGGAAACGAGATAGACCCATAGTTCCTTTTGATGATCTGCATAGAATCACATTCTGAGTGGATTTATGCATGTCCGTCTGTCCATGTATTTTTGTAAACAAAGATCAGTTCGCATTTATTGCCCTATCCAGATGAAATTTTGCACAAATCATTTGTTTGGCCCAAGGACGAACCCTATTGAAATTGGAGATAATCGGTCAAAAATTAGATATAGCTCCCATATATATCTTCGTCCGATTTGCCTTTTATTGTGCACCAAACGTGTAATATCAGTCCGAATAGTATGGAATTTTGCACGTACGATCAGATTGGATCTGAAATTAAGTATTAAATTATCGAAATCGGTTCAGATATAGCTATAGCTCCCATATATATTGTTCATCCGATTTGTATTTTTTTTGTCCTCCGCAGCCGTAATATGCACTCTGTAACAACAATATTTGGGGAAATATATCAAATACAGCTCAGAAATATCTTTGCCAAATTTTATGGAGATCGGTTCCGATTTGGATATAGCTCCCATACATAACTTCGTCCGATTTACCTTTGATTGTGCACCAAACGTCTAATATTTGCCCAAATTGGATGAAATTTGGCACTTACGAACGAATTGAGTCTAGAAGCTAGTATGACAAATTTGGTTAAGATCGGTTCAGATATAGCTATAGCTGTCATATATACTGTTCATCCGATTTGTCATATTTGTCACCCACAGCCGTAATATTCACTCCGTAACAATGATTTTCAGGGAAATATATCAAATACCACTCAGAAATATCTTTGTCAAATTTTATCGAGATCGGTTCCGATTTGGATAAAGCTCCCATATATATTTTTATCCGATTTCAAATTAATTGTGCACCAAATGAGCAATACAAGTCCGAATTTAAAAGATACAAATGCTTCGGCATATTTAGTCCTTTGAACTTTAAATTATAATTATAACCATAGCGTGTATGATTGAATTCTCCCATTAAAACTTTTAATTGTTATGTGGAGCTCTACTAAATTAGCAAAGTGGTGTAGGGTATCATAAAGTCGGCCGCGCCCGACTTTAAGACTCTCTTTACTGGTTTTTAGTATACAATTAGTTATGAGGGTGTACATTATGTTTTTTTTTTTTTGGGCATTACGACATTGACGACGTTGGCTGGTACGTCCGTCGTTCATACGTTCGTCTATTGTCATTCATTGTGTCAGCGTGTAGGTGAAATTTAAATTTGAACGGAAAATCACGTACTTATCATAACAAGAAGCAAAAATGTATGAAAATACTAAAAAAAAAACACTGCACACATACATACTTTCTATACCAAAGACGACTTTTGCAGAAGTGTAGATGTTAGTATATATGTACAAATATATGTGTGTATATAGCATCTTAAAAATGTGTTAATAAATTAATATCTTTATCTCATAATTGATGTAATTTGACACACGACTAAAATAATGAAATTTGTTTATTTAAAGTCTTGAAGACTGCTTGAACATAGATTTATTACTAATTGCTATAATTAAATAACAAAAATTGTTGTAATATGAAACTATGTAATTGATATTGGTTCTAAAAATAATATAAATTATTAAAATAATTATTTACATTTTTTTAAATAAATTAAACTGCAAATTCGAATTGTAAATTTTAACTGTAAGGATATACTATATTAAAACCAGTAAAGAAAGTCTTAAAGTCGGGCGGGGCCGACTTTATGATACCCTACACCGCTTTGCTAATTAAGTAGAGCTCCACATAACAATTAAAAGTTTTTATGGGAGAATTCAATCATACAAGCTATGATTATAATTATAATTTAAAATTCAAAGGACTAAATATGCCGAAGCATTTGGTGCACAATTAATTTGAAGTCGGATAAAGATATATATGAGAGCTATATCCAAATCTGAACCGATCTCGATAAAATTTGGCAAAGATATTTCTGAGCTGAATTTGATATATTTCCCTGAATATCGTTTTTACGGAGTGCATATTACGGTTGTGGGTAACAAATATAACAAATCGGATGAATAATATATATGGAAGCTATAGCTATATCTGAACCGATCTTCACCAAATTTGACATACTAGCTTCTAGACTCAATTCGGTCGTAAGTGCCAAATTCCATCCCATTTGGACAAATATTAAACGTTTGGTGCACAATTAATGGTAAATCGGACGAAGTTATATATGGGAGCTATATCCAAATCTGAACCGATCTCGATAAAATTTAGCAAATGTATTTCTGAGCTGTATTTGATATATTTCCCCAAATATTGTTGTTGCAGAGTGCATATTACGGCGGCGGTGGACAAAAATAACAAATCGGATGAATAATATATATGGGAGCTATAACTATATCTGAACCGATTTCGATCAAATTTGGCATACATATTTTCAGGCCTAATTTGGGTGTATATGCAAAATTCCATACAATTCGGGCTGATATTACACGTTTGGTGCACAATAAAAGGCAAATCGGACGAAGATGTATATGGGAGCTATATTTAAATTTTTACCGATTATCTCCAATTTCCATAGGGTTCGTCCTAGGGCCAAACAAAAGATCTTTGCAAAATTTCATCTGGATCAGGCAAAAAATGCGACCTTTACTTTGTTTACAAAAATACATGGACAGACGGACGGACGGACATGCATAAATCGACTCAGAATGTGATTCTATGCAGATCATCAAAAGGAACTATGGGTCTATCTCGTTTCCTTTGGCTGTTACAAACAAATGCACAAAGACATAATACCCTGACCACCTTGTGGTGTAGGGTATAAAAATGGAGTAAAATACTGGTTGGATTTTTTTTATTCTCAAGAATTGATTTAATTTGGACTATATCGACTACTTCCTTCACTGGACTACTTCCTTCACTTTATATGAGATATATAATAATGTTTGGAAAATGTTGAACTGTGCATAAGGTACCAGATATAGTTGACCAAGGTATTTCACTTGATCTAATACTGATTAAAATATTGAGGAAAATCAAATATTTATTTCCAATTTCACCCGAATAATTGTGTAAATGTTAACATTTTGTGGGGGCATGTACCAGAAGGAGTGGACAGATAAATTCCATATTCACATCAGATCACTGGTTGAGAGAAATATTTAGATATACCATGTTTGAAAAGGATCGCAAGTTATGAAAGATATAAGTACAGGGTGAGATAAAAAAAAACTGCAACAAAGTCAAACGCCATAATTCTTACATTTTTTTTTAATTTTATTGAATGAAAGCAAAAAATATCGGAAATAGCATCCAATTTTAGAATAAGGTTAGATTTATTCGAATTGGTCACCTTTGGCACGAATTATGGCCTTTAAACGGCCAATGAAAGCGTCACACGCTGCCCGAATGTTGATCGACACTTTGGTATTTTTTAGTGCCAATCTTGGTTTCCAAAATACTCTAGACACAATAGGCCAACGGATTGGTATTCGGAAATTTTGTTGGCCATTGTGCGCTGGAAATGAAGCGAGGAATCATAATCATTCTTGGGTGGCGCGTGCTGAGTCCTGTTGGAATGTTCAAGGTCGGCGGGCAAAATGTTTACGTGCCCAAAGCTTTAATACACCCTCCAGAATATTTTCGCGATAATATTCGCATTTATTCTGATGCCACGGTCGCTCGTATTTATCGAGCGGAGAGCGACCATCGACTGTAATGGTGGCCCATACCATCACCATGGCCGGCGCCCTTTAGTCTATTTTCTTTCTGTTGCGGTGTAAGTTCTTGCATTTTTTGCAATTTCAATGGCTTTACCCCGAGCTCATTTTTAAATATTTGCCGAATGGAATATTGCGATATGTTCAGCTCACGAACCATTTGCGGCCACAGCGACTTGTGCTTTGATTAAGTCGCTTCTTTACTTTTCGAACCATTTCTGGTGATGTTGCTGTTTTCTTCCGTCCAGTTGACGTCGGGCTGCGCTGCCAGTATCACGGTAACGAGCGATGGTACGAGACACAAAAGATTTATTTACATTTAAATGCTGGAGTACTCTAACGGTAGCCATTTGTGGTTTTCCAGCCAAATATAAAGAAATCACACTATCACGCTTGAATTCCATCACGAACAAATTTTTTCTGGAAATTCTCACCAAAATGATTTTGTGCGCTTGTAAACAATAATTTTAACAGATGTCCGATTAGAAATGCTTGCAGTTTTTTCATCTCACCCTGTATTAAAAATTGTGACTCCTTGTGGTACTCCCCAGAAGGCGTGAGCCGACATCTATCATCGTTACACTTGATCTTGCTTTCGTAAAAATGTTGGGATATGTGAACTTTGAAGGAAAAAAGGATTATTATTTCGAATTTTATGATCTCTTTGGTATTCAAAACTTTGACCACATTCCATCTTCACAGCTGATTTTTGATACAAACATTGGGATGTGACGAGTTTAAAAATAATCGGATGCTCATTTCGCGTTTTATGAGCTTCGTGGTTACTTAAAATATTGACCCTTTTGTGATGGAGGTATCAGAGGGAGTAGTCCCATATATCCCATCTTCACAGCAGATCTTGTGTTATCTACAATGTAGGATACGTCTAATTTGAAGAGAATCTGCTGCTTATTTCGTATTTTATATAAATTATAGTCATTCAAAAAATTGACCAAACATTTAAATTTGATATATCCCACCTTCATAGATAATCGGACTCTTATTTCTCATTTTACAAGAGTTATAATTATTCCAAATTTTGATCCTTTGTGGGGGAGGTACTTGATAGAACCTGACTTAGCACTGACAAAAATATTGGTATTTGGAAAGATTGGACAAAAAATCTGTGGGGGAGGTACCAGAAGGAGTAGACTGATGTTGTCCATCTCCGAACTCGATCTAAGTTTGACAATAATATTATGATGTGCCAAGTTTGGACCAGCCAACCAGACAGACGGACGGACAGACACCCCTAAAAAGACTCGAACCGTCATTTCGATGAGGCAAGTTTTGGCCGTATCAAATTATATATAACATCCCTAAAAATCAAAAAAATTGACCGACCTGACCAATTTTTTAAATCAACGATTTTTGTATTAATCTCAACATCTCCTAAAAGTTTTGAAGCTCTATCTTAAATCTTGCGAAATATAGTTCAAAATTTTTGTTATTTTTACGACTGTGTATAAAGAGTCCTAAAATAAGTTTGGTCGAGAATTCATAATCCTTTTGGTGTTTTGATCTAGGAACCGAAATGATATAAAACCACCTTCATACATGGTTCACAGAGTGAGATAAAAAAAACTACAACAAAGTCGAACGCCATAATTTTTTTAATTTTATTGAATGAAAGCAAAAATGCGGAAAATAGCATCACATTTTAGAATAAGTTCGAATTGGTCACCTTTAGAACGAAATATGACCTTCAATGAAACCGTCACACCCTGCCCGAATGTTGCTCTGCGGAATTTTGGTCCATTCCTGGCGAAGCGCCTGCTTGAGGTGATCGACGCTTTGGTATTTTTTAGTGCTAACCTTGCTTTCCAAAATACTCCAGACACAAAAGTCCAACGGATTGGTATCCGGAAATATTGGTGGCCATTGTGTACTGGAGATAAAGCGAGGAACCTCATTTTGTAACCATTCTTGGGTGGCGCGTGCTGAGTCCTGTTGGAATATCCAGGGTCAAAATGTTTGGTTGCTCAAGGCTTTAATACACCCGATACGAGTGTCTTCTATTTTTAGCTCTTCCTTTATTATATAATGAGTTTTCAATGTTAATTTTTTTTTTTTTTTGGGTTGCACAGTGTAACTATACTTTTTTGTTGTTGTATTAGAATATTTAACTTTGGCTGTTACGGCAGAGTTTCAATTATTTACTTTGCTTCAATGCAATAGAGCCGCAACTGCTTCCAAAATGCATTCTATTGTTTTGTTTACCATTTCTCACTTCATTTCTGGTTATTTTTTTTTTTTTATCACCATTTCACCATTTTTTATTCAATCCCTTCTTTTTTTGTACTATTTGTTAAGGGCTTACTTACAACTACTGTTGCTGATGTTGAGGTGGTCTTGTTCTTGTTGATATTGGTGTTAAGGCATTGGGCCGGTCGGTTGGCTTCTATCCATGTATGGTATGGTAATGCCTCTGGCGGCGGCGGATTGTTCCTATTGTTCGTTTGGCTGGGTCAATTTGAATGATTCGTTTGGTTTGAAGTTGTTGTTATTTTTGTTTTGTTGGGATTGCAAGTTTGTATTGTTGATCGATTTTACGTGATATTTTTGAATTTTCCAGTATTTATTACACAGTAGTCGTTGGCGGTGGTGGTGTCGGCGGCGGCGTTGGCCGCCAGGACGGTCATTCAGAGTTGTTGGTCTTATTGTCGTTGTTCCTCTACTGTAATACCTACTATGCAGATGGATGGTTGCAGTTGAGGAAAATTCTTGTGCCATACAGAATGGAAGACATTCAAATACCCATACACATTTATATTTACATTTCGAACTCCCACTCGCAGTAAGAGACGCGCAACAACCCAGACCAACCATTATCAGTGGCTATTTGTCTTTGCCTTTCTTCTCATAATTTCCAGTTTTCACATTTAGTATTTGTTGCTGCTGCGGTGTGTAAACAAAGTCTCGGTCCATGGCTCTCCACCATAAACGGGATTCCCTACAACTCCTGGCGTTGCTACTCTGCCACTTGCAGTATTTGTTTAATTTTATTTTATTTATTATTTACATGGATTTTTCATTCATTTCCCCTCACACTTCTCCAACTTGGAAATTATAAAAGTTTACTTTTGCCACCATGCTTTAGTGCTATTGCTGTTGTTGTTCAACATTGTTGGTGCTCGGTATTGTTATTGTTGTCCATTACGTCCTTCCCAATCAGGAACATGAATGGTCATCATTTATTTACTCTCAGTTTTTACAGTCGTTTTTCATTGTTTATATATTTTTTTTTGGTTTGTGTGTGTGTTTCGATTTCAACCAGTAGCTTATTTGTTGAGTGTATTTATATTTGACAAATATACATAAATACACACATACATAAATTAAAATATATTTATGCGTGAAATATATACACATACTAAATAACAGTGGAAATCAAACAAGTCGGAACTGTGGGTGCTCAAATAAAAGAGAAGAGAAGAGTAGAGTAGAGGGAGTTCACACTTTGGAAATGAAAATTTGTTCAACCGACAGAAGAGAACGTCATATAGGAACTGAATATAAATGGATTTATATTTATAGAACGTTTACGTTTTAAAGGATTGAGGAAACCCCGGTTGGTTTAAATTCTCAATTCTAATCTCAAATAAATCTTCATAAAGAAGGTTAACCCCGAAAAAAATTATATATGAGCTATAAGTAAGTAGCCTTTAGACTCTCAGAATGTTGAACAAATATCTATATTTTTATAACCTACACCACATAGTGGTAAGGGTATTATGTCTTTGTGCATTTGTTTGTAACATGGTGAAGGAAGCGAGATAGACCCATAGTTATTTTTGAGGATCTTCATAGAATCACTTTCTGAGTCGATTTATGCATGTCAGTTCGTCTGTCCATGTATTCTTGAGAACAAAATGCAGGTCGCATTTATTACCCGATTGAGATGGAATTTTCCAAACAATATTTGTTTGGAGCAAGGACGAAATTGGTGAGAATCGGTTCAAATTCAGATATAGCTCCCATATATACCTTCTACCGATTTGCTTTTTAGTCTACACCTAACGTGTAGTATCAGCCCAAATAATATGGAATTTTGCACATACGAAGGTCATAATACGATTAGGCCTAAATGTAATTACGCCAAATATTATCGCTCCCATTATTTTTTCATCCGGTTTGTTATAATCTATTCGGCAAATATTGAAAAATGAGCTCGGGGTAAAGCCATTGAAATTCCAAAAAGTGCAAGAACTTACACCGCAACAGAAAAAAAAAATAGTCCCAAAAGAGCTAAAGAGTTGCTTCGCTTGGCCGAAAGTGGTGAACTGCCAAATTTGCTTTTCTTCGACGAGAAAACATTCGTTGTCCAGCAGTTTGTAAAGAAACAAAATGATCGTGTTTAGAGGTCAGCTGAAAATGTGCACCTTCGGTTGGCCACCAGAACTCAAGCGCCGGCCATGGTGATGGTGCGGGCTGCCATAACAACCGATCGTCGCTCTCCGCTCGTATTAATCGACTGTGACATCAGAATAAATGTCGAATATTATCGCGAAAATATTCTGGAGGGTGTATTAAAGCTTTGGGCACGAAAACATTTTGGCAGCAAATCTTGGACATTCCAAGAGAACGGTTAAAAATTAGGTTCCTCGCTTCATTTCTAGCGCACAATGGCAACCAAAATCTCCGGATACCAATCCGTTGGACTATTGTGTCTGGAGTATTTTGGAAAGCAAAGTTGGCACTAAAAAATACCAAAGTGTCGATCAACTCAAGCAAGCGCTTCGCCTGGAATGGGCCAAAATACCGCAGAGCAACATTCGGGAAGCGTGTGAAGGTTTCATTGGCCGTTTGAAGGCCATAATACGTGCCAAAGGTGAACAATTCGAACAAATCTAAACTTATTCTAAAATTTGATGCTACTTCCGACATATTTTGCTTTCATTCAATAAAATTAAAAAAAAACGTAAAAATTATGGCTTTTGACTTTGTTCTAATTTTTTACCTTACCCTGTAAGTGATAGGCCAGGTGCGAAAATAGACTATATCGGCCCACTCGTTCGTCTTCAAATTTTGTACACTTCCATATTTCTATTAGATCCGGTGTAAAGATGGAATATATTGGTTTTCTCCTTCTGGCAACCCACCACAAAAGGTTCAAAAAAATTGAATCATCATGAAGCTCTTAAAGAACGTGACATGATTATCCGATTCCTTTCAAACTTGGAACATCTCAATATTCCTATTTGCTAAAGATTTGTTGTGAAGATGGTAGATATCCGCCCACTACTTCTGGAACTTCCCCCACAAAGGCTTAAAAATTTAAATAACTAAAATAATAAAAAAGCGAATTGAGCATTCAATTCCTTAAAATTTTACACACCCCAGTATTTCTACTAAAACATCATCTGCTGTGAAGATAGAATGTATGAGACTACTTCTTATACCTCCCCCACAGAGGATTAAAATGTTGAATAATCAAATCTCTGTTAAAATGCGAACATTTCAATATTTTTATTAACACTAGATCTGGTATGAAGATGCGATATATTGGTTGGTTCCTTCTGGTACTTCCTTCACAAAAGTTTTAACATTTTTAATAACCAAAATGATAAGAAAATGCGAAATATGCATCCGATTATCCTCAAATTTCGCACATTCTAATATTTTTTTATACCCTCCACCATACTATGGAGGGTATATTAATTTTGTCATTCCGTTTGTAACTCCTCGAAATACTCATGTCAGACCCAACAAAGTATATATATTCTTGATCAGCGTAAAATTCTAAGACGATTTAGCCATGTCCGTCTGTCTGTCTGTCTGTCCCTCTGTCTGTCTGTTGTAATCACGCTATCTTTCGAACAAATTGACATAGAAGGCTAAAATTTTCCACACATGTTTTTTTTTCCAGTAGGCAGGTTAAGTTTGTAAATGGACCATGTAGGTCTAAGTTATCATATAGCCCCCATATAACGGTACCTCCCGATATTCGGTATTTTGATGATTTTAGCGACATTATTCACCGGAATTGTTTCAAATTTGGCATTTGAAGTTCGCAATGGATACTACAGCCTAAGACAGAAAATAATCTGTGTAGGTCCACGTCTTCGTATAGCTACTATATAACGGTACCCCCCGATATTCGGTATTTTGATGAATTTAGCGACATTATTTAACGGAATCGTTCCAAATTTGGCATTTGAAGTTTGCAATGGATACTACAGGTCTAAGTTATCATATAGCCCCCATATAACGGTACCTCCCGATATTCGGTATTTTGATGATTTTAGCGACATTATTCACCGGAATTGTTTCAAATTTGGCATTTGAAGTTCGCAATGGATACTACAGCCTAAGACAGAAAATAATCTGTGTAGGTCCACGTCTTCGTATAGCCCCTATATAACGGTACCCCCCGATATTCGGTACTTTTATGATTTTAGCGACATAATTTACCGGAATCTTTTCAAAGTTGGTATTTGAAGTTCGTAATAGATACTGCAGCATAAAACAGAAAATGGGTCATGTAGGTCCACGTCTTCGTATAGCCCCCATATACCATACCCCCCGATATTCGGTATTTTGATGATTTTAGCGACATTATTTACCGGAATCGTTTCAAAGTTGGCATTTGAAGTTCGTAATGGATACTTCAGTCCATGCCAGAAAATTGTCTGTACAGGTCCACGCCTTCGTATAGCCCCCATATAACGGTACCCCCTATATTCGGTGTTTTGATGATTTTAGCTACATTATAAACAGATTTTTCTTCAAGTTTCGCATTAAAATATTGTAATAACTTATGACAAAAATTGCCTATGCAGGTCCACGTCGTCGTATAGACATTCGGTATTTTAAGATTTTAACAGAATTTTTAACGGATTTTTTTTTTTTTTTTTTTTGGAAATTTGTCAAATTTGTACCAAATGGAGGAGTTAGCTAGATTTGTCAGCTCACGCAAATTTCAAGATGTTTCAAAGATGATCACATATTTCATATAAAATTAAGGAAGTAGTAGATCTAGTTCAAATGTAGGTTGTAATTTTAAATCAGACTCAGGCTAGATTATCCCATTCCATTAGAACCTCTCATATAAAGGGTCAACAATTTGAATAACCATAAGTATATTTCAATAAACGAACATTGACTGAGGGTATACGTCTATCGGCAAAACCAACTGATGCTATTTAACTTTTTACTTTGGAAGCAATTCACATTTTTTTCACCTGAAATTCCCTAATTTTAGATTTGTTAAGGCTTTTAGATACTTTATACTTTCTAATCGATTCGACTCCAATTTAAGTTTTTTTTATTCATGGCACCGCTTTTTAACGCCATTTTAACTGGTTGTGCTCTAATATTTTTTTTTGCCGCTACTGTATTATTTATATAAGAAAACAATTCTGATTTGTTTATTTGTGTTTGTAAATATCCAAGCAAACAACAAAATGGAATGAATGCACAAATGAATTTATGTACACAGATACATACATACTTATGTATGTACACATGTATATATAACAAATACAAACATTCAGTAATAATAATTATTATTGAAAAAAAAAAAACATTATATTCAAATAACAATTAAAAACAAATACGACAACAACGAAAAAAATATTCAACTGGTTTATGGCTTGTAATAAATGAATAAATGTTTTTCAATAAAAGTTTATTACCGTTGTTGTTGTTGTTGTTGCTGATGTCGCACTAAAACTCGTGTTTGCCAATAAAATGTTGTTTTTACGATAGTTTAATGGATATATTCCATTTTTTTCTATTTCTGAGATTTGTTTTCTACAACTATTTCAAGTTTTTGTCGTTTTTTTTTTTTTTTTTCATTTTGCATTTTGGAATATTAACACGTTCACTGTTGGAAAATTTCGTTTCGTTGGCATTTTGGAAGCGAATTGAAAAATAACTTAATACATTGACCAGATAGAAAATTGAGTTTCTAGATTAGTTTTTTTTTTAGAAATTCCAATGGATGTAAAGAAAGGGGGATTATCTAAAGATATTCAGGTCATTTTATATTATAGGCTTATATAGTGTAGAGAATCCTATCATTATCGGAATTCTATTTCATGAATGTAACTTTCATGCATCAACTCGAAGAAACCCCGAGGAAAAATTGATCAAAAACTTATGAAATATTTTTGTGTTCATTGAATATTGGAAATATTTTCTTGATTTAGAGTGATTTATCATTGACGTCATCCTTCTAAAATTATGCTACGTAGGAGAACTTTGCCAAGATTATCTTACAGTATGGCTTTAGTCCTAAAATATGTTTTTATACCCTGCTCCATACATGATATAGAGGGTATATTAAGTTCGTCATTCCGCATTTTGCACAGATCAGTCTTTTGTGTGCAGGCAGGTCAAGTCCGAAGATCGGCTATATCGGTCCACGATATCGTATGGCCCTCATATAACGGTACCCGCCGATATTCGGCATTTTGAGGATTTTAGACACATGCTTCTATGGAATTGTCTGGAATTCTACACAAGAAGTTCTTTGTAGGTACTTTACCGCCTGTGCGAGAATTGTTTATATAGGTCCACACTACTCCCATATAACCGTAACTCCCGATATTGAGTATTTTGATGATTATAGCTAAATTTTTTAATGGAATTGTCGAAAATCCTCAAAAGGAGTTCCTGCTGAGCACTTTACCCCCTGGAAGAGAATTGTTTATATAGGTCCACGGTATCGTATTTCCCCCATATAACGGTACCTTCCGATATTCGGTATTTTGATGATTTTAGCCACTTTCTTCAATGGATTTTTTTCAAAATCCACACAAGGAGATCCTTCTGAGAAGTTTTCCCCTGGAAAAGAATTGTTTATATAGGTCCACGATATCGTATTTCCCCTATATAACGGTACCTCCCGATATTCGATATTTTGATGATTAAAGCCACATTTTTCAATGGAATTGTCTCAAACACTTCACCCACTGGAAGAGAATTGTCTATATAAGTACACGATATCGTATAGTCCCCATATAAAGGTACCACCCGGTATCGTTTAAAAATTCGTATTTTAAGTTTGAAGCTCGTAATGAGTACTACAACCTATGCCAGACAATTGTATATGCAGGTCCACGTCTGATCTGATGCTCAATTCGCATTTTATGATTGTTTTGACCCCCTTGGTGGAGGTACTTTACGGAGTTGGAAAATATTGTCCATTTTCACACCTGACCTAACACAAAAATATTGCAATTTGCAAGGTTTGCAGCAAGTCAAATGATTATTTCTTGTTCTGTTACATAATTTATTTTCTTTGAAAAATGGCTGAGGGTATAAAAAGGACCTTTGTTGACTCACTTGAAGGTTAAAAATTAAAAAATCTTCGTAGTGTTATCACTAATAGGCCGAATAATCGATGTAAGGATTTCATGAAATCTTATTCCGAAAATTAAACAAAAAAAAAAAAAAAAAAACAAAAAAAAAAGCTGTAAGTTCGGCCGGGCCGAACTTTAAATACATCCACCATTTGGAACGAATTTGGCAATTCTCAAAAACAATAAAATCCGTTAAAAATTCTGTTAAAATCGTAAAAATACCAAATGTAGCTGTTAAATTAGGGTCTATACGACGACATGGACCTGCATGGGTAACTTTTGTCATAAGCCATTACAATATTCAAATGCGAAACTTAAAAAAAATCGGTGAATAATCGGTAGCTAAAATTATTAAAATTCCGAACATCGGGAGGTACCGTCATATGGGGGCTATACGAAGTTTTGGACCTGTACAGACAATTTTCCGTCTTAGGTCGTAGTATCCATTACAGACTTCAAATACGAAATTTGAAACAATTCCGGTGAATAATATCGCTAAAATCATCAAAATACCGAATGAATATCGGGGGTATCGTTATATGGGGGCTATACGAAGACGTGGACCTGCACAGGCAATTTTCTGTCAGAGGTTACAGCCTTCCCTACGAACTTCAAATGCCAAATTAGAACAAATTCCGGTTAATAATGTCTCTAAAATCATCAAAATTCCGAATATCGGGAACATCAAACAGCAAATTTGAAAGAATTCCGGTGAATAATGTCGTTAAAAGAAACAAGGTACGGAGTATCGGAAGTTACAGTTATATGGGGGGCTATACGAAGACTTGAACATGCACATACAATTTTCTGTCATAGGCTGTAGTATCCATTAAGAACTTCAAATAACAAATTTGAAACATTTTCGGTGAATAATATCGCTAAATTCATCAAAATACCGAATATCGGGGTGTACCGTTATATGGGGGCTGTACAAAGACGTGGACCTGCACAGACAATTTTCTGTCATAGGCTATAGATTCATTTCAAACTTCAAATACCAAATTTGAAATAATTCCGGTGAATAATGTCGTTAAAAATTAACAAAGAACCAAATATCCGGAGGTACATTTAATTGGGGCTATACGAAGACGTTGACCTACATGGCCCATATTCAATACCAAAAGTCCTGCAGACATAATAATTTTTTGTCATAGGCTGTAGATTCATTTCAAACTTCAAATACCAAATTTGAAAGAATTCCGGTGAATAATGTCGTTAAAAATTAACAAAGAACCAAATATCCGGAGGTACAGTTATATTGGGGCTATACGAAGACGTGGACCTACATGGCCCATTTCAATACCAAAAGTCCTGCAGACATAATATACATTTGAGTAAATTTTTTTTTATCAATCTACTTCAATTCGTTCGGAACCTAGAGTGATTTCCACAGACGGATATACGGACGGACATCGCAAAATCGACATAGAATGTTATGCTGATCAAGAATATATATTCTTTGTGAGTCTAAAATGTATACTTCGAGGTGTTACAAACGGAATGACAAACTCCATAGTATGCCCTCCACCATTTAAAATGTTGAAGAAGATGTAGACTTCCAACTTTCATAATCTACTGAACTTTTCCTGTAATTATTTTTGCGGTTCCATAGCATAACACAGATGACCCATAAGCCGTTTAGATGGACTTTTTGTGCTGTCTATATGGCCCATAGATCATCTATCTACTATATATAGTTCATAGATAACTAATGAGTTTATATTCGCAATGGTGGGTAAATATCGTTTACTGATCATCTATACTCCATTCTATTGGCCATCTATGAATGTCCTATGGACAATCTATCTTCCACAGTTCATCGCAATGAAGTAAGGTGTGGGTTAAAATTGTCCATATATTGTCAACATAATATTTGTCCACACCTTACCCATCCGATCGGAACACTGGCCATTTGGAAAATTGCTCAAATCAAATAAAGAGTGGAAAATTATCTATAGGAATAAACAACACGGTTCTCCTTGTGGGAAAATCTTACAATATGTAGCCGGTCGAGGAGCACACGTTAACGTGTCAAAGTGAAATGTTCTCGCGTAAAATCCAGGTAATTTCTGATGGAACTTCCCTAGAGTAAGTGACGTTCCCACGCAGTTAGCCATCAGTGGTTCAAAAACACATGTAAAACATGCCTTCGTTCGGCCGTGCATTGCTTCAAGTGTAGACATAATTTGATACCAGTAATGTTGGTGTTGTTGTTGTTTTTTGCTTGGACTCTCTCTCTCTCCGATAAGTTTTCAACGTCAACGTCATCGAACTCGAACCGTACTTGTGACCGAAACACAACAAAGGACGGCCACTGGGAAGTACATATTAAAGTAATTAATGACAATTGTTTGGACACAGCAGAGGAAACTTTGTGAAGGTGTGTGTGTGCGGGGGTATGTGTGAATGAAAACTGTTATCTTATGGTCACGGCGAAGGCGTTTTCCACACTGTTGGGCCTGCTTAACGCGACCCAGGAGCGCAATAAAATCAGCGCCTCAATAACCAAATAACTTGCATTCGAGAGACCAGGTAGCAAACGGCGAATTCCAACTTGCCATGTTGTTAGCCAAGAGGAAATATTCTCACGCTTGCCATGACGTGTGGGTGCAGAGGAAAAACGCGAATATTTGTAGGGATTTTCCAATAGTGCAACACGGAAATACATGCCGTTGTTGTTGGGAAAATCGAAGTGTGTATGAGCATTTCACTTAGCCGTATGTAGCAAATAAACGAACAACGTTCGCATGTTGACGTTAAAATTTTCTCATTTCCGTGTTGCGAAGAAAGAAATTCCAAAATTATTTTGTATTTTCAGGACGAACGTGTGTTTTTGCGTGGGAACCGTTTCATGTTTGTTCAACGCCGTTAAGGATGAGCATAGTCTGGACATTTCACGCTGCTGCTGCTGCTATTGCAGATCGATATTTGGTGTTATTTCTGTTTACCTGTTGTTATTGGTGTTTTTTTATTTCTCTTGTAGCCACCAGAATTCCAGTCAAAACCCAACACATGAGAATTTCCACATATATGAAAATTCCTGTAGGGATATGACCATTCCATCATCATGTGTTGCTGATATGTAGGAAAATTTGTGTGGATGGCCAACAGTTCGGAAGTTTTGCCAAATGGAAAATAATTTTTTTTTCTGCTGGCTGAGGGGAAAAACTGGACACACAACGTAAATGTGACTGACATATGATGTGATTTTTACTTCCGTACTTGTTCAACGCTCAGAGAACAGGGAAACAAATTGTGTCGGCAATATTCCGCGTTTGTTTGCTCACCCGCAAGTGACGAGGTCGTAGCCCATCCCCTTTTTTGCGGCGGCCATCAAGCGTCAGTTCATTGTTGTTTTTTGCTCTTAACGTGCGGATATCTTCCCATTTAGCTAAGCAGCTAAACTTTTATCTGGTTTATAACACTCCGTTCTTTAGAGTTTTATCGTTTATGTGGGCTATACCTTTTGGGGTAATAAAATTATTGTTTAAACTGTGGGGGACATTTTGTAAAATATAAAATGAAACTTGGAATTTGTTGGAAACTTCATCTGTGCTCCAAGCAAAAGAGAAGATGAAATATTTTCCATTGGAAATATTAAGATAAGCATATGCACATCTATACGTCTCAAATTACCTTTTGGGCCAACCGTAACCCATCGATGGCCTTTGGGTCATCTACTCTGAATATATGATATTTGGGTCATCCATATCGAATAGATAACCTCCGAGTCATCCATAACGAATGGATGACCTCTGGGTCATGCACATCGAATAGACGTCCGGGTTTTTTATATTTAACCGACGACCTCTAGGTCATCCATATCGAATATATGACCTATGGGTTATCCATATCGAATATACGGCCTCTGGACCATCAATAACGAGTAGATTACCTCTGGGTCATCCATATCAAATAGATGACCTCTGGGTCATCCATATCAAATAGATGACCTCTGGGTCATCCATATCGGATAGATAATATCTAGGTCATCCATATTGAATCGATAACCCCTAGATCATCCACATCGGTGATGAATAGATTATCACTATCGAATATATTACCTCTGGGTCATCCATATCGAATACAGAACCTCTGGATCACCAATATCGAATATATGGCCTCTTATCGAATATATGACCTTTGGGTCATCCATATCGAATATATGACCTTTGGGTCATCCATATCGAATACATGAGCTCTGGGTCATCCATTTCGAATATATAAAATAGATGACCTCCAAACAATCCTCATCAAATTGATAACCTTTGGGTCATCTATACCCCCATTGATCATCTACAAGGAGTATCCATATCGAATATATGTTCTCTAAGTCATCCATATCCATTAGATCACCTCTAGCCCATCTTTATCGAATAGATTACCTCTGGATCACCCATATCGAATATATGATCTTATATCGAATATATAATCTTTGACCTTCTGGGGTGAAATATTTGACTTCATATCGAATATTTGACCTTTGGGCCATATATATATCGAATAAATGATCTTTTTGTCATCCATATCCAATAGACGACCTCTAGGCCATTCATATCGAATACATAATGTTCAGGTCATTCATACGAATCAGGTGACCTTGGGTTCGTCCATACCGAATAGAGTATATTTGCGTAATCTATTTTTTTCGGGATCCGATTAAAACAACAAACACCCCACTGTTCGCTTAAGATGTTAAACGCGAAATACCAAATACCGACGAAATTTTTCGTTGTTGTTGGTTAAGGTTAATTTTCAGATTATAACCCAGTAAAGTAAACACCAAAAACTGTGATTTGAGTTGCTGCTACTTTTATGTTTTGCTAATATTTGCTCACCCAGTCAGTCTCCTGCTACTATTACCACTGGCAGGCGTTTGTTGTTTTTACGCCACCCCACCACTTATGCTTTGCGTAGATGGAGGGATTTTAAGGAGGGTTACTTTGGCCATTAACCCAGATTCAATATTGAATTCATTTGTTCGTACTCCTCTTGTTTAGAATGGAGGGAGGGGGAGAGAAATGGTGTTGGTGTTGCTGTTGCTGTTGAAGTTTTGGTGGTGGTGGTGTTAATGGAGATGACATTGTTTGCGATTGTTGCTTAACGCGATACGCAAAGCAATGTAACGCTTTTATTATTTTAATGGTTTGCCCAGGAAATTCTGCGTCGAGGTTATTTGTGGGTGAGGCGGGGCGAATTGTTTGTTAAGCCGTTAAAGTATATTAAACTAAACTTTTATGTTATTTAATTAGAAAATATTCGTTATTCTTATGAGAGGAAAGAACAGCAGTATGGAAACACTGGTAGGAACAACATTGGCACCATCTTTTTCAATACCAACAAAAACGACAACAACAACAGCCACAACATATGATAAGCCGTTTATATTAAATGTTATTATCTTTGAACGACAACTGGTACCTTTCGCTTGTTTGGGTGCCCCCTTCTGAGGTCTAATCATTCATAACACCCACCCACCCCTACAGCCTACAGCAACTACCGACTCTGTAAACATTTCCCAATAACAAATAATTTGTCATTAATTTTGCAAAACATTATTAGCCTGATTACATTTAATGGTTATTGACAAATTAACACCCATTCCGCCCATATTATTTGGGGTTCAAATTAACATCAAATAATTTCGAATTGCTCCTCAATTTTTTGTCAAGTCATTGAGGAGGAGTAATGAATTGTATTAGTTGTTGTTAATTTTATGAGCACATTTGTGATATAATAATTTAAGAAATTATTACAGATATTATTATTAATATTTAATGTTTAGGGAGAACATTAAACCCAATTTTATGAAACATAATAAAATATAACACTGCGCAACACAAAAAAATATTTACGAAAAAAAAATGAAGACATGTATGAAGACACGGTGTTTTGAAAGTTTTCATCGAAAAGTAACCTCAACAGAGAGAACAAGTTCCCTCTCTCGAACATTTTTGTTAATTTTCGTGTTAAGATTCTTCGAAATTCATGCATTTAAGGTATACAGTGTCTTGTTGAGGAATACAGGGTAAGATGAAAAAACTGCAAGCAATACACCACTCGTCCGACAGCTCTTAAAATTATTCCAGTGACAGCTCATTATATTTTTTACAAGCGTATAAAAGCATTTTGGTGAGAATTTTCCAGAAAAAAAATTATTCGTGATGGATTTGAAGCGTGATAGTGTGATTTCTTTATATTTGGCTATCGTTAGAGCACTCCAGCATTTAAATGTGAATAAATCTTTTGGGTCTCGTACCATCGCTCGTTACCGTGATTCTGGCAGCGTTGCCAGACGTCAAGAAAGTGGACCGAAGAAAACAACAACATCAGCAGAAATGGTTCGTAAAGTAAAGAAGTGGCCGAAAAATGACTTGTGAGCTGAACATATTGCGATATTCCATTCGGCAAATATTGAAAAATGAGCTCGGGGTAAAGCCATTGAAATTCCAAAAAGTGCAAGGACTTACACCGCAACGGAAAGAAAATAGACTCAAAAGAGCTAAAGAGTTGCTTCGCTTGGCCGAAAGTGGTAAACTGCCGAATTTGGTTTTCTCCGATGAGAAAACATTCGTACTCCAGCAGTTTGTAAACAAACAAAATAATCGTGTTTTCTTGCCAAAGAGGTCAGCTGAAAATATACACCTTCGGTTGGCCACTAGAAGTCAAGCGCCGACCATGGTGATGGTGTGGGCCGCAATAACAGCCGATGGTCGCTCTCCGCTCGTATTAATCGATCGTGGCATCAGAATAAATTCCGAATATTATCGCAAAAGTATTCTGGAGGGTATATTAAAGCCTTGGGCACGCAAACATTTTGACAGCGGACCTTGGACATTCCAATAGGACTCACCACTATCGCACTCAGCACGCCCCACACAAGAATGGCTACAAAATGAGGTTCCTCGCTTCATTTCCAGCGCACAATGCCCACCAAAATCTGCGGATACCGATCCGTTGGACTATTGTGTCTGGAGTGTTTTGGAAAGCAAGGTTGGCACTAATAAATACCAAAGTGTCGATCAACTCGAGCAAGCGCTTCGCCGGGAATGAGCCAAAATACCGCAGAGCCACATTCGGGCAGCGTGTTTTATTGGCCAAAATTTGTGCCAAAGGTGACAAATTCGAACAAATCTAAACTTATTCTAAAATTTGATGCTATTTCTGACATTTTTTCTTTCAATAAAATTTAAAAACAAAATGTAAAAATTATGGCGTTTGACTTTGTTCCAGCTTTTTTTTATCTCACCTGGTATATCGAAATGTCGAAAATGTTAACCCTTCAGCGTTAAATCGCCAAAGGGTCGTGCTAGTCATATTGAAATATTATTAAAATTTTCCTTTAAACGGGATCGTTGAGAGTCAAAATATTATACAAAATTGTTTATCATAAAAATCTACTATAGGTACTAGAAGACATCAAGAGTCTAAACGGAACAGGAATTAGGGTTAAAGACATAATTTTGTTTGGTCGATTGGAGAATATGGCCAAGACCCTTGCAATAAATAAAATCAAAGGGTATCATTATATGACTGATGTATCAATAAGTAAAAAAAACAGCTAAGTACGGCCGGGCCGAACTTTTAACCATTTTGAAGGATCTCGAACATTTTCAAAAGAAATCAGCCGAAAAATGCAATTTAAATAGAAACCGTTAAATGTGGGATATACGAGGTCGTGGACCTGCATAAGTAATTTTTTGGCATAGGTTGTAGTGGCGGTTCCAATCTTCAAATACGGAATATGAAACAATTCTGGTAAAAAAATCATTAAAATACCGAATATTTGGTATTATGTGGGCTACATCCATTATATTAGGACTATACGAAGACGTGGACCTACATACCTAATACGTCATAGGTAGAAGCACTCATTATGAACTTCAAATACGAAAATTGAAACAATTCCGGTGAATAATATTGCTAATATCATCAAAATACGGAATAAAGGGAGGTATCGTTTTATGTGGGCTATACAAAGACGTGGACCTGCATAGACAAATTTTTGTCATGCGAGCTTCTAACTTTAAATACAAAATTTGAAAGAATTCCGGTAAAAAATGTCGCTAAAATACTCAAAATGCCGAATATCGTGGGTACCGTTATATGCGGGATATACGATATCGTGGACCTATATAGACAATTCTTCCAGGGGGTAAAGTAGTCAGAAAGAACTCCTGGTGTGGATTTTCAGACAATTCCATTGAACAATTCGGCTACAATCATCAAAATACCGAATATCGGGAGGTACCGTTATATGGGAGATATACGATATTGTGGACCTATATAGACAATACTTTTCCAGGGGGTGAAGTACTCAGAAGGAACTCCTTGTGTGGATTTTCAGATAATTCCATTTAAAAATTTGGCTACAATCATCAAAATACCGAATATCGGGAGATACCGTTATATGGGAGATATACGATATCGTAGACCTATATAGACAATTCTCTTACAGGGGGTAAAGTAGTCAGAAAGAACTCCTGGTGTGGATTTTCAGACAATTCCATTGAAAATTTTGGCTACAATCATTAAAATACCGAATATCGGGAGGTACCGTTATATGGGAGATATACAATATCGTAGACCTATATAGACAATTTTCTTTCAGGGAGTAAAGCACCCACCTGAACTCCAATTCCACTGAATGTGCCTAAAATCATCAAAATTCCGAATATCGGGGGTACCGTTATGTGAGGGCTACACGATATAGTGGACAGATATAGCCATTTTCGAACTTGATCTGCCGGCACACAAAGGATTGATCTCTGCAAAAAATTTTAGCTTTCTATCAATTCGTTTTGACTCTAGCGTGATTACAACAGACGGACGGATGGGCATGGCTAAATCGTCTTAGAATTTTACGCTGATCAAGAATATTTATACTTTGTTAAAACTATTTTAAATCTATTTAAGAAATTTTATTTTTTTTATGCTAAATAATATGCTAAACTAATATTCCCCAGTTCGGATTAGTATAAGGCAAAAATCCATAGAATAATAATAAATATTAAATAACACCAAAAATTATGTACCAATTCCGAAAATGGCATACAAATGGAAATAAATAACAGAAATACCGATAATAATAAAAACTAAGATCTACACAAACATACGCACACTATTACATTCGCTGCTAAGTATTATTAATTACAAGGAGTACCAACATCATAACATTGGTGTTCAAAAAAAGCTGCTATAATTCAATATGAAACAACCACAACCAGACCCGTAAAGTGACAAAAATTAAGGAAATCCGCTCGTAAATCTCTTAAATGGGGCCAGTTGGTAAAAGTCATATAAAATTATTACCCAAAAACGGCACAAGGGCTATGTAAGCGAAAATCAAAAAAAAACATATGCCTCTCTTTTGTCCCACATCAAGCAAGAAGCAGTCAACCAACCAACTTACCAGCCATTCAATCAAACGACAACCAACCAACCATCCAACCAACAACATCAAAAACCATTGAATGGTTGGTTATTTGTCTGGCCATTTGTTCGTTCTGGTGATATTAAAGCAAATCTTGTAATAGCCCATTTTCTTCTTTGTTTCGCTATGATTTTCGTTTTGTTGTTGTTTTTGGATTTTACGCCGTGCAACAGATTTCCTAAATGGTTATAATCCATTGCTGCTGCTGCCGCCACCAAATATCCTCTCATTCATTCATTAGTCAATTTTTAGATGGTAGCTGGTAGAAGAACGAATGAACCTAGAATGGCTGCAGCGGCACTTAACATCATCGTTTATAAGCGAGCAAGGCACTAATCCGCAATTTAAATGTAACAACATGCACACACAGTACTTTTTTGGGAGACTTCTATTCAGCATTGTGATATTTTGATTCGTTGAGTCCTTTTTTTTAAGGATGGACTCAACGGCAACTTCTTCGTTTCAAGTTTCTTATTTTTTCGTAATGTGAATTATTTGAAGTTGATTTACCGGCGGCAATTTTTCATGTTGAAATTTGCCAATAACACTGTAGAGCAATAACTTCAGATTCCTTTTTGGAAAATATTTGTTTTGGCACTTAGATGATTGAAGAAAATAAAAATAAATATCCGAAGGAAATTGAATGAAAATTCTTGTATCAGAAAATGGAAAAAATATTTTGAGAAACTTCTGTTTTATGAACTAAGTCTAAAAAGATAGGCATAAATATTGTACCAGTAGTCGGCACTTTAAGGATTTTCGCGTTTTTAATCGCTCACCATTCTGAGTGGAATTTTTCAATTATTACAAAGTTAATTTATTCAGATTCGAAATTTTGTATAGTTTTTGCAATAATAAATAAAGTTTTAATAACTTTTTATTAAATTTCATAATTTGTAGATTTATTAAAACAATGCTTTTTTGCCAGTAGTCGGCACTACTTGCAAATTGTCGGTATGGCATGTTCCAACAGTCGGCATACCAATTTTTTGTAAGAATAATTAATAATAATAATAAATTAATTCATTAAAATATAATATTTATACCCTACAACACTATGTGTTGGGTGTATTATAAGTTTGATTGGGCCAGAATTTATGTAACACCTCGAAATATTGGTTTCCCATATAGGAAAGTATATATGGATCTTCCTAGCTCGCCGAGCTGAGTCGATCTAGCTATGTATGTCCGTCCGTCCGTCTGTCAGTCTGTCCATGTTAATTTCTAATCACTCTACAGGTCGCAATTATGGTCCGATCTTCACGAAATTTAAAATGGAGGTGGGGCTAGGTTCAGAATAGAACCCTATTTCTTTGATCGCGTAATATTTAGGGGTCGAAATGGACCAAATACTGAAAAAATATCGGATTTTGCAGTAGCTATACAGGTCGCAATTATAGACCAATCGACGCGGAATGTAGCTAGAGTTTAGGGGGGGGGGGGGGGGAAGAAGCCTTCCAATTAGGGTGGTCATCGGATAATATTTAGCGAGTAAAATAGACCATATATTTTGTGTTGAAAAAATTCAACATTTTTCATTGAACCGCGAATATTTTAAATCCCGGCGAAATCACGAAGCCATGACAAGGTTACTTCTGACCTCTACATTGATGGTAACATCCAACAAATCGGATATATAGCAAAATATGTGCGATATACATGTCTATCAAAGAAGATATGCTTGAAAGATCTCTTATATGTCGAGAACGGCTGAACTGATTTCGACAGTTCTCATTAATTCAGAATGGCCTCTTGGCAGGAAAGAAAAAACGTCTAAAATAATCGGATAAAAATATCTCTCTGAAGATGTAAATATTGATTTTGTAATATTTTCTCATATTTTTTCATTTCTGGCATATTTTCATTTTGAATTAAACATTTGGTAATATTTCTACAGCTAACAAAACTAAGTAGTCAGGATATCAGGATATCATATACAGATCGCATTTATGGCCCGATCCTAACGAAATTTTGCATGGGGATCAGATGAGGGTCAGAATAGAAGCCTACTCTTTTTTGGAGATGATCGCCATATATTTAGGGGTTGAAATGGATCAAAAAAAACTGCAAAATTGTCAGCAGGTCGTAATTATTGCCCGATCCTCACACACATTTGAAAGGGGGTTACGGGCATTGCAAAAAACCAAGCAGTTTTGGATGGCCATCCAAAAATATTCATGTGTGAAATAGTTTGCCAACTTTTGTAGACAAAATACAAAAATGTCCATTCCTGTGACTTTTTGGAGAATTTACAAATCGCTAACGCTGATTTCGTTGAAGAATATAGTCAAATGTCTATATCTCATATAGATGCGTTTCAGTCAAAAAACAATAAATAAATGTTAATCTTTTGCCACTTCTGATTATAGGTCTTTTTGGAAATATTGGTTCCAGATCTAGGAAGACCATTTACGTGCAACATCTACCAATAAATTGGAAATGAGGAAATTAGTTTAAGTTGCTATTATTCGAAAATTAGAGAACGAAACCTGATGGTTTTCTTTTATTATTTGTCACAATATCTTGTGGAATTCTTTCGAATATCTCGCCTATATAAACTGTATCATTTATTATAGTGTTGTAGGGTATTCAACGGTCGGTCCCGCTCGACTGTAGCCTTTGCTTACTTGTTTTGTTTAGTTAAACTGATTCGACGTCTTTATTGTACATTTCTTAAGAATATGGATTGTTGAAGACCTTCACAGACAAAAATTTAATTTTTATTAGAATAAATCATCTTTTCTCAGCGAAATTGTACACAAAGATAGCTGACAATATATTTGAAGTAAACAAAATACATTTAGTTATAATAGTTTCATTTATTTGAACTTAAAAATAAAAAGTGCCGACTACTTAGGCACACTTACCCTACGTCAAATTCACGATAAAATGGTTGGCAAATTTACGAGAACTGGACTACTTAAAATCGTGTGGTATCGTGTGTGGAAAGATAAAAGTCGGACAGTACCAACTTTGTGATATCCAACACCATTATGAATATTTAATCAGACCCTCAAAAAACTCGCTCAAGTTTCTACAACGAGTGAAAAACACTCGAATTCGAGCGGATACGATCCCGTGAGCAGAAAAAATCGAGCAAATTCAATTGTTCAATGTCGCCCGGATTAGAGGTAGTATATTTTCCTCGTTTTTAGAGCAAAATTCGTTTAAAATCGGTCAGGGGTAAGTGGCAAAGGTACTTATAGAAAGTACCTATCTTGTACCTTGTTATGGAGTGCGTAATACGGATTTGGAGGACTTAGCTATAAAATCGGTTGAAACATTTACATGGGTGTTTTAACTAAACCTTAACCGATTAAGACACAATTTAAAATACTTGATTCTATTCTAAATTTGGTAGCCTCTTCCGAAATTCATCCCATTTGGACTAATATTACACATTTGGCGAATAATATACTTTAAATCGAACGAAGATATATGTATCCAGATCTGAACCAACTTCGTAAAAAAAGGTTTTAACTGTATCTGATATCTTGCACCGAATATCATTGTGCTATGGAGTGAATGTTACGGATGTGAAGCACTAAAACATTAAATCGAATGAAACGGATATATGCGATCTATAGCTTTATCTGTACTGAAATTCAAATTCAAATTTTGCCGTATTAAGCATTTGCACATTAAACCTAAAACTAAACGAATATACAGGATGAGATGAAAAAACTGCAAACAACTTCAGACTGCTGTAATTTATAAACCACTCGTCCGACAGCTGTTAAAATTATTCCAGTGACAGCTCATTATATTGTTTACAAGCGTACAAAAACATTTTGGTGAGAATTTTCCTGAAAAGAGGTATTTTGTGATGGAATTCAAATGTGATAGTGTGATCTCTTTATATTTGGCTGGAATACCACAACTGACTATCGTTAGAGCACTCCAGCATTTAAATGTGAATAAATCCATTGGGTCTCGTACCATCGCTCGTTACCGTAATACTGGTAGCGTATCCCGCCGTCAAGGAAGTGAACGGAAGAAAACTGCAACATCAGCAGAAATTATTCGAAAAGTAATGAAGCGACTTGATCGAAACCCGTGTC
Organism: Musca domestica; assembly: GCF_030504385.1. Taxonomy (NCBI): domain Eukaryota; kingdom Metazoa; phylum Arthropoda; class Insecta; order Diptera; family Muscidae; genus Musca; species Musca domestica. The sequence goes on along the minus strand of NW_026712344.1, from coordinate 4,691,669 downwards.
GCAGTGGCCGAAAAATGGATCGTGAGTTGAACATATCGCAATATTCGGCAAATATTGAAATTCCATTGAAATTCCAAAATGTGCGAGAGCTTACCCTGCAAAATAGACTCAGAAGTGATAAAGAGTTGTTTTGCTTGGCCGAAAGTAGTGAACTGCCGAATTTGGTTTTCTCCGATTAGAAAACATTCGTTGTCCAGCAGTTTGTAAACAAACAAAATTATCGTGTTAACTTGCCATAGAGGTCAGCTGAAAATGTGCACCTTCGGTTGGCCACTAGAAATCAAGCGCCGGTCATGGTGATGGTTGGGGCCTCCATAACAGCCGATGGTTGCTCTCCGCTCGTATTAATCGTTTGTGGCATCAAAATAAATGCCGAATATTATCGCGAAAATATTCTGCAGGGTGTATTAAAGCCTTGGGCACGAAAACATTTTTGCAGCAAATCTTGGACATTCCAAGAGAACGGTTAAAAATTAGGTTCCTCGCTTCATTTCCAGCACACAATGGTCCGTTGGACTATTGTGTCTGGAGTATTTTGGAAAGCAAGGTTGACATTAAAAAATACCAAAGTGTCGATCACCTCAAGCAAGCGCTTCGCCGGGAATGGGCCAAAATACCGCGGAGCAATATTCGGGAAGCGTGTGAAGGTTTCATTGGCCAAAAGTGACCAATTCCAAAAAATCTAAACTTATTCTAAAATTTGATGCTATTTCCGACTTTTTTGTTTTCATTCAATAAAATTAAAAAAAATGTAAAAATAATGGCGTTTGACTTTGTTGTAGTTTTTTATCTCACCCTGTAAAGGTATATTCTGAGCTTTACAGTGAAATTTTTAGTAAAATATTTCGACCTCTGCCTAAATGAAATTGTATGTTACTTTCTGGTGTTAACTCGAAAAAGACCGATCACTTTTAAGATCCATGATGGTAGCATTTTATGACATTTAAAGAAAGTTGTTGACCATATTTTTTTTTAAAAGGGACCAAAACGGCCCCGCTTGAGGTTACTTCTATCGCAATATATATTTCTATTTTTAGCACTTCTATCATAATCTCGCGGATTTTCCCTGTAATCATTGAAAGAAATTGAATTTTACAGAACAGTGTTATTAATCATCTTCCGATAGCGCAATACATTCAGGCTCAGCATACAATCACTCGTTGAGGATGATTAGGCTTTCAATAATAATTCTTAAGTTTTTCCGAGTGACGATTTCAATAACTTCTCATCTACTCGTGATTGAGTACAATTATTTTAGTTGCAAGTGGAAATATTTCAAAAAAGGTAAATGTAGTCGGACTAGCTACAGCTATGCATTCCAAAGCGTTTATTTAGTAGTTTTTGCCTGAATATGAAGAGTTTCTCCATTACCATATTCAAATTCGAAACTTGAAATAAACGGTGCATAATGTAGCTAAAATCATCAAAACATCGTATGTAGGTAGATACCATTACATCGGAGCTGTGCGAAGACCTGGACCAGCATAGACAATTTTCTGTCACAGGCTATAGCATCCATTACTAACGTCACAGACTGTAGTTCCCATTACGAACTCTAAATACGTAATTTGAAACAATTCCGGCGAATAATAACGCTAAAATCATCAAAATACCGAATTTTTGGAGGTACCGTTATATGGGGGCTATACGAAGACGTGGACCTGCACAGACAATTTTCTGTCATAGGCTGTAGCATCCATTACAAATCTCAAATACCAAATTTGAAACAGTGAAAACGTCCCTAAAATCATAAAAATACCGAATTTTGGGAGGTACCGTTATATGGGGGCTATACGAAGACCTGCCCAGATAATTTTCTGTCATAGGCTGTAGTATCCATTTCGAACTTCAAATACCAAAGTTGGAACAATTCCGGTGAATAATGTCGCTAAAATCATCAAAATACCGAATATCGGGAGGTACCGTTATATGGGGGCTATATGAAAACGTGGACCTACATGGCCCATATACGAACTTAACCTGCATACTGGAAAAATAAACATGTGTGCAAAATTTTAGCCTTCTGGTGGAGGGTATAAAAATCTAAAGAATTTAAACTATCACCTACTACTGCTGAGTATAAGCGATTTAAGTGGAACAAAGATTACGTATAACAATTTGTTGCTATATTGTGGAATTCCATTCTCCACCCATTGCGCTTTATACTATACACTGGTGTATTTAGAGCTGAGACAAAATCCATTGCAGCAAGTGCCATATACACATATACATATATATAACCCTATACAAGCATAAGTATACATACATGCACATATATCATCGTGCAAATTTTACTAAAATCACGTACGAACTATTTTTATCAATGAAACTAAGAAGACTTGTTGCTTGTTTTATGAAAAAAAAAAATTCCCCAAATGAAGTAGAAAAACCAAAGAACAGTAACGAAGAAATCAATAGCTAGCTATGAAAGTAACAATACTTGCAGCAATCTATATACTATGTAGCTATGTAAAAAATTGTACGTATGTGGGCTAAATGCCGAAACAGAAAAATACGAACAAAAAATCAATAAGGATAATAAATTCCCCAGTAGGATGTGTGATTTTTCCCTGAAATTTAAATACTTCCTTTCCGTACTTCCGCCTTACTTCCTTTTTAAATACATAATCCAATCGGTTGGTCATACATACTCCTAATACATATGTATGTACATATGAATTTGGTACAATGGCTATTGTCCTTTAAAGTTAATCTCCTGTGGTTAGTAAACGTGTGCAGTAACAATAACTTGTTGGTCAGTAAAATCACCACCACCACCACCTGTGACGATTTAATTTTGGGACAACAACAATACGCCTCTCTAATAGGAAGAACCTACAATATTGGTCTGGCCTTAGTCAAGTCAACAACAACAACGCCATTATTATGTACACACAAACAAAAGTCAAGGAATACATGAATGAAAACTCTCTTTAGACTCTCAAAGAATGGAATTTGTCAAATAGAAAAGATGAGATTACAAAATTAGATTGAGCAAAAGTCAAATGGTGTTGTCAAACATTCCAAAAATTCAGGTAGTCAATGCAAAGATTTTGGTGGAAGATCAATATGGTGACAGCAAGTATGTATGTATGGAAGATACAGGTAACATTGCACTGAGCAAATAGGGGAAACAGCCATACTTGTTACCAAAAAAACAAAAACTGCACCACCATACGGGCCAATGGCATGAAAGCGACATTTAACCAAAATTTAACAGGTATGTGAAAAATTTCGCACATTTATTGTTGTTTTAAGGAAACGCAAACAGGATGGGATAGGAAGGAAGTTGTAGTTGCCGCATTGGCAATGGCGAAAGAGAGGGAGAAAACCAAACACACCGAAGATGTGTAACGGTGCAAAAAGAGGAAGTTCGTAAGATTTTAAAACTAATGTGACGTACGTGTTTAACATCAGTCTCAGACAGGTGATCATTGAGTAAAGATCACGTTCTTTAAGGATTTACGAAAAACGAAATTTTCACAATCCTTGTGTAAATTTTGGAAAATTCGTTGCTCATTAATAAATTTTCAAAGTGTAGTGCAAATAAGTAAACAAAGATGACGTACAAACGCAGAGAAATGCGTAACTGCAATCAGGATAAATTGGGTAAATATCAATTTGTAAAGGTTGAGAGGACTAAGAGTAGTCGGCAAAAATAAAGAGACTTTTTCCACATTGAGAAAATTTTATAATTTTTTGTAAAAAATGACTTATCCAAAAAAACGTTTAAAAGAAAAATGTTCATCAACAAATTTTTTAATTCGCATAATTTTCTATACGAAAATGTTTCATCCGAAACCTTTTCTGTAAGAAAATATTTTATCCGAAACATTTTCTATATGAACATGTTTTATCTGAAAAATTTCTGTACGAAAATGTTTTATCCGAAACATTTTCAATACGAAAATGTTTTATCCGAAACATTTTCAATACGAAAATGTTTTATCCGAAACATTTTCTATACGAAAATGTTTTATCCGAAACATTTTCTATACGAAAATGTTTTATCCGAAACATTTTCTATACGAAAATGTTTTATACGAAACATTTTCTATACGAACATGTTTTATACGAAACATTTTCTATACGAACATGTTTTATACGAAACATTTTCTATACGAACATGTTTTATACGAAACATTTTCTATACGAACATGTTTTATACGAAACATTTTCTATACGAACATGTTTTATACGAAACATTTTCTATACGAACATGTTTTATACGAAACATTTTCTATACGAACATGTTTTATACGAAACATTTTCTATACGAACATGTTTTATACGAAACATTTTCTATACGAACATGTTTTATACGAAACATTTTCTATACGAACATGTTTTATACGAAACATTTTCTATACGAACATGTTTTATACGAAACATTTTCTATACGAACATGTTTTATACGAAACATTTTCTATACGAACATGTTTTATACGAAACATTTTCTATACGAACATGTTTTATACGAAACATTTTCTATACGAACATGTTTTATACGAAACATTTTCTATACGAACATGTTTTATACGAAACATTTTCTATACGAACATGTTTTATACGAAACATTTTCTATACGAACATGTTTTATACGAAACATTTTCTATACGAACATGTTTTATACGAAACATTTTCTATACGAACATGTTTTATACGAAACATTTTCTATACGAACATGTTTTATACGAAACATTTTCTATACGAACATGTTTTATACGAAACATTTTCTATACGAACATGTTTTATACGAAACATTTTCTATACGAACATGTTTTATACGAAACATTTTCTATACGAACATGTTTTATACGAAACATTTTCTATACGAACATGTTTTATACGAAACATTTTCTATACGAACATGTTTTATACGAAACATTTTCTATACGAACATGTTTTATACGAAACATTTTCTATACGAACATGTTTTATACGAAACATTTTCTATACGAACATGTTTTATCTAAAATATTTTCTAATGAAATTGTTTTATCCGAAACATTTTCTGTACGAAAATGTTTTATCCGAAACATTTTCTATAAGAAAATGTTTTACCCGCAAGATTTTCTCTCTGAAAATTATTTATCCGAAACATTTTCTTTAAGAAAATGTTTAATCCGAAACATTTTCTATACGAATATGTTTTATCCGAAATATTTTCTATGCGAAAATAGTTTATCCGAAATATTTTCTATGCGAAAATAATTTATCCGAAATATTTTCTATGCGAAAATGTTTTATCCGCATTTTTATTAGAACTAAAAAAATATATTTTCCCTATAAAAATCTAACCCCATAATCATTTTCTCTTCGATATTTGTTTTAGGTTTAGCCAAAACCTGTGCCATGAAGGAAAAAAGTAAAAATGCTGCCCGCACCCGGCGTGAAAAGGAAAATGCAGAATTTTTCGAATTGGCCAAATTATTACCGTTACCAAGTGCAATTACATCACAATTGGACAAAGCCTCCATAATACGCTTGACCACCTCCTATTTGAAAATGCGTCAAGTTTTTCCCGAAGGTAAGTTCGCACAATCCAAAAATCGCTACTCATTAATCTCTTACGGTCACGACGAAACAAATCAAATAATGAACATCATCGAATATTTATCCATAATTCCATAACAATTAGAGTTTTGTTTTCGTGAATGATTTCATGACACGCGACTAAACTCGTGTCCTCCTGTTTTTTTTCTTCGTCGTTATCCACCTCACAGAGTCAGTCACACACATGTCCACTACTGTGTGGTACACTAAAAGTCCTGCGGCTATGTCAAAGGACAAGATTACCACCAAGAATCTGGGCTTAGGTTAACTGGGGTGTTTTTTCATGAGAGCGGGGAAGGAGGGGGTTTGTCTAAAATACCACAGCGGATGTAGATCACATAACATTAACGTTGTGTTTCCTATCGGCTTGTGGTGTTGTTGATACACAGCAGGACATTTCTTGATTGCAAAAAAAAAAAAAAAATATATTTTTTTAATTTGGGCCACGCAAAAAACATACGTTTTCATAAACTGTGAGATTGTGTGAAATTGGGCGTAAATGTTGTATGATGTTTTTTTGTTATCGGCTTTTTGTTCTAATTGGAATGTTTAGCAAATATTATACACGGCGATCAATGGGAGGAAGGAATACAATTGAAAGAAGTTTTGTTTTACCAGCGATTTTAAAACAGGGGTTAGGATCTGAAGTTCCTTTGTGATTAATTTTTATACGAAATTCTTTTCTCCAAAGTTTTATTTTCTCTTGGAAAATATCTTATCTAAACTAGTTTCCGAATAAAAAATAGGTTATCCTACATATTTTTCTATAAAAATGTTTTGTTTTAGCCGATATATTTTCGAAACGAAAAAGTTTTTTCAAAAGACTTTTTATTGAAAATATTTTTACTCAAAAAATTCTTTTTATGATAATATGCTCTTTAAAGGAGGAATATCTTTTATTTGAAAATCTGAAGATTTTCTGCAGGCAAATATTTTATGCAACAGATATTCTACAGCAAAATATTTTATTTCTAAAATAAAGGAAAATGCATTATATTCTGTAGGATAATGTTTTTTGTTAATAACAATGTTTCATCAGTATATTTTCTAGAGAAAAACAATTTTTTAATTTTTTTTATAGGAAATCTTTGTCCGAAAGATTTTCTGCAGGAAAATGTTTTACCCGGAATATTTTCTATACGAAAGTGTTTTATTCGAATCATCTTCTGTCCGAAAATCATTTATCCAAAACTATTTCTCTAGAAAAATACGTTTCTTCAGGCACACTAACTCTATTAGTTTTATGCCATTGCAAAGTAAAAATTTTTTTTTTTTTTTAAATTCGAGAATTTCGAAAAATATCCAAGTCCAATTCTGGATATATAAATTTTATCAATTGCTTGTTATTCAAGGGAATCTCAAACATTTATTTTCGTCGAATCACCCACTTCTCGAGAATATGCCCTCTTTTGAGGTCACACATACAATAACGGGGTTAAAATGCTGACTTGTCGTGTTGTTGTTTTTGCCGCTTTTCATAAATTAGGAGGAAAACGAAATAAGAAAATCTCTCTCACAGGGTGTGTAATAAGGTGGTAATAACCATAGCGAAACCATCAGCATTGTCCACAGCCTCGCCGTCATCATCATTACAACCATTGACATCCCCGCCGCACATTCGGAAGGACTTTTGTATGGCGTTGGAAGAAAAAAAATATGACAAAGAAATTTGTCATACATCCTCAACAAATGATGACGGTTACCCCCTTTTGGTGCTCAACTGGCATGTTATTCTAATTATTTGAATACATAACAACAGGAAGGTAAAACATACATCCTTAAAAAGCTTGGCAGGTCGCTAGGCATAGACATATGGCTGGCTGGTTGGAAAGCCTGCAGGCGGTCTCTCACACACACACAGTTTGACTTCATATTAAAACTGTTGTTTCCCACTTAGGGCTTCCCAGATTTCTTGCCATTGCTTGCTTGTAGCAAGAACATCTTCCCCACCTTGCTGCATACATAAATGGTATGAGAAAATCCTGATGGGTGGTGGAGGTGGTGGTGTTGACGAAACGACTGTATAATATGCAAAACAATAGCATACCGCTCCCACCACCCACCGCTGTGTGAATGACTTTAATTGTTGAAAATATTTTGATGACATCAAGCCGTTTGAGAACTTTTACCAGTAGACAATTTGTATTGTTTTTTGCTTCCCCTTTTTCCTTTAATTTTTTATTTTTGTATAACAAAACCAATTTTAATATTTTTCCTTTTTTTGTCTCGCATTATTTTCTTTAGGCTTAGGAGAAGCTTGGGGTTCTTCACCTGCCATGCAACAAAGAGGTGCCACCATTAAAGAATTGGGTTCACATCTTTTGCAAACACTGGATGGTTTCATTTTTGTAGTGGCACCCGATGGCAAAATTATGTACATTTCGGAAACAGCCTCTGTTCATTTGGGCTTAAGCCAGGTAAGTGGTGCTTGTCTACTCCGAGCATAAGCAAATTTATGTGCATAAATTTAGCTGAGAATCAAAAAAAATGCACAACAAAATGGCCAGGACAAGGCAAGAGCAACCAAGGAAAAAAAATTAAGACATTTTTTTGGTTTCTACTGCATTTGCATACTACTTCAGAGAAAATATATTCCAGATTCTTTTCAACAAAAAATTATTGATTGTCTGTTCTTTTTTTATTGGCAGGTTGAATTGACTGGTAATTCTATTTTTGAATACATACACAATTATGATCAGGATGAAATGAATGCGATATTGTCCCTGCATCCGCACATGCATCAAAATCTTGTAAGTTCCAACGAAATTTTTATAGTATTTTTTATTTAGTAGTATTGAAATCTTTGCTTTCCCTCTCTCTCTCTCTATTCTCTGCTCTCTTTGAACTTTCTTATATTATTGCAATAAAATTCTCATAGGATGCCTTTATCAATCCTTTGCATTTGACACAGACAAATCCCGCCACAATTGGCAGTCCCAATGGCACAACAAACTATGCCGGCGAACGTGGCTGTCACACCATTGAAATTGAAAAACAATTTTTCCTGCGCATGAAATGTGTTTTGGCCAAACGTAATGCCGGCCTAACCACATCAGGTTATAAGGTAGGTATTTCGATTGAAATTCCATTGGAAATGAAAGGTTAACTAACTATTGTTTGCTTTTTTCTAGGTTATCCATTGTTCTGGATATCTGAAAGCCCGCATATATCCCGATTATGGCGATGGCCAAGGTGGTTATATACAAAATTTGGGCTTAGTTGCTGTTGGCCATTCGTTACCCACCTCGGCGATAACTGAAATTAAATTACATCAAAATATGTTTATGTTTCGGGCACACATGGATTTGAAGCTGATATTTTTGGATGCTAGGTAAGTGTTCAAAAATCTCTACAATATAAAAAAGCTCTGCAAACTCTTCAATTTGAAGCTTTTCAGTCTACAGACTGAAATAATATTCAAATATTCTATGAATAACTTTCAACTATAGACGACCTGCAAGCTCTAAAGTTATTCTGAAAAATATGAAGCTCTTATATCTATGAAAAAGTGGTAAAAACTTTTTTATCTAAAAAAGATAGAAAAACTCTAAAGCTTTTCTGTATAGAAAAGATCTGTATACAAATACAACACTTCTAAATCTCTAAAGCTCTTATGTCTACAAAAGAGCTTTAACGCTCTTATATCTAAAACGGCGCTATATAAAAACTTTTTTATTTCGGTAAAATAGCTCATAGACTCTATCTACAGAAGAGATTAAAAGCTCGGAAAACCTCTAGAATTATTATATTAATTAAAGAGCTCTAAAGCTCTTTTATCTAAAAAGCTTCAGTATAAAAGCTCTAAAGCTTCTTTCTCTAAAGAAGGTCTTTATACAAAGAAAACCTCTACGTCTAAAGATCCTTTGTCTTTGACGTTGTTATATATAACTAAGACTGTTCTATATGAAAACTTTTTTCTGTAAATGCTGTAAAAAAGCTCTCTTAAGAAGCTCTTAAAATCCTTTATCTAAGAAAACCGCTACAATTACACTATCAATTGAAGAATTAAAGAGAAGAATTATATCTTATATCTATAGAAGAGCTTCCCAGTGATAATATAGCATATATGACTTATTGTAAACAAAGCAGATCTCTAAATATCTTCTAGGTATAGAAGGGATCCAAAACCTCATTTTTCTAGAAATAGCTCTAAAGATTTCCTATCTACAGAAGATCTTTAAATCTATTGTATGTATAGGAGATATCTAAAAGCTATTTTACATATGGAAGAACTCTTCTTTAATCTCTTCTATCCAAAAGCTCTTCTATTTGCCGAAGAAGTATATAAGATTCTCCATATGTGGAAAGCCTCTAAAATGCATTCCATTCCCCAGCAGATTTCAAAATGGTGTTCTATCCAAAAAAAAAAATCTCTTTATAGAATTATAGAAATCTTTATAGAAAAAGCCCTCTGGGGATTCGCTATGTATTGAAGACTTCCTTGGCAATAAATTTTAAACTCTCAATGTTCTTTTGCTGCTGTCAGCCATCTCTCCCTCCATCCAATATGGAAATTCAATATTAATTCAATATTAAATTACTGACACTTTCGCTAAGACCACTTTTAAAAAGAGACAACGTCAGCCATTTTTTCCCATAGAAAAAAATTCGTCCCCCCTTCCCAAGAAAATGCTTCCGATACAAGACTCACTCATTGTACTCCACCCGATTTTAATGGTGCTACAACTCCTCCTTCTTCATTTATATACACACAGACACATTCTCTTCGCTAACAACCAAACAACCCCCATTAGAGACACTCATACCATAATCTCCCCAACCACCATCAGGCAAAGTACTCCAACAAACGACCACCACCCACTTGACACAAACAAATTCCATTCATTCCCTCAGATGAGAAGAAAAAAAATCAAAATCAACTTTCGAACTCAAAGTAAATTCTCAAAATGGAATGGCAGAAAGCCTACAAGCTGGGGGAATTCAGTCCCTGGCAAAGAAAGGAAGAAAGCAAAACACAACAAACAAATCATTTGCCACTTAAAAAGCATTGTCGTCATTGTTGTCTACAACTTTGATTTGTTTCATTCATTCAGCTAAAGACGAAGCAAGGCAGCCAGCCAGCCTGCCTGCCAGCCAGTCAGCATCATCATCATCCACTGCTTGGTATTCATCCATTCATGATATTCATTGTCTCTACCAAACAAAGGAGGATAAAATAAATAAAAAAAGTCTGACGGAAGGAAAGCAGAATACAAAGAAAAAAGAAGGATATTGAGATGCACAATTACCCTTATCGTGTTAATTCAAAACAACAATAACAAAATACCGAACATATTGTCCTTATAAAAACATAGGCATAGACGGCAGAGCATTCTAGTCACCAGTTTGCCATGAGGGTTGTTATTTTTTCCTAATTGATTTAAAGCTCCGTTCGGATTTTTATTGTTTTTAATTAATAAGCTGCAAATCTAAATTTAATAAATATTATTTTTCTTCCTCTTGCAGAGTATCCCAGCTCACCGGCTATGAACCACAAGAACTCATTGAGAAGACCCTGTATCAGTATATACATGTACAGGATATACTGCCCATGCGTGTTTCACATCAAATACGTAAGTTCGAATTCCAAACCATGTTGCCACGCATAATGCTGCAACACACCTCCACCCGTTAGTTGAAATGCTTTACAGTTATATCCTTCTTTCAATATGGTTTTGAGGTTTTTGTTATTTTTTGAACGTGTGCCCGCTTATTTTTGTTATTTTTATCAACTTCCATTATTTATTTAATTCATGTTGTTTACATTTTGGCGCTGGGTTTTGTAAAAATTTTAACAAGAAAAAAGAAAGAAAAACAATGCAATGACGACCTCAACTATAAATGGCCTTAATCGTTTAATCCTTTGCTAAATGGGGTGTGTGTGTTTGCATGTGCATGTCCTTGTTGATGGCACTTTTATTTGCAGTTAAAAATAAATCTCATACCCATTGTTATTGTCTTTTTTTCTATTTACAGTTTTATACAAAGGACAAGTTACCACGAAATATTATCGTTTCCTAACAAAAGGTGGCGGCTGGATTTGGGTACAATCCTATGCCACATTGGTGCACAATAGTCGTTCATCGCGTCAAGTTTGCATAGTTAGTGTAAATTATGTTTTAAGGTAAATATTTCAACAATTTTTAAAAATGATACAAAATTTCGAAATATTATCTATTAGAAAATTTTTAAAAATACGAACAAAACATTTCAAACATGTATTCTCAGTTCTGCGTTTTCTCTAATTTGCGTTTTCATTTTTAATTGAATAGAATGACGTTTTAAATATACATTTTCACAATGAGATCTTGTCAAAGGCATAATTAAAAAAAATAAATAAATAAATAATAATAAACATATGAGAGATAGCCTTAATTTATCATTTTAGTTCTTAGGAATTTTTTGTTTTTGCAGGCATTTCTTATTTTTACTTTCCAGAGTTTTTTTGTAAAATATAATAAAATAACCTCACTCTATCTGAAAGAAGTTGCTCGACAATTCCTACAAGATAGTAACCAGACAGATCTATAGTTTCTAAAAAATCTTAAAAATAATATTATTTTTTTGGGGGTATTTTTATATTTAATTTTTCATATGTTACAATAAATTTTAAATTTCGAAAATCCTAACCAACTAATTTTTAAAATCCCTTTTTTCTTTGCAGTGAACAAGAGGCCAAAGACTTAGTACTCAATGAAATCCAAACGGGTGTTATCAAAAGTGAACCGATCTCAACGCCAGCACCCATACCCACACCGGCGTTGCATGCCAGTCATGCCGCCGCGGTTGCCAATGTACCACATCCTGTGGCGACCATTAACAATAACAATGGAAACAACAGTAAAAATGGTCTACTACGACATACACCCAGTTTGCCTAGCCTAACGCCAAGTGTGCTCAGTACAAGTCCGAAGATGGAAACCTGTTTCGAAGCCACTGGCAGTGGCGGTGGTGGTGGTGGGTCATTGGGTCATTTGCCAACCGCTGTGACTCCTGTCTTAAGTACAAATACCAATTCAAGTTCAAGTAGTAGTAATGTCAACAATAGCAGCAGCAACAACAACACAAATAACTATATAAATTCACATCACAATGGCCACACGGAAATAGCTTTACATACCTTACAAGATCCTCAGACGCAACAGCAACAACAACATCATCACCACCATCATCATCACCATCATGAACATCAGTTACATATGCATCCACAACATATGCACGATCTCATGGATGTGGCCGGTGCTGGACATCATGAGGGTCTCAGCTACACACCACTGTATCCCGTCAATGAATCTATTGTCAGTTCGAGCAGTTCATTGGGTCAACATGATATGGCACATCAATATCCGGATACCACCACCAATACCACCGCCGCTGCCTCAAGTTTGTATTACAATAACAACAACAATAACTATTATTATGATGCCACCGTCGATGTATCGGCATCCACCTTGATACGACCATTTTCGGCTAACTCGAATAGTTGTTCGAGTAGTTCCGAGAGTGAACGTCAATTGTCAACGGATAATGCCTCAATTGTAAATGGAACCTCACCACAAACCACCTACAGTGATCTCAGTCATAGTTTTGAATTAAACTATTTTTCGGACAGTAGTTCACACAATCAACACCAGCAGCAGCAACAACATCATTTACCTCACAGTAACACTCTGACAGGTTTAACATCACCACATCACCAAGGAACCATACATTTAACGCAATTAGATGGGATTCCGCAACATCAACACCACCATCAGAACCACCTTCATCATCAGCAGCAGCACCAACAGCAGCAGCACCAACAGCAGCAAACGCATTTAACACTTCCGCCCATGGAAGTGCCACAGCACAATGCAACATCTCAGCAACAATCACAAACTGCACAACATCAACAGCAGCAGCATCATCACATAGTTGCCAATAGTTTTACGGAAACCTTTAAAAATGTCAATGGACCCCACTATACCAGTGTCATAGTGGAACCCCAACATTACATTAACAATGAATTTGTACATTAACCTTTAAAGATTTTGACACGTTGCGACAAAATCTTGAAAAGCCACCGTTACAATGAAAACAGTCGATAAAACACTGAAGGCAGAAGGGTGGCCGGCCATGCATGACATCAAAAACTCTGCTTTAATGATGGCTGGCAATACCTTGGGCTTTGTGCAGATAGACTGCTTCCAAGTTGTTGCAATTATTTTTTTACTAAATCAAAAACAAATTGTAATGAAAAAGCACTAAGCTTAACTTTCATGGCTGAGCCATGCAATAATCTACCAATTTTTTCTATTTATATTTTTATTTATAACTCCTTCTCTTTATTTATGTATTTTTCTCAACCGATTTTTCTATTGAATGTTGTGGCAATTTTTCTTATTGATTATTTTATAAAACCTAATATATATTTAAATATTTATTTAAAGGCAAATGATGACCAATGGAAGATATTTACTTTCATTGACGTAACATTATTGCCAACCCACAATGTTGGCTAGGTATTGCCATCAGTATCTTGCGATAAGCATGGGATGTTACAGCAAAATCTACAACCTTGACCTAACAACTTAAGTTAAATGACAAACACTTTTATTTTATTGTTATTCTTTCTGGTAAACTATCTATCACATATACATATATAAATTACAAATTATAAACGTTAAAATAATTTAAGTAATATTTTATTAAGTTGATATTTTTTATAAATAATTATTTCATAAGTCATTTGTAAATAGCAATGAATTTATTTTTAAGTGTGTATGCCTAATATATTTATAAACACTAATATTAAATTAAAATAATAATTATATAAAAACAAATTTAATATTTAGTAAAATTATATACATATAGACAGACATACATATATACGAAGAAATGAAAACAATAACACACGGCTATTTGTATTTATATAATTGTAATTTTTTCTATATAAACAAACAACAAATTAATTGAATGAAACAAAGGTAATAACAAAGAAATATTGAAATTAAAATCTAAATAATAAAGTGATAAATTAAAACAATAATAATCCCTATTATTTTGGTTTTTTTTACAAATTGAAAGTAAGATCCAAATCATTTCACAGAATATAATATGATATCAAATAATAAATCATCTGAAAAAGGGCTCGGCACTCCTCTATAACTTATACCTAGAACGCAAACTAATTTGGAATTCTAAAGGCGCTTAATTTGCCATGTTAAACACTTTTAAACACAAACGTGTTTTATACCGTTAATGAACCCTAAATCTAAATGGTTATTGTTCAGACGACAAATTTGACTAGAACCCCAAAGTTCTAATAATTAGGGGGAGTGGTTTATAGGGGACAATTCTAAAACCTGAACATTCATATTTGTATAATTATTTCGAGGATGTTTCCTGTCTATTAAAATTTCAAAATATCAAATTGCTGTCAATTCGATTGAAAGTTGTGGCCGGAACCTTCAAAACACTTAAAATCTATATAGGTGTTTATGTGAAAAATGTGAAATGTTTTCTCTTTTCCAGAACCTGCAAAAATCTAATAGTGTTGTAATTCGATATTATAAAGAGGAATTTGGTTATCGTAGTATAAAATTTTACATTCTTGCAGTTCTCGAACAGACCAAATGTTGAAGCACATTCATTCAATGAGAACTCAAATTGACAAATACTGTAAATTCAGATGAATACTGAAGCTAAAACCTTTGAAATGGCAAATACAAAATGTATCGATATTTATGGGATACACAAGAAAAAACCACAATTGGCTATCTTTAGAGCATTCCAGCATTTAAATTTGAATAAATCTTTTATGTCCCGTACCATTGCTCGTTACCGTGATTCTAGTAGCGTAGCCCGACATCAAGTAAGTGGACGGAAGAAAAGCAGAAATGGTTCGAAAAGTAAAGGAGCGACTTGATCGAAACCCGCGTCGCAGTGGCCGAAGAATGGCTAGTGAGCTGAACATATCACAATATTCCATTCGGCAAATATTGAAAAATGAGCTCGAGGTAAAACCATTGAAATTCCAAAAAGTGCAAGAACTTATACCGCAACAGAAAGAAAATAGACTCAAAAGAGCTGGTGAACTGCCGAATTTGGTTTTCTCCGATGAGAAAACATTCGTTGTCCAGCAGTTTATAAACAAACAAAATGATAGTGTTTACTTGCCAAAGAGGTCAGCAGAAAATGTGCACCTTCAGTTGACCACCAGAATTCAAGCGCCGGCCATGGTGATGTTGTGGGCCGCCATAACAGCCGATGGTCTCTCTCCGCTCGTATTAATTGACCGTGGAATCAGAATAAATGCCGAATATTATCGCGAGAATATTCTGGTGGGTGTATAAAAGCCTTGGGCACGCACACATTTTGGTCGCAGACCTTGGACATTCCTACAGGACTCAGCACCATCGCACTCTGACTTCGCACTTTGACTTTGTTGCAGTTTTTTAACTCACCCTGTACACTTTATACACAAAGAATTCTCCAATATTTTATTAGCCTTCGGAAGACACACTTTTAAGATTTCAGGAATATGGACACAGAAGTGAGAACAAAGACAACCCAGCAAGATAAAAATACTTAACCAAGTAAGCCAATCTGGTCTAAATCCGAAAATTTTATCAATTATTTTTACAGCCTCTAAAAGACATTCTTTTGAGATTTCACGGTTATGGTCACAGAAGTGAGAACAGCAACAACCGGCAAGTTAGCTAATCTGATCTCAAACAGTTACATGCTCTTCGAAACTTCCAAAAATGCTATAAAAGATCGAAGTAAGTTTAGCCCAAGGTAATGATGAAACGTGTCCACGAAATAGCAAAGGACTACAGACCAATAAATCTATCACAAATTCTATTCGCATATTCGTGAGACGAAGAATAACACAAAACGTCAATCTGCAAGTTAACATGCCTACCCTAAAGAACGCTCTGCATATACAACCCAACCAAATGTGTGGGTGTTATTGAGATGTCCATACAAGATAAATCTGGACGTAAATGTCTTAGGAATGTTGATACCCTAGTTACAGAGCAGATTCATACACGCTGCAATGCATACAGGGATAATGTACATTAAAATTTGATTAGAAGTGGCATTTATTGTCCGACTAATTAATTGTACAAGTCCAAGCACTATGCCATAAAAATGGAAAATCGGACCAAATTTGCATATAGCTCCCTTATATGTTGCCCTCCGATATTAAATAAATAGTGCATCAAAATTCTAAGTACGTCTGGTCAAGCGAAAACGTCATATATGTCTTCAAATATAGCCTAGAAATATACGTGAAACCGTTTACCCAATGGAGTGGGCCGATATTGTTCATTTTAGCACCTTATCTAGTCCTTTCTTGTTCTATTAGGGCAATTACTTTCTATGAAAATATAAACCTTTCGTGGGGGAGGTACCAAAGAAGTGGTCCGTTATCGCCCATCTCCGAACTCGATCAAAGTTTGATAAAAATATTACAATGTATCAAGTGTGGAGCAAATCGAATAATCCCTTCGAGGATTAGACAGACAGACATACAGATAATAATAATAATAAATACCAACTATGATATTTGGAACCAATATATGCGAGCTATATCCTACTCTGAATCGATTTCTTCCAAATTTGATGGATCAGAATGTGATGCTATGGAGATCCTGACCCACAATGCAACTTTGCCACACATAAAACTGATGATTTACTTCTTTCGCTGACCTCCGTACAAAAATGGGAAAGTCGTCAAGAAAGTTCGTGTAAAAGAAGATTTACTCAATCTTGGACACTTACCTGCTTGCTTTAACCTATAAAATATGTAAATCAATCCTGGCCAAATTATATTATTGTCCAATCAAATGTCTTTCAAAACGCAAATTCATAAGCGTTTATTTCTTGCATTGTCAAATAGGCAAACCAGAATATTTTATAGATTCATTGTTATTAATTTTTTTGGTTCGGCTGCTATTTCAATTATCTCTCGCACAATGTATTCTTAGGGACACAAAATAAACACAAAACAACATTTTTACAACAATTTCCATCAACTCTTTTCATTTTCCAACTAGAATACTTTTCAAATATGTTTATATTTTTCGAACACGGTCAGCATTGCCATATCTAACTTTTAAGATAAATACAACTCTGTCTTTCGGCTAAATGTCAAATGGGTGGAAGTGGTGGGTAGCCATTTTTCTTTCTTTTCGAAAAATCCTCACGCAAGTGACAAGGTAAAATAAAATGATTTTTATTAAATTTTCATGAAAATATGCAAAATTTTATTAAATATAGCAATGAAATGTGAAAAATAAAGCAACGCTAATTGTCGTTGATTGAAATTGTAAAAATTGAACGTTTGCAAACTAAGAAAATGTGGGGAATTGTGAATCACACACGTGTTTGACGAAGAAAGGGCGAGCTGCTGCTGCTGTCGTTTAACGTCATTTAAAATCAGTTGCTAAATTATCTTATTTTTTGTCGTGTCCATTTCAGAACACATCAACAACATGCAATTGTTTGTACGTGGTTTGGAAAACGTTGAGACTCTTGATGTCCAACAAGATGTCACCATTGCCGCTGTTAAGGTAAGCATGTAGTGTCTTGTGTGTATGTGGAAGCGAAAATTTAGTGAGACATTTACAGCACAATTGTGGCCGCAGATGCCTGCTGTCTGTTTATTGTTATAACCTCACTTTTTTCGAGCTCTTGTTTAATAAAAGCCAATTTCACAATAATTTTAATTTATTTTTTTTTTTGCTTTTTAGGCTCATATTGCCCAGCTCCATGGCTACAACACTGAGGAAATCGTCCTGAACTGTGAAGGCAATGCCTTGGCCAACGAAACCCCCGTGTCTGCTTTGTCCTCTTTTGAATTGGATATCACCATCCCCATGTTGGGTGGTAAAGTGCACGGTTCTTTGGCTCGTGCCGGTAAAGTTAAGGGTCAAACCCCCAAGGTAGAAAAGCAAGAGAAGAAAAAGAAGAAGACCGGCCGTGCTAAGAGACGCATCCAATACAACCGTCGTTTCGTCAACACCGTCTCCGGTTTCGGACGTCGTCGTGGCCCCAACGCTAACTCTGCTTAAGCTAAGCGCAGTGCTATAGTAGTTTTTAATATCTATACACAACTCCCAAAATGTTGATTTTAGTAATTTCCATATAAAAAGTGAAACACAAAAACCAACAACAACACACATGTTTTGTTATTTCCAAATACCAATTTTGGTAGCAGTGGTCATGATTTTATTTAATAATCATAAAGCTAATTTGAGAAAATTGTTTGCTTTGTTTTATCAGCATATTTTAGTTGCCAACGTCGATGTAAAAATTCCAGAAGCATTACGAAGAGGGCACCAAGGGACCCTGAAAATGAAGAATAGGGAAAACAATTACATCAGTGTAAACATAAATGAAATTGAAATGATAAAAGTTATTAATATAAGTGAAATGCTTTAGTGCCTTAGATTTAATATACAAATAACATGAAGTGCAATTGAAATTGTCGAGGGGAATGTAATGTGAAAATGATGTCACGTCATGGAAGGTGTGAATCAAGAACTTTTTGTCACTGATATCAACATGGGATGGTAGTGTATAACGTTGGGATAGTAGTGTATAACGTTACTCACTACAAAGGTAGACTGGGATTTTATCAAAAAACTAAATGAAAGTTACAAAACGTTATTTCACAGTGATACGATTTTTATATCTCGTTCAGCCGAGTATAGGCCTCCATACCTGGCAGCGATATACAATCGCTGTTAAACCAATGGTGAACAATAGATATTTAAGAAAGTTTTTAAGTCAAAGTATAGATGCATTTTTTTTTTTTTTTTTGGAATTGTTTTGCCAATTATTTAGGTGCAATTATTTCATTCAAAGACAATCCAAGAGTTAAAACAATATATTAGTGTTCAAGTTTGTCGTGTTTAAACATTGAATTATGTCCTCATGTTTATCAACCTTGCTCGAAACAACATTCAAGTTTCACGATATTTTATGTTTTTAATTATGTATTTGATATATTGTTCAGACAAGTACATTTTCCATACTTGACTGGGGTATATAAACGACGTGATTTAAGAGAAACCATTTTTTTGGACATATCAAAACAATATGGTTGCAGCCAGCAGACATTTTAGGAAGACTTTTGGACAGAGATGCCTATTTTGCAATTGGTTACTTTGCCAAGTACTTAGAAGTATTTATTTGATCCAAATACAACAGATTTTTAATCACATGAACAATTTATTAGTCTTCAATCGTTGAACATTCTCTCAACGCTCATACATTTCAACTTTGTTTGGATTGACATAGACTTTCAGCAGAAGTAAGCCGGAGGTTATTTGAGCTATTTTATTCGAATTTTCCTACCGAACAGGCTATTATTTGACATATCGACCTCTCATTCTATCCGAAAAAACAAGGATCCACAATTTGGCGGATAAGTTTGTTTTTGGG
The DNA here is from genome assembly GCF_030504385.1 of Musca domestica. Classification (NCBI taxonomy): domain Eukaryota; kingdom Metazoa; phylum Arthropoda; class Insecta; order Diptera; family Muscidae; genus Musca; species Musca domestica. The sequence goes on along the minus strand of NW_026712344.1, from coordinate 4,671,677 downwards.
TCCTCTCCCATATAAGTGTTGTTTGTTCTGCTTGTAATATCTCCAAAGTGACCCCATAAAGTGGATACAGTCAATTTTATTTGGCGTCCATTTTTTTTACATTTGCTATAATAACTTGCTTTGTGTCTATGTATAGAAAATGAGCTATATCGCACCACTTATTCTATAGCGCCAATTATCTCCTGATATTCTGTACTTTATCCATTTAAGCTACGATTTCTAATTGTTTTGTTAGAATTTTAATTTTTAGAGATCGTAATGGGTTCTCCCTACTAGGTGCAGGATATTGTTTAGATAGAATGTATAACGATGCCTTCTTGAATAGGTATTATGGACACATTAAGTATAGGAATTGTCTAAAATTCGGCACTTAAAGATCGTAGTAGATTATATTTTCTATAGGTAAGCATGGTCTCCATATTGGGCTACGTTTTTCTAAAGTTCCTATATAATGGTACCTATAGATATTTAATTTTGTCGACGAAGGTTTTCAAATGTAGTATTTGATGTTCGCAATATATACAAACTGTAGTACCTGACAACTGTCTACATAGGTCCTCGTTTTTCAATATTCTGATATTAGCTACACTTCCCAACGGTATTGTTGCAAATCTGGTATTTATAGTTTATAATGTGGTCGATCTCATATGGTATCCCTCATATGGAACTCGTTTGCCTATAAACCCCACATTATGGTACCTTGGGATATTCCATATTTTGACAATTTCAGCCACTTTCTTTACTTATTATTTTCATTTTTAGTTCGTTTTTTTACGTATGGTGGCACACTTTTTAAAAGCCCACATATATCGGTACCTATCGATATTTTAAGTTTTCCACGGTATTGTTTCAAAATTTGTATCTGTAACTCACAACAGATAACTACACCCACAGTAGGCAGATTCACGGTATGGTATAACACTAATATAATGGTACCGCCTACATTATGATATTATGAAACATTCTCCGACCGATACTGAAACTTACAGCTTAAAATGGAACTCCTTCGAATATTAAGTGTCGATACTTTTATTTTTAAAGGTTTTTTTTTTTCATTAGGGATGGAATTAAAAGTTCTGCTGTTTTTTACTACATTTGTTATACCCCACGCCAAGCTGTGATACAGGGTATAATTTTTTTGTGCATTTGATTGTAACATGAAAGAGAAGGAAACGAAATAAACCAATTCATCCGTCTGTCCATGTATTTTGTAAACAGGTGGCATTTATTGTTCTATTGAGATGAAATTTTCCACAAATCATTTGCTTGGCCCAAGGACGAAACCTATTGAAATTGGTGAGAATCGATCCAAATTTAGATATAGTTCCCATTTCTCCGTCCGATTTCAATTTTCAAATGAAATGTTTTTCAACCGAATTCAGTCTAGCTGCAAGTACTGCAAATTTGTTTGGAAAATATGACTTTTTAACTGAGGACAAATTTAAGATATGAGAATAGTTTGTTGCATCTTATTTTGAATAATTTTGACAGAAAGCGGGCATGTTCACTAAATATCATCTATAGTCTTTCATATATAGTCTTTCTCTACTGATTTCGTAGCATGTTTTGTATGGAAAATGATCAATTTAGATCCAAAATTATCGCATTTTTCAAATATTTAATTCCCAAAATAAAATAAAAAAATAAATAAATATTGTTTCTACAATTACAACGGTTATATTTTGGAATTTAGAAACCATAATATAATATAATATAAACATAGAACTCAGTCTCGAAACAACCATACATTTTAGTTTGAAAATAAAAATATGAATTCAATTAAAATCTTAAATCACGTACAAGCTACGAAAAATAAAGGATAAAAGATGTACTAAAAAATGTAACGTTTCCATATATGGCTAAAATTAGAAGAAAAAAATATTAAGGAAAACCCATGGTAAAATTAGGAAGGTAAAGTCATTTCAAATAAGCATACCCATCTCAGCATTTACTTAAATTAACCTTGTCAAATTTTAGTGCAAATGGATAATTTTGAAAAAAATTGTAAATATATGATTGCATGACTTTACCTTCTTAAAATTACCATAGAAAAATCGAACTGGAGAACCCAAAGTAGTCCATATTTATCATATCGTAATAAATTGTATCGTATGTAATCGCTTAATTAAGGTGTTTAAGAAAAAAAAAGAGGAACAGTTGGTCTGACCCATGGCAGAAGAATATAGGTAGACGCATCGACACGTAAAATTATTCAAATTTGTTAAAAATGTTGAAAAACACATATTATAATAACCTTCGACTGCCGTTGTATAAAAAACTTATAAAAATCTACTTATATTTGAAAAAACATTCAAAAATGTTGACGTTACAATGTTCCCAAGCGTTGATGCATCTACTTGTATTCTTCTGCCATTGTCTGACCTAAGTCTATTATAAATATTAACGTGCCAATGTTCCAATTTTATATGGCATACAGCTCCGAAATCATTTTTTATATATATTTTACATAGTAAAGTGATTTTTTGGGTCAACTCCCCGAAATCCAATACTCTCTTCAAGAGCAATTTTGCTCTTAATCAGACACACAGGGTCTAAAAACGTTGTTTCGATAAGGCATATTTTGGTCGCATCAAATAATAAATTCCATCTGTATGTAAAAAGCTGAGGGTATAAAAGTGATAAAACAGACTTTCTTTCGAATTGGAAATGATTGCTTTAAGAAAACACGTCATAATTTTTTTTAAATATATTAGTAAATTTACCTAAAAGTAAAACCAAAAAACATCCTTGCATATCATCCAAATTGACTTTATGGTTTGTTATTTGACGCATTACACCACGTCCATTACACTTGTCCATTGATGGCAAATTCGTTTGATGCCATCTCTCGATGAAACCCATTTGATTAAGTCGTGTAATTTGTTCGTTCAACAATATCAGATACGGGCTATTGCTGGGCATTAGCATTGATATTTGTTCATCGAGGAAATTCTCTTTACCCAGAGCAAATTTAAACTCTTTGTCCTTTTCGAAATGTTTCTGTATGATCAATTGAAGGTTTATGCGCCAGTCAATGTTGACACGTTCGCCACGCTTAACAGCTTCAATATTCTCTTCTCGTAGATTGTTGTAAATTGTTGCTTTTTCCAAATATTTCGTAAATTCATTTCGTGTTGATGTCTGCAAAAAGAGGAAATCAAAATAATTAAAAAATGTTTTTTTTTAATATATAAAAAAATATATTTAAAATAATGTAAATACTTTTTTGCCAGCCGACAAGCAATTTCCGTTAAATTTTACGTATTACTTGATTCATATCACCATAACGCCGTCAAAAGTATGTTAGCTAACGCCTTGGGGTTTTTATTCCCTCCCATGAGAGACATTTTGACAATTATTGTCAACACACAGAATTGATACTGAATGTTCGAATGTGAATTGTCAGTTTTCCGACAGAATTGCCATTTCGAATACCGTTAATTACCGAATTATACAAATTGCAAGTGCAGAAAATTTTTCCACAAATAAATTCATTTGTAAAACTTTAAACATATGTGCTGTGTTAAACTTAATTATTTTTATATGAATTGAATTGCGTTGAGAAACTGCTTTAAAGTAATATATTTTGTGATAAGTCCGTCAATATAATCGAAAGTTTTCGTGTGTTTGATTGATTCAATTTGTGATTTCATAAAGGAACATGTTTGTGTATGCTTTTCATGGTATCATGATGTTTTTTAACATATAACGAGCGCAATTCGTAAAGAATGTTATGATTTGGACACGTGAAGATTAAGTAACTGAGTCCTCTTGAGTCCATTCCGAAGATGTGCCCATCCTTGCAAGATATTTAGTTCAGGTGAGTATTAAACTTATTCAAAAATATGTTGGTTATTTTAATTTTACATTTAAATCGGATAGCAATAAGACATGTGGTATATTTTCTACTTAAAGAATGCTTAAGGAAGTTTCTTCATCGATATGGTTATCTACCCCAACGCCTACTACAAGGACCCATACATACCCCTTTTTATGAGAAATTTTACCTTAAGGGGTTACATGAAAGCTGTGTTGTCGTTGACACCGATGGAAGAAATCCCAAGGGGTTCAATCATAAGACCTTGGACAAAGGAATGGACAAAATTTTTGTTATTCTTTGGACCACAGCAGATATACTTTTCCAAGACCTCGAAAATGTTCTCCAATTTTTGTATATTGTTTAATACATCACGAACCTTCTAAAAATAACTCCCAAATAAGTGCACACCTAAACAAATGGTTAAAAGCTAATGGTATACATCTAACGGAACACCGACTTGGACTATCTAGCTGGTTCAATTTCAGTTTAGTTTAAGGTTCTCATAGGTGATACATATTAAAAATATGTACTTCGGTTGTACTTTTTGCATTTAGTAGACAGAACTATTTCGATAGTTTCATCATAGGAATAATCCCAGTAGATTGCTTACTAAATTTGTGAATTGAAAAAGATGTAAATTCAGATGATACTGTTATTTGGGGAGATCATTCAAATGTGAACCATTGTGCCGATTTCTACTCAGGGATCTAAAATTTAATTTTTTTTATTTCTTTTGGAAATCAATCATCAAAAGAAAAGGGGGCTTTCTACAAAGGAGATTGATTAAATTTTAAGTTAAATTTGGTAGTAAAAATTTTGGATATTGTTTTTAAGGATGCAAAAGGTGTTAAGTACAACAAATATTATAAATATTTCCAGCCAAAATAATAAAAATAAAAATTATTCTTGTGTAAAAAACTGTGTAATTAAATTATAACGATTATTCACACCACCCTAAAAGTATGCTTTAAATGTGTCACATATGGTTTAGAAGTACTGCATTACCGACATATGTTTTAACTCTGGATAATGCAGTAATTAAATGGTGAAGGCAGTGTTTAATGGTAACAAGTCTACATTTGAATTAAAACATTTCATCTTGACGGAGCAGACTCTACTTCATTTTAATGGATTAGACTCCAATGCTCACCACTTTCTTTACAGCATAGATACACAGCCTAGAGGTGAGTCTCAGATCGTTTTTATTTTAAAATACTAAATCAGAATATGTTATAAGAAAAATTAAGGGCGAGCTTTCTAAACATGTATAAATTGTGACCTCTTCCGTTGACAGAAGACCTCTCTTGTGGATAGAAGAGCTCTTCTGTGGACAGAAGATCTCCCCCGTTGACAGAAGACCTCTTCTGTGGACAGAAGACCACTTCTGTGGACAGAAGACCTCTTCTGTGGACAGAAGACATCTTCTGTGAACAGAAGACCTCTTTTGTGGACATATGATGAGATGTTAAATGAGCTTTTCTGTTTAACTTAGAAAATTGTTTTCTAGTCATGAGGCATCTCTATTGTCAGAATACCTTTTCTTTCCTCTGTATTCAAAACCTTTTCTCTGGATAAAAACATTTTTGTGGACATGCTTTTTCAAAGCTTATAAAGTTAAAGTCTCATCTAGGCAAAAGCCAATGTCGTGTGATGCGAAAAAACATCGAATTTAGTTACATATAATCTTGAAACAATGCAAACGTACCGCTGCATATTTCTCAAAATATGTTCCATTTCGTAAACCAAACTGTTCGTATTCCTTGTGATTGTAAAGTTGAAAGAAATAATCCAGGCCTGGTTGGAATTTTGGAAATGTCAGGAACGCTACCAAATTTCCGCAATATGTGGTGACAATAACAATTACCACAATCCACCAAAAACCAATTACCAAACGTCCACTATCCGCCTGGGGTAAATACATGCCACCTAAACGTTTGAAAACAAATAATTTTTTTCAAAGAAAAAAATCTCTCTGCTTGATCGCAAACTCACCCTGTTGCAAGAGGGCACCATAAATATACCAGAAACAGTTTTTAATCGTTGCAAACCCTTTGACTTTCAAATGCTCAACTGGTACAAAACGATTTATGATGAAGAGTACCGGCGAAGTGATGACTATTACGCCCACCAATGAGGCCCATGTCTGCAAGAATTAAAATTTATGAATTAAAAAGGAGGTTTTCTTAATTTTTAAACGCACTCGCCTCTAACGTGAATGGCGCGGTGAATAAATATATACGGCTAACTTCGTCAGGCCTTCTTGAGATGAACGAGTATTTTTGTATGCTTATGGGTATGGTATAATTGAAAGGCTTCTTGTCCGGATCATCGACTGTTGCCGCTAAAGCTGCTATGAAAAACTTTTCAAAAATACGGAAAATTTTTTTCAAAACAAGTTAAAAACAAATAAAAAACATTAAGTTCGGCCAGGCCAAACTTTTAATACCCTCCACCTTAGGGTAAAAGAAACATTAGAGAAATGTGGCAAAAACTATTAAATTACCGAATATCGGGAGGTACCGTTATATGGGGGCTATACCAAAACGTGGACCTTTAATTACAATGTTTCGCCACCGGAGCTGGAACCCATTATGACCCACAAATACCAATTTTTAGACAAATCCGTGAAAAAATGTGGCAAAAAAAAACTAAAATACCGAATATCGGGAGGTACCTTTATATGGGGGCTATACCACAACGTGGACCTATACATGCAATGTTTTGCCACACGCTCAGGGACCCGTTATGTCCTACAAATACCAATCTCCAGACAAATCCATGAAAAAATGTGGCATAAATCATCAAAATACCGAATATCGGGAGGTACCGTTATATGGGGACTATACCAGAACGTGGACCGATATATCTCATTTTCAATACCAACCATCCTAGACACAATGCAAATAGTTCTGCTAAATTTTGGCGCTCTACGTCAAATAATGTGGGCTGTATCGTGATTTCAACAGACAGACAGACAGACAGACTCTATAGAGTGTGTTCTGAAAGAATGGACCAATATTGTACATTTCGTAGACCTTGGGTAAAAAAAATATTGGGGTATGTTAAATTTGAAGACAATCGGACTATTACATCACATTTTATAAGAGTTGTAATTATTCAAAATGTTCGCCTCTTGTGGGGGAGGTACTTGATGGAGTGGACCGACATACTCCATTTTCACACCTGATCTAGCACTGATGCAAATATTAGGATTTGTAAGGTTGGAGCAAAATCGGTACCAGAAGCAGAGGACGGATATATTCCATCTTAATACCAGACCTTGGGTTAATACAAATATTGGGATGTGTGAAATTTGAACACAATCGGACTCTTACATCACAAGAGTAGTTATTATTCAAAAATTTTACCCTTTGTGGGGGATGTACTTGATGGAGTGGACCGACATTGGATTATCGTTTCTCTTTCTGTGCAGAAAATAAATTTTTTGAAATTTTGGGGGAGGTACCAGAAGGAGTGTACCGATATTGCCCATCTCAAATCTCATCTTAGTTTGACCAAAATATTACAATATATCAAGTTTGGACCAAATCGGATACTCCCTTCGAGAGTTATCGTGCGCACCAGCCAGCCAGAGAGACGGCTCCAAATGTCCTGAAACGGAGGGTATCGGTAGAGGGTATAATTAGCCATATGGCTGAGGGTATAATTAATATGTATTTTTCACATTAATTTTACACGTTTACTAACCTTATTAGCTTGTAACATTTCTGCAACTTGATAGGGTATAATGTACGTTAAAGAACCCAATAGTTGATCCTGAAAAAATAAAAAATAAAAAAAAAATAATAATAATAAATAATAACTTTATACGTCGAATGATATGTACGTAGTATATTTTTTACATACCGTGTCATTTAGATTTACCATATCCTCATTGGCATCGAGCGATGAAGCATCATGCAGAATGTAACTAAAATTAAGCATACGTGATAACTCCTTAAGTATTTCCATAACAATTCCCGAATGTTGGATAATTTCACCCCGTTGGTCTTTTTTCAAAATTTGCCATGGTGGTCGCTAATTGAAATTGGAAGAAATTTTATTGGAATCACACAGCGTTTGAGAATGCCTTTTACTCACATGCATTGTTATAATATCCAGTGTTATATTTCGAAAATTATGTTTGACGTGTGGAAATGCCAGTTCATGTGTCACAAATCCCAGCACTGAAGTCCAATAACCAATATTGACGAATTCAAAGTATTTATTACGATTTTCCGAAAGACCTCGAAAAATTAAAATAATAATATGTAGTATAGTATATACATGGAGTATTTTTGGGATTTCGTTGCCCTTTTTTACACCTTTTGTTTTTTTGTGAGTTATAATAAAAAATTCGATACAAATTTTCTATTATATTATTATATCAATTTATATTTTTATATATAAATTTATATTTATCTAACAAAGACACAGGCTACATGAATTTTACTCAGGAAATTTAAGGTATTACAATATACGTTCATAACAAAAAGGAGCAGAAATTATATATTGATGTAAAAATCTTATAAAAAAACAAGTAAAAAATCAGCTATGTTTGACCGGTCCGAACGAACTAGAAATATGAAATTTGAAACAATTCAGTAAAAAATGTCGGTAAAATTACCAAAATACTTAAAATTGGGGATATACGAAAACGTGAATCGACATGGCCCATTTCCGAACTTGGTCTACAGGGCAAAGTGAGTCTACCATGAGTATTTCGAAGAGTTACAAACAGAATGACAAAGTTAATATACCCTCCACATAATGGTTTAGTTTAACACAGACCTACAGACCTACCTCGCATGAGGTAGTCTCTAGCGACCCTTACATGGAATGTATGGGGGTAGCAATCAAGTGTGGAACTAGTAACAGTTTGATACTTCGAGTAGGGAATTTCAATGTCTACCACGAGTTGTGGTATTCCGTCCTGGATAATGACTGCTTTACATTTTGCACGGTAAACGAGGATGCCACCAAACGAATGAGAGAAACACCGCATCATAACCATTGAACACTGCATTTTCCTTAACGATGGGAAAGTTCACTCGTCAGAATTCAGAGAATTCACCAAACTTCGCTTCAGAGAACTGCTCAAACCTTCTAATGTTGGGGTAGCAGAAAGTATTTTCCGGGACATCGTCAAAGCTGCAGCCGCTCGCTATACACCTGCTGCTCGAATACCCGAAATAAGACATAATTTTTCAGCAGATGCAGCGGGGCTATGCGAATGAGTGAGAATTGGCAGTGGAGGTCAACAGGTTGGTGCAGGAGCACAAGTGAAAAAAGTGGCTAGCAAGATTGGAACCGATACAAGTAAACTGTGGGTAACAGGTAAGTCACTCACGAACCCGAGGAAAGGAGTCGCATTTAACGACCTAACTGTGGCTGATCCGAAGATGTGCGCTGTAATTTTAATCGAGCACCCCGGGAGTGATGTTGCGAAGCGAAGAGTACTACGTCGTATAAGATCTCTTCTCTCTAAGTTTACGATGGGTGATGTTTCGAATGCAATCCGGCACGCTAAGTCATCCAAAGCCTTGTACCAATATCGAAAATTCCAAAGTCATAAGTTATTTCGTTTTTTGATTACACATTGCTAAATTTGAAAAATGTTTCACTTATTCGCAAGAAGGAAAACATAAGTTTTCGGTTTTTTGAAGTTTAATATTTCAGATTTTTTTCTCATCTGAAGTGATAATTTTAAAATGGAAACATCGACTACCGGTAGTTATCAGTGTTTTAGAATAAACAAGTTTTAAAACATTGCTGTGAAAATATTTTAAAAATTAATTCAAAATATGTCTGTATTTTTCCATATCCGAAAAGTACATCCAGTTAAACAAAATAATATCGAGAAGTTCCTTTAATATTTTTTGTATCCTTAGCCGATTTTGTTTTATTTAAAAAAAAAATGGTGAAGATAGTCAACTGATTTTGTGATGAATACACTTTGATCTTTGATTGTTTTTCTTTTTTAAAAAGATTTCTCTTCTCCTCTTCTCTTTCGGAAGGTATCGTTATATGGGGACTATACCAAAACGTGGACGGATATATCATTTTCAATACCAACCATCCTGGACACAATACAAATTATTCTGCTAAATTTTGACGCTCTACGTCAAATAATTTGGGCTGTATCGTGATTTCAACAGACAGACAGACGGACATACAGACAGCCGTTTTATATGGTCAATATATTATAGTAGACCTATCTTCACAGGGAGATATTCTGTCAGCCGGGAACTCAAAATGTCAAGTTACTCATGATTGAATATTAAATTCCGGTCGAAATCGTCAAAATACAAAAAAAAAAAAAAACAGTAAGGAAAGTCTTAAAGTCGGGCGGGGACGACTTTATGATAGCCTACACCACTTTGCTAATTTAGTAGAGCTCCGCATAACAATTAAAAGTTTTTATGGGAGAATTCAATCATACACGCTATGATTATAATTATAATTTAAAGTTCAAAGGAATAAATATGCCGAAGCATTTGTATCTTTTAAATTCGGACTTGTACTGCCCATTTGGTGCAAAATTAATTTGAAATCGGGTAAAAATATATATGGGAGCTATATCCAAATCTGAACCGATCTTGATAAAATTTGGCAAAGATATTTCTGAGCTGTATTTGATATAATTCCCTAAATATCGTTGTTACGGAGTGCATATTACGGCTGTGGGTAACAAATATAACAAATCGGATGAACAGTATATATGGGAGCTATAGCTATATCTGAACCGATCTTCGCCAAATTTGACATACTAGCTTCTACTAGCTTCGACTCAATTCGGTCGTAAGTGCCAAATCTCATCCCATTTGGGCAAATATTAGACGTTTGATGCACAATCAAAGGTAAATCGGACGAAGTTATAAATGGAAGCTATATCCAATTCTGAACCGATCTCGATAAAATGTAGCAAATTTATTTCTGAGCTGTATTTGATATATTTCCCCACATATTGTTATTACAGAGTGCATATTACGGCTGCGGAGGACAAAAATAACAAATCGGATGAACAATATATATGGGAGCTATAGCTATATCTGAACCGATTTCGATCAAATTTGGCATACTTATTTTCAGGTCCAATCAAAATTCCATACTATTCGGACTTATATTACACGTTTGGTGCACAATAAAAGGCAAATCGGACGAAGATATATATGGGAGCTATATCTAAATTTTGACCGATTATCGTCCTTGGGCCAAACAAATGATTTGTGCAGATTTTCATCTGGATAGGGCAATAAATGCGAACTGCACATTGTTTACAAAAATACATGGGCATTCGGACGGACGGACATGCATAAATCGACTCAGAATGTGATTCTATGCAGATCATCAAAAGGAACTATGGGTCTATCTCGTTTCCTTTTGCCTGTTACAAACAAATGCACAAAGACATAATACCCTGACCACCTTGTGGTGTAGGGTATAAAAAAGAGATAAAGATATGTAATATGGGGCCTATACCAAATACAGGAACATACTTGAAAAGTTTTAGCGTGAAGAGATTGGACCTACTCAGAACTCTAAATGTCAAGTTACACATGATTTGGTTCAAAATTGTGGTCAAAACGTTCAAAATACCGAAAATCAGGAAATGACTCTATATGGTCATACCGATATGGATCGATATGTCTTATGTTTAACACCAAACATACGATAGGTAATATTAATGTCTGAACAAAATTTCAATGCGTTGATAGTCCTGCTTGAAGCTTTTGTAGTTTTAGTAGCAAAATCTATTGAGGCTTTACTGCTCGCCAGCATTAAAAGAAGTTGTCCACTTGCCAACCATCAACAGCATTACACCCGTTCGTGTGGGTGCATTTTATTTGCCATGTACTGGAATCAATGTGAAATAGATAGGTACATTTTGAATAAGTCTCCTTAAAAGGAATTTCCCGACCTATTATTTGTTGGCAAAACTAAACAAATCTAAATTTAAAATCAACTTTGGCTTAAAAACTACCTTGGCTTAAAAAGTCAGAATCGTTAATGATTTTAAGCCTATTAAACAAAATCGAAGCATAGATTTTTATACCCTCCACCTTGGAAAGGTGGTAACATCCTTAAATATTCGTCTTAGACCCCATAAAGTATATATATTCATAATCAGCATAAAATTCTAAGTCGATTTGACGATGTCCGTCTGTCTGTCTGTCTGTCTGTCTGTCCGTCTGTCTGTCTGTCTGTCTGTCTGTTGAAATCACGATACAGCCCACATTATTTGACGTAGAGCGCCAAAATTTAGCAGAGCTATTTGCATTGTGTCTAGGATGGTTGGTATTGAAAATGAGATATATCGGTCCACGTTCTGGTATAGTCACCATATAACGGTACCTCCCGATATTCGGTATTTTGATGATTTATGCCACATTTTTCACGGATTTGTCTGGAAATTGGTATTTGTAGGTCATAACGGGCCCCTGAGCGTGTGGCAAAACATTGCATGTATGTATTTGTATTTGTGGGTCCTAATGGGTCCTAGTTTGTGTAGCAAACATTGTAATTATAGGTCCACGTTTTGGTGTAGCCCTCAGATAACGGTACCTCCCGATATTCGGCATTTTAATGGTTTTTGCCACATTTCTTTTAATGTTTCTTTTACCTTAAGGTGGAGGGTATTAAAAGTTTGGACCGGCCAAACTCAATGTTTTTTAATTGTTTTTTTTTTTTGCTAAAGACAAAAATCGAAAAGCCGTCTTTGGGTTTCGTCTACATATGCATAATGCTCACATAAAACACATACAGGTATCACCAACCAATTATTTGTTTGTGTATTTTTTTGTCGAATCTCCATATCCATGCATCAAAAGTCATTGGGGACGCTCCCATTTCAATTTCATTCTTTAATATACATACCTCTTCGTGGTTTGTTGTGCTCCTGGGATTTACCCCACGACAGAGCTGTAGTTAGACGCCATTTGGAACAAGTTGAACATCGGCTGTGATTTTTCAAATATTCCTTCATAGTTTGTAAAATATCATCCTGTTTCTCCTTTTTCGTGTAACGCAATGCTTCCCATTCTTCATCAGATATTTCACCATAAATGGATTGTTCTTCTGCAATCAACTTTGAAATTGATAAGACAAATGCCATGGAAATTTCTTGCAGGGTGCAATTCAATGAAGTCTGCAAGAAAGCAAAATTAATTATTCATAAATTAAAAATAATAAAACAAAGCGATGACTACCTCACAACTGGGCAATGTTTCGTTGAGAACAAAAGCTATGTTGGCACCTTCTGCTAAATTTTGCGTCACAGCCATTGCGTCGAAATTTTCCGTATTTTCTTCCAAAACGAAAAACAACCATTGATTGTTAACATGATACATATCCATATTATCGGCCGTCTCTATTATGTCCTCATAGAATTTAGAGAACACAATAAATTGATTCGATTCTCGTGGGTGTCGTTGAAATGGCAAGAGAGCTTCCCGAATTGCTTGACGTTTCCGCTGAGAACGCAGACGTTCATTGATGCTATACAAATACAGAGAAATGGGTACAACATTATTCTTGGTACTCTCATGAACCACGGACTCGACCAATTTGGTATTTTCATTGACCAGATTTTCATCCATGATCACAACAGCAGTTTTCCATGGTAATATATTCTGCACCTTGGCATCCAATATCATTTGAGGAAATTCCTCACCACGCCCCACCAGTGGTATCTTATGAAGGAAAATATTTACATTCATTATTTTACTCATTTAATATTTTAATCCTTGTTTACCATTAATGCCTGGTCGAGCGGTAATCGAGGACAATCAGCATCTGTTATAGCTATTAGGAGTACTGAATTCGCTCTGGTGGATTTGAAAAATTTCATGGTATTCTCACAATCCATTACGGTCATAGCAGCTAAGAAATCTGTAAAAGAGAAATTTTAAAAACAATTATTGAATTGTTATTTGTAAGTACCAGCAGTAAAGTTGCCGGAGATTTTAGAAATTTATTTATAATTTAAGTTGGCAAAAAAAAAAAATAACATTTTTAATTTTCGTATGAGGATATCTGATTAATTAGGGTAGTAGATAAGGATATGGGTCTGAAATGTACACGAAACAGTACGATTTTCCAGAAGACCGTCTAGGCACCAATGGCACATGCAGGGTGAAATAACAATAACTGCAACAATGTCAAACGCTATATTTTTTACATTTTTTTTTAACTTTAGTGAATGAAAGCAAAAAATATCGGAAATAGCAAATCAAATTTTAGAATAAGTTTAGATTTGTTCGAATTGATCACCCTTGGCATGAATTATGGCCTTCAAATGACCAATGAAACCGTCACACGCTGCCCGAATGTTGCTCTGCTGTATTTTGGCCCATTCCCGGCGAAGCGCTTGCTTGAGGTGATCGCCACTTTGGTATTTTTTAGTGCCAACATTGCTTTCCAAAAAACTCCAGACACAATAGTCCGACGGAATGGTATTCAGAGATATTGGTGGCCATTGTGCGCTGGAAATGAAGCGAGGAACCTAATTTTGTAACCATTCTTGCTGAGTGCGATGGTGCTAAGTCCTGTTGAAATATCCATTGATCTTCCTGGGGCTGAAACCGTCAATGTGTTGGTTTGTAGTTGAGAAGAGATTTTAGAAATTTATGTCACAATTGTATGAACTTTTTTACCATTTTAACTTGGCAAAAAAATTCAGTTTTTAAATTTCGTATGAGGATCTCTGATTGATTAGGGTAGTAGATAAGGATATGAGTCTGAAATGTACACGAAACTGTACGATTTTCCAGAAGATCGTCTAGGCTCCAATGGCACATGCAGGGTGAAATAACAAAAACTGCAACAATGTCAAACGCCATATCTTTTACATTTTTTTTTATTTTTTTTGAATGAAAGCAAAAAATGTCGGAAATAGCAAATAAAATTTTAGAATTAGTTTAGATTTGTTCGAATTGGTCACCTTTGCCATAAATTATGGCTCTAAACGACCAATGAAACCGTCATATTTGACCCATTCCCGGCGAAGCGCTTGCTTGAGGTGATCGCCACTTTGGTATTTTTTAATGCCAACCTTGCTTTGCAAAATACTCCAGACACAATAGTCCAACGGATTGGTATCCGGAGATTTTGGTGGCCATTGTGCGCTGGAAATGAAGCGAGGAACCTCATTTTGTAACCATTCTTGCTGAGTGCGATGGTGCTGAATCCTGTTGAAATATCCAATGTCTGCGACCGAGATGTTTACGTGCCCAAGGCTTTAATACACCCTTCAGAATATTTTCGCGATAACATTCTGCATTTATTCTGATGCCACGGTCGATTCATACGAGCGGCGAGCGACCATCGGCAGTTGTGGCGGCCCACACCATCACCATGGCCGGCGCTTGAGTTCTGGTGGCCAACCGAAGGTGCATATTTTCAGCTGACCTCCTTTGGCAAGTAAACACGATAATTTTGTTTGTTTACAAACTGCTGAACAACAAATGTTTTCTCATCGGAGAAAACCAAATTCGGCAGTTCATCAATTACGGTCAAGCGAAGCAATTCTTTAGCTCTTTGAGTCTATTTCTTTCTGCTGCGGTGTAAGTTCTTGCACTTTTTGGAATTTCAATGGCTTTAACCCGAGCTAATTTTTATACCCTCCAGCATACTATGGAGGGTATATTAATTTTGTCATTCCGTTTGTAACTCCTCGAAATACTCATGTCAGACCCAACAAAGTAGTATATTCTTGATCAGCGTAAAATTCTAAGACGATTTAGCCATGTCCGTCTGTCTGTCTGTCTGTTGTAATCATGCTATCTTTCGAACAAATTGAGATAGAAGGCTAAAATTTTGTACACATGTATATTTTGCCAGTAGGCAGGTTATGTTCGTAAATGGGCCATGTAGGCCCAAGTTATCATATAGCCCCCATATAACGGTACCTCCCGAAATTCGGTATTTTGATGATTTTAGCGACATTATTCACCGGAATTGTTTCAAATTTGGTATTTGAAGTTCGAAATGGATACTACAGCCTAAGACAGAAAATTGTCTGTGCAGGTCCACGACTTCGTGTAGCCCCCATATAACGCTACCTCCCTATATTCGGTATTTTGATGATTTTAGCGAATTTGGTATTTTAGATTCGTAATGGATATTTAAGCATATGCCAAAAAATTGTCTGTGCAGGTCCACGTCTTCGTATAGCCCCCATATAACGGTACCTACCAAAATTCTGTATTTTGATGATTTTAGCGTCATTGTTTAACGGAATTGTTTCAAATTACGTATTTAGAGTTCGTAATGGAAACTACAGTCTGTGACATAAAATTGTCTATGTAGGTACAGGTCTGCGTATAGGCCCCATATATCACTACCTCCCTATATTCGGTTAGTACAATACCCATTTTTTGAGGTGTCGTATTTGACGTTCGTAATGGATGCTATAGCCTGAGACAGAAAATTATTTCGAATTTGAATATAGTAATGGCTTATGACAAACAAGGTCTATGTAGGTCCACGTCGTATAGACCCCAATATAACGGCTATATTCGGTATTTTTAAAATTGTAACAGAATTTTTTAAGGACTTTATTTTTTGAAAATTTCCAATTTCGTTCCAAATGGTGGAGGGTATTCAAAGTTCGGCCCGGCCGAACTTATTGCTTTTTAACTTGTTAAATATTGTTTAGGACTTTAAGAGCCATTAACGTGAATATTTAATAATATTCTTCTATAGGCGAGTTATTTACGTGAGTATTTTTAACAATGTATTTCCAGATACTGTCGGAGTTATTAACGAGAATATTTCCACAATGTTTTTCGAAGAACTTTCAAAGTCGTTAACGTAAGGCTTTAAAATTTTGCACAAGCACTGATGTTATTCCAAAGATATTTGACATTGAAAATATAAAATATTGCTCTACGTTTAAGAATATCCTCCATACTGGAGGTTTTGATCTCAATTTCCAGTAGCCTATACCTTATCTGTTGTGGATCCTATATAACGGTACCTTTTAATTTACGTTTTTTTTTTTGAGGTGTCGGTTTTCTATAGTCAGTTTTACTCCTAGGACTTTTTGGTATAGCCTAGATTTTTTGTTTATTTAAAAAGGTTTTGCCTCGCGAATTTCCAACTAAATCAACTGTAATATGTAATTTCCAAAAAATAAAATCCGTTAAAAATTCTGCTTATACGACGACGTGGGCCTGCATAGCCAACTTTTGTCATAAGTTATTACAAAACTTGAAGAAAAATCTGTTTATAATGTAGCTAAAATCATCAAAATACCGAATTAGGGGAGTGCCGTTATATGGGGGCTACACGAAGACGTGGACCTGCACAGGCAATTTTCTGGCATGGGCTGAAGTATCCATTACGAACTTCACATGCAAAATTTGAAACAATCCCGGTAAATAATGTCGCTAAAATCATCAAAATACCGAATATCGGGGGTACGGTATATGGGGGCTATACGAAGACGTGGACCTGCACAGATAATTTTCTGTCTTAGGCTGTAGTATCCATTACGAACTTCAAATACCAAATTTGAAACAATTCCGGTGAATAATGTCGCTAAAATCATCAAAATACCGAATAAAGGGGGGTACCGTTATATGGGGGATATACGAAGACGTGGACCTATATGGCCCATTTTCTGTTTTATGCTGCAGTATCAATTACGAACTTCAAATACCAAATATGAAACGATTTCGGTAAACAATGTCGCTAAAATCATCAAAATACCGAATATCGGGGGGTACCGTTATATGGGGGCTACACGAAGACGTGGACCTGCACAGATAATTTTCTGTCTTAGGCTGTAGTATCCATTACGAACTTCAAATACCAAATTTGAAACAATTCCGGTGAATAATGTCGCTAAAATCATCAAAATACCGAATATCGGGAGGTACCGTTATATGGGGGCTATATGATAACTTGGGCCTACATGGCCCATTTACGAACTTAACCTCCTACTGGCAAAATATACATGTGTGCAAAATTTTAGCCTTCTATCTCAATTTGTTCGATAGATAGCGTGATTACAACAGACAGACGGACAGACAGACAGACAGACGGACATGGCTAAATCGTCTTAGAATTTTACGCTGATCAAGAATATATATACTTTGTTGGGTCTGACATGAGTATTTCGAGGAGTTACAAACGGAATGACAAAATTAATATACCCTCCATAGTATGGTGGAGGGTATAAAAAGGGCTATTTTTAGATTGTCCTTCTTTCTCCCGAACAGTCACTCTTATAACATCGCCATAGGTTTTCAAACTTACCCTTTTTCAAACGAATACCACTCCATGAAAAATATTTCACATTTAGACCACCATTTTTGAGATTTTCACGTATCGTATCGCTCAGAATCTTTTGAAAATGCGATAATATATTGACATTTTGTTGTTGCATATAATCCTGGTCGACAACAACAGCCAGCGTGGCATTTGCACTGATGAACGAGGAATAATCATTGTATTCCTGGGCAAGGGACAGAGTTACACACACGAGATAACAACCGGCGAATATTCCGAATTTCATTGTAACGTCTTGAGAGGTTCGAATGCGACTGAATTGACTATCACAGCACTGAAATGGTGAAATATCGATGAAATCCTTGTTTTTGTTTTGTGTGTTGAATTTTCAATTTTGCGTGTGAAGAGTTCAAGGAAGGATATAATGAAAAATTCAACAACAACAACAACAACAACAACAACAAATGACATACATTGTTTTTATAGATTCATTGACCACAAATCCAAATCCAAATTGAAAGTGAAAGCCAGTCGTCACATCCATGAGAGTAGAAAATCCTAGGAAATAAAAAAATGCGATGTCTGCTTGCACGAAAAGTTAAGGAAGGGAAGGGGGACAACCACTACAAAATTTTGTCTGATTGACATATTGCGGTTAAAATTCGATATTGTGGTAGTTGTTGAAACGCTAATGGGATGCAGGTGTTGTTGTTTCGTTTTTGTCTCTGCGGTTTTTTGTATTATTTCCAACGCTTTTCGGTGACCATTGTCGCTGGCCGTTTATTGCCACATTCTAAACTAATTATATGGGGTTTTTTGATTCCTATCCGAAGTCACAAGTGTGAACATATAATAAAATTAGTTTTATTGGCCCGGCAGGTGACAATTGCCATGGTTTAGTTTTAAAATGTTTTGTGTTAACATACTGGACCTATGAAGATTAACTTAATCGATTTCGCAAAAGGAAACGATATGCAAACAATTGTGGTAATACAATTTAGAAAAGGATGTTTAATTTTAATAATCAATCAAAGAGAGTCGTCACTGGTTTAGCTTTTTTATCTCAAGATGACCATTAAAAGCTCTCCAAAAATGAGAAGTCTAATAAATGTTTTCCACTTAAAGAAAACCAATTAATGGGTTTTTTTACAAAAGGACTGCTAGAGATTTCCATTTACGGAATAACATGTGATAAGTCTTCTACCTAAAAAAGAATTACCCAAGGTTTTCTTTCGATAGGAGACCTGTGAAAGACGATGTGTGAAAGTGTTTACATCTAAAGAAGACTTGTAACAGCTCTTCCAAATATTGAATAGCAAGAAAAAACATCAAGAGAAGTCTTCTATTTTAAGACTTGAGTCGTAGTCAGCATATTTGCGTAAAGTATCGAGTTCAAAAAAACATAGACAACATAGCCAAACGCCATAATTTTTACATTTTTATACCCTACACCACAAGGTGGTCAGGGTATTATGTCTTTGTGCATTTGTTTGTAACAGGCAAAAGGAAACGAGATAGACCTATAGTTCCTTTTGCTGATCTGCATAGAATCACACTCTGAGTGTCCGTCCGTCTGTCCATGCATTTTTGTAAACAAAGTACAGTTTGCATTTATTGCCCCATCCAGATGAAATTTTGCACAAATCATTTGTTTGGCCCAAGGACGAACCCTATTGAAATTGGAGATAATCGGTCAAATTTTAGATATAGCTCCCATATATATCTTCGTCCGATTTGCCTTTTATTGTACACCAAACGTGTAATATCAGTACGAATAGTATGGAATTTTGCAGATTGGACCTATTTTCAGGTCCAGGTGTGCCAAATTTGATCGAAATCGGTTCAGATATAGCTATAGCTCCCATATATATTGTTCATCCGATTTGTTATTTTTGTCCTCCGCAGCCGTAATATGCACTCTGTAACAACAATATTTGGGGAAATATATCAAATACATGTTAGAAATACATTTTCTAAATTTTATCGAGTTCGGTCCAGATTTGGATATAGCTCCCATATATAACTTCGTCCGATTTACCATTTATTGTGCACCAAACGTCTAATATTTGCCCAAATTGGATGAAATTTGGCACTTACGACCGAATTGAGTCTAGAAGCTAGTATGTCAAATTTGGTGAAGATTGGTTCAGATATAGCTATAGCTCCAATATATACTGTTCATCCGATTTGTTATATTTGTTAATCACAGCCGTAATATGCAGTCCGTAACAACGATATTCAAGGAAATATATCAAATACAGCTCAGAAATATCTTTGCCAAAGTTTATGGAGATCGTTTCCGATCAAATTTTATCAAATTTTAGAATAAGTTTAGATTTGTTCGAATTGGTCATCTTTGGCACGAATTATGGCCTTCAAACAGCCAATGAAACCGTTACACGGTATTTTGGCCCATTCCCGGCGAAGCACTTGCTTGAGGTGATCGACACTTTGGTTTTTTTTTTATTGCCAACCTTGCTTTCCAAAATACTCCCGACACAATAGTCCAACGGATTGGTATCCGGATATTTTGATGGCTATTGTGCGCTGGAAATGAAGCGAGGAACCTCATTTTGCATCCATTCTTGGGTGGCGCGTGCTGAGTGCGATGGTGATGAGTCTGTTGGAATGTCCAAGGGTGCCCAAGGCTTTAATACACCCTCCAAAATATTTTCGGTATAACATTCGACATTTATTCTGATGCCACGGTCGATTAATACGAGCGGAGAGCGACCATCGGCTATTATGGCGGCCTACACCATTTTGTTTTGTTTACAAACCGAAAACCAAATTCGGCCGTTCATCACTTTCGGTTAAGCGAAGCAACTCTTTAGCTCTTTTGAATCTATTTTCTTTCCGTTTCTTGGAATTTCAATGGCTTTACCCCGAGCTCATTTTTCAATATTTTTCGAATGGAACATTGCAATATGTTCAGCTCACGAGCCATTTTCGGCCACTGCGTCTTTAGATCAAGTCGCTTCATTACTTTTCGAACCATTTCAGCTGATGTTGCTGTTTTCTTCCGTCCACGTCCTTGATGTCGGGCTACGCTACCAGTATCACGGTAACGAGCGATGGTATGAGACACAAGAGATTTATTCACAGTTAAATGCTGGAGTGCTCTAACGATAGCCACTTGTGATAATATAAAGAAATCACACTATCACGCTTGAAATCCATCACGAATAACTTTTTTTTCTGGAAAATTCTCACCAAAATGCTTTTGTACACTTGTAAACAATATAATTAGCTATCACTGTCGGACGAGTGGCTCCGAAATGACAGCTGTCTGAAGTTGGTTGCAGTTTTTTCATCTCACCCTGTAGTTACTACTTCCGACACACCATGCACTCAGCAACTTTTACGATGTTCGTAAAATGAACGTAAACGTGTATATAAGTGAAAAATATGGTATTTGGTTTGTTAAAAGTATCTCCATATTTATCTTTAGTATCTATTGATAGAATCATCCGGGGTAAAGAAAGATAGGTCAGAGACCAGTATACAATCTTCCCAGTGTTAAGAAAAGGACCACAGCCATTTTCGCATAATGAAGAGTATATTGAAGCATGATAAGGCTTCATTTCTAGTGTTTATGTCATTACGACCCGCAAAGAAGTGATGATGATTCCACTTCATTTGACTGAAAACAACTGCAGTTTTTATTTTGTATCATTGACTTTCATGGCCTACTTTCGTAACATTGCCCATTGTCATTAATTCAGTTCAATTGCTTTTTACGTTTTTCCATTATTTGTTTAAAATATCATTTAATTGTAATTCTTCCATTTCATTGTAATTAATTCCATTAGTAAAGAAAATCACCCATAGACATTTTCCACGTGAGAGAATTGCAGGATGCAATAACATTTTTGGAAAATCGAAAATGAATGTATGGAAGTATAAATAGGCCACATGACCTTCTTAAGAGTAAACATAATTTTGTTTTTCCTTTTGAAAATTGAAAATAAGAATAATTTAAAAAAAATAGCAACTGCAAAGCTACGTAAAGGAGATTTTTGGCGGGAAAAAAATCAGACTATGACACTTATTTTTCCATCAGCCATATTACAGGGTATAAAGTACTACTACGACTGGTCCCTAATGTCAGCTCGGTTTTGACATTTTTGTAGTAATCACATGCGAAATACACGTCAATAGACAATATTACTCTAAACTGATCCAGAACGCGGAATTTTATTTGACCAATAATCGGTCGGTGACTTCGGTACAACGTAAATGTCGTCGCAGATTTCCTGGCCGTCCAATGCCTACTGGTGAAACCATGCGACGTTTAGCCGCTCGCCTCG
Organism: Musca domestica; assembly: GCF_030504385.1. Lineage (NCBI taxonomy): Eukaryota > Metazoa > Arthropoda > Insecta > Diptera > Muscidae > Musca > Musca domestica. Next base: position 4,649,312 of record NW_026712344.1, on the reverse strand, counting down.
AAGAGGCTGACACTACAAAAGATGCTGCTAGGCGTGGCAGACACCGGAGTATCCGCAGAGAATATTGCTACTGTGGCCAAGGATGTCATGGAAGCGCCGTCAGACGACGTGTCATGCATATGGGTATCAGTCGACGGTCTTTACAGTGAATTTTGGTACTAGATTTGAAGATGGGTCCATACAAAGTCCAGATGGTGCATCAGCTATTAGCTCCTGACCGCTAATCGCGTCTAACAAACGCTTAAGCCATCCTTAAGCAAAGATGAGTTTTTATCAAAAACAATGATGAGTGATCAGGCCTATTTCCATTTTAGCGGGTAGTTATATAATCAAAACTTACGCTTCTGGGGCACTAAGAGCCACTACACCCGTTCAAACTCACTGTGTGGTATGTTGTTTTCGCTGGAGGAGTCATCGAAAATGTTTTTCGAACAGTGTGGCTTGTTTGTTCGGGATACCGTAGTATTTTGTTGTTGCAAAATGGTCATGCTACTTCGTTCAGGTTGAACGAAAGCATAACAAGTGGAGAAAGATGAAAATGTTTATAAGTGCGGTTGTAAGATTTAGAAGACTTTCCAAAAGAATTTTAGTTTTATATAATTCTTTGGTTCCTCTTCTATTGAGCTTACGATCTCGTCACTTGGGTAAAAAATGTTTTTTGTCATAGAAGTTATTTTTAAAATAACTTCTGGGGAGAATATCCCAGACAAAAACAAGGGAACTGATGAGGATTGGTGGCTCTTTCCGAAACCTAGGTATTCCCTGCCTTACCCCCTGGTAAACATTACCATCGTTCTCCACTAATAAACAAACGTTGTTTTTATAAAAACAACAATAAAGGGATAAGCCTGACCATTTTGCAACAACAAAATGTTTTTCTTCGAAGACGTCAAGGGCCAAAGGTTACTGTGAATGATGAGCGTTACAAAGCTATGATCAACAACTTCTTTTTGCCTCAAATTGATGAGTTGGGATTGGAAAACTTATGGTTCCAACAGGACGGTACAACGGCACACACTACACGTGCCATGCCAATTTGCACTAGCCAGCAAGATCGCCTCTGACTTCTTTTTGTGAGGTTTTTTGAAGTCGTGGGTTTATGTCGACAAGCCTCTGACTCTTTCAGCTCTTAAAGGCAATAACCGTCAAGAATATGAGAACCTATCGCCGGAAGTTTTGGCCAAAGTGATGGAAAATGTCATAAAAAGGGGCTCAAATGACAATAAACTGTGGCGGCGGCCATTTGTACAGGGCGAAATAAAAAAAACTGCAACAAAGTCAAAAGCCATAATTTTTACATTTTTTTTTTTAATTTTATTGAATGAAAGCAAAAAATGTTGGAAATAGCATCAAATTTTAGAACAAGTTTAGATTTGTTCGAATTGGTCACATTTGACACGAGGTATGGCCTTCAAACAGCCAATGAAACCGTCACACGCTGCCCGAATGTTGTTCTGCGATATTTTGGCTCATTCCCGGCAAAGCGCTAGCTTAATGTGATCGAGACTTTGGTATTTTTTAGTCCCAACCTTGCTTTCCAAAATACTCCAGACACAATAGTCCAACGGATTGGTATCCGGAGATTTTGATGGCCATTGTGAGCTGGAAATGAAGCGAGGAATCTCATTTTTTAACCATTCTTGGGTGGCGCGTGCTGAGTCCTGTTGGAATGTCCAAGGTCTGCTGCCAAAATGTTTGCGTGGGCAAGGCTTTAATACACCCTCCAGAATATTTTCGGAATAATATTAGCCATTTATTCTGATACCACGGTCGATTAATACGAGCGGAGGGCGACCATCGACTGTTAAGGCGTTCTGGTGGCCAACCGAATGTGCACATTTTCAGCTGACCTCTTTGGCAGGTAAACACGATCATTTTGTTTGTTTACAAACTGCTGGATAACGGAGAAAACTAAATTCGGCAGTTTACCACTTTCGGCCAAGCGAAGCAATTCTTGGGCTCTTTTGAGTCTATTTCCTATCCGTTGCGGTGTAGGTTCTTGCACTTTTTGAAATATCAATGGCTTTACCCCGAGCTCATTTTTTAATATTTGCCGAATAGAATATTGCGATATGTTCAGCTCACGAGCCACAGCGACGCGAGTTTCGATCAAGTCGCTTCATTGTTTTTCGAACCATTTCTGCTTATGTTGCTGTTTTCTTCCGTCCTCTTTCTTGACGTTGGGCTACTCTACCAGTATCACAGTAACGAGCGATGGTACGAGAGACAAAAGATTTCTTCACATTTAAATGCTGGAGTGCTCTAATGATAGGCATCTGTGGTTTTCCAGCCAAATATAAAGAAATCACACTATCACGCTTGAATTCTATCACGAATAATTTTTTTTCTGGAAAATTCTCACCAAATTCTCACGGAGGGTATACATCTGTCGGCAAAACCGAGTGATACTTTTTTACTTGTTTTCTTAGCTTTTCAAAATTAAAACGAAAGTCTGTTTACTCTTAATAAGGTCATGTTGTATGTTCATATTTACGTACACTTGTTTTCGATTTTCCAGGTTGTGTTACTGCATCCTGTAAAAATGTCAATTCTCTCATGTGGAAAATGTCTATGGGTGATTTTCTTTACTAATGAAATTAATTACAATGAAATGAAAGAATTGTATTTAAACAATAATGGAAGAACTTAAAACGCAACTGACCGAAATAATGACAATGGACAATGTTACGAAAGTAGGCCATGGAAGTCAATGATACAAATTAAAGTTGTCGTTTTTTTTTCAATTAATAGTTGTAATTGTAGAGGAATGAAAATGTGGCCCACTTATAAGGAGACACAAAAGCTCACTACTTTGAAGCGAATGGTAATGACGTGAATACTAGAGGTGGGCCTTCATTTTATTGTATTTTATTTTATACTTAACTATAGTCTTCGAGTATGAGAAAAGAGATGTAGCCCTATTTTTTATTCACCAGTAGTGGAATTCTCTAACTCATTTTTGACAAATGCGAAAAAGTCGGTTAAAAATGATTTTAATTCCGGTAATTAACGAAATTTGTCGGTATGTTAGCGACGAAATCAACGCAGTCGATAAGACCTACCCAAAGATACCAATGTTGTCAACTTTAACTTCTATTTTATCGGTCGGTAATTCAAAAAATGAGTAAGAGAATCGCACTACAGGGATGATTCCATCATTATAGGTCAAATGTTTTTGTTGAAATCATAGAAAGATACTTGTGACCTCACAGCTCCATATATTTTTTACTTTACTCCAATACTATTTTTTCCACCTATAGATACTCACTTTTTCCCTCAACATTTTCTCTCCATTATAAAACTCTTCATTGAAGCTGGGTTATAAGTCTTCATATTAGCCGTTTTGTCTACTATTTATGAGACGTTGAGCTGTGTCGCCATAACAAGTATACGAGAGTGGTTCGGAAACTGCTTAGCCTATTAATGAAAGAGAATAGTTAGTTTTTCAAAAATGTATTTTTATACCCTACAACACTATGTGTTGGGGTTTGATTGGGCCAAAAATAATGTAACACTACGAAATATTGATTTCCCACATAGGAAAGTATATATGGATCTTCCTATCTCGCCGAGCTGAGTCGATCTAGCTATGTATGTCCGTCCGTCCGTCTGTCCATGTTAATTTGTAATCACTCTACAGGTCGCAATTATGGCTCGATCTTCACGAAATTAAAAATGGAGGTGGGATTAAGGTCAGAATAGAACCCTTTTTCTTTTGAAGATAATCGCATAATATTTAGGGGTTGAAATGAACCAAAAACTGAAAATATTCCTGATTTTACAGTTGCTCTACAGGTCACAATTATAGACCAATCGAAGCGGAAGTTAGCATGAGGCTAGAGCTTAGGGCTGGCCAGAAGCCTTCCAATTTTGATGGTCATCGGGTAATATTTAGTGGGTGAAATAGACCATAACATTTTTGTTAAATAAAAGTCAAATTTTCCATTAAACCGCGAATATTTTTAATCCCGGCAAAATCACAAATAAAAGAACAGACCAATTCTGACCATTACGTAGATGCCGATTGTAAAAATATCGAAATATATACAATGTGTGTATACAAAGGAAGGGGATTTTAGCTAGAATGATTATATCTCAAGAATGGCTGAACCGATTTTGACAAATTTTGTCAATTCAGAATGCCCTCTTCGCATTAAAAAATAAAATCTAAAAAAATCGCATAAAAGATGCCAATAATGATGTTAATTTAGAATTTGTAGTATTTTTTGACATTTTTTTATTTTTTTAAATTTTTAATCGCATGCGATTTTTTCAATTTGACTTATAATATTGAAATATACATTTTGTAATATTTGTTCACCTTACAACACAGGTTTGGATAATATATACAGATTGCAATTATCGTCCGATTCTCACGAAAATTTTCAAAAAGGGTAGGGTTAGGTTCACAAGGGCTAGACCTATTATTTTCTAAGATGTCCACACTATATTTAGGGGTTGAAATGGACCAACAACTAAAATTTTTTTTTTGATTTTGTAGCCATTGTAAAGGTCACAAATATAAACCAAAGGACACGAATTCTCGCATGAAGTTAGAGTTTAAGACACCGGGTAGAATGGACCACTACTTATGTGGGAAGAAATACCAACATTTCCATCCTTCCGAAACACTGAAAATAACTTGCAGGCAATATTCAAAATACACAAAAAGGCGAATTTCTGGCTTTGTTATGCTGATTTCATTGACGAATATAGCCAATTATCGTAGACAAGCAAATCATATAGGTGAGTCTAAACTTAGAGACACAGATGGGCCTCTTGCTTTTAGAAAAAAATCCTGATCACACAATTGAAGCCAATTGACACGCCTGAGAAGAGAGTTAATGACAGGGAAAAGTTCTAGCATTTTGGATGACCATTAGATTATATTTAGCTGCAAAATGGAGCGCAACGACTAACAGCACGACGGAGTGCGTAAATATTGGGCAAATGTCCCTAGTCAAAATACTAAGGGTAATATCTGGGCAGTGTTCCGTGACGTAATTTCAAAAGCGAAATCTTCCAAAATGGATTTGGACATAAGGGTGCTTCTAACATGTTGTAGTGTTGTAGGGTATCACATAGTCGGCCCCGCACGACTATAGCCTTTGCTTACTTATTTAATATAATCTCCCGAAACTTCAATACACTTAGTCTAGCGCTTTTCTAGTATGTATATCCCTTGATTAAAGTAGTTTTCTTCAAGGTCTTCAAAATAGTGGTTTACAACTGTAATTGCATGTTCATTTAAAGTTAAACGCTTGCCAGCAAGATTTTTTTTAGATTTGGTAACCAGTGAAAGTCAACGGGAGCAAAATCAGGAAAATAAGGTGGTTGGCCAAGCAATCAGTACTTGGCCCTTAAAATCCTTAAGGAATATTCTTGAACAGCCATGAGAATGATTGAACAATAATTAATGCCTTAAGAAATATTATGGAAAATCCACATATATGGCCTGGCTCCTCTGAAGTTTATTAAAAAGTTATTAAAAGTCCACCATTTTGTTTCATCTAGAAAATGTTGTTAAAAATTCCTCGATTTTGGTTTGAAATTAGGTTTCAAAAAATGATCGCTCTTAAACTACTAAAAATGTATTGTTCGAAAATCCGCTGGTTTGCGGCCAAAATGTTAAAATACCCTCCAGAATATTTTCGCATTTTTTTCTGATGCCACGGTCGAGACCATCGGCTGTTATGGCGGCCAACACCATCACCATGGCCGGCGCTTGAGTTCTGGTGGCCTTTGGCGAGTAGACACGATAATTTCGTTTGTTTACAAACTGCTGGACAACGAATGTTTTCTCATCATTGAAAACCAAATTCGGCAGTTCACCACTTTCGGCCAAACGAAGCAACTCTTAAGCTATTTTGAGTCTATTTTCTTTCTGTTGCGGTGTAAGTTCTTGTATTTTTTGGAATTTTAATGACTTTACCCCGAGGTCATTTTTCAATATTTGGCGAATGGAATATTGCGATATGTTCAGCTCACGAGTCATTTTTCGACCACTGCGATGCGGGTTTCGATCAAGTTGCTTCTTTACTTTTCGAAAAATTTCTGCTGATGTTGCTATTTTCTTCCGTCCATTTCCTTGACGTCGGGCTATGCTACCGGTATCACGGTAAGGAGCGATGGTACGAGACACAAAAGATTTATTCACTTTTAAATGCTGGAGTGCTCTAACGATATTTACTTGTCGTTTTCCAGCCAAATATAAAGAAATCACACTATCACGCATGAATACCATTACGAATAACTTTTTTTCTGGAAAATTCTCACCAAAATGCTTCTGTACGCTTGTAAACAATGTAATGGGCTGTCACTGGAATAATTTTAACAGCTGTAGGACGAGTGACTTAGAAATGACAGCAGTCTGAAGTTGGTTGTAGTTTTTTTTATCTCAGTCTGTACATCAAATATATTTTCATTGTATATATTTTTTACGAGTGGATCCCATCTAAATATGGGTGTAATATAGTAAAGCGGCCGATTTTTGTCCTTTGCTGACTGGTCCCAATTAAATATACAAAATCTAAATATATTTTCTTCCCATGAGGTCCTCTGCAATTTAGATATTCTGTATGCCCGCAAATAAAAATTGCTACCAATAAAATATGGAAATTTCCTCACAACTTTATAATATTAACGACCATGTTAATTAAATATTGAAAGTACTTTATTCCAATAACAAACAGCTGTTCCTGAACATAGTTTTATGCATTATTAAAAAATTTAGATTTTCAATGAATAAATATCATCATATTGGTCAAATGTATTCCTTCAACTTTCTACGCACGTTTCCACCAACCCTACCCCCTTTTTTCCTTTTCTATTGAAATGTGCCAAAAGCCGACATTTCCCCCCAATCAGTTTAAATTATGCCATATTCAATAAGCAACATACTGACCAACTACAATGCTAGCCCGTAATCGCAGAACATTTTTTTTTAAAGTACGGTTCATGTATTGGTCACAGCAACAACAGTAGCAACAATGAAAAGAAATCATAAATGTTATGAAGATATAAAAAACGGAGACTACATAAGAACGCAACGCAACTGAACTGAACTAAAAAAATCATTCGGTCGAACGACCAAAGTTTCACTTATGGATGGATATGCAAAGTTGCAAAATTAAAATGATAGCGGCAAATGTAGGAAATATTGGCAAAATGCTTATGCAGCAGCATAACGCAACGATATCACTTCGTATGGCATATAATACAAAGAAAAACTTGGTAACTTTATGAAGACACCATTGTAACATAGAACAACTAACGTGCCGAGGCATTAGGGATATCAATTCGTTTTTCTACAAGATACCTGTTTTAATGATTTTGAAATCTTCTTATGGGCGAAAAGACCAGAAAATCGTCCTATAAAGACCTTCTTCTTATAGAATACCAGGAGGAGGAGGAGGATGATGGTTTTATTTCGAAGATCACTTAGTCTTCTTATAGAAGAGCTCAAGGTCTTTTTCTAGAACAGTCTTCCAAAAGTTTTTCTAATAGACGACTAGAAGGTTTGCCTAGGGAAAAACCAACATGTCTTCCTGAAGAAGGATCGAGGGTCTTTCTATAGAACACCAGAAGTTTTTCCTATGAAACACAAGTAGGTCTTATAGAAGACCCGAAAGTCATTTTATAAAAAATGTGAATTCTTATGAAAGACCCAAAAATATTATTAGTCTTATAGAAGATGCGAAGGTTTCCGTATAGAAGACGTGAAGGTCTTCTAAAAATAGGAATAGAAAACAAGTTAAAAAGCAGTAAGTTCGGCTGGGCCGAACTTTGAATACCCTCCACCATTTGGAACGTATTTGGAAATTTTCAAAAAATAAAATCCTTAAAACATTCTGTTAAAATTTTAAAAATACCGAATATAGCCGAATATATTGGGGTCTATACGACGTGGACCTACATAGGCATTGTTTGCCATTAGCCATTACCATATTCAAATTCTAAACTTGAAATAAACGGTGAATAATGTAGCTAAAATCATCAAAATATCGTATATAGGGAGGTACCGTTATATCGGAGCTGTGCGAAGACCTGGCCCAGCATAGACAATTTTCTGTCGCAGGCTAAAGCATCCATTACTAACGTCAAATACTATATCTTAAACAATTTCGGTGGGTATTGTACCTAAACTCGTAAAAATACCGAATATAGGGAGGTATTGATATATGGGGCCTTTACGAAGACCTGGACCTGCATAGGCAAATTTCTGTCACAGACTGTAGTTCCCATTACGAACTCTTAATACGTAAATTAAAACAATTCCGGTGAATAATGACGCTAAAATCATCAAAATACCGAATTTTGGGAGGTACCGTTATATGGGGGCTATACGAAGACGTGGACCTGCACAGACAATTTTCTATCATAGGCTGTAGTATCCATTACGAATCTTAAATACCAAATTTGAAACAATTCCGGTTAAATAATGTCGCTAAAATCATCAAAATACCGAATATAGTTAGGTACCGATATATAGGGGCTATACGAAGACGTTGACATGCACCGACAATTTTTTTCCTTATGCTGTAGTATTCATTACGAACTTCAAATACCAAATTTAAAACAATTCCGGTGAGTAATGTCGCAAAAATCATCACAATACCGAATATCGGGAGGTACCGTTATATAGGGGCTATACGAAGACGTGGACCTGCCCAGATAATTTTCTGTCATAGGGTGTAGTATCCATTTCGAACTTCAAATACCAAAGTTGAAACAATTCCCGTGAATAATGTCGCTAAAATCATCAAAATACCGAATATCGGAGGTACCGTTATATGGGGGCTATATGAAAACGTGTACCTACATGGCCCATTTACGAACTTAACCTGCCTACTGGAAAAATAAACACGTGTGCAAAATTTTAGCCTTCTATCTCAATTGGTTGGAAAGATAGCGTGATTACAACAGACAGACAGACGGACAGACAGACGAACAGACAGACAAACAGATAGACAGACGGACATGGCTAAATCGGCTTAGAATTTTACGCTGATCAAGAATATATATACTTTGTTGGGTCTGACATGAGTAGTTCGAGGAGTTACAAACGGAATGACAATGTTAATATACCCTCCATAGAATGGTGGAGGGTACAAAAAAACAGAAGGTCCTTTTACTGACGTAAAGGCATTCTTACAGGTAAGAAGAATACAAAACTAGGTAAGAAGAATACAAAACTATTGTGGAAGAACACAAAACAATTTGGTAGAAGAAGACCTCCAAGTCTGTATTTTACTAGGAGATGGGAAGGCCTTCTGTGAAATGAGCACCCTAATGTCTTATAGTTGTCTAGCAAATGTCGGATACTTCGTCAGCGAAAAGTCCAACTTAAAATTTTAGATTCAATAGTGTGTGTTAGGCCTTTTTGTACCCTCCACCATAGCATGGAGGGTATACTAAATGTGTCCTACCGTTTTTAACACCTCGAAATTACATTTTAGACCCCACAAATTATGTACATTTTTGATCAGCATGAAATTCTATATCGATTTAGTGATGTCTGTCGTCTATCCGTCTGTGGAAATCACTTTAGCTTCCAAAAGAAGTGAACTCGGTTGACAAAATTTTACTCTAATGTATACTATGTATGCAGGACTTTTGGTATTGAATATGGATCATGTAGGTCCACATTTTGGTATAGCGCCCATATAATGGTACCTCCCCATTTTCGATATTTTGGTAATTTAAGCGACATTTTTCACCGGAAATGTTTTAAATTTGGTATTTGAAGTTCGTAATGAATACTACAGTCTATGACAGAAGGTTCAGGCCTTCGAATAGCCCCCATATAATGGTACCTCCCTATATTCGGTATTTTGATGATTTTAGCTTCATTATTCACCGATTTTTTCTTTCAAGATTCGCATTTGAATATTGACAAAATGACAGAAGTGGTCTATGCAGGTCCACGTAAACGTATAGACCCTAATATAATGGCTAAATTCGGTATTTTTAAGATTTTAACATAATTTTGAACGGATATTATTTTTTTGGAAATTCCCAAATTCGTTCCAATTGGTGGAGGGTATTCAAAGTTCGGCCCTGCCGAACTTACAGCTTTTTTTGTTGGTACTTAAAATGTACAATTTGCTCCGTTTGACAAACATTTTTAATCCGAACTTCACACATCTTAAAATTTTTCAGACTATCAAGATTTTATATATTTTCGGAAAGAATAATTGAAACTAGTATACCTTTTACAACAAAAAGTTTTCAAAATAATTCATTTCTTTACGAAGGAGGAAATTAGTAAATCCATTTCACAATGAACCAATTTTAATGTCCAAAACTATTTCAACGTCTCCATACGTAAACCCCAAAAAGAAAACAGTGATCCTTATATCAATTTTCAGAGTTTAGGCTCTATATCTTCACCCAATACCAAATACAGTACCAATTATTCTAGACAGCAACTGTAATCCATGATTTATACTTTTTAGTACATTTCGTGCAAATCTAGTACACATTTACAAAACCACCTCCATATGTCAAGGCTATAGATAAACCGCGACCCTTGTACCAAATGTCGGATTTCTGTTCAAATAATACCAAATATAGAACTATTTAGTACTTTTCGTGAAAATCTAGTACACATTTCCGAAAACACCTCCATATCTAAATTCCAAATACCAAAAGATCTCAGTATCTAATTCCAGCCCTATTTCTTTTCCCAATACCAAATTCAGTACTTTTCGTACAACTATAGTACATATTTACAAAACCAAATACATATCTCATTTCCAGATACCAACAGTTCAATATCAAATTTGAGAATTATAGCCCTATTCCTTCACCCAATACCAAATATAGTACTATTTAGTACATTTCGTCCAACTAGAGTACACATTTCCAAAACCGCATCCATTAAGTTTCCAAAACCACATCCAGATTCCCAAAAAAAGAGCTCAACATCAAATTTGAGGATTTCAGCTCAATAATTTCACACAATAGCGATTTTAGTACTTTTCGCACAATTAAAGTGCACATTTCCGAAACCACCTCCATATGCCCGACAGAACTCAAGCGCCGCCCACGGTGATGATTTGGGCCGCCATAACCATCCGATGGTCGCTCTCTGCTCGTATTAATCAGAATAAATGCCGAATATTATAGCTAAAATATTCCGGAGGGTGTATTGAAGCCTTGGGCACGCAAAAATTTTGGCCGCACACCTTGGACATTCCAACAGGACTCAGCACCATCGAACTCAGCACGCGCCACCCAAGAATGGTTACAAAATGTGGGTCCTCGCTTCATTTCCAGTGCACAATGTCCACCAAAATCTCCGAAAACCATTCCACCGGACTATTGTATCTGAGGTATTTTGGAAAGCAAGGTTAGCACTAAAAAATTCCAAAGTGTGGATCACCTCAAGCCAGCGCTTCGCTGGAAATTGGCCAAAATACCGTAGAGCAACATTCGGGCAGCGTGTGACGGTTTCATTCGCTCCAAAGGTGACCAAATCAAACAAATCTAAACTTATTCCTGTGTAAAATGTCAAAATTCTGGCTTCAGCCGTTTCGTCTAGGCGTTGTTCATGTGTCAGTCAGTTATTTCACTACTCTTTTATAAATAGACAAAAAAGTCTTCAATTACTAGACAAGCCGGTAATAATTCCTCCCTTTTCTTCCAAATAACCTTTTTTTGTTTCTATAATTTTCCTGTATTGACATCCCTATTTAATTGGACTATATCCTTTATAGGTATTTAACGTTTTTTGTTGCATGCATACTGATACATATACTACATGTGAATGTGTGCCATATGTTCCGGATGTGATATTTTGCCTAATTTTTTTTCTTTTACTTATAAAGTATTTAAAGTCTTGCATTGAAGCTATGAGACTTAAAAATAGTTATAATGCACAGAGGCCTGCTAACGAATGTAAGGAGGGTAAGAGGTTTTAATATAAATCTTCTCTATTATAATTCCATTTGGACTCTAAAATAGATTCTCTAAATCGACGTGTCTTATATTCTATCAAAAGAACTTTCGACTCTGTCTTCTAAAGAATTTTTTTCTGTGAGCAGATCTTAAGGCCTTTTTGAGACAAAATATTTAGGTCTTATATCAGAAGGCTTTTACGAATTCCGATGACAGTTTGCTTTTTAAATTTCTAAAATTTTGGTTAGTGGCATTTTCCATTCCCCGAATTGCTCTTGCCCATGAAATTATGTGCACATTGTTTATGTTCCCACTTAGCATGTCGTATTTGAATGGATATGTCTACGTCGAATAAGTGTTCCATAAGTTGGAAGATTATAAAATCGTATGTTTTATGGAGAAGAAAAGTTTTGCACACTCTTTGCATTGATATTCCATGTGAATAACTTTTTTATAACGCTATTTATGGATGTATTTGTTTGCACAGGCTTTGTTGAAGTGTTGTTAGTGCTACTTGTTTCATTCGAAACATGAAATCTGATATGGGTGGCATTGAATTCAATGTTATGCTGTCTCGATTGGTTAAAATGGGGAATTGAAAATGACGAGATAATGATATAGAAGTTGATATTAAATTTATATTTTTACCTAAATTTGCAGGGATGAACCTAACCAAGGAATTGATTAAAGTTCGCTAAGAATTCATCAGTTAAAAATGTTCGCGCCCCCAAAGGTGGATTTTTAAAAAAATAATTTTTTTCGAGAAAAAATAGATTTATGGATTTTTGAAAGAATATCTCTTCAAAAATCAACAAATATGTGGATGTTAAAAAGAATATTTTTCTAGAATGTTTATATATTATACTCGTAGCATGGACTAGCAATTGCCTGCTATTTCGTAAGTGAAATAACACACCTTTTAATTTTAGATTTGTTCCAACAATTCGTGTTAGGCCAAATGCACAATTTGTTCAGTTTGACACATTTTTTAAATCAGAACCTTATACATCTTTCTAAATTTTCAGAATTTCAAGGTTTCATATTTTATTCAACTTTTTCATTTTTCGGAAAAAATAATAAAAAACAATGTTTATCTTTTACACTAAAACAATCTTTAATTTTGAATTTGAAGGAGGAGCATCTTAGCAAAAAAAAACACATTGAACCCCAACCCATTTTTTTTTTTGGCCAAAACTATTTCAGTTACCCATTTGCAAACACTAGAAACCAAAAATGACCTCAATATCGAGGTCAGGTTTTCAGATCTATCCCTTCAACTAATACCAAATGTTGTAACATTTAGTAGGCATATCCGAAACAATCTACATCTCTCCATCCTAGACACCAAGTGTGATTCAAAATTATTTAGTTTCAATTTATTACTTTTCGAATAGACACGCATATCCAAAACCAGCTCCTTCTCTCAACCACAGACACCAACAGCAACATCCATATCGCTCTATTCCTTCACTCAATATCAAACTTAGAACTACTTAGTACTTTTCGTACAATTACAGTACACATATCCAAAACCACGCCCATATCTTAAGCAAAGACATGAATAGGATTTCAGCTATGTTCCTTCATCCAATACTAATTTAGTAATTTTTATACAATTATAGTGCACATTTCCAAAACCACCTCAAAATCTCACTTCCAGATACCAACAGGACCTCGTTATCAAATTTGAGCATTCCAAGTCTATCCTTTTATCCAAACTAGAACCACTTAGAACTTTTCGAACAATTACATCACACATTTCCAAAATCAACTTAATATGTCTAGACAAGCCTAAGACTCTAATACTAAATTTCTGATTTCAAGCACTATCGGTGAACCCAATACACAATTTAGTACCACTTAGTACTTTTCGAACAATTATAGTACACATTTTCAAAAACACCTCGATATCTTAACCACAGACAAAATACAGTGACATCAACATTGGATCTCGGGATTTCAGTTCTATCCCTTCACCCAATTCACAATTTAGTAGCACTTAGTACTTTTCGTAATCCCAGACACCAACAGTTATCGCAATACCGAATACAGTACTTTTTATTACTTTTCGTATATATATATATGTATATATGTATATATATATATATATATACACTGGTGGACAAAACTAAAGCAACTTAAATCGCAAAGACAATAAATGTCCTGTAACTTTTACAAAAATAAACAAATCGTAATTATTTTTCCAGTTTTAAATGAGGGGTTTAATTCACTTTTAAGAAACTAAAAATAAAAATACAAAAATAATTTTGAACGAAAAATAATATGTGGAAAAATAAAATGACCCAATTTTTGCTTGGTCAAAACTAAAGCAACTTTTGATTTTTTATTTTAAAATAATTAAATTTTGGCTAGTAGTCGATAGCATTACCATTATTTTTGATAGCAGCTGCACACCTACGAGGCATTGAATCTATAACACGATCCTTGGGTGTGCTTTCCCAGGCACTCCGAATTCTATAGAAAATTTTGTGCTTATTTATTTCCGAATCTCTGTTGATCTTCCTATCTACGATACTCCAAAGGTTTTCTAAGGAGTTTAGGTCAGGTGATTGTGCCGGCCATAACAAAATATGAATTTTTGATTCCCGCAACCAATATTTGACAAGTTTTGATACAAGTTTGGGATCATTGTCATGCCTAAACACCCAAATCAGCCGAATATTTTACTCAGCGTAAGGGAACAATGTGATGTCCAACACATCTTTGTAAACAAACCGATCCACAACTTCCTTTATTTTATGGATAAGCCTAAGTCCATAGAAAAAAAAAAACAGCGCCACGCCATTTTTGACCCTCCCTCATTCTTCACTGTACCTTTGCAACACTGCGGCTTGAGTCCTTCATTTTTTGGTCTTCTCACCGTAAAATTTTTGACGTCTGAGCCCTTAATATTAAACGTAGACTCATCCCAGAAATAATGTTTTTTCCATTGAGCTTGATTCCACTTAATATTATCGTTTCCGAAAGCCTTTTTGATTTTTTCAGATATAAATGGTTTTTTGATGTCTTACGAGCATGCAGATCAGCTGCCACTACTCGTCTACGCACTGATCTCGACCTTATATCCAATGATTGCTCTCTCACCAATCCAGTTGAACTCTTAAATAGTTGTTTTTTATTTCTCTCACAATTTGTGGATCAGTACGGGCTGAAGTTTTTCACGGCCTTCATCCGTTATGGACTGTTACTACTGATCCAGTTTCAAAAAAACCGACTTATTATACAGAAATAATTATGAAATCACATAAATATTTATGAAATATTTCTCGGAAATCATTTTCTGTGATATGTTGTTTTAATAGTCACTGATAATTTGCTGTTTTATTCAGGTACTGTATTTGCTTCTAGCCATTTTTAAAATTTTATTGGGCAGTACTTAAAAAACGAAAAGAAAAACACATACTGTTATAAAAAACTTCTCAAAAAGGATTTATGACAAGCGAAATTGTCGAAGGAAGCAAAAAGCGATAAATGTCACAGTAAAAACAACTGAAATTGCAGCGGTTATATGAATGTACAACAGAGTTGCTTTTGTTTTGTCCAGGCCAAAATCGGGTTAATTGACTTTACCAAACATTATTTTTTATATAAAAATGAATTTTGGTTTTATGTTTTAGGTTTTTAAAAAGTGAATAAAGTACCTAATTTAAAACAAGAAAAACTTTCTCATTTTCTTAATTTTTGAAAAAGTTACAGGGCATTCATTCTCCTTGTAATTTCAGTTGCTTTAGTTTTGGCCACCAGTGTATATATATATATATATATATATATATATATATATATATATATATATATATATATATATATATATAGATACCAAAAGAGACCTCTATCCTTTTACCCAATACCAAATTTAGTACTTCTTAGTATTTTTCGAACAAAAATATAGTACACATTACCGAAACCACCTTCATATGTCCAGGCTACAAATGAACAGCGACCCTAATACCAAAATTCAGATTCTAAACACTATCTGATATTCCTATGGTACTATTTAGTACTTTCCGCGTACTTGTAGTACACTTTTCGAAAACCCCCTCTTTATCATAAACCTACCGCCAACAGGGATCCCAATACTAAAGCGTCGAAATTCCAGGTACGTTCGTTGACCCTAACCCTTACTGTCCGAAATTTCCAAAACCGCCCTTATCTATCAAACTTTTCATACCAAATTTTAAGTTTTTAACTTTATCATAGTACCATTTTAGAAGTTTATTACATTTTTCGTAACTTTAAAGTTCGAATTTCCAAAAACCCTCTCCTATCCTTTCATTGAAAATTTCAGAATTCTAGCTCATAACGTTTGTCCAATACAAAGTATTGCATTTTTAGTACATAGTAATACTTTTCCTACCCATTTACTATAGTTCGCACACTAAGTACACATTTCCAAAACCACCTTCATTTATCAAACTTCTCATACCAAATTTAAAGTCTCTAGCTCTATCATGGTACCATTTTAGAAGTTTATTACGTTTTTATAATTTTTTTGTAACTTTAAAGTTCGAATTTCCAAAAACCCTTTGGATAATCTATCCATCACTCCATCAGTGACTTTCATTCCAAATTTCAGAATTATAGTTCATTCCGTTTGTCCAATACAAAATATTTCATTTTTAGTTGGTTTTAGTACTTTTTGTACCATTTAGTACGAATTTCCAAAACACCCAGCCTTATCACGTTCTTGCAAAAA
This sequence comes from Musca domestica, assembly GCF_030504385.1. Taxonomy (NCBI): domain Eukaryota; kingdom Metazoa; phylum Arthropoda; class Insecta; order Diptera; family Muscidae; genus Musca; species Musca domestica. The sequence continues at coordinate 4,632,697 of NW_026712344.1, read as the reverse complement.
TTTCCTAATTATAGCTTTAGGAGATTTATCGGTGCGTTGATTGTTCTGGGTCAGTCAGTTATTTTGCTTTCATTAAATTCTATATTAAAGTCTCCTTAAAGATATTATATGCACTCTATAGCAAGGTTATACATTAACCTCCTCAAAAAAAACTTAGCTATATTAACCTACTTTTAGCACAATCTATAACATAAAACAGGAATGTCGCTCTAACTCTCTTTCCATAGGATTAATATTGGCAATTTGTGCAAAAATTTAGAATAACGAACATATTTCTGTTGCGGTTTGACAAGGCAAATAGCCTTTTCCATGATTTTCAACTCTAGCTCACAATCACCCACCCACCCACAAAAGGAAAGTTTATTTTATTTTATGGCAAAAGATGAATTGAAGTTTGTTTCGATTTGTTTTTTATGTTCTCCCATTGAACTTATCATTTTCTGGCTACAGCAACGAACAGACCGAACTGCACTAAACTTCAACAGTCAGCAGTGGAAGGAACAACAACAACAACACCAAAACATCAACTATAAACAATTTTAATAGTTTATCTTTGGAAGTTGCTGTCGGAGCTGAAAGTTGGAGAAAAAATATGAAGTTGCATCAAAAATTGTAGACAAAAAATAACAACTAAAATTAAAAGTTTTGTTTTTTATGGCCAAAATATATGGTGGTATTTTAAAAATATATTCACAATTTGATGCTATTGCAAAAAGAGAACTCGAATATTTTTTATTTCTTCATAGACGCAGTGAATTACAGAATAAAGGGTAAAACTATATTCTTGTAAAATATTGAAATTTCAGCAAATTTTTTGCTAAAAATGCGTAGTAGTTTTTAAAACATACACATACAGGGTGAGGTGAAAAAACTGCAACCAACATCAGACCACTATCATTTCTAAGCCACTCGTTCGACCACTGTTAAAATTATTCCAGTGACAGTTCATTGTATGGTTTACAAGCTCACAAAAGCATATTGGTGAGAATTTTCCAGAAAAAAAGTTATTCGTGATGGAATTCAAGAGTGATAGTGTGATTTCTTTATATTTGGCTGGAAAATCATAAGTGGCTATCGTTGGAGCATTCCAGCATTTAAATGTGAATAAATCTTTTGTGTCTCATACCATCGCTCGTTACCGTGATGCTGGTAGTGTAGCCTGACGTCAAGGAAGTGGACGGAAGAACACAGCAACATCAGCAGAAATGGTTCGAAAAGTAAGGAAGCGAATTGATAGAAACCCGCGTCGCAGTGGCGGAAAAATGGCTCGTGAGCTGAACATATCACAATATTCCATTCGGCAAATATTGAAAAATGAGCCCGGGCTAAAGCCATTGAAATTCCAAAAAGTGCAAGAACTTACACGGCAACGGAAAGAAAATAGACTCAAAAGAGCTAAAGAGTTGCTTCGCTTGGCCGAAAGTGATGAACTGCCGAATTTGGTTTTCTCCAATGAGAAAACATTTGTTGTCCAGCAGTTTGTGAACAAACAGAATGATCGTGTTTACTTACCAAAGGGGTTAGCTAAAAATGTGCACCTTCGGTTGGCCACAAGAACTCACACGCCGACAATGGTGATGGTGTGGGCCACAATAATAGCCGATGGTCGCATCCGCTCGTATTAATCGACCGTAGCATTATTATCGCGAAAATATTCTGGAGGGTGTATTAGAGCCAACAGGACTCAGCACCATCTCACTCAGCCCGCGCCTCCCAGAACACTTACAAAATGAGGTTCCTCGCTTCCGTTCCATCCGTTGGATTATTATGTCTGGAGTATTTTGGAAATCAAAGTTTTTCATAAAAAAAATACCAAAGTGTCGATCACCTAAAGCAACCGCTTCACCGGGAATGGGCCAAAATACCGCAGAGCAACATTCGGGCAGCATGTGGCGGTTTCATTCGCCGTTTAAAGGCCATACTTCGTTCCAAAAGTGACCAATTCGAACATATCTAAACTTATTCTATAATTTGATGCTATTTCCGACATTGTTTGCTTTCATTCAATAAAATTAACAAGTAAGAAAGCAGTAGGTTCGGTCGGGCCGAACTTTGAATACCCTCCACCATTTGGAACGAATTGGAAAATTTTCAAAAAAATTAAATCCAATAAAAATTCGTTTAAAATCCTTAAAATATCTAATATGGGAAGGTCACGATATATGTGGGGATATACGATATTGTGGACCTATAAAGACAAATCTATGTCTGCCGAGGTATAAAGTACCCACAAGGAACTCCTTGTGTGGATTTTCAGACAATTCCGTTGAAAAATGTGGGTAAAATCATCAAAATACCGAATATCGGGGAGTACCGTTATATGGGGGCTATACGATATTGTGAACCTATAAAGATAATTTTCTGCCGAGGTATAAAGTACCCACAAGGAACTCCTTATGTGGATTTTCAGACAATTCCGTTGAAAAATGTGGGTAAAATCATCAAAATACCGAATATCGGGGGGTACCGTTATATGGGGGCTATACGATATTGTGGACCTATATAGATAATTCTCTGCCGAGGTATAAAGTACCCACAAGGTACTCCTTGTGTGGATTTTCAGACAATTCCGTTGAAAAATATGGGTAAAATCATCAAAATACCGAATATCGGGGGGTACCGTTATATGGGGGATGTACGATATCGTGGACCTGTATAGAAAATTCTCTGCCGAGGTATAAAGTACCCACAAGGTACTCCTTGTGTGGATTTTCAGACAATTCCGTTGAAAAATATGGGTAAAATCATCAAAATACCGAATATCGGGGGGTACCGTTATATGGGGGATGTACGATATCGTGGACCTGTATAGAAAATTCTCTCTCAGGGGGTAAATTACTCGCAAGGAACTACTTGTGTGGATTTTAAGACAATTCCATTGAAAAATGTGGCTAACATCATCAAAATTCCGAATATCGGGGGTACCGTTATATGGGGGCTATACCATATCGTGGACCGATATAGCCCATCTTCGAACTTGACCTGCCTGCAGACAAAAGAGAGATCTGTGCAAAGTTTTAGCTTCCTATCTTAATTCGTTTAGACTGTAACGTGATTACAACAGACGGACAGACGGACGGACAGGGCTAAATCGTCTTAGAATTTTACGCTGATCAAGAATATATATTCTTTGTTGGGTCTAAAATGATTATTTCGATGAGTTACAAACGGAATGACGAACTTAATATACCCTCCATACCTTTTTTGGTGGAGGGTATAAAAAAAGTAAAAATTATCACTTTTGACTTTGTTGCAGTTTTTTAATCTCACCCTGACGAAAACTTGGGCCGATATAGCTCATTTTCAACACCAACCATCCTAGATACAATACAAACTTCTGCGCCAAATTTCAAAGTGGACTGTATCGTGATGCCAACGTACAGACGGCGATCGTTATATCGATTTAGAATATTATGCTGACTAAGAATATGGATATGGATTCCACGATGAATATTAAGAGGTGTTACAAACGGAATGACCAAATTTATATACCCTTCTTTACATAGTGAATTTGAATAAAAATCCACATAATTGTCTTCAAATATTATTGGATTTCAAAAATAGTTTTACTAATTTTCATCAAATATTTTTGTTATCAATGTTTAAATCCTCCCATTTTCTTCCCCTGAAGAATGTCTAACATAAGCTCAAACTGTTTCAAGTAACTTATATATGACGCCAGCTTATGAAACATTACCATTGTTAAAGATTGCATCTGTACACATAAAATTACCAAAAGATACGTTATCCTTCCTTAATTTTGGGAGTCACATAAAATTTCATTACCATGAGGCTGGGGCGGGTCATAACAAAAAAAGGGAATAATGACAAATTCATTGCTCCCAAATAATCCATGTCAAATAGCACTTCATGCCATCTCCTTTTACATTTTACACAAACTTTTCTTGGGAAACCACAGATATTTTTTGACAATACTTTTTGTTTCAATTATTTCGACAAATAACTGTGTCAAATGATGGTGACGACATCCTTATGGGATAAATGATGACTTTTCTTTGATAGCAGTGTCTTGAGAATGTCTTCCTCTGGTCAGTTCTTATTCTGCTTCTTTATTGTTGTCATTATTTACAATTAATTTTATCTTAACGTCTGTGTTAATTTGCTGGACGAGGGTGGGGGTCTTAAATTTCATGACACCATTGAAATGTTTTTTTTCTGGTGAAGGATCGTTAACTGGTTCCCAGTTGTCCCAATGCGAAATCGTCTTAAGTGCTCAACGGAATAAATAACCAAATACTTAATGTTGTCGTTTAAACAAGGGATAAGAAAATGTTCAAATATTTCCTTTGACAATGACTGTTACGATGATATTGCTTTCATTAGTGTTTATACTACTTAACCTACTTGGGCATACTAAGGAAATTTAAACCTTATTAGTAAAAGAGAATGTCTGATTTCTTTTAAATATTTAAAAAAAATCATCCATTTACAGAAGGTCCAAGTAATAATGCTTAGAGAAAAAAATAAATTTTTAACATAGAAAACTTATAACTGTTGCGGAATATGTATTCGTACGAACACAGATTACCTCAAAGGCATAGCAAGAATTCCTAAATTATAGTGAGAAAATACATTATCATTATACATAATCCAAATCGATATGAAAATTCCTTTTGATGGAGATGTAGGGTTTAGGTACACCTATATTCGTCGCACATTGATTCAGAATCTTATTTTCTTGTTAAAAGTCTGTAACTTTTTAGCAGACCCTATTTGTTGGGTACATTATTTACATCAATTACTATACCCCAATATAACAAACCCCTGATCGGAATATCAATCCATTAAAAATAGGAAAATCCAATTATTAATCGGTGTATCTTTCATCCCAAGCAGAGTCTGTGATGTTATATCAAGGTATCCTGATGAATCGTTTTTATATAGGTATCTGATTTTCGTGGTGAACCACTAAAATGAAATGTCCCTAGTTTTACAGCTATTTTTCACACCATATTTTTATATCTGTCCAATGTTTTGTCATATGCTTTATATCGGAGTGCCTGTCGATTTAAGGGGTTTATAAGGGCCTGGACACATTTTTTGAAATCTTCAGAATAAGATCCCTTGGAATCCGTCCGTTGTAGGAATATATTGTCATTGGCAATATTATAGATAATACTACGTTGATTATTTCGGTCAAAAAGTGACGATTTTTTAGGAACAAGTTTAGCACATTTTCCGAATGCGCTTTATTTTTATACCCTCCACCTTGGAAAGGAGGGTATATTAACTTTGTCATTCCGTTTGTAACATCCTTAAATATTCGTCTTAGACCCCATAAAGTATATATATTCGTAATTAGCATAAAATTCTAAGTCGATTTAACGATGTCCGTCTGTCTGTCTGTCCATCTGTATGTCCGTCTGTCTGTCTGTCTGTTGAAATCACGATACAGCCCACATTATTAGACGTAGAGTGCCAAAGTTTAGCAGAGCTATTTGCATTGTGTCTAGGATGGTTGGTATTGAAAATGAGATATATCGGTCCACGTTCTGGTATAGTCCCCATATAACCGTACCTCCCGATATTCGGTATTTTGATGATTTATGCCACATTTTTTCACGGATTTGTCTGAAAATTGGTATTTGTTGGTCATAATGGGTTCCAGCTCCGGTGGCGAAACATTGCATGCATGGGTTCATGATTTGGTATAGCCCCCATATAACAGTACCTCCCGATATTCGGTATTTTTATGGTTTTTGCCACATTTTTTCACTGATTTGTCTAAAAATTGGTATTTGTGGGTCATAATGGGTCCTAGTTTGTGTAGCGAAACATTGTAATTATAGGTCCACGTTTTGGTGTAGCCCCCATATAACGGTACCTCCCGATATTCGGCATTTTAATGGTTTTTGCCACATTTCTTCTAATGTTTCTTTTACCCTAAGGTGGAGGGTACTAAAAGTTTGGCCCGGCCGAACTTAATGTTTTTTTACTTGTTTTATGATTTCACTGTCCATTACCCAGTCTGGGTTGTGAAAATTTCCGAGGTTATTTGATAGTATTAGGTTTGTAGATCGAAACTCCAAAAGAATGTTAGGTTCGCTGGACGTTGAGCTTTGCTTTCAAAAATCATTGGTTTTTAAAATAGATTATTTGGTATTGTTTACATACAGGGTGAGATGAAGAAATTGCAACCAACTTCAGACTGCAGTCATTTCTAAGCCACTCGTCCGACAGCTGTTAAGATTATTCCAGTGACAGCTCATTATATTATTTTTTTTTGGTGAGAATTTTTCAGAAAAAAAGTTATTCGTAATGGAATTCAAGCGTGATAGTGTTTTTTATACCCTCCACCATAGTATGGAGGGTATATTAAGTTTGTCATTCCGTTTGTTACACCTCGAAATATACATTTTAGACCAGACAAAGCATAAATCAGCATAAAATTTTATGTCGATTTATCAATGTCCGTCCGTCTGTGGAAATCACTCTAGCTTCCGAACGAAATGAACTAAGTTGATAAAAATTTACCAAAATGTGTATTATGCCTGCAGTACTTTTGGTATTGAAAATGGGTATAATTCGGTATTTTGATGATTTTAGCGACATTATTTATCGGAATTGTTTAAAATTTGGTATTTTAAGTTCGTAATGAATACTACAGCCTCAGACAGGAAAAGGACCATGCAGATCCACGTCTTCGTATAACCCCCATATAACGGTTCCTCCCGATATTCGGTATTTTGATAATTTTAGCGACATTATTTACCGGAATTGTTTCAAATTTGGTATTTGAAGTTCGTAATGGATACTACAGCATATGACAGGAGATTGTCTGTGCAGGTCCACGTCTTCGTATAGCCCCCATATAACGGTACCCTCCGATATTAGGTATTTTGATGATTTTAGCGACATAATTTACCGGAATTGTTTAAAATTTGGTATTTGAAGTTCGTAATGGATACCACAGCCTAAGACAGAAAATGAGCCATGTAGGTCCACGTCTTCATATAGAACCCGTATACCGTACCCCCCCGATATTCGGTATTTTGATGATTTTAGCGACATTATTTACCGGGATTGTTTCAAATTTAGCATGTGAAGTTCGTAATGGATACTTCAGCCCATGCCAGAAAATTGTCTGTGCAGGTCCACGTCTTCGTATAGCCCCCATATAACGGTACCCCCTATATTCGGTGTTTTGATGATTTTAGCTACATTATAAACAGATTTTTTCTTCAAGTTTCGCATTAAAATATTGTAATAACTTATGACAAAAGTTGCCTATGCAGGTCCACGTCGTCGTATAGGCATTCGGTATTTTTAAGTTTTTAACAGAATTTTTAATGGATTTTATTTTTTTTTTGTTTGGAAATTTATCAACTTTGTACCAAATGGTGGAGGGTATTAAAAGTTCGGCCCGGCCGAACTTACAGCTTTTTTACTTGTTTTAGTTAAAAAATCTTTTTTATTTTGGTTTAACTGATATCGTTGTACAATGGTTCAACATCCAATTTTTCTATCCAAATCTATTTCAACGACTTTTTATAAAAAAAATGTTCATAACAGAAACCAACAGTGACCTCAATATCAAATTTAAGGCTTTAAGCTCTATCCCTTCACTTAATGGAAAATTTACCATTATTATTTTCGAAGAATCACAGCACACATTCCACCACCTCCTTTCTCAACTACTAACACCAATAGTGACATTTATATCGAATTTTAGGTTTCCAGCTCTATTTCTTCACTCAACACGAAATTAAGTACTTTTCGTACATTTATAGTAGATATTTTCAAAACCACCTCCATTTCTCAATGTCAAATACTGACAGAAAGCTCAATTTAAAATTTCGGAATTCCATCTCTTTCTCCTCAGCCAATACCCATTTTAGTACCACTTTATTTCTAAAACCACCTGCAAACCACATACACCATCAGAGATCCAATGTCAAATTTTAGGATTCCAGCTACATCCTTTTACCCAATACCAAATTTACTATCATTTAATACTTTTCGAACAAATATAGGATGCATTTTCAATTCCCCTTCAAATCTCAGAATTTCAGAAATTTATCTCTATTCCTTCACCCAATACCAAATACGTATAGTACAATTCAGTACTTCTCATACAAATATAGTACACATTTCCGGAACCATTTCCAACTGTCCAGACTACACATGTACAGCGATCATAGTACCAAATTTCCGATTTCCAGCACTATGCGTTCAGCAAATACCAAATTGTACCAAATATAGTACAATTAAATGCTTTTCGTGCACCTGCAATACAAATTTCCAAAACCACTTCTTCATCACAAATCTTCTACCATCAGCGACCCAATATAAAATTTAAAAATTCAAGCTTCACCTGTTCACCCTAAAACAAATTGTTCCAAGTCTAGTATGATTTAGTACAGTTCGCTCACGTAGTACACAATTCCAAAACAACCTACAACCTTACTTGATTTTCCAATCTTGATTTTCGTATCATATTCAAATTTTTTAGCTCTATCGGTTCACATAATAGCAAATGGTACCATTTTAGAATTTAGTACAATTTTAGAACTTTTCGTGACCTTAAAGTCCGAATTTCGGCACGTTTTAGTACTTTTCGTACCCTTTCAATAGGAAATGGAGATGTGTTTTCTTGACTTGCTGACTTACAATGAAATATGATGCAGAATATTATTGTATTTAGCGCCTACTAAAAAACATGTTTTGTTGGAGAATTTTGCGTAAAACTATTTGAAATAAGACCCCAACCTTAAATGTTTTTTGAGCGTTTTTAAATTTTAGGTGTTTAGGTAAGAAGTAGTCTTTTGTTGTATTCTAGGACCAATAGTAGAATTTCATAGTAAATTTCATAGTAGAATATTTGAATGGAATTCTAAGACATATTTTGAAAAGAGGACCAAAACGACACATTTGGTGTATTGCTTGAGCTTTACAACATTTAACTAAAATAGTCAGTAATATTGCCAAAGATCCTATATACCTAAAATGCAAGGACTCAAGGAATATTAATCCGAAATTTTGGTATAAATTTCTCTATTAGGGTATCAACACATGTGTCTTCTCTTTTTAGCACAGCTTTCATAATTCACAGAGTTCTTCCTATAAATAAAAACAAAACAAGTTTGTTGGGTGAAGTACCCGCAGGGTGATTGGAGCAATGTACCCTTTTTATACCCTACACCACAAGGTGGTCAGGGTATTATGTCTTTGTGCATTTGTTTGTAACAGGCAGAAGGAAACGAAATAGACCCATAGTTCCTTTTGATGATCTGCATAGAATCACATTCTGAGTCTATTTATGCATGTCCGTCCGTCCGTCTGTCCGTCCATCCGTCTGTCCATATATTTTTGTAAACAAAGTACAGGTCGCATTTATTGCCCGATCCAGATGAAACTTTGCAAAGATCTTTTGTTTGGCCCAAGGACGAACCCTATTGAAATTGGAGATAATCGGTCAAAATTTAGAGGTAGCTCCCATATATATCTTCCTTCGATTTGCCTTTTATTGTGCACCAAACGTGTAATATCAGCCCGAATTGTATAAAATTTTGCATATACACCCAAATTAGGCCTGAAAATATGTATGCCAAATTTGATCGAAATTGGTTCAGATATAGCTATAGCTCCCATATATATTGTTCATCCGATTTGTTATTTTTGTCCGCCGCCGCCGTAATATGCACTCTGCAACAACAATGTTAGGGGAAATATATTAAATACAGCTCAGAAATACATTAGCAAAATTTTATCGAGATCGGTTCAGATTTGGATATATCTCCCATATATAACTTCGTCCGATTTACCATTTATTGTGCACCAAACGTCTAATATTTGTCCAAATGGGATGGAATTTGGCACTTACGACCGTATTGAGTCTCGAAGCTAGTATGTCAAATTTGGTGAAGATCGGTTCAGATATAGCTTTAGCTCCCATATATAAGTTAACGGCTCACCCTAATAAACATCAAACTAAATATGCAAACCAACTAGTAAACATTCCCATCATTATGCTGCGCAAGCAGTCCGACAAATCAACAGGAATATGACACCAGGGCAGTCATCCGCCACAAACACGCGCACTAATACCAGCGCACCGCAAGTGATGACTCAGCGTAATAACGAGCACGACCAGGCTGCAGTATAATATTAGTTTTAAGTTGAAGCAATTCATAATTGTAAATCCAACAAGAGAGGTGCATAGCACCGCAACATAAATGTTAGTAACAAAATAAAGAAACACCATAGCAGTGTGAAATAAACTTTAACTTCTAACATTAACTGGCGCCCAACAACTACAAGGATCAACACATCCTAGAACCCAACAACCACAAGGATTAAAACATCCCAACAGCCGGTACGAGAACCGTTCCTGAGTAGGAGTACGAAAAGGATGTTACGTAAGAACTAGCGGACTACCGGGATATAAGGAAAATGATCAAATTATTATTAGTAAGTTATTATAAATTTAACAAAAGTAAAAAAGAAGAAATGTTAAAATAAAATTAAACAAAATAAGGAATAACACAGAAAGTGAAAGTGTGAAATCTAATTTACAAAAAATCATATTTGTGCTAGAATACGTTTAACAAAAATAACAAAGTAAGAAGAAAGAAATGTTAGAGTAAGGTAAAACAAAAAATGAAGTGTGACATCTAAATTTACAAAAAAATCATATTTGTGCGAAATTAACAAATGTAAGAAATATGAAATGTTAGATTAAGTTAAACAAAAAAATAGAGTGTGGCATCCAAATTTAAAGAGTCATATCCGTGCTGAAATAAGTTTAAAGAAATTTTGATAATAGATTTGTGACGAGAACTAGGATTTGGTGTTTCTTTTTCTCCTTTTTTTCGAGCGGCCAATGCCGGAAGATTTAGACAACTTAATAACAAGGGTCGAAGCTATGAGTGTTTCAGGACAGACATCTTCGCCTTCTGGGGCAGCTCCCGTAAGGTTTAATCCCTTTACGGAAAGTCAGACTAATGAGGTGAAACGAATAATAAGTGAGACGGTGGCAAACCTTCTCAAACAGGGGGAGGATGTTACCGCCACTAAAGATGTCGACATAGAAGGATCTGGGGATATCTCAGAAGGAGAGAGAATACCAGACATAGTGAAGACGTTAAGGGAATTCTCGGGCAAGCCAGGAGAATTTAGTGCGTGGAGGAAAGCTGTTGATAGGATCATGAACATTTATGAGTCACAAAGGGGAACAACCAAATACTTCACAATTCTACACACTGTTAGGCATAAAATTGTTGGTGAGGCCGACACGGCTTTGGAGTCTTATCGGACCCCATTAAATTGGAAAGCGATAAGAAAGTGTTTAGTGCTTCATTTTTCAGATAAGAGAGATATTTCGACCTTAGAGTATCAAATGACCGTCCTATCTCAGGGTGGGCAAACCATAACAGATTTTTACCAGAAGGTTTACCACCATTTGTCTTTGATTCTGGACAAGATTGATTGTCTGGATATAGGGAACGAGGCTTTGGATGTATTGACCCAAACATATAGGGACAAGGCTTTGGACACCTTTATTCGAGGACTTAATGGTAATCTTCCAAGCTTAATGAGTGTTACAAACCCGACAAGTTTGCCTCAGGCTCTAAATGCCTGTTTAAAATTAGGTAATCTAGGTGTGCGTATTCAACACGCTACCGAGAAAGGATCTAGACCAAACAGGATCCCCCAAACTAACCCTCCTAGACATTTTTACCCACAGCTGACGATTGGTGATAGGAATTTTCAAGGTGACCAAAGGTACAGAGGCCCTACTCAATATCGTTATCGGAATTTCCGAAGTGGAGAACAACAATACGGAGGGCCGGCGAACTTTTCGAATCGACCTCCAGTAGTGAATAATTTTGGACACCCCCAATACGGAGGATACAGACCCCCACTTCCTCCTAAACCTGCTGTACCAATGGACGTGGATCAATCAATACAGACTAGGCAGGTAAACTATCAGAATAGGCCACAGTTGAGTAATGCTTTTAACAATGTTCAGCCTAACTTTAAGAGAAATAATTCAGGAAATATTCATCAGCCGCAAAAGCAGCAGAGAATGTTTAATGTTGAGGCCCAAATACGTGAGGATGCAGAGCCGGATGAAATGAATGGTTCTGATGAACAGGAATATGAGGTTTCCTATGACGAAGCGTACGAGGAGGATCTAGACGATCAGTTGGCAATTGTAGATGACGTTAATTTTTTAGACTAGCTTCAACGTTGCCATACCTCCCTTTCAGAATGAAAAATGGCAACGAACTTAAATTTCTTATAGACACCGGTTCGAACAAAAATTATATTAATGGCAAATTTATTAGAAACCCTCTAAAGAACCAGAAACCTTTTCATGTTAAGTCCGTAGGCGGCATAGTTAGTATAGAGACCCATAGTTTTATTGACATTTTTAATTGCGGGATCGGAAAGTTAGAATTTTACATCCTTCCTGGTCTAGAGACCTTTGATGGGATAATAGGGAATGATACCCTGAAATCTTTGAATGCAGTGATTTACACTTGGAGATCCTATCTCACAATTCTGGATGGAAAGAAATTTCCTTTGAAAGAGCTGCAAATTGATGAGATTAATAACATGAATCTACGTTTAAATCATCTAAATCCCGAAGATGAAAAAGAAGTCAGGAATATTTTGGATGACCATCCAAACCTTTTTGCAGATCCCAATAAAAAACTCACTTATTCAACAATCGTACAAGCTGAAATTAATACGAGTAGTGATAGTCCAGTTTATTCAAAATCCTATCCGTATCCAATGGCACTGAAATCCGAAATTGACAAACAGATAGAAGAACTATTAAGGGACGGGATAATTCGCCCTTCCAGGTCCGCATATAATGCTCCAGTTTGGATAGTACCAAAAAAACCAGATGCTTCAGGTGTGAAAAAATACCGCATGGTTATTGACTATAGGAAACTTAATGAGATAACTAGACCTGACAGATACCCCATACCTGAAATTACAGAAATCTTGGCTAACTTAGGCGAACAGAAATACTTTTCCACCATAGATTTAAAGAGCGGATTCCATCAGATTCCACTTAGGGAATCCGATATTGAGAAAACAGCTTTTTCCGTCAAGAATGGAAAGTTCGAGTTCACAAGACTACCATTTGGACTACGTAACGCGTCTGCAATATTCCAAAGAGCTCTAGATGATATTCTTAGAGAGCATATAGGGAAACGGTGCTACGTCTACATTGATGACATTTTGATATTTGGTAGGACTAAAAAGGAACACATTGAAAATTTGAGGATAATATTCCGCACTTTGGAAGACTCTAATCTGAAAGTTCATTTGGACAAGAGTGAATTCTTAAAGGAAGAAATTGACTTCTTAGGGTTCAATGTAAAGGAAGGAGGTTTTTCTGCAAACCCAGACAGACTTAAGGCCATAGTTAATTTCCCTCAACCCAGAACAGTTCATGACTTGCGATCGTTCCTAGGTTTGACCGGACATTATCGGAGATTCATAAGGGGCTATGCTCAAATAGCCAAACCATTAACTTCCATGATGAGAGGCGATATAGGGAAAACCCCGAGAAACCAGTCAAAAAAAATCAGTGTCAATTTGAATTCCGAACAGATTGAAAGTTTCAAACAGCTCAAGAACTGTTTGGTATTGGAGGAAGTCGTTTTGAACTATCCCGACTTTGATAAGCCCTTTGAACTCACTACTGACGCCTCGAAATACGCTTTAGGAGCAGTTTTATCTCAAGGCAATAGACCTATCACATACCTTTCTAGAACTCTCAGTAGGGCAGAAGAGGAATATGCGACAAATGAGAAAGAAATGCTGGCGATAATTTGGGCTTTAAAGGAATTGAATTGTTACTTGTATGGAGCAAGAAGCATAAAGATATTTACCGACCATCAACCTTTGACATTTGCGCTAAGCAACAAGAACACAAATGTGAAGATGAAGAAGTGGAAGGCACAGTTAGAAGAATATAATTACGAGTTAATTTATAAACCAGGTAGCACGAATGTAGTCGCGGACACGCTATCGAGACCACCAGTGACAGATGTTAACTCCCTAACGCCCACGGTTCATAGTGCCGAGGACTCATCGGAAGACCTAATTCCTTCCGCTGAGGTGCCAATAAATACCTTCAAAAATCAGATCATTATTGAGGAATCATCAGCTTCCTCATATGAATTTAACATTGTATTTCCCTCCTACCATAGACATATCATTAAAGAAACCAGTCTAGCGGAATCAGATCTGAAAGTCATATTAAAGAGATACTTAAATCCTACAGTAGTCAACGGCATCAAGACCTCAGAGCCAGTTATGCTTATGATTCAAGCACTGTACCCTCATCACTTCAGAAACATTAAAGTACGATTCGCTCGAACAATGGTTGAAGATGTTACTGATGAGGAGAGACAAAAACAAATCATTATTGAGACTCACAACAGAGCACATAGGAATAATGCCGAGAATAGGAGACAAATTTTAGAGAGCTATTACTTCCCTTCCATGACTAGGAAAATAAAGAATGTGATCAATATCTGTAAAGTATGTAAAGAAAATAAGTATGAGCGACATCCGAACGCTCCCAAACTTAATAAGACACCTATGCCAACTTATCCTGGGCATACAATCCACATAGATATCTTCTCTACAGACAAGTTTCGAGTTTTAACCGCAATAGACAAATTTACAAAATTCGCAGTAACCAGAATGATAAATGGCAAAGGCATTGAAGACATTAGGAAACCATTGAGAGAAATAATTTTCTACTTTGGGGTCCCGAAGTCAATTGTATTTGATAACGAGCGATCTTTCAATTCTCAGACCATTCGGTTTATGTTGGAAGACGAACTTGGCATGGAAATTTTTACGGCACCGCCTTATAAGAGCGAGGTTAATGGGCAAATAGAGAGATTCCATTCGACCTTATCGGAAATTATGCGTTGCAGTAAGTGTGAGCGACCCGATTACTCTTTTGAGGAGCTATTGCAAGATAGCGTTAACAAGTACAATCACACAATACATTCGTCAATTGGAAAGAAACCCGTAGATCTATTTTTTGGACGACCGACGACCTTTGGACCAGAGGACTACGAAAGGACTCGCCTTAACAACTACGAAAGACTCTTGAGGAAACAGGAAAATGATTTGGCAAATCATAATCGTGTTAGGGAAGAACCAAAAGAATATCAAGAAGGTCAGAAAATATTTGTCAAACAGAACAAGAGATTAGGAACCAAATTATCTAAACGTTTCAAAGAAGAAGTTGTAAAGGAGAATAGGCACTCAACTGTCCTGACTCAATCAGGGAGAATAGTCCATAAGAGTCATATCAGAAACTGACTTACTTATTTACCGGGTTTCCAGTTCTTAATTACAGGTTGCCTAGGGGTCACAGAAATATTGGACTACTCTCAATCAGAAGTGGTTCTTATAGAGAGTGGAATAGGAAAAATACAAACAGGGACATTCAAAATTTTGCATGTTATTAACATCAAGGAATATCATGACACTCTAGAGAGGATCAAGGACGACTTGGCCAAAGGAATTCCAGACAACCACCCACTACTCCCCTTCCTACATAATGACATCACTACCCTATCTCACCTTATAAATCGGCTAATGCCTGAAGAGAGATCTAAAAGATCTCTTGATGAGATTGGAACGGCGTGGAAATGGCTGGCAGGCAGTCCAGACCATGATGACCTTATGCTTTTGAAAAACAAAATCAATGAGTTAACAGACAACAGCAATAACCAGTTAATAATCAACAGAGATCTAATAGAAAGAATGCAGGAGATAACGAATGCGACAAATAGTATTTCAAAAATTTTAAAGACTAGTGAGGACTTCCGTAATACCCTCATATTGCAGGCAAAGTACAAAGTTGAAATTTTAAAGGAGGAAATAACGAATATTAATTCGGCCATTCATTTAACAAAATCCAACATTGTAAACACATTTATTTTATCGGAAATAGAAATTAGGAAAATAGAAGAAATATTTAATCAAGATGAAATCCCGTTTCAAAACATTGAACAAGCTTTAAATTTCGCACGAATAAAAATTGTAAACAATAGTACTAATATAATTTACATTATAAGCATTCCCAAAACTGTAAAAGAAATTTGTAATGTCATAACCATAAGACCTGTAAAAAATCAAAATACTGTTTTAAATCTTGATTATAAGAAAATTGTAAAATGTGAAAGAGCAACATTTGGAATTAAAAGTCCTTGTCAAAAAATAAATGGTATTGAATTATGTCTAGAATCTAATGTAGCCAATATAACAAACAATACATGTATTCCTAAATTAGTAACTAATAGCCCACATAATTGTTCAATAGTAAATGCAGATCACATTAATAATTTAGAGGAAATAGAACCTGGATTAATTTTGATAAATAACATAAAAGAAAATATTGTCATAAATGGAAACGAAAAAAATGTAACAGGAACTTATTTAATAAGATTTAGTAATTCTACAATTAGGATAGGCAACAAAAATTTCACCGTCGAAGAAGCTGCTTACTCCAAACCGTTGCCTGCGCTACTAAAACACTCAGCTAGAAACAACTACACCGAAGAAATACTATCTCTACAACTACTAAAAACGTTGCACGTGAAAAGTAATAAAAGAATCGAGCGTCTAAATACTGAATTCAAGACCAGTTTATGTTTTAACATCAGTCTCATATTAGCATTGGTCATCCTCCTGATGGCAGTAAAAATGAGGCAAAGGCGCAAAGCTAGTATGAAAATTATAAAAATGACCCCACATGAAGGAATGTCTAGACCTCAAATAGAAATGACTGTGTCAGAAAGCCAATTGGCAGCCGGCACAACAGAATCTGTTATCAAAACAAAACAACTAGCAAACCACAATATTAACTTGAATCAACGCGGCAGTCTTTATAATCTGCCATATTTCTAAACACATCAATCGAGACGCTTGATAATTCGAGAGGGAGGAGTTAACGGCTCACCCTAATAAACATCAAACTAAATATGCAAACCAACTAGTAAACATTCCCATCATTATGCTGCGCAAGCAGTCCGACAAATCAACAGGAATATGACACCAGGGCAGTCATCCGCCACAAACACGCGCACTAATACCAGCGCACCGCAAGTGATGACTCAGCGTAATAACGAGCACGACCAGGCTGCAGTATAATATTAGTTTTAAGTTGAAGCAATTCATAATTGTAAATCCAACAAGAGAGGTGCATAGCACCGCAACATAAATGTTAGTAACAAAATAAAGAAACACCATAGCAGTGTGAAATAAACTTTAACTTCTAACATTAACTTATATTATTCATCCGATTTATTATATTTGTTACCCACAACCGTAATATGCACTCCGTATCAACGATATTCAGGGAAATATATCAAATACAGCTCAGAAATATCTTTGCCAAATTTTATCGAGATCGGTTCAGATTTGGATATAGTTCCCATATATATTTTTATCCGATTTCAAATTAATTTCGCACCAAATGGGCAATACAATTCCGAATTTAAAAGATACAAATGCTTCGGCATATTTAATCCTTTGAACTTTAAATTATAATTATAATCATAGCGTCTGTGATTGAATTCTCCCATAAAAACGTTTAATTGTAATGCTCAGCTCTACCAAATTAGCAAAGTTGTGTAGGGTATCATAAAGTCGGCCCCGCCCGACTTTATGACTTTCTTTACTGGTTTAAGCTTGATCTATGTTAGATTCAAATATTGCGAGGTGCAAAGTTTGAAACAAAATGAACACTTCCTTTAAGAGCTACTAGCCGGACAAACGACTAAGGGCCAAAACTGACATCGTTCAAATAGAGAAGGGATCAAAAACCATTAATTTGTTGAGGTAAATTTTTGACCGTATCAAATAGCCTCCATAACCATACGAATACCACTACAATATGATCGTGCTGCACATATGAGCATATGTATAGGAACTTATTTGTTTATTTATTTAACGAAAGGATTCTATCTAACATCCCTCTATGCCATTTCCCCCAAACACGCTGCCAACATTTAGGCATAAATATTCACACCAAATGAAAACAAAAAAAAAAAAAAAAAAAAAATACAGAAAGCCTCACTTACACATTATGGCTTCCAATATTAACGACACAGCGCCGCGAACGTGATCAAACCAAATTCCTTTGACAAATACTTGCATTAGGCTGCCAAATGACAAACGAAGCGGGAGTTGGTGACAGCTCGCGCAAAAAAGTTGGTTGGTGGTCGTGTCGTAATGGTGAACAGTGAATAAATTATTATTCATAGACTATTTTTGTTAGTATGCAAATATGTGTAAATGCAAACAATCGTATATACACACACACACAACGACACACAGATGGTCGTCGATACGCATGGTCGTATGAATTTATCTTGGCATTCCAAAAAACCGCATCCTAGGACCAGCGCAATTTGTTGGCAAGCTAAACTAAAGAGCAATATTTAAAAATATTCCCCCTGTGTATGTCCCTTGGTTAGCACAAATACACTTACATATACATTGATACATGCATATGTAGTAAAAAGTACACACACACTCACTAACATGATTATAAAACCGTACGAAGCAACAGCCAATATCCCCCATGACGATAATAGTCGGAATCCCAGTGAAACAGGAATGAAAGTGTATGATATGATAGGGAAGTAGAGGTGGCTTCTAGAGAGAATGGGTAGACAACTGAGCGTGTTAGAGATCCTGAGAATAGGGTAGTGTCAACCCTTCAGGTGTGGTCGATCAATGATCAGTACTTTTTTAATGTATAATTTTGATGAAGACACAAAATATCTAGAATGTAAGGATTCCAAGTCCAAGTCGAAGTCTTAATCCCCTCTCCATTTGGGGTTTTGGGATGTAACCTTCAAAAACTCGAAGAATCAGACGAAACGGCAGAAGCTAGAATCTTGAAATTTTGAACAAGGGTCTTAGTGCGAAGGCGTATGACAAGGCTGGGTGTTTGGAAATGCATACTGAAAATATACGATAAGTACTAAACCAGTAAAGAAAGTCGTAAAGTCGGACGGGGCCGATTTATGATACCCTACACCACTTTGATAATTTTGTAGAGTTCCACATAACAATTAAATATTTTATTGGGGAATTAATTATACACGCTATGATTATAATTGTAATTTAAAGTTCAAAGTAATAAATATGCCGAAGCATTTGTATCTTTTAAATTCGGACTTGTATTGCCCATTTGGTGCAAAATTAATTTGAAATCAGATAAAGATATATATGGGAGCTATATCCAAATCTGAACCGATCTCGATAAAATTTGGCAAAGATATTTCTGAGCTGTATTTGATATATTTCCCTGAATATCGTTGTTACGGAGTGCATATTACGGCTGTGGGTAGCAAATACAACAAATCGGATGAACAATATATATGGGAGCTGTAGCTATACTGAACCGATCTTCACCAAATTTGGCATACTAGCTTCTAGACTCAATTCGGTCGTATGTGCCAAATTCCATTTGGGCAAATATTAGACGTCTGGTGTATATAAAAAGTAAATCGGACGAAGTTATATATGGGAGCTATATCGAAATCTGAACCGATCTCGATAAAATTTAGCAAAAGTATTTCTGAGCTGCATTTGATAAATTTCCCTAAATATTGTTGTTACGGAGTGCATATTACGGCTGCGGAGGACAAAAATAACAAATCGGATGAACAATATATATGGGAGCTAAAGCTATATCTGAACCGATTTCGATCAAATTTGGCATACGTATTTTCAGGCCTAATTTGGTTGTATGTGCAAAATTCCTATTCGGGCTGATATTACACGTTTGGTGCACAATCAAAGGCATATCGGACGAACATATATATGGAAGCTATATCTAAATTTTGACCGATTATCACCAATTTCAATACGGTTCGTCCTTGGGCCAAACAAATGATTTGTGCAAAATTTCATCTGGATCGGGCAGTAAATGCGACCTGTACTTTGTTTACAAAAATACATGGACAAACGGACGGACGGACATGCGTAAATCGACTCAGAATGTGATTCTATGCAGATCATCTAAAGGAACTATGGGTCTATCTCGTTTCCTTTTGCCTGTTACAAACAAATGCACAAAGACATAATACCCTGACCACCTTGTGGTGTAGGGTATAAACATTGAATACTTTTTATTGGACAAAAGGGATGAGCTAGAATTCTAGAAAATTTCGAAAATTATTTTCTGATAAAGTGCAGGATAGATGCACCGAAGGGATTTTGGAAATTTTAAAAGTTGGAAAGTAAATTTGATACATAAAGGTGGTTTTTGAAACTGTCTACTAAGTATGCGAACTGTACTAAATGGTACAATTTTTGGAACAGTTTGGTTTAGGGTGAATAGATGAAGCTGAAATTTTCGGAGTGGTACTAAATTCGGTATTGGATGAGATGGGACTGGAATCCTCAAATCGATATAGGGATTTCTATTGGAATCTGGAATTGAGATATGGAGTTTCTTTTTCGAAATGTGCACTATAATTGTACGAAAAGTACTAAAATGTACTAAATTTCGTATTGTGTGATAGAATATAGTCGAAATCCTAAAATTTGATATGGATGTCAGTGTTGGGAATGTGATTGTAAGAAAAGTACTACATTTGGTATTAGGTGAGGAATAGAACTAGATAATGTGGATGTCACTGTTGGTGTCTGTCGTTGAGTTGAGGTTTGATTAAAAAATGTTGTCAAACTAAACAAATTGTGTAGACCTAAAAACCAAAAGTGAACTGATGGAACGAATCTAAAATTTTAAGGTAGACTTTTCGTTGACGAAGTGGCGGACACTTGATACTAATTTATAATTGTGGATTTTGTAAATCATATTTATTCGTTGAAATAATAATTTAATCGATGTTAAAAATATAATTTTTAATCGTAGATTTTTAAACAATAATTTTTTAAAAATGTTTGATAATGTTTATTAATTTTTAATTCTAAATGTAAATTTATTAATCTTTTTTGTAAATTTAAAATTTAATTTAAAATAATATATTAAGATTTATAATAAATTTAACATTTTATTATGTCGTTGGTTTTAACCATATAACTTTGATCTCGGATTTTAAAAATTATCTTTAATTGCGGTCTTGTAAAAAAAGTTTAGTCGTAATTTTCTATATAATTTTTATCGTGGATTTTTAACAATAATTTTTGGATTGAGTATTTTACCAATGATTGGATTTTGGCGTGTGATACGTTGATTTTTAACCATATCTTTAATCCCGGATTTTCTAAACTATTTTTAATTGTGGACTTTTTAAAAATTAAATTTTTGGCCGTAATTTTTTAAAATAATTTTTGGATTGAATATGGATTTTTTTACTAATGATTGGATTTTGGAAGAATATTTCGATTTGATTTTTTGAACTATACTTTTTATCCAAAGACACATACATTGTAATTTGCCTATCTTCGAATTGTTTGCTGGGCAACACACAACGTCACAGATACCCGTAACGGAAACATCGATATTGTCCTATTGAAATATGGATATTGGCGATGTGTCACTGTAACATAAATTCACATAATACGCGATGTTGTTTACACAGCTTCACTAAACCGAACAACGACCAAACAGCCAAACAATTTGTGCCACATATGGGCCATTTAAGTCAGCCAGCCAGTCAACCTACGCCGCCAATGCACCATGGCGGAAAGATGCAGATGCATGCAACGGGCAAGGGTAAGGGGCTGGTGGTGGTAATCGAGATAGCAAAAATGACAACGGAAATTAAATTGCAAATGATTTACAGCGACTAAGAACGTGTGAAAAGTTACAAAAATCCCATTCGTTGAAAGGTGAGGGGGCAGAGAACAAACGGATGGTTTATGGGATTTAAAAATGTAAATCACATTTCAAATATTTGCTACCAATTTTTATTTATTTTAAATATACCCCGGTTGATGATGATGACGGCGGCGAAAATGTTTTTGGACGGTAGGCAATAACTGTTAAAACCCCAATACACATACACTCTCTCAAACACGCACACACATTTCTGCCAAATTAAAACGTAAAAGAGTTTTAAAATTTTACGCTGAATATAAATAACGTAAATGCTATTAATTGAATCGTTAAAAAAGGCTTGTTTGAATTAAATATCCTTTTTAAGGATAAATAACTGCTGAGGCATTTAATTTCAGCATCAAACGGTCAATAGAAAGGCTATTCATGGAAATTTCATGGTGGTTTCGTTAGTGCTAAAGAGGATAAAGCAACGCTCAATGTGGTGGGAAAAAATTTAAAAACTGAAACTGAACATCCATTGAACTCTAATTGTGAATTGTTAGGAATATTTTTATAAGGACTACGACTAGAGGTGGATCGTGGAATTGTTAAATTCGGTTGGATTGGATTTTTTACTTTCAAAGAGCAATAATTTGTTCTTTCAAGAATTAAAATTAGTATTATTTTTTGAACGACTTTATTTAGTTTACATTTCTGAATGATTATCCATAAAATTGATTTCTTTTCAACATTTTCAAATAAAAATTTGTAGATGTCGATGTTTTTGATATTTATACCCTACACCACATAGTGGTAAGGGTATTATGTCTTAGTGCATTTGTTTGTAACATGGAGAAGGAAACGAGATAGACCCATAGTTACTTTTGAGAACCTTCATAGAATCACTTTCTGAGTTGATTTATGCATGTCCGTCCGTCTGTCCATGTATTCTTGTGAACAAAATGCAGGTCGCATTTATTATCCGATTGAGATGAAATTTTCCAAACAATATTTTTTTGGCCCAAGGACGAACCCTATTGAAATTGGTGAGAATCGGATCAAATTTAGATATAGCTCCCATATATATCTTCATCCGATTTCGGGTTAATTGTGCACCAAATGGCCGATATAAGTCCAAATGGACTGAATTTTAGTACATCGGACCAAATTCAGCCTAGAAGCAAGTATATCAAATTTAGTGAAAATCGGTTCAGATGTAGATATAGCAACCATATATATGTTTCATCCGATTTAGTGTTTTAGTCCCTTACATTCGTAATATTCACTCCACAACCGTGATATTTGGTACCAGGTATTAGATGGAGAACAGGAATAGCTGTTTTAAATTTTACCGAAATCGGTTCAGATTTGGATATAGCTCCCATATATATCTTCATCCGATTTAGGGTTAAATGTGCACTAAATGGTCAATATCAGCCCAAATCACCTGAATTTTCGTACATAAGACCGAATTCAGTCTAGAAGCTAATACGTCAAATTTGGAGAAACCCGGTTCAGAGATAGCTATAGTTCGTAAAATGCACGATAGAATTAGATAGATTTTGATTTTGTACCAAATATCTCATAGAGCTCTGAAATGCCCTGTATAAACCTTTTTACGAGAGCTCTACTAAATATGCATAGTGGTGTAGGGTATCATATAGTCGGCCCAGCCCGACTTTTGAGCTTTCCTTACTGGTTTTCGATTCATAATAGTTGATAGTTAGTCTTTTGAAGAACTATACAGGGTGAGATGAAAAACCTGCAACCAACTTCAGCATGCTGTCATTTCTAAGCCAATCGTCCGACAGCTGTTAAAATTATTCCAGTGACAGCTCAATATATTGTTTACAAGCGTACAAAAGCATTTTGGTGAGAATTTTCCAGAAAAAAAGTTCTTCGTGATGGAATTGAAGCGTGATAGTGTGATTTCTTTATATTTGGTTGGAAAACCAAAAGTGGCTATCGTTAGAGCACTCCAGCATTTAAATGTGAATAGATCTTTTGTGCCTCGTACCATCGCTCGTTACCGTGATACTGGTAGCGTAGTCCGACGTCAAGGAAGTGTACGGAAGAAAACAGAAACATCAGCAGAAATGGTTCGAAAATGGAATGAAAATGGCTCGTTTGCTAAACATATCGCAGTATTCCATTCGGCAAATATTGAAAAATGAGCTCGGGGTAAATCCATTGAAATTCCAAAAAATGCCAGAACTTACACCGCAACAGAAAGAAAATACACTCGAAAGTGCTAAAGAGTTGCTTCGCTTGGCAGAAAGTGGTGAACTGCCGAATTTGGTTTTCTCCGATGAGAAAACATTCGTTGTCCAGCAGTTTGTAAACAAATAAAATGATCGGGTTTACTTGCCAAATAGGTCAACTGAAAATGTGCACATTCGGTTGGCCATCAGAACTCAAGCGTCGGCAAGGGTAATGGTGTGGGCCGCCGTAACAGTCGCTCTCCCTGGCATCAGAATAAATGCCGAATATTATCGCGAAAATATTCTGGAGGGTGTATTAAAGCCTTGGGCATGCAAACATTTTGTGCCGCAGACCTTGGACATTCCAACAGGACTCAGCACCATCGCACTCAGTACGCGCCACCCAAGAAGGGTTATAAAATGAGGTTCCTCGTTTCATTTTCAGCGCACAATAGCCACCAAAATCTCCGGATACCAATCCGCTGGACTATTGTGTCTGAAGTATTTTGGAAAGCGAGGTTGGCACTAAAAAATACCAAAGCTTCGATCACCTCACCGGGAATGGGCCAAAATACCGCAGAGCAACATTCGGGCAGCGTGTGACGGTTTCATTGGCCGTTCGGAGGCCATAATTCGTGCCAAAGGTGACCAATTCGAACAAATCTAAACTTATTCTAAAATTTTATTCTATTTCCGACATTTTTTTTGCTTTCATTCAATAAAATTTAAAAAAATGTAAAAATTATGGCGTTTGACTTTGTTGCAGTTTTTTATCTCACCCCGTAGATATTTCTTAAGCTTAACTCTACCAAATATGCCTAGTTGTGTAGGGTATCATATGGTCGGCCCCTTCCTTGTTGTTTTTTTTTCTTTCTGACTTTTTATTTCATTATTTTTATACCGTCCACCATATTATCGAGGGTATATCAACTTTGTCATTCCGTTTGTAACTCCTCGAAATACTTATGTCAGACCCAACAAAGACCGTCTGTCTGTCTGTCTGTCTGTCCGTCTGTCTGTCCGTTGTAATCACGCTATCTTTCGAACGAATTGAGATAAAAGGCAAAAATTTTGCAGGCAAATATTTTGCACATGATTTTAGCGACATTATTCACCGGAATTGTTTCAACTTTGGTATTTGAAGTTCGATATGGATACTACACCCTATGACAGAAAATTATCTGTGCAGGTCCACGTCTTCGTATATCCCCCATACAACGGTACCTCCCGATATTCGGTATTTTGATGATTTTAGGGACATTATTTACCGGAATTGTTTCAAATTTGGTATTTGAAATTCATAATGGATGCTACAGTCTATGACAGAAAATTGTCTGTGCAGGTCCAGGTCTTCGTATAGCCCCCATAAAACGGTACCTCCCAAAATTCGGTATTTTGATGATTTTATGATTTTAGCGTCATTATTTAACGGAATTGTTTCAAATTACGTATTTAGAGTTCATAATGGATGCTACAGCCTATGACAGAAAATTGTCTATGCAGGAACAGGTCTTCGTATAGGCCACATATATCTGTACCTCCCTATATTTGGTAGGTACAATACCCACCGACATTTTTTGAGATGTCTAATTTGACGTTCGTAATGGATGCTATAGCCTGTGACAGAAAATTGTCTATTCTGGTTCAGGTCTTCGCACAGCTCCGATATAACGGTACCTCCCTATATACGATATTTTGATGATTTTAGCTACATTATTCATCGTTTATTTCAAGTTTCGAATTTGAGTATTGTAATGACTTATGACAAACAAGGCCTATGTAGGTAAACGTTGTATAGACCCCAATATAACGCCTATATTCGGTATTATTAAAATTTTAACTGAATTTTTTAAGGACTTCATTTTTTGAAAATTTCCAAATTAGTTCCAAATGGTGGAGGGTATTCAAGTAAGTTCGGCAGGGCCGAGCTTACTGCTTTTTAACTTGTTCTGCTTTCATTCAATAAAATTAAAAAAAAAAATATAAAAATAATGGCGTTTGACTTTGTTGCCATTTTTTATCTCACCCTGTTTATATCACTTATTTTTCTAGTACGTTTAATTGTCCTGTTACATCTGTTTAAATATAACATTTGGATTTATTGCAGATTATCGTTGTTCACAAATGTCATTTTTTTCATTCTTTGGAGAATTACTCAGCGTAAATAACAGCGATTACTACGTTATACAATATCAGGTGTTTTATAAACAAGGAAGGATTATAGTAAAATCAATGTATTTGTTTTTCTTCCTTGTGTTCATATGTGTGTGTGTGCGCGCATTTAATTTATTGCCTATTGTATACGAGTGTATTGGTGTATCGATTTTATTATCCTGTTCCTTTATTACCTCATTAAGTTTTATAATACCTGCATAACTAATTTTATTGCTAATTAAGTTATCCATTACACTGGACAGAGAGTATAAACACACGTACTTACTTACACACGCCTCTATTGGGTTTTGTTTAAAGAATACTTTTCATTCAAATAACGGAATTTAAAGAGTAAACTTATCAGTTGAGTTTTACTTCGGAAATAATGTGACTGACTTCAATTCTCAGACTGTGATATGTGAAAATTTAAACAGTTTCATTACCACAAATATATATTAGGCATAACAAGTCGTACTGCGTAGGCATAACAAATCACATATAACGGAAACTGATCCACGATTTAGTCTAAATTTCGCACAATGCAATACATATATACAGGGTGAGATGAAAAAACTGCCACAAAGTCAAACGTTATAGTTTTTACATTTTTATACCCTACAACACTATGTGTTGGGGGTATTATAAGTTTGATTGGGCCAAAAATTAAGTAACACCTCGAAATATTGATTTCCCACATAGGAAAGTATATATGGATCTTCCTATCTCGCCGAGCTGAGTCGATCTAGCTATGTATGTCCGTCCGTCTGTCCATGTTAATTTGTAATCACTCTACAGGTCGCAATTATTGCCCGATCTTCACGAAATTTAGAATGGAGGTGGGGTTAAGGTCAGAATAGAACCCTATTTCTTTTGGAGATGATCGCATAATATTTAGGGTAGAAATGGACCAAAAACTGAAAAATTTCTTGATTTTGCAGTTGCTCTACAGGTCGCAATTATGGACCAATCGACGCGGAAATTAGCATGGGGCTAGAGCTTCGATGGTCATCGGAGCTTTGATGGTCATCGGGTAATATTTAGTGGGTGAAAAAGACTATACACTTGTGTTAAATAAAAGTCCAATTTCCATTAAACCGCGAATATTTTTAGTCCAGGCTAAATCATAAATAGACGAACAGGTCAATTCTGACCGTTACGTAGATGCCGATAGTAAATATATCCGATATATATAGCGAAAATATACAATGTTGCTTATATCTCAAGAATGGCTGGACCGATTTTGACAAATTTTGCCAATTCAGAACGCGCCCTTGACATAAAAGTAAAAAATCTAAAAAATCGCATAAAAATAAGTCAAAAATGATGTTAATATAGATTTTGTAGTATTTTGTGACATTTTTTAATTTTTTCATATTTTTTATCGCATGCGATTTTTTCAATTTGACTTATAATATTAAGGTATACATTTTGTAATATTTTTCCACCTTACAACACAGGTTTGGGATATTATATACAGATTGCAGTTATCGTCCGATCCTCACAAAAAGGGTAGGGTTAGGCTCAGAAGGGCTAGGCCTATTGTTTTCAAAGAACCAACAACTAAAATGGACCAACAACTAAAATGTTCCTGATTTTGCAGCCGTTATAAAGGTCACAAATAGAAACTAATATACACGAAATCTCGCATGAAGTTAGGGTTTAGCACAGCGGGTAGAATGAACCACTACTTTTGTCTGAAAAATACCAACATTACTTACAGGCAATAGTCGAAATACACAAAATGCGAACTACTGCCTTTTTTTGCTGATTTAGTTGACGAATATAGCCAAATATCCTAGACAAGCAAATCATATATATAAGTCTAAATTTAGAAATACAGAGGAACCTCTTGCTTTTGGAGATGATCGCACAATATTCAAAAATTTCCTGATCACACAATTGAAGCCAATCGACACGCCTGAGAAGAAAGTTAGGGACAGGGAAGAAGTCTAGCATTACCTATGGCCATTGGATTATATTTAGCTGTAAAATGGACCACTACAACAAACAGCACGACGAAGTTCGTAAATATTGGTTAAATGTCCCTGGTCAAAATGCTAGTAATATCTGGGCAGTGCTCCGTGACATAATTTCAATAGCGAAATCTTCCAAAATGGATTTGGGCATAAGGGGGCTTCTAACATATTGTAGTGTTGTAGGGTATCACATGGTCGTCCCCGCACGACTATAGCCTTTGCTTACTTGTTTTTGAATGTCATTGAATGAAAGCAAAAAATGTCGGAAATAGTATCAAATTTTAGAATAAGTTTAGATATGTTTGAATTGGTCACCTTTGGCACGAATTATGGCCTTCAAACGGCCAATGAAACCGTCACACGCTGCCCGAATGTTGCTCTGCGGTATTCTGGTCCATACCCGGCGAAGCTCTTGTTTGAGGTGATCGATGCCTTGTTATTTTTTAGTGCCAACCTTGCTTTCCAAAATACTCCAGACACAATAGTCCAACGGATTGGTATCCGGAGAATTGGGGGGCCATTGTGCGTTGGAAATGAATCGAAGAACTTCATTTTGTAACTATTCTTGGGTGACGCGTGCTGAGTGCGATAGTGCTGAGTCCCGTTAGAATGTCCAAGGTCTGCGGTCAAAATGTTTGCGTGCCCAAGCCTTTAATACAAGCGAAGCAACTCTTTAGCTCTGTTGAGTCTATTTTCTTTCTGTTGCGTTGTAAGTTCTTGCACTTTTTGGAATTTTAATGGCTTTACCCCGAGCTCATTTTTCAATATTTGCCGAAATGAATTTTGCGATATGTTCAGCCCACGAGCCATCTTTCGGCCACTGCGATGCGTGTTTTGATCAAGTTGCTTCTTTACTTATCGAACCATTTCTGCTGATGTTGCTGTTTTCTTCCGTCCACTTCCTTGAGGTCGGGTTACGCTATCAGTATCACGGTAACGAGGGATGGTACGAGACACAAAAGATTTATTCATATTTAAATGCTGGAGTGCTCTAACGATAGCCACTTGTTTTTCCGATAAATATAAAGAAATCACACTATCACGCTTGAATTCCATTACTAATAACTTTTTTTCTGAAAAAATTTCACCAAATTGCTTTTTAACGCTAGTAAATAATATAATAAACTGTCACTGGAATAGTTTTTACAGTGGTCGGACGATTGGCAGTCTGAAGTTGGTTGGAGTTTTTTTTATATTTTATATTGTGGTAGCTGTTGGTTTTTAGGGTTTACATATGGAGACGTTGAAATAGTTTTGAACTTAAAAATTGTATGTGAGTGGGTCCATTGTCTAATGGTTTTACTTATGTCCTCCTCGACAATGAAAGATTTTGAAAACCTTTTGTTGAAAAATGTATACATTTTCTTATTATTCTTTCCGAAAGGGGAAAAAAACCTTGAAATTCAGAAAATTTAGTACGTTGCATGAGTTTTGATGTTGTCAAACTGAACATGTTAAGTACAACGAACATTTGGAACGGATCTAAAATTTTAAGGTGGACGCTGACGAAGTAGTTGTTGTATTAAATTTTCGTATGCTGCGATATTGACAATATTGTCAAACAACTTCCGGAACAGATGCACTGCGAAGTGCTCTGAACAATCAAAATCTATTAAAATCCAAACTAAGTTATTGATTATTTTCGAAAATATTGCTATGTTAGACCGGGTCGAACTACACGAAATGGTAGATCTCTACAGTCAATTATCTGCCAGTTTGAGAAAATTCTGTTGAAAAATGTAGCTCAACTCATCAAAATATCGAATATTGGGAGGTACCGTTATATGAGCCTATATAAAGACTTGAATTTACAGTTATATGGGAATTATACCAGAATTTGGACCAAATTGACCCATTTTAAATATCAAAAGTCCTGCAGACATAAAATACACCTGAGTAAACTTGCAAAACCTCAAAATGCATGGGTGATATTGACATTTTTAATACGACTGCCGTGAATAGAACTATTTCATCATTTATTTAAGAGAGTGTAGGGTACCACAATATCTGCTTTCAAAATTTTCTCACGGATACAATTCCGCTTATAAATTTACTGTGTTTAGCTTCAAGTTTTTTTCATGAAATTAAATTAAAATACACATACTAACATGTCATCAGACATATATAGTTCCCCAAAACTTTATGTACTTCCTTTTTAATGACTTTCTATGGTGCATCATCGTCACCATATCCGTGTGCCAAGTCACGTTGGTTCAAAGTCCTTTTAATGTCCAAAAACAAGACAAGCAACAAATACTATTCCATTCCATTCCAACCCTCCCTTTTTTCACATACCGAGAACATGGCCAAAAAAAAAGAACATATGAGCAGCTGTAATAAACTACAGTGCCAAGACCAAAATAGGGCTATGAATTTAATAATAGCATGTTATTTAACCATAAAGCCATGTTGTTGTAGTTCACAACGTTAGTTGTAATGTAGTGTTTTTGTAGAGGGCGTTGTCATTATCTCGTTTCATTTTTAAACCAAAGCAGATTATCATAATTTGTTAACTGCACAATGGCTTGGAAATTGTTTCTAATAACGTAACGGTAGCAACAGGTTATAGAAAAAAGTTTTAAGAATTAAAAATGCAGATGTATATGAGAGCCGTAGAAGGAGGTTTAATGAGCGAGGATCTTCTGTCTATTACACATACTAAAACAATTTGGTATCCTACAACACTACAATTTTCGGTAATGTTTCTGCAGATCTTAAACCCTTTTAAAAAGAATGAAAATTCCCTTTAGAAGCAAGAAAGCAAGAATGTTGAAGGTAATTACGCCTCCTTTAGAATAATCATAGCTCTGGAACCAATATTTTCAAAAAAAAAAAAAACATGCGATCTCTAACAAAGCATCGGTATTTGACGAATCAGATGTTCCTATTACGTCAAATGCCTTATTCGCTCTCTCGGAAAGAACAGAAATTTCGCATTTAATTTCTTTCTGTGCAAAATGAAAATTTTATTTCATTTCGGGTTTTGGCCCATTTTGGCTTGGACATAGATTGGAAAAAAGTTAGAATTTTGACTTATAAAAATTTTGTATCTAATACGAGTATGCTTAACAAGTAAGCAAAAGCTACAGTCGAGCGGGGCCGACCGTTGAATACCCTACAACACTATAATAAATGATACAGTTTATATAGGCGAGATACTCGAAAGAATTCCACAAGATATGTGACAAATAATAAAAGAAAACCATTTTTGAATAATAGCAACTTAAACTAATTTGCTCATTTCCAATTTATTGGTAGATGTTGCACGTAAATGGCCATCCAAGATCTGGAACCAATATTTCCCAAAGACTATAATTTCTCAGAAGTGGCAAAAGATTAACATTTATGATTGGTTTTTGACTAAAACGCATCTATATGAGATACAGACATTTGACTATATTCTTCAACGAAATCAGCCTTAACGAAATATTCAGAAGTGCGTCTTTCCTGTATTTGTGAATTCTCCAAAAAGTCACTGGAATGGACATTTTCGTACTTTGTCTATAAAAGTTGGCAAACTCCTTCACACATTGAATATTTTTGGATGGCCATCCAAAACTGCTTGGCTTTTGCAATGTCCGGTAACCCCCATAATTACGACCTGCTGACAATTTTGCAGTTTTTTGGTCCATTTCAACCCCTAAATATATGGCGATCATCTCCAAAAAGAGTAGGCTTCTATTCTGACCCACATCTTATCCCCATGCAAAATTTCGTAAGGATCGGGCCATAAATGCGATCTGTATATGATATCCTGATATCCTAACTACTTAGTCTTGTTAGCTGTAGAAATATTACCAAATGTTTAATTCAAAATGAAAATATGCCAAAAATATGACAAAATTGAAAAAATATGAGAAAATTTTACAAAATCAATATTTTCATCTTTAGAGAGATATTTTTATGTGATTTTTTTAGACGTTTTATGTTTCCTGCCAAGAGGCCATTCTGAATTAATGAGAACTGTCGAAATCAGTTCAGCCGTTCTTGACATATAAGAGATTTTTCAAGCATATCTTCTTTGATAGACATATATATCTCACATATTTTGCTATATATCCGATTTGTTGGATGTTAACATCAATGTAAAAATCAGAATCTCACATATTTTGCTATATATCCGATTTGTTGGATGTTAACATCAATGTAAAGATCAGAAGTAACCTTGTCATGGCTTTGCGATTTCGCCGGGATTTAAAATATTTGCAGTTTAATGAAAAATTTTGACTTTTTTCAACACAAAAGATGATAAAGATGGTCTATTTTACCCGCTAAATATTATCCGATGACCACCCAAATTGGTAGGGTTCTTCCCCGCTCTAAACTCTAGCTAAATGCGAAATTCCGCGTCGATTGGACCTGAATAGCTACTGCAAAATCCGACATTTTTCAGTAATTGGTCCATTTCAACCCCTAAATATTTGGCGATCATCTCCAAAAGAAATAGGTTTCTATTTTGACCCTAACCCCACCTTCGTGCAAAATTTCGTTAGAATCGGGCCATAATTGCGACCTGTAGCGTGATTACAAATTAACATGGACAGACGGACAGACGGACGGACGGACATACATAGCTAAATCGACTCAGCTCGGCGAGCTAGGAAGATCCATATATACTTTCTTATGTGGGAAACCAATATTTCGAGGTGTTACATAAATTCTGGCCCAATCAAACTTATAATACCCCCAACACATAGTGTTGTAGGGTATAATTAAAGTGTAACAATATAATTATTTGATCGGATAGAGCTAGACGATTGATTTTTAGCCCTAGTGTAAATCTTGAAGTAGGCCTAGAGTTTTAAAAATTTATGCTTCAAGGGGACGAAAATAGTACAAAATGGTACATTTTTGTATTTGAGCGACGAGTTACAGATGGAACTTTAAAATTCTGCATAGATCACACATTCAAGGAAGTCTTCTACCCATATAAAACCTCAAGGGGTCTTCTGGGTATTTTAGCTATTGAAGGGCTCAGAAGGTTCTGCCGCAGGTGTACCTAAAAAATGTCTTCTTAACCTCCAGGGGTCTGAATATCCACAAGGGGCCTTTCATCTGTACAGGGTGAGATGAAAAAACTGCAACCAACTTCAGACTGCTATCATTTCTAAGCCACTCGTCCGACCGCTGTTAAAATTATTCCAGTGACAGCTCATTATATTGTTTACAAGCGTACAAAAGCACTTTGGTGAGAATTTTCCAGAAAAAAAGTTATTCGTGATGAAACTCAAGAGTGATAGTGTGATTTCTTTATATTTGGCTGGAAAACAAGAAGTCGCTATCGTTAGAGTACTCCAGCATTTAAATGTGAATATATCTTTTGTGTCGTTACCGTGATAATGGTAGCGTAGCCCGACGTTGAGGAAGTGGACTGACGAAAACAACAACATCAGCAGATATGGTTCGAAAAGTAAAGAATACACTTATTCGAAACCCGCGTTGGAGTGTCCGAAAAATATTCCTCCCATTCTGCAAATATTGAAAAATGAGCTCTGGGTAAAGCCATTGAAATTCCAAAAAGTGCAAGGCTACACCGCAACAGAAAGATAATAGACTCAAAAGAGCTAAAGAGTTGCTTCGCTTGGCCGAAAGTGGTGATCTGCCGAATTTCATTCAATTAAATTAAAAAAAGTAAAAATATGGCGTTTGACTTTGTTGCAGGTTTTTTATCTCACCCTGTATACTAACCTGATGCTCTTAAAATCTACTTGGAATTTCCCAAATTACAGATAAGCTGTTGTACAGTGTAGTTTGTATCGAAAATCATTATTGCATTATATTTTTGCTGTGTAGCACCCTACTTTTTTCTGGGTAGGTATGTTAAATTAAAACCCGGAAGTTTATAGACCACTTCGTAGACTATTCCATGACATTGTGCAATTATGGTAGAGCCTGTTGAACATGACTATGCGTTCCAAATTTATTGCCCGTACCCTAGCGAACGCAACGCCTTTGTATGGACGACGGGCATGCATTCTTTCATAGATATGTGTAAATTTAGACACGCATACCCACACCCCCAAGCAACGTTAGCATCAGCCTCATTGTCCTCATCATACATACACACCTTTTTTTAGCATGTCGAACAATAAATTATACGCTTGAGTTGCATTGTCTGTGCACTTTAAGAAGAGTCAACAGACACCGCCGCCACCAACTACAACATGGACGACAGGATATGTGAATTGTTGGTGTACGGCCGAGCCGATCTGACAGAGGATACGGAGAATTTGGAATGAAAGTCGACAGAAAAAAATGATAAGGAGTCCGAAAAATGATCGATCTCGCAATGAAATATTTTTGTCTGAAGTCCTGGATATGAGGGTTTTCGAAAAACAGACCTACCAACTAAATGTTATTTATGATAAAATACAAATTCGGAAAGGAATACAAAAAGAAACATTCAATTTCCATGCCGAACACTCGTAATTTTGTTCGCTGGGTAGCCATTATCATTATGATAGTGTGTGCAAATCATTTTCATAGTTCGGGGGGCTTGGTATGACTTGTCATAGTTTGCGGCGAAGTGGGCGGTCTACAAAGCAAGGGTCTGCCTGTTAATGTTTAAATGCCAAGGAATAGCTTTGAATTACTTACATGGCGATACATACGATTACAAAATGTAATTACACACATGCTCGCACACAAACTACCATACTCGAGTTGCAGTCAGTGAGTGGTTCGTGAGTGAATGTGTCCAGTTACACACATTTTTAAGGCAAAGTCTTCAATAAACTTAACATGTATGCTTGTCCGCCTGTATACATGCATGTATGTTCATATGTATATTCATGTGTGGAAGCGAGTGTGAATGTTTTTTTCATAATCTGTTATATTACATTTTCTGTGATCGCCTTTGCACGCCTTTTTATGTTCTTATGCATATCACACCTAGGCGTTAATGACATATTTTCATGACTGCTCAGTGAAAAGGAATTACGAAGAAGTATTTCAAAAAAGGTAACAAGGGGGAGGGGGTGGTGTAATGGAGACGGGAATGACGACGAGTATATCACATCATTGAATAGATTACATAAACTATTTGCTTGGCAAAAAATATTCTGAAGAAGATTTATTTTCGAAGAAGAAAATTTTAGGGAGTTTTTCTACTCAACGGAAGTAGAATGTCTTTTTCATAGAACTTAAGGGAAATTAAAAATACTTCTAATCGGAAAATACTAAAAGAACTTTTGTCTGCAAAATATCTGCAACTTTTCAAGCACAAGAAGACTAAGACCTTTCTAAAATAAATAACTGTTTAGCAAATACTAAATGGGTTTCTGCTCAAATTAGAGCAAAAGTGTTCTGATAGATGACGACAATATATTTTTGCCGACGACCAAAAGCTATTTTAACAGGGTCTTCTAACGGACCAGAAGCCCTTCTCACAGAAGAACATAACTTCTTGTCACATAAGACGAGAAGTTGCTCTCACAGAACACCAGATGACCTTCTCGCAACGACCAGAAGGTCTTAGCATATAAGATCAGTTCGTCCTCCCATAGAAGACCAAGAGGTCTTTCCATAGAAGCCCAGATAGTTTTTCCATAGAAAAAGAGAAGGTCTTCTTACAGAAGACCAGGAGGCCATCCCACTATAGACTGAAAGGTCTTCTCAATGAATAGCAAAAGGTATCCCAGAAAGTCTTCCTATAAAAGACAAGATGATCTTATATCCCATATAAGACCAAAATGGTTTCCAGAGGGTCTTCTAAAGGTCTTCCGGAATGATTTCCCATACACGATAAAAGGTATTCTCAAAGAAGAGGAGAAGGTCTTCTCATAGAAGAGGAGAAGGTCTTCTCATAGAAGAAAAGAAGGTCTTCTCATAGAAGAGGAGAGGGTCTTCTCTTCTCATAGAAGAGGATAAGGTCTTCTCTTCTCATAGAAGAGGAGAAGGTCTTCTCTTCTCATAGAAGAGGATAAGGTCTTCTCTTCTCATGGAAGAGGAGAAGGTCTTCTCTTCTCATAAAAGAGGAGAAGGTCTTCTCTTCTCATAGAAGAGGAGAAGGTCTTCTCTTCTCATAGAAGAGGAGAAGGTCTTCTCTTCTCATAGAAGAGGAGAAGGTCTTCTCTTCTCATAGAAGGGGAGAAGGTCTTCTCTTCTCATAGAAGAGGAGAAGGTCTTCTCATAAAAAAGGAGAAGGTATTCTCATAGAAGAGGAGAAGGTATTCTCATAGAAGAGGAGAAGACCACAAGGTCTAGTAGGAGACCATAAGGTCTTCTCGTTGGAGACCATAAGGTCTTCTCGTAGGAGACCATAAGGTCTTCTCGTAGGAGACCATA
Source organism: Musca domestica (assembly GCF_030504385.1). NCBI lineage: Eukaryota > Metazoa > Arthropoda > Insecta > Diptera > Muscidae > Musca > Musca domestica. The sequence continues at coordinate 4,596,326 of NW_026712344.1, read as the reverse complement.
AGGTCTTCTCGTAGGAGACCATAAGGTCTTCTCGTAGGAGACCATAAAGTCTTCTCGTAGGAGACCATAAGGTCTTCTCGTAGGAGACCATAAGGTCTTCTCGTAGGAGACCACAAGGTCTTCTAGTAGGAGACCATAAGGTCTTCTAGTAGGAGACCATAAGGTCTTCTAGTAGGAGACCATAAGGTCTTTTAGTAGGAGACCATAAGGTCTTCTAGTAGGAGACCACAACGTCTTCTCGTAGGAGACCACAAGGTCTTCTCGTAGGAGACCATAAGGTCTTCTAGTAGGGGACCATAAGGTCTTCTAGTAGGAGACCATAAGGTCTTTTAGTAGGAGACCATAAGGTCTTCTAGTAGGAGACCACAACGTCTTCTCGTAGGAGACCACAAGGTCTTCTCGTAGGAGACCACAAGGTCTTCTCGTAGGATACCACAAGGTCTTCTCGTAGGAGACCACAAGGTCTTCTCGTAGGATACCACAAGGTCTTCTCGTAGGAGACCTTCCGAAAAGTCTTCCCATTGAAGACTAAAAATTCAGAGAAGACCAGATGACCTTTCACCAGAGATAATAGATTGTCTTCATAGAAGAGTAGGATATTTGACTTATATAATATTCGAAGCTGTTCCAATCTTAGAAGATCCGAAGGATTTCTTCTATTAGACAAGGCCTTATTCTCATTGAAGATTGGAGAGTTATCTTCTCAAGCCCATAAGGTCTTCTTCTCTTAAGAGATCACAATGTCTTTGTCTTATAGAACACCTTTAAATCCCCGCTTTAATTGCAAAAGCTTTAAAAAAGCTTTCAATGACACTTACGACATATCGTTTTACTACTTTGAGCTGCAGTTTGTGTGGCGGTGGGTCTGTGGAGAATATTTCTCAGAATCCACAAGGGCACAAAAAACATTTGCGTGTGTGTGTTGCCTCTCACCAAATGTTCATATGAATCTCTGATTGTACGAGTATGTTGGGTCACCATTGTAATTACTGCATTCATCCATGGTTTCGGTTTCAGTTTCTGTCATTTAACTTTGTCAACTGCTCCGAACATTGGAACAATTTAACAAATTCTAAGCCTGCGGCGTTTATGTCTGAACATTTTTTGGTATTTTCATGGTTTTTCTGGCAGTGGGCACAGAGACATCATCAGACGACCATTGTTATTGCTTCTTTGTGGCATCGTTAGGAAAAATGAAGAGGAAAACATCGACGCACACACAGACACTCACAGAGAGATAGACCGTTAGACAGAGTTAAAGGGCATAACGCATAAATGAAATCGTCTCGGATTAAATGTCAAAATATTTGTGTTTTGTTTTTTCTTCTTTAGTTTTGTGAGCGAAAACAAAGCGATAGATGTAGTTTTAAAATACATTGGGAAAAATCGTCGACATTGACATCGTCTGAGCTACGATTGTCTTTTTGTCCGGAGTACTACCTTTGGGATGATTAATATTGGATATGAGCTATATATGGGTCGACGTTTAGATATAGCCTACATATAACTACATCTCCTGATTTTTGGACTTTTTGAAAGGATTTAGCCACAAGAGTGCAACCAAATCCGATGCAATTTTACCTTTAGGGTTCAGAGTAGTAACCGGGTATTTAGTTGGAAAATAATTTTAATATTGCCCCATCATACACCCAAAAGTCTTCAAAATCCTTTATTATGAAGTTTTCCGAAGAGCATACTAGTTAAACCCTTGCACAACGGTTCCACATCCAATGTCAGGATTTAAGTTCTGTAATTTCCCCCATTACCAAATTTAGTATCATTTAGTATAATTGTATTACGCATATCCGAAACCAGCTCCACTAAATCACAGATCCCATACCAAATTTTAAGTTTTCAGCTCAATTCCTTCACTCAATATCAATTTAAGTACTATTTAATAAATTTTTTATACCCTCCACCATACGTAGTATATTAAGTTCGTCATTCCGTTTGTAACTCATCGAAATAACTATTTTAGACATAACAAAGTACATATATTCCTAATCAACGTAAAATTCTAAGACGATTTTGCCCTATCCCTCCGTCTATCTGTTGTAATCACGCTGAAGTCAAATAGAATAAAGATAGGAAGAAAAAAATTTGCACAGAACAGTCTTTTGACTGCAGGCAGGCCAAATTCGAATATGGTATATATCGGTCCACGATATCGTATAGCCCCCTTTCAACGGTACCACCCGATATACGATATTTTGCTGATTTTAGCCACATTTTTCAATGGAATTGTATAAAAATCAATAGTAGAAGTTCTTTCCAAGCATTTTACTCCCTGGAAGAGAAATATCTATATAGGTTTAAGATATCGTATAGCCCACATACAACGGTATCGGTATATATCCCAACCGATATTAGATATTTGGCGATTTTAGGGACGTTATTTACCGGAGTTGTTTCAAATTGCGTATTTAGAGTTCGTAATGGGAACTACAGTATATGACAGAAAATTGTCTATACAGGTCCAGGCCTTCGTACAAGCCCCATATATCAGTACCTACCTATACATACATATTCGGTATTTTGATGATTTTAGCTACATTATTTATGGATTTTTTTCAAGTTTCACGTTTTAATATTGTAATGGCTTATGACAAATGTTGCCTAAGCAGGTCTACGTCTTCGTCTGGACCCCAATATAATGGTTATATTCGGTATTTTTAAGATCTTAACAGAATTTTTGGCGAATGTTATTTTTTTTTTGAACATTTCAAAATTCGTTCCATGGATGATGGATACACCCATGTATCAACCCTTCACCCAATACCCAATTTATAATTGTTGTATAACTTTAGTACACATTTACAATTCCATATCATAACCACAGACACCAACAGTCACATCTATATCACATTTCAGGACTTCAGCTGTAATCGTTCACAAATTTAAAATTAAACTTCAGAATTTTATCTCCGTCTCTTCACCCAATACCAAACATTGTAACATTAAGTACTTTTCGTACAATTTTAGTACGCATTTCCGACACATGAAATGAAACTTCTTACCAAATATAATACCACTTAGTACTTTTCGTGCACTTGTAGACCACATTTTCAAAACCACTTCTTTATCACAAACCTACCACTAAAAGGGACTCCAATACAAAATTTCAAATTTCCAGTTTCAACCAACACCCTAAACCAAACTGTTCTTTATTTAATACCACTTAGTACAGTTCGCCCCTTTTTCAAAAAAAATTACGTTTCAACCCAGATTCTTATACCAAATGTTACCAGTTCAGAAGTTTAGTACGATTTTGGAACTTTTCGTAATCTTAAAGTTCGAACTTCCAAAAACAGTAAGGTATTCAAATTTATTATTATATTTATACCATATTCATAATTTGGGCCTTTTGATGGTATCCAGATTGACTGTTATTTCAAAATAGAACTGTCTATATATATATATATATATATATATATATATATATATATATATATATATATATATATATATATATATATATATATCTCACCATGTGCTTTGTTATGTCTAAAATGATTATTCCGATGAGTTACAAACGGAACGACGAACTTAATATACCCTCCATACTATGTATGGTGGAGGGTATAAAAATAAAAGATTTTATAAAATTTGACCAAAAAATGTATTTTCTAAGAATTTGTTTTCAACTAGTTCCTGATAACAAAGAAGAAAATAATAGATTTTTTGGGCTTTTTTTAAAAACCCATTTGACCAGAACAGACTGATTGTGGCTATTTCAAGGATTATTTTTAAGATTTCTTGGCCAAAATTATGCTTTTTTCATTAATTTCCTTGTAGAAATTATGAATCTTTCTATGGAGTTCTAGGAAAAAAATCGTTGGAAGGGTAAGTGTGCCTAAGTTCGCCATGTCCCAGTAGTCGGCACTTTTTTTTTATTCTAATAAAAATAAAATTTTTGTCTCAACAATCCATATTCTTAAGAAAAGTACAATAAAGACGTCGAATCAGTTTAACTAAACAAAAATATTATATTTTAATGAATTAATTTATTATTATTATTAATTATGCTTGCAAAAAAATTGGTATGCCGACTGTTGGAACATGCCATACCGACAATTGGCAAGTGGTGCCGACTACTGGCAAAAAAGAATTGTTTTAATAAAACTACAAATTTATGAAATTTAATAAAAAGTTATTAAAACTTTATTTATTATTGCAAAAACTATACAAAATTTTAAATCTGAATAAATTAACTTTGTAATAATTGAAAATTTCCATTCAGAATTGTGAGCGATTAAAAACGCGACTACTGGTACACTTAACCTATTATCCCTGCAGAAAAAATGTGTATAGTTTCTGAATATTCATTTTAGTAAGTATTTTGGAATTAAATACATAAATGCAGCGGCTGGTGCTTTCCAAGCCATTTTTACTTTATTTATCAATTATTGTAATTTTTCTTTAGATAATTTTTAACAGTGCAAATTTTTTTTCCATAGTTTTCGAATTGTTTAAGCGTTTGTTTAAATCCACACACACACACACATACACATATATACAAAGGACTCAAACAACATCAATGGCCAGATAGTGTGTTTTTTTGTTGTGTTTTAGTTGTGACCACAAAATGTCTGGCAATCATTCAATTAAAATGAACAAAACAAAATACATAATGTAATAATTGTGACGTTTCACCATACATACAAAGTTTAAAAATTGTGATAGAAAAAATAATTATTGTTTAAAAAAAACCTTTAATTTAAAAAGATGAATATTTTTTGTGTAATATTTTTAAAAAGCAATGACAATCATTAAATTCACAGCGACAAACAGAATAAAAAATAAATTATTCAATAATTTCGTCTCTCTATTAAAATCTCTATTGTAAATGTGCCGAAATATACATTCTGAGATAAAAAACAGCTACAAAGTCAAAAAAATTTATTGAATGAAAGCAAAAATGTCGGAAACAACGTCAAATTTTGGAATAAGTATAGATTTGTTCCTTTGGCACGATTTATAGCCTTCAAACGGCCGATGAGACCGTTACACGCTGCCCGAATGTTGCTCTGCGGTATTTTGGCCCATTCCCGGCTAAGCGCTTGCTTGAGGTGAGCGACACTTTGGTATTTTTAGTGCCAACTTTGCTTTCCAAAATACTCCAGGCACAATTGTCCAACGGATTGGTATCCGGAGATTATGCGCTGGAAATGAAGCGAGGAACCTCATTTTGTAACCATTCTTGGGTGGCGAGTGCTGAGTGCGATGGTACTGATTCCTGTTGGAATGTCTAAGGTGTGCGGCCAAAATGTTTGCGTGCCCAAGGCTTTAATACACCCTCCAGAATATTTTCGCGATAATATTCGGCATTTATTCTGATGTCACGGTCGATTAATACGAGCGGAGAATGACCATTGGCTTTCTCATCGGAGAAAACCAAATTCGGCAGTCATTCCGTTTGTAACTCATCGAAATAATAATTTTAGACCCGAAATAATGCACAATTTTACCTTTGTTTTGATTACAACAGACGGACAGACGGACGGATGGTCAAATTGCCTTAGAATTTTGCGCTGATCAAGAATATATATATATATATATATATATATATATATATATATATATATATATATATATATATATATATATATATATATTCTTGATCAGCGCAAAATTCTAAGGCAATTTGACCATCCGTCCGTCTGTCCGTCTGTTGTAATCAAAACAAAGGTAAAATTGTGCACAAATCTGTCTTTTTGCCTGCAGGTCAAGTCCGAAGATGGGATATATTGGTCGACGATATCGTATAGCCCCTATATAACAGTTCCTCCCAATATTCGGTATTTTGATGATTTTTAGTTAAATTTTTCAATGGAATTGTCTGAAATTTTACACAATGAATTCTTTGTGAGTACTTTACCCTCTGAAAGAGAATTGTCTATATAGGCCCACGATATCGTATAGCCCCCATATATCGGATTCCCTCCCCCCATATTCGGTAAATTGATGATTTCAGCCAAATTTTTTGATGGAATTGTCTTAAAATTCACACAAGGGGATCCTTTATCTCCTAGAAGAGAATTTTCTAAATAGTACCCCCAGATATTCGGAATTTTCATGATTTTTGCGACGTTCTTCGCCGTAATTGTTTCACATTTCGTATATAAAGTTTGGAACAGTTTTTACAACCTAGGACACAAATTACTTTTGCGGGGACAACGTGTTCGTATAGCCTCCATATAACGGTTTTCATTTGAGCGGTATTTTCCGCCGGAATTTTTTAAGTTTCTTCCAAATGGTGGAGGGTATAAAAAGTTCGGTCCGTTATGTTTGTATTGTTATGTATTAAGTTAATACATTTCTTTTCTTTTTCGCCGGAATTGTTTCAAATTTCGTATATAAAGTTGGGAACGGTTATTACAACCTATAACACAAATTACTTATGCAGGGACAACGTCTTCGTATAGCCCCCAGCAGAATTTAAATATACATTTTCGAGATATTAAATGGAAATAGGGATTTCTGTTTATTTGGAAATTTGATAAAGAACATGTTTGTGTTTGAGGCCCTCCTTCAAAAATTATGTTTTGTAAAAGAATTTTGAAAAAAATCACCTTTTAATATTCAAATATTCCTGGCATTTAGGTAAGGTATGAAGTTTTCAAGCATTCTGAGATCTATAGAAGATATTTATACCAAATAATTTTGTAAAATATTTTGACTTGTTATGATCATTTTTAAATGAAATTTTTACTCTTATTTTCAAAAAAAGACCACTTTGGTCTCTTGCTTAAAGTTTTAAAATTGTTTACGAATTTTAGCTCTAGTTAATTTAGTACTAGTTCTACGTTCATATTCTATTGAGTTTTTTGTGTGTTGCTCAACGCTGTCGTATCTTTCCCCCAAAGGACATGATTTGGAAAAGGAAGAGGAAACTAATTTATATAAAAAAATTGCAACTTCCATTTTTTCTACCAATATAAATCGTGTGTTTAAATGGGATGTACCGTCAACGTCTTTTTATACCTCTTATACAAAAGTTGAAAGGTTAAAAAAACAAGTAAACATTTGGAACGAATTTGGCAATTTACGAAAAAATAAAATCCGTTAAAAATTCTGTTAAAATTTTAAAAATACCGAATGTAGCCGTTATCTTAGGGTTTATAGGACGACGTGGACCTGCTTAAAGCTTGAAAAAAAAAAAAATCGGTGAATAATGTAGCTAGAACTATGAAAATACAGAATATATGCAGGTTCCGCTGGGTTTATACGAAGACGTGGACCTGCACAGACAATTTTCTAGCATAGGCTGTAGTATCCATTAGGAACCTCAAACACCAGATTTGAAACAATTCCAGTGAATAATGCCGAATATCGGGAGGTATATGGGGGCTATACGAAGACGTGGACCTGCGCAGACAATTTTCTGTTTTAGGCTGTACTATCCATTACGAACTTCAAATACAAAATTTGAAACATTTCCGGGGAATAATGTCGCTTAAATCACCAAAATATCGAAAAAGGGAGGAACCACTATGTGGGGGCTATACCAAAGCATTGGCCTACATGACCCATTTTCAATACCAAAAGTCCTGCAGATATAATACACATTCGAGTAAAATTTTATCAACCTACTTTATTTTGTTCGGAAGCTAGAGTAATCACTAAATCGACATAGAATGATATGCTGATCAAGAATATATATATATATATATATATATATATATATATATATATATATATATATATATATATATATATATATATATATATATATATTCTTGATTCTATGTCGATTAAGTGATTTCCGTCCGTCTGTGGAAATTACTCTAGCTTCCGAACAAAATCAAGTAGGTTGATAAAATTTTACTCAAGTATATATATTCTTGATCAGCATATCATTCTATGTCGATTTAGTGATATATATATATATATATATATATATATATATATATATATATATATATATATACTTGTGGGGTCTAAAATGTTTATTTCGAGGTGTTACAAACGGAATGACAATATAATAAACCCTCCATACTATGGTGGAGGATATAAAAAAAAAAACAAAAATTGGGTCTGTCGGCGAACTTACTAATATTTGGTAACATGTAGCGAATTTTAATGATTTCAATTCGTTGGTAAAACGTGTATCGTTCCAACTTTAGTAATGGCGTAATTTCTTCCCGTCAAATTACGGCTTTTCATGTTGGAAACCCCTGAATATTCTCCCGTTTTGTTATTATTGGAGCTTTTCTCAGCCGCATTGTTGATGATTTGCTGCTTCTAATTTGAAACTGAGCGGAGAAAGTTCAAGGCCATACCAAAAATATATCAGTACTCCTACAAGTAATGAAACCAGCTCACGTTTGGCAATTTTAAGTGGGCAAAAATTAATATTGAATATTATTTTAGGAAAATTATATTTCTCTTGCAATTTCTTTCAATATCAGCTCTTATCTAATTCTATTCATAAAATACGGAAAAATGTTGAATCTAAAAATTCCTAACATTGCTATTCATTGTCGGTGTTGTTGTTCTATGTTGTTTTGAGAACTCCTTGAAAAACAAATAATCATAAATAAAAGTAAGACATAAAAACACAAAATTTGTTTTAAAATCATCGAAACAAAGCGCTGGATTAAACAATGGCAAAAAACTCAAACAACACTACACAACAACAATAATAATAATAAGTTATAAACAACGTACTTGTAGAATTATTTACGCACCTCATAGATGTACACAACGATACCCATACACACTCGCATCTATGGCATTTCATGTATGTATATGTTTCATGTATATATGTATGTATATGGTATTCTAACGTTTTCTAAAGGATGCACACTCACACACACACGCTCTCATGCTTAGAAAGGAAAACAATAACAAATGTGAATTGTAAACAACCTGTTCGCATGAGCGGATGTCTATGCAAAGTAGCATGAAAAAGTTTTCTTGAAAAGAAATCATCCTCTCCACAATAAGTTTGTTTAATCCTTCCTACTCTTGACGTTCTCAAGGTTTATTCCTCTCACACTCTCTCCGCTGACGTACAAAACAAAAATTTCAATGCTAAGTGGAAACATAAACAATGGTCATAATTTTTACTGTATGGGGAAAAAACAACAACAACAACAAAAACAAAATACAAGATATGGAAATATATGAATGACAAAAAAAAAAAAGAGAAAAATTGTTCTTGTGGAGAGGGTCTTTTCATTGAGGTGTGACAATACTGCCGAGATTAGCTAATGTTGACATTCATTTTGCAGTAAATTACTGGCTGTCATTTTGTAGCAAAATAATAATAATAACAATAATAATAATAATAATAATAATAATAATAATAATAATAATAATAATAATAATAATAATAATAATAATAATAATAATAATAATAATAATAATAATAATAATAATAATAATAATAATAATAATAATAATGATAATAATAATAATAATAATAATGATAATAATAATAATAATAATAATAATAATAATAATAATAATAATAATAATAATAATAATAATAATAATAATAATAATAATAATAATAATAATAATAATAATAATAATAATAATAATAATAATAATAATAATAATAATAAAAATAATATTTATTTTTAAATTTTTACTAAACGAAACAAGGACGGATAGAGATGGATAGAAAATAAAAGTGTGTTTTTTACAGATTATGTCATTTTGATTTATTGTAATTAATAAATGTCAATACCCCATAAAATATGACTTATCGAAATAACGGGTTTTAGAAGTTTGGCGTTCAAACTCGAGTTTCAAATTCCTTATCCGATTAGGACGAAACTCGACATAAAGTTATAATTTTGTTTATCCCCTATCATACTATGGATAGAATATTAAATTTATCATTCCGTTTCTGACCTCCGAAAAACAAGAAGGAGCGTGTTGATAAAACTTTAATCAAATGTGTCTGAGGCCTGTCCAATTTGGGGTATTGAAATTTGGCAGGGGAGTGGAGGAAAGCTTCGGCATCGACAACAACAATAACTAACCAGAAGTGTACACTTCGACTACTGGAAAATTTTCACCAAAATGCTTTTGTACGGCCATAACTGGGCCGGGGATCTATAGTAGAATTTTATGGCAAATAATTTTTCTGGAATATTTTGACTTGCTCGGATTCTGTTAAAACATACATATTTAAAAAAAGGACCAAAAATAAAACTTTGTTGACTCGCTCGAGGATTTGACCAAAATATTTCTAATATTCGCGAATATATCTATGTACACCTATAAACCTAGTATGCTCGGATTTCGATTAATCTTAGTCCAAAGATGTCAAAGAGTGGGGAGGGGAATGTTGTAATTTTGGCATGTAAACTTAAAAAACTCCAATACATATGTCTTTTTTCTTAGCTCTACTTTCATAATTAGCTGAAGTTTTCCTGTAAATATTGAAAAAATTGAAGTTAGTAGTACAGTGTGATTATGCAGAATATTTTGATTTTTTACGATCCCGTTTAAAGGGAGTTTTTAAACACGGTTTAAAAAAAGGATCAAAATAACCTCTATTTTCACTCCCTTAAGGGTTATATTTTTCGATCAACAGAATTCTCGTTTTTTATCGATTAAATAGTCGAATTCTGAATCCGAAAATTTCAAAAAAGTCAAAGAAGGGGGAATGTATACCATAATTTTAAGTTATTTTGCTATGTAAACATTCAAAACGCCGATGCACCTGACTTCTAGCTTTAGTCCTACTTTCTTAATAATACTGAGTTTTTCATGTTATTATGGAAAACAAGTAAAAAAGCCGTGAGGTCAGGCGATTTTTGAATACGGAATTTGGTAATTTTCAAAAAAAAAAAAAAAAAAATAAATAAATAAATAAATAAATAAAACCGTTTAAAATTCTAATAAAATCTTAAAAATACCGAATGTAACCGTTTTATTAGGGTATATAAGACGACATGGACCTTTATAATAAGCCGGTGAATAATGTAGCTGAAATCATCAAAATACCGAATATAGGGAGGTACCATTATATGGAGACTATACCAAAACGTGGACCTGCATAGACAATTTTCTGTCATAAGCTGTAGTATCCATTACGAACTTCAAATACCAAATTTGAAACATTTCCGGTGAATAATGTCGCTTAGTAGGCTGTAGTATCCATTACGAACTTTAAATACCAAATTTGAAACAATTCCGGTAGTCTACTACAAGTGAACGCCGAGATTCATGCAATCACAGAGGATCGCATTGATCGCCGAGGATCTTTGTCGATTATAAATTTCCTCAATATGGGAACAATTCCAGCTATAGTTTTAGCTCGGTAACTTTCCAAGTCAAATTTTCCCCTAGCTTACAGAGTTTTCTCAATGTGAGGGCAAATTATTCAACATTTATTCGGAGATTTTTTCTCCACTATCTTCCACTAATCCGGATCGAAGGACCAATGTAAACCGGGATCAGTGACATTATAGACACCACGTCTACAGCGTGAGATGAAAAAACTGCAACCAATTTCAGACTGCTGTAATTTCTAAGCCACTCGTCCGACAACTATTTAAATTATTCCACTGACAGCTCATTATAATGTTTACAAGCGTAAAAAAACATTTTGGTGAGCATTTTCCAGAAAAAAAAATTATTCCTGATGGAATTCAAGCGTGATAGTGTGATTTCTTTATATTTAACTGGAAAACCACAAGTGGCTATCGTTATAGCACTCCAGTATTTAAATGTGAATAAATCTTTTGTGTCTCGCACCATCGCTCGTTACCATGATATTGGTAGCGTAGCCCGACGTCAAGGAAGTGGACGGAAGAAAACAGCAACATCAGCAGAAATGGTTCGAAAAGTAAAGTAGCGACTTGATCGAAACCCGTGTCGCAATGGCCGAAAAATGGCTCGTGAGCTGAACATATTGTGATATTCCATTTGGCAAAATATAAAAAAATGAACTCGGGGTAAAGTCATTGAAATTCCAAAAAGTACAAGAACTTACACCGCAACAGAAAGAAAATAGACTCAAAAGAGCTAAAGAGTTGCTTCGCTTGGCCGAAAGTGGTGAACAGCTGAATTTAGTTTTCTCCGTTGTCCAGCAGTTTGTAAACAAACAAAATGATCGTGTTTATTTGCCAAAGAGGTCAGCTGGAAATGTGCACCTTCGGTCGGTCACCAGAACTCAAGCGCCGGCCATGGTGATGGTGAGGGCCGCCATAATAGACAATGGTCGCTATCCGCTCGTATTAATCGACCGTTGCATCAGAAGAAATGCCGAATATTACCGCGAAAATATTCTGGAGGGTGTATTAAAGTCTTGGGCATGCAAGCATTTTGGCCGCAGACTTTGGACATTCCAACAGCGCACTCAGCAAGCGCCACCCAAAAATGGTTACAAAATGAGGTTCCTCGCTTCATTTCCAGCGTACAATGACCACTTAAATCTCCGGATACCGATCCGTTGGACTATTGTGTCTGGAGTATTTTAGAAAACAAGGTTGGCACTAAAAAATACCAAAATACCGCAGATCAACATTCGGGCAGCGTGTGACGGTTTAATTTACCGTTGAAGGCCATACTACGTGCTAAAGGTGACCAATTCAAACAAATCGAAATTTATTCTAAAATTTGATGCTATTTCCGACATTTTTTGCTTTCATTCAATAAAATTTAAAAAAAAGTAGAAATTATGGCTTTTGACTTTGTTGCAGTTTTTCATCTCACCCTGTACATAGATAAGTGGTCAAATAGTGAGAATATTTCTCTGTCGGAACTTCGACTAAAAATTTCAAACATGTTTTTTTTTATTAAAATGCCCAAATTTAAGTTTGAACTAAGAGGCGAAACCAAAACAACGCCATGAACTGAGCTGAACTTTGCGAAATATTTTTTTTTTGGCAACAAAAACGAAACACCGCCTGAAACACCTAAAGACAGGAAGAATGAATGAATTCATTACTACACCGAAGGCAAACGTGCCAGCAAAAGGAAGCCACAATCAGACCGCTCCTTGTAATAAACGAGGCGTCTGAGTCTGGGCAAGACGATGTTAACGGATGGATGTGCGTGCGTATGTGAAATATTAATTACACTTGTGGATCATACGCCGGTCGGTGCTTGTTTCGGCTGATGTTCATACATACGTATGTGACAAAAAATACGCTCACCACCCTACATCCATTCCGACGTGTGATGTAATGGCATTTAATGTTGCAATATAGCCATCATAATGCGTACAACACGTGTTCGTAATATCCATCCAGCCATGGCAGAGCACAAATGATGAAGAAAAGCCGCTACAAAACAATTTCAAGTCCGTTTTTATGTGCATGCCATTGCTATTTCTGCGAAGGATGTTGCTTCCTGTGTTCATTGCGGAAGGGTTCATTTCTCTACTCTCCCCAGCGGCGGAGTTGCGAATTCATTTCTCTTGCTAATGGAGGAGATGCGCAGTGAGAGTCTAAATTTAGCCGGTACCTTAAAGTTGTACTAAAGCGTGCGAGCTTTCTGTACTAAATGTCAACGAAAGCTCTCTAGGATTATTGAAATCAAAATGGAGCAATGTTTGCATTTGTGATTTTTGTTTAACTCCGGTGTGTTGTCGTCGTATTCTTCTTTGTCAGTCATTTATGGAATGAACATGTTTAGCGGTTATGGCGTATTTTGTTTTCTTTGCTTATTCCAACATAAATCTTTTGTTATGAATAATATATACTCGTACACCTGTTGTGTGTTTGTTTATATTTGTTTCTACCAAAAACAAGGATTGTATAAGTTGCTGTTGTGATTTGAAACAAATTACTGACTGATTATTATTTTCAATTCGAAATGCTGTCGTATATTGGCATGTTTATATTATATATTTTATTATATTTAAGGAACATTTTTATTTTATTATATTTAAGGAAAATATGACTGGTAAATAAATAGCTAAAATCCTTAAGGTTTTACCTAGCAACTGGAGTATAGTGACAATTTTTTTGGAATATTGTAGCATACGAATTTGTTGTTTTGGGGTTTCATTTTATAAAAAAAAAAAAAAAGTAAAAGTAAAAAAATATCCACCAATCCACTATTTTAATAACAAAGAAGTAAAAAGCTGTAGGTTCGGCCGGGCCAAACTTTGAATATCCTCTACCATTTGGTACATATTTGGCAATTTTCAAAAAAATAAAATCCGTACAAAATTCTGTTAAAATCTTAAAAATGCCGAATGTAGCTGTATATTAGTGTCTATGCGACGTGGACCTGCATAGGCTACTTTTGTCATAAGCTATTCAAATGCGAAACTTGAAAAAAAATCTTTTTATAATGTAGCTAAAATCATCTAAATACCGAATATAGGGAGCTACCATCGGGGTTTTAAAACGTGGACAATTTTCTGGCATAGGCCGTAGTTCCATTACGAACTTCAAATATCAAATTTGAAAAAATTCTGGTGAATAATATCGGTAAAATCATCAAAATATCGAATATGGGAAGATATCGTTATATTTAGGCTTTACGAAGACGTGGACCTGCACAGACATTTTTTTGTCATAGGCTGTAGTATTCATTACGAACTTCAAATACCAAATTTGAAATAGTTCCGGTAAATAATATTTCTAAACTTATCAAAATACCCAATATCGGGAGGTACCGTTATATGGGGGCTATACGAAGACATGAACCCACTCAGTCCATTTTCTGTCATAGGCTGTAGTATCCATTACGAACTTCAAATGCCAAATTTGAAACAATTCCGGTAAATAATGTCGCTAAAATCATCAAAATACCGCATATCGGGAGGTACTGCTTTATGGGGGCTATACGAAGACGTGGACCTACATGCTCCATTTTCAATATCAAAAGTCCTGCAGACATTTGAGTACATTTTTATCAACTTCATTTCGTTCGGAAGCTAGATTGATTTCCACAGACGGACTGGCGGATAGACGGACAGTCGCTAAATCGACATAGAATTTTATATACTTTGTGCGGCTAAAATGTATATTTCGAGTTGTTACAAACGGAATGACAAACTTAATATACCCTCCATAATATGGTGGAGGGCATAACAAGATAAGTTGAACTATCAGTCTGTTTTGTCGGCACATGTATACCCTCACCTTGCTTTATAAATTTTTAAACTGCTGACCCTTTATGGGGGAGGGGATTTCCAAAGGAGTGGCCAATATTGTCCATATCGGATCTGACCTAAATCTGATATAAATATTATAACGTGCCCGATTGCGACTATATTGAAAACTTCCTACATATTTTATGAGATATGTGTAAATTTTTGTAAAATGCGAATAATGAAAATCTTGAAGTTTTGTGGCGGAGGTACCAAAAGGAGTTGGGTCAATAAATTCCATATTCAATTCAGATCTCTAGTTGAGAAAAATATGAAGACATACCAAGTGTACCAAGATAATCGTTGACTTGTTTCGCAGGTAATAGGATATACAGGGTTGTCCATATTCGACGGACCCATCTGGCAACGCCATAACTTTTGACAGAGATGTCACATCGCTTAATGACATACCGCGTTTGAAGCGTCAGACCAAGCAGATTTTTACCATGAACCAATACGGGCCACGCGAGCACTCTGAAATAGTTGAAATTTACATTCAACAGAAGAAGTCAATTGTGAAAACTCAACGTGCTTTTAAAACATTAAAAAATGTGAGAAGTGCGCCTTCTAAGAACACCATTAAGCGTTTATACGAAAAATTTTCGACTGGTAAGGCTCTTTCTAATCCGAAGAGGCCATATAAAAGGCGATCGGCCGAGAATATCGCTGCCGTACGAGGCAGTGTTGAGAGGTCCCCAAGAACATCCCAAAAACGCCGTTCTCAGCAGTTGGGCATGGCTCGGTCCACTTTACAACGGATTATTCGCATTGATTTGCATTTGTTCCCGCACAAAATACAATTGACGCAAAGAATGTTGCCTGCGGACAAGCCTCGTCGATTGGAATGGGCCCAAAGAGTCATGGGTCCGTCGAATATGGGCAACCCGTATAATAACGTTCACAGCAGATCTTGTGTTAGTAGAAGTATTAGGATGTGCTGAGTTCAAAAGGAATCGGATGCTCTTTTCGCGTTTTATGAATTTGAATTTTGACCCGTTGTGAGGGAGGTACCAGAAGGAGTGACCCGACATATCCCATCTTCACATCTACATTGTGTATTAATGCTACAATATAGGTTCACGTTTTTGTACAGCCCTCAAAAAAGATTTTGGCCATTTTTTCCAACCGATTTTTGCTTTTGTATTTTGTATGTTATGGTAGAAAATCTTCCGACGGAAGATATTTAATGTAATGGCCCAAGTATGAACCCTATTGAAATAGGTGATTATCGGATTTGATTTAGATATAGCTCCCATATAGCTCTTCCACCGATTTCGGGTTAATTGTGCACCACATGCCAATATCAATCCAAATGACCTGAATTTTGGCACATTCGATCGAATTCAGTCTAGAAGGAAGTACATCGAATTGGAAGAGAATCGATTCAGATATAACTACATCTCCCATATATATGTTTCATCCGATTTGACGGTTTAAGTCATATGCATTCGGTTTAAGTAATATGCATTCGACAACAATGATATTTGGTACCCGATATCGTATAGAGCTAGGAAATACATCTGCCAAATTTTATAAAGATCGGATCAGATTTGGGTTTAGCTCTCATATATATCTTTAACCGATTTCAAGTTAATTGTGTTCCAAATGTCCAATATCTGTCCAAAAGCCCTGGGATTTGGTACATCCGACCGAATTCTGTCTAGAAGCAAGTACATCAAATATGGATAAAATCGGTTCAGATATAGCTATAGCTCCCATAAATATATTTCATCCGATTTGGTCTATAAGTCCCTCACATTTTTTCTTTTTTTTTTTTAATATTTTTATTATAATCCTTCCCGAAGTGATATAATAGCAATGTTTTTTTGGTATAAAAGATTAAAATGTCACCGTCAAATTAAGTGAAAATTGATTCAGAATTGGATATGCTTCCACTATATTAGTTCCGTCTGAAACCAAATTATTACTGCTCTTAAGCCAAATGTTGATAGGTAGTATGATCTACTTCAAATAAATTATTTTGTTACGGGAGCTCTACTAAATAAGCATAGATGTGTAGGGTATCATATAGTCGGCCCCGCCCGACTTTTGACTTTCCCTTATTTTTCAGAGGTTTCCAAAAATCGTGGATTTTTTGCATATTTTTTTAGCTTTTCGGCCATGTAATGGAAGGTATATTAAATTTGTCATCCACTTTGCCCAGAACAATGTGAAGAAGACCTCATAAAGTATAAAAAAATGATGAGTGTCTGTTTATAAAAACCACGATAGAACTCGCACTATCGCAGATAAAGATTTGAAATTCTGAACTGACATTGAAAATCGAAAATATCAGTCCCCATATAACGGCAACTGCTGATTTTCGGTATTTTGGAGGTTTTTGTCTCAGTTGCAGATTGTCATTTCGTGTTGTAAAAATGCAATCTAGGGATCTAAAGGATAGTCGATAAAGTAAGATTCTAATATTAAAGTGTATGAAAAATTTGACTTAATCGAAAAAAGTCAATTTTTTGAACAAAATCGTAATTAATTTTTCGAAGGACTTCCTTGTAAAAATTATAGATTCTTTTAAAAGCTGGTGGATCATATTTATTATACCCTACACCACAAGGTGGTCAGGGTATTATGTCTTTGTGCATTTTTTTGTAACAGGCAAAAGGAAACGAGATACACCCATAGTTCCTTTTGATGATCTACATGAATCACATTCTGAGTCGATTTATGCATGTCCGTCCGTCCGTCTGTCCGTGTATTTTTGTAAACAAAGTACAGTTCGCATTTATTGCCCTATCCAGATAAAATTTTGCACAAATCATTTGTTTGGCCCAAGGACGAACCCTATTGAAATTGGAGATATTCGGTCAAAATTTAGATATAGCTCCCATATATCTTCGTCCGATTTGCGTAGGATCAGATTGGACCAGAAAATAAGTATGCCAAATTTCATCGAAATCGGTTCAGATATAGCTATAGCTCCCATATATATTGTTCATCCGATTTGTTTTTTTGTCCTCTGTATTCGTAATATGCACTTTGTAACAACAATATTTGGGGAAATATATCAAAAACAGCCCAGAAATACATTTGCTAAATTTTATCGAGATCGGTTCAGATTTGAATATATCTCCCATATATAAGATCGTCCGATTTACCTTTGATTGTGCACCAAACGTCTAATATTTTCCCAAATTGGATGAATTTGAATTTGGCACTTACGACCGAATTGAGTCTAGAAGCTAGTATGTCAAATTTGGTGAAGATCGGTTCAGATATAGCTATAGCTCCCATATATACTGTTCATCCGATTTGTAATATTTGTTACCCACAGCCGTAATATAATAATAAAATTGCAACACATTATTACTCAGTTTTATCGATAAACCCTCAATACTTTAAAAGAGAAAATTTCATTCACAAATTTTGTGCACATCCCCAACACACTTCATAATCCATCCATGAGTCATGGCAATCTTTAGTCTCCAAATCCTTTTCGAATGAGTTCGCATATTTTTCCCGCACAATAATCTCTGCTGAACCCTTTTGGATTTCCACGACAATCGTAGTGACAATGATAGGCCAACGAAATATGATAACATCACGAAACTTTCAATACTACTCTGACGCTTTTTCCAATCCCTCTTTCGGCGTAAAAATTGACTGTTTTGGTTTTTTATGAAATTTATTTATGTCTATCGTAAAACTTAATTGAGTGAAAATAGTAGAGTATCAGCGATAATTGTTGTTGACAAAAAACCGAGCTGAACTGAACCCTTTTCCCCACGCGCAGCTTCGATGTCGCAAAAAATCTTGCCATCTTGTTATTGTTATTCAACCGTGTCCGGGCAAAGGCGTGGGGGTAGCCCAGTGAGTAAGCCAATTTCGTTTGCAATGGAGTAACATCATAATCAATGGCCATGTTTGTCGGTAGTTACGTAGTTCAGTAGTTGCCAGTAATAATGACGACGGGGCCAAGGCTGATATAATGGGCGTTTGAATTTTGTAATTTATTTAAATGTATTTATGTAATGTGTATACGATGGTTAAGGCTTCATACACATATGCAGATAGGCATGTGTGTGTATGTAAAAAAATAATATCAAAGTCGTAATTTTGCATATTTGCCTGTGTTTTTGCGATACTCTATTTATAAATCAAAACCGTTGAAATAAGCATAGAAGGATATTATCAGTATCGCAGTATTTTATGTGCTTTTAGAGGATAAATATTAAAAAAGGAACAATAACAAAATGCTGAGAAATGAAAAAATAATGTACTCATTTAATGCTAGTAGTTAGATTTATAAACAGAGTTGAAAAAATACGTTAAGTTCGAAAGGGTTCAAGTTTTGATAATCGCCCCCATGATATAAGCAATTATTTAAAAATACATCTCTCAACACCTATTTTCAGTATTCGAGTGAGATAGTTATGAACTTTAAGTCAAGATGCTGTTAAAATTACTTTGAACTATACCGAGGAAACAATTTAGGAGACAGTAGGGCCAAAAACTCAAGAACCCTCTGCCATACAAGGTGGGACGAAAAAACTGGAACCATAACATTTTGGTGAGAATTTTCCAGGAAAAAGTAATTCGAGATGGAATTTAAGAGTGATTTCTTTATATTTGGTTGGAAAACCACAAGCGGCTATTGTTAGAGCACTCCAGCATTTAAATGTAAATAAATCTTTTGTGTCTCGTGCCATCGCTTGTAATCGTGATACTGGTAGCCTAGCCCGACGTCAAGGAAGTGGACGGAAGAAAACAGCAACATCAGCAGAAATGGTTCGAAAAGTAAAGAAGCGACTTGATCGAAATCCGCGCCGCAGTGGCTGAAAAATGACGCAATATTCCCTTCGGCAATTGAAATTGCAAGAAGTGCAAGAACTTACACCGCAACAGAAGAAATCGACTCAAAAGAGCTAAAGAGTTGCTTCGCTTGGCCGAGAGTGGTGAACTGCCGAATGTTGTTTTCTCCGATGAGAAAACTTAGCTAATACTAAATTTACTAAAAATTGAATACTTTGTATTGGACAAACGAAATGAGATAGAATTCTGAAAATTGGACAGACGTACATAAGTGTTTTTGGAAATTTTGACTTGAAATGTACAAAAAGTTCTAAAATGTAAATAAATTTCTTAAATGGTACCATTTCGTATTATGTGAACGAATAGAGCTTAAAAAATTGAAATTTGGTATAAGAATCGAGGTTGTAAGGCAAGTTCGATATATTAAGGTCGTTTTGGAAATGTGTACTTAGTGTGCAAATTGTACTAAATTTGAAAAGTTTTGTTTAGGATGAATGAATACAGCTGGAATTTTAAAATTTTGAAATGGGCTCCCTTTTAGTGCTAGGTTTGTGATAAACAGGTGGTTTTAAAAATGTGTACAAAAGTGCAAGAATCGTACTAAACAATACTTTATTTGCTACTATTTCGTATTAGGTGAACAGAAATTTAAAATTTGATATTTGGGTCGTTGTTCATGTGTACCCTGGACATATGAAGGTTGATATTTAGATCACAGCTGGTGTCTGTGTTTAAGATATGGAGGTGGTTTTGGAAATTTGTACTATAATTGTACGAAAAGTATTAAGTAATAATAAATTTGGTACTGGACGAAGAAATAGAGCTTGTAGGAAAAGTACTCAATCGTACTACATTTAGTATTAAGTAAAGGTTAGGGCTGGAATGCTCAAATTTAGTATTCAAGTCTCTATTGGCATCAATAATTGAGATATACGAAATGTACTAAATAGTACCAAATTTGGTAGTGGGTAAAATTATTGAGCTGAATTCCTGAAATTTAAAATTCTGAAATATTATCTGTTGTTATCTGGGATTGAGATATAAAGGAGGTTTTGGAATTGTTTATTATAGTTGTACGAAAAGTACTAAATGTTTTTTAATTTGGTTTTGAGTGACGTATAGAACTGGAATCCCGAAATTTGATATTGAGGTATATATGATATTCTGTTGGTATCTGGTGTTGAGAAAAGGATTTGGTTTTGCAAATGCGTACTATAATTGTTCGAAATGTACTAAATTGTGCTAATTTTGGATAACTGTTGGAGTATAGAATGGAGTGATGCACTAAATTTGGTATTGGTTTAGGGGATAGATAGATTTGATACTGAGGTAACTGTTGGTTTCTAGGGTTTAAATATGGAGATGATAAAATATTTTTAGATATAATAGGTAAAAAAGCAGCTAAGTTCGGCCGGGCCAAACTTTTAATACCCTCCACCAATTGAAAGAAACTTGAAAAATTTCCAAAAAATTTCGAAAAAGACCGCATAAGTAATTTATGTCATAGGCTGTAGTAACGGTTCCGAACTTTATATACGAAATTTGAAATAATTCCGGTGAATAATGTCGTAAGAATCATGAAAATACCGAATATCTGGGGGTACCGTTATATGGGCGCTATACTACAACGTGGACCTATTTAGACAATTCTCTTCTAAGGGGTAAAGTACTCAGAAGGAACCTCCTGTGTGGATTTTAAGCCAATTCCATTGAAAAATGTGGGCATACGATATTATGGACCTATATAGATGATTCTCATCCAGGGGATAAATTACTCACAAGGAACTCCTTGTGTGGATTTTATTCCATTGAAAAATGTGGCTAAAATCATAAAAATACCGAGTATCGGAAAGTGCCGTTATATGGGGGATATACGATATCGTGAACCTATATAAACAATTCTCTTCCAGGAGGCAAAGTAGTCACGAAGAACTCCTTGAATGTGGCTTAAATCGTCAAAGTACCGAATATCGGGGGGGGGGGGGGGGTACCGTTATATGGGGGCTATACGATATCGTGGACCGATATAGCCCATCTTCGAACTTGACCTTCCTGCAGACAAATGGCAGATTTGTGCAATATTTTAGCTACCTATCTTAATTCGTTTTGACTGTAGCGTGATTACAACAGATGGACAGACAGGTGGACGAACGGACAGGGCTAAATAGTCTTAGAATTTTACGCTGATCAAGAATATATATTTACCTTGTTGGGTCTAAAATTATTATTTCGATGAGTTACAAACGGAATGACTTAATATACCCTCCATACTGTAAACTTCAAAATGAAATATTTTGAGGACTTTTTCGACTATTTGGAGCACAGCCCTATTCTTGTCATTTTCCACTGAATTTTCAATTTACTCAAACCGATTAGAATAATTCCTTTAAATATAAGAGAGTTTCCCTTTCCACCTCTAATTCTAATTGGTCAGCAAAGTGGACAACAAATATCGCCCAAAACCCACAAGAACACACACATACACCAACTTTTATTGTCTAAATTTAACAGGCAAAGTTTACTTTTTCTAGTTCCACAGAAAAACGGAAATAAGAAATAAAAATATGAGTTAGAAAACTTTTTTGTTCTTGTTGTTGTGATGCATGCATTAACTTTTGCTATTTATAATGAAGAACAACGCCGAAGTTCATTATTTAATACAAGCTGTTCGTTATAATAACCAATTTATTCATTCAGACATTCTCACACATACATGCACACCCACGTCTATCATACACACACACACACACGTACACATTGATAATGTGGAGCATTTTTGCAGCATTATCATCATCGTCATCATCAAGCTGCCAAAATGAACTTCCTTTTTAGATGGCCAACACGTTTCATGTTCCTGTTCTGCTCAGTTTTGTTGGTGTTGTTTTTGTTGCTGTTGCCTTGTTACACCAGAAAATTTTGAAGGCGAAAAAAATTTATGGAAAAAGTTAAGCATTTCCTCTCAGTTAGGTTGTTGTTGTTCTGGTTGCTGCTGTTGTTATTGTTTCGCTTGTTGTTTGTTTGTTCGTTCGTTCGTTAAACACTTTGAGAATTATGCTGTTGGCCTCATTGGAATTGTGGTTGTGGTCCTGGCCCGTGGTGTCGCCTCAGCGCTCGGTATCTTGAATTTGCTTTTATGGACTCATAAAAAGTGACTGCATTCAATTTTATTGGCGTAAAAATGGCTTTTCAAAGTGGCGCTAAATGTCTGGGCCAAGTGATTAATCAAATCGATGTTATGGTCACGAACAAAACAAATTCGAAAATTCTTAAACGTTGATCGATATGGAGTTGAAGTTGCCGCTGTTATTGTTGTGGTTGGCCACACCATCTCGGGTGTTGTTATTGCTGGGAAATATTTTTATTGCACAGGCGAAAAGTTTGGAAATTGTTGTTAATATGACGTTTTACCGTGATACAGCGTTAGACAAGACTTCAGTTTTGTCATCACCGCCCAGTGGTCCCTCTTGAATGGGAAGATGTGACAAACACGATTATATAGAACCTATCGATATGATGGAGAAGCTTCATAATGAGTAAAAATAGTATAACTAAACAATTGATACAAGTGTGAAGATTTTTGACACATTTTTTTTTTTAAATAGGCCGTAATTTGACATATGATTTTTTTAATGGGTACCTGATGTCCTTGCTAAATAGTATTAATCCACAATTTGATTTGGATCCCATAGAACCCTTGCCCTGATGTTTTTAAAAATACGTTTTTTGGATAGCTTTTGCTGAAATTTAACATTCATCTTTGAAATAGGCAGCATATTGTTGTGTCAAAAATTGTCAAATTTGGACATCTTTTGATATGACTTTCATTTCACCGCATCCCCCAATTTAAAGTATTTTCAAGAGTTTCACAATCACGCTTGAATTCCATCACGAATAACCTTTTTTCTGGAAAATTCTCACCAAAATGCTTTTGTACGCTTGTCAACAATATAATGAGCTGTCACTGGAATAATTTTAACAGCTGTCAGACGAGAGGCTTAGAAATAACAACAGTCTGATGTTGGTTCAATTTTTTCATCTCACCCTGTATACCCTCTCTAGCCATATGACTTAGTGTATAAAATTATTAACTTTTTGCTTGCATCTTCTTGTGCGATTTTTATAAATTGCATTTTTTTCTGCCAAAAGGCGAGAAATGTCAAAGTCCACCCAGACGTTCTTAACTTAGAAGAGATCTACTAACCACCCCATTTTTGATATATGAGATTGTATATATTTTGCTATATATGCGATGTATTTGATATCAACATCAATGTTACGGTCAGAGATGACCTTGTCCTAAATGACCAGTCCTAAACTTTGTCTACGTGCAAAATCCGACTGGCCTATAATTGTGGCCTATGGAGCAACTACAAAATGAAGAAAATTTTGTCTGTTTTTTTGTCATTTCAACTCTTGAAGGGAGTATCCGATGTAGTCCGAATTTGGTTCATCGTAATATTATTGCCAAACTTAGATAGACTTCGGAGATGTGCAACATTGGTTCACTATTTCTGGTACCTCCCCCACAACAGGCAAAATTTAAAATAATTTTGTCTCTTAAACATGCGAAATAAGCATCAGAACATTTTAAAATGTCACGTTTGCAAATATTTTTACTAAGGCAAGTTTTGGTTGAAAATAATAGATATCGGCCTACCCATTCTGGCACCTCTCCCACAAGGGTTTCCAGTTTGCAATACTTATATATCTCACAAGGTGCCAAACAAGTCGGCGATTCTTTTCAAACTTGGTACATAGGTATACCCTACACCACAAGGTGGTCAGGATATTATGTCTTTGTGCATTTGTTTGTAACAGGCAAAAGGAAACGAGATAGACCCATAGTTTCTTTTGATGATCTGCATAGAATCACTTTCTGAGTCGATTTATGCATGTCCGTCCGTCTGTCCATGTATTTTTGTAAGCAAAGTACAGGTCGCATTTATTGTCCGAGGACGAACCGAAAATTTAGATACAGCTCCCATATACATCTTCTTCCGATTTGCTTTTTATTGTGCACCAAACGTTTAATATTAGTCCCAATAGGATGGAATTTGGCACTTACGATCAAATTGAGTCTAGAAACAAGTATGTCAAATTTGGGAAAATCGGTTCAGATATAGCTACAGCTCCCATATACCGACTGATACTTGATCCGATTTTTTGAATTTGTCCTGCACAGCCGCAATATGCACTCCGTAGTAATGATATTCGGGGAAATATATCAAAAACAGCTCAGAAATACATTGCCGAATTTTATCGAGATCGGTTAAAATTTGAATATAGCTCCCATATACAGGGTGTCCCATATTCGACGGACCCATGTTTTGTTATGCGACTTGTGTGCGGTGGAGCGCCGTCTTGTTGAAACCAGAACTGCCTCATACGCTTTCGACGAAAAATTGGCATCACAAAATTGGTCATCATGTCGCGATAACGCTCCTGATTGATGGTAACAGAATGGCCATTTTCATTTTGGAAGAAAAACGG
Organism: Musca domestica; assembly: GCF_030504385.1. Classification (NCBI taxonomy): domain Eukaryota; kingdom Metazoa; phylum Arthropoda; class Insecta; order Diptera; family Muscidae; genus Musca; species Musca domestica. Next base: position 4,570,999 of record NW_026712344.1, on the reverse strand, counting down.
CCCAATGACCGTTTTCGCACTAACGCCGCACCAAACTGTGACTTTTTCGTCATGAAGAGGCACTTCTTGAATCTCCTGAGGATGTTCAGTGGCGTAAAAACTGCAATTTTGCTCGATTTAGAAGAGGATATTCCTCTCATATATTTGTTCCTTTGGACTTTAAATTATAACTATAATCGTAGTTGGTATGATTTAATTCTCTTCCCATGTCAACCCGATTTGTATAAGTGTTAGGTCAGGTCATATTGGACCACTCCATCCAGTACCTCCCCCACAAAGACTGAAAATTTTGAATAATTATAACTCTTATTAAATGTGAAAAAAATTTGCACATTCCAATATCTCCACTAACACAGGATCCGGTGAAAAGATTGGATATATCGGTCCGCTCCTTAATGTAACCCTCCCACAAAGCAGTCTAAATTTTGAATAGCAAAAAAGCTTATAAATTGCGGAATATGCATTCGATTCTCTTCAAATTTCACACATCCTGATATTTTTATTAACTTTGGAGGAAGTTGAACATTTCGATCTACTATATGTGTCATCTCACACACATTTCAATATATTCCAAATATTACTACATATCTCATAAATATCTAGCCGGTTGTAATATAAATATTAGATCAGATATGAAATTGAAAATAGTGGCCCATTCCTTCAGAACCTCCCCCCCATAAAGGGTAAACAGTTTGAATTATCATAACGTAAGTCAAAATAAATTTTAATAAACAAATATTTGCTGGGGTATATATCTGTCAGCAAAACCGACAGATACTGTTTAACTTCTTTCTGCATCGAGTAACAATATTTCAGAATAATCATCCAAACAAAATTTTTGTAATGAGTTACAAAGAGTTGTATATAAGCTTTAGTAAAACAAGTAAAAACCAGTAAGTTCGGTCGGGCTGGACTTTTAATACCCTACACCATTGGATAGAGAAAACCTTTTTGTATAAAAGTATCTGAATTCAAACGTGTTCCACTATAAACTACAAGTACCAGTAGGACCGTTTGAGTAATGCTGTTAACCTTTTTTAGCAAAACCATAAATTATATTATAAACCATAAATTATATGCGGGCCATACCAAAACGGGAACCTCTATAGAGAATTTGATACTTTAAGGATTGTCATCAATCTCAAATCTTCTGAAATACCGAATTTGAAACAGTTTCGAGGGTAAACGTGACTAGGATTATTAAAATATCGTTATATGTGCGCTATAGGAAAACGTGGTCCTAAACATTCGATTTTCTGCCACCAAATACGTGGAACAAATACGTGAAAAAATGTGACAAAAGTCATCAAAATATCGAATATCGGGAGGTACCATTATATGGGGCCTATACAAAAACGTGGACATATGCATACAATGTTTCTCCACCGAAGATAGAACTCACTATGACCTACAAATACCAATTTTTAGACAAATCGCCGGAAAAATGTGGCGAAAAATATGAAAATATAGATTATCGGGAGGTACCGTTATATGGGGGCTATACAAAAACGTACAATATTCCTCCAGCGGAGCTAGAACCCATTATGACCTACAGTTACCAATTTGTAGACGGATCAGTGAAAAAATGTGGCAAAAATCATCAAAATACTGAATATCGGGAGGTACCGTTATATGGGGGCTACACATAATCATGGACCTACACATACAATGTTTTGCTTCTGGGTTCTAGCTTCCCATTATGAACTACAAATACCAATTTTTAGACAAATACGTGGAAAAATTTGCAAATATTATCAAAATATTGAATATCGGGTGGAGGATGTTTCGCCATCAGATCTAGAACCCATTGCGACCTACAAATACCAATTTTTAGACAAATCGGTGGTAAATGTGGCGAAAATCCTCAAAATACCGAATTTCGGGAGATAACGTTATTTTGAGGCTGGACAAAAACGTTGATTTATACAAACAATGTATCGCCACCGGAGGTAGAACCCATTATGACCTACAGTTACCAATTTGTAGAGAGATCAGTGATAAAATGTGGCAATAATCATCAAAATACCGAATTTCAGGAGGTACCGTTATTTGGAGGCTATACAGAAACGTGGAGATATACACACAATGTTTCTCCACCGGAGCTAGAACCCATTATGACCTACAAGTACCAATTTGTGGACAAATTGGTGGAAAAATGTGGCGAAAATCATCAAAATACCTCATATCGGGAGGTACCGTTATATGGGGGCTATACAAAACCGTGGACTTTCCATACCACTCATCCTAGGCACAATACAAATTACTCTGCCAAATTTTGAAGCTCTACGTCAAATAATATGGGCTGTATAGTGATTTCAACAGACAGACGGACGGACATCGTTAAATCGACTAAGAATTTTATGCTGATCATGAATGTATATACTTTATGGGGTCTACGCGGATATTTAGGGATGTTAAAAACGGAATGACAAAGTTAATCCTTTCCAAGGTGGAGGGTATAATAAAAGGGCTTCACCCGTCTAATCTGTAAATTACTAACCGTCTGCCTTTGACTTCCCATTTGGGAATCAATAAAATACTCAAACAACTAATATTAATTGAATATAGTCCCTTTTGTCTTCTTTGTTTTCTGTTTTTTTATTAAATTGTTCTCTTGAGTATTACAAATTTCTTTTAAATTACAACACAAATTATTTGCAAATAAGAAGACTAGCTACACACATACACACCGATTATAACTTACAGTTTTATGCTACAAAAGCAGCACTTAACGATCCCATCTGGTGTATTCGTAAAATAACATTTTGGAATTTATAAAAATGGCCATAGACATGAGAGCGAGAGCCTCTGGGTCGTTTTACATCACTTATATTTTATTGTTGTTGCTGTTTTTCTCGTTATCTAATAAACATCTCCTTCCAATAATGGCAGCGACGATGTTGTTGTTGTTGATGATGATGATGGGGACAACGCCGACGACGATGGTGACTTTCAGTGTGTCCCATTTGCCACCACTCGACCAAAACTCGATTAAAGTTCCACTCTATTAAATATCGATATTCGAAATGGCCAAAACAATCATTGCTGCACATATGGCTTGCAAATTGCCAATGTCGGCCTGTTCCTGCAACGCTGCCAACAACAGAGATGATGAGGACATTGGAAAATACACAAATACGACCATTTACTGTGTCGTTGTAAATGTAACAGGCATCGGGATAAGAATGCCCATATTATGTGTGCAGTGGAAAACATCGAAATGGTAGGGTGTTTTCATAGGAAACAAACACAATGGTTTGATTTGTAGAAAATGGTTGAGGAACATAAGAGAAGTATAATGGTGGACTAGATGTAGTTGAAAGCATTTTTTATAGAAGAGTTATAAAAGGCCTAATTTATAGATAGGGCCTAGAGAAGGTCATCGAGGTCCTAGGAGAGATATATTACAGACCATCTACAGGGTGAGATAAAAACTGTAACAAAGTCAAGCACTAAAATATTTTTATACCCTACAACACTTTGTGTTGGGGGTATTATAAGTTTGATTGGGCCAAAAATTATGTAACACCTCGAAATATTGATTTCCCACATAGGAAAGTATATATGGATCTTCCTAGCTCGCCGAGCTGAGTCGATCTAGCTATGTATGTCCGTCCGTCCGTCTGTCCGTCTGTCCATGTTAATTTGTAATCACTCTACAGGTCGCAATTATGGCCCGATCTTCACGAAATTTAGAATGGAGGTGGGGATAAGGTCAGAATAGAAACCTATTTCTTTTGGAGATGATCACACAATATTTAAGGGTCGAAATGGACCAAAAACTGAAAAAATGTCGGATTTTGCAGTTGCTTTACAGGTCGCACTTATGGACCAATCGACGCGGAAATTAGCATGGGGCTAAAGCTTCGAGCTGGGCAGAAGCCTTCCGATTTTGATGGTCATCGGGTAATATTTAGTGGGTGAAAAAGACTATAATATTTGTGATAAATAAAAGTCAAATTTCCATTACACCGCGAATATTTTTAGTCCCGGCGAAATCATAAATAGACGAACAGGTCAATTCTGACCGTTACGTAGATGCCAATAGTAAATATATCGGATATATATAGCGAAATATATACAATGTGTATATACAAAGGAAAGGAATGTTAGATGGAATGCTTATATCTCAAGAATGGCTGGACCGATTTTGACAAATTTTGTCAATTCAGAATGCCCTCTTGAAATAATAGTATAAAATCTAAAAAAATCGCATAAAAATAAGTCAAAAATGATCTTAATATAGATTTTTTATTATTTTGTGACATTTTTTTATTTTTTCATATTATTTATCGCATGCGATTTTTTCAATTTGACTTATAATATTAAGGTGTACATTTTGTAAAATTTTTCCACCTTACAACACAGGTTTGGGATATTATATACAGATTGCAATTATCGTCCGATCCTCACGAAAAGGGTAGGGTTGGGCTCAGAAGGGCTAGGCCTATTGTTTTCAGAGATGTTCGCAATATATCTAGGGGTTGAAATGGACCAACAATTAAAAATGTTTCTGATTTTGCAGCCGTTATAAAGGTCATAAATAGAAACCAAAGGACACGAAATCTCGCATGCGAACTTCTGCCTTTTTTTTGCTGATTTCTTTGACGAATATAGCCAAATATCGTAGACAAGAAGATCGTATAGAAGAGTCTAAATTTGGAGGTACAGAGGAGCCTCTTGCTTTTGAAGATGATCGCAAAATACAACGGAGTGCGTAAATATTAAATTATTAAATACGACTATAGCCTTTGCTTACTTGTTTTTTTTTTTAATTTTATTGAATGAAGGCAAAAAATGTCGGAAATAGCATCAAATTTTAGAATAAGTTTAGATTTGTTCGAATTGGTCACCTTTGGCACGAATTACGGCCTTCAAACGGCCTATGAAACCGACACACGCTGCCCAAATGTTGCTCTGCGGTATTTTGGCCCATTTCCGCTGAAGCGCTTGCTTGAGGTGATCGACACTTTGGTATTTTTTAGTGCCAACCTTGCTTTCCAAAATACTTCAGACACAATAGCCCAACGGATTGATATCCGGAGATTTTGGGGACCATTGTGCGTTGGAAATGAAGCGAGGAACCTCATTTTGTAACCGTTAGTGGGTGGCGCGTGCTGAGTGCCATGGTGCTGAGTCCTTTCTGCAGCGGTGTTAGTTCTGGCATTTTTCTGGAATTTCAATGGCGATGGTACGAGACACAAAAGATTTATTCACAATTAAATGCTGTAGTGCTCTAACAATAGACACTTGTGGTTTTCCAGCCAAATGTAAAGAAATCACACTATTTCTGGTAAATTCTCACCAAAATCCTTTTGTACGCTTGTAAACCATATAATGAGCTGTCAATGGAATAATTTTAACAGCTGTCGGACGAGTGGCTTGGAAATGACAGCAGTCTTAAGTTGGTTGCTTGGTTTTTTTTTCATCTCACCCTGTATATGGCGAAGGATTGGGAAATAGGTACTAAAAAGTACGAAAAGTAGTAAATGGGACTGAATTTAGTATTGGGCGAAGGGATAGGGCTTGAATTCTTAAATTTGATATTGAGTTTGGTAGATGTAATTGAGACATGGATGCGGTTTTGGGAATGTGAAATATAATTGTACGAAAAGTACTAAATAGTACTAAATTTGGTATTGGGTGACCTTCATATCTCAATTCCGGATATCTAGAGAGATCGAAATATCAAATTTGAGAATTCCAACAGTGACATCCATATCAAATTTTAGAATTTCATCATAGTTCCTTCATGCTACACCAATTTTAGTACTATTTTGGTACGTTTCGTACAATTATGGTACACATTTCCAAAACCATCCATATCATATCTGAATTCCAGATACTTACGGAGACATTAATATCAAATTCGAGGATTTCTGCCTTATCCCTTCACACAAAATCCAATTTATTACCACTTTGTATTTTCGTAAAAATACACGAAGCTTTTTGAAAACCACCTCTATATCTTAATTCCAGATACCAATAGAGATTTCAATATTAAATTTACGGATTTCAGCCCACAGATACCTTTATACTGCTAAATGTAAAATTTCACAAATTAATCACCCACCGAATAACATTCAGTATTTTTCGTAGAATTAAAGTACACGTTTCCGAAACTGTCTCTATATGTCTAGGCTACATATGAACAGCGACCCTAATACCAAAATTCAGATTTCAAGCACTATCTGGTCGCCGAATATCAAATTGTACCAAATATAGTATTATTTAGTCATTTTCGTGCACTTGTCAAACCACCTTCAAAAGCAGGTCATTATAACAAACCAACCACCAAGAGTGACCTTAATGCAAATTTCAAAATTCCAGCTTCATCTGTTCACCCTAAATCAAACTGTTCCAAATGAAGTACAATTTAATACAGTTCGGACATTTAGTACACTTTTCCAAAGTCACCTCCATCATATCAAACATACAGGGTTGCCCATATTCGACGGACCTTTGGGCGCTTTGGGCCCATTCCAATCGACGAGGCTTGTCCGCAGGCAACATTCTTTGCGTCAATTGCAACAAATGCAAATCAATGCGAATAATCCGTTGTAAAGTGGACCGAGCCATACCCAACTGCTGAGAACGGCGTTTTTGGGATGTTCTTGGGGACCTCTCAACATTGGCTCTTACGGATTAGAAAGAGCCTTACCAGTCGAAATTTTTTCGTATAAACGCTTAATGGTGTTCTTAAAAGGCGCACTTCTCACATTTTTTTCACAATTGACTTCTTCTGTTGAATGTAAATTTCAACTATTTCGCGTGGCGTGTATTGGTTCATGGTAAAAATCTGCTTGGACTGACACTTCAAACGCGGTATGTCATTAAGCGATGTGACATCTCTGTCAAAAGTTATGGTGTTGCCAGATGGGTTCGTCGAATATGGGCAACCCAGTACTTCCAACCCTGATTCTCACACCGAATTTTAAGTTTTTATCTCCACCCTTCCACATAATACCACATGATATCTTTTTGGAATTTTAGTGAAATTTTAGAACTTTTAAGGTTTGAATTTGTACTTATATCGTCAATAAAAATTTCAGAATTCTAGTTCATTTCGTTTGTTAAATACAGAATATTGAATATTTAGTACATTTTGGTACTTTGGTAAAAGGTTTTATCCTTTTATTACGATTTTCCAAAAACAAAGTGTTATCACACGCCCAGGCTGGTCCTCATAGTATTGTAGTTCTCACAATTCGTTTTTATTTGCCTTCCATCCCATTGTGTGGTAGTAAATGAAGCCTACTCTCCTTGAAACACAATCACACACACACATTGACCAAAAACAGAGAATCAAAATGTCACCAGCTGTGGATCTAAAATACGATTGTAACAATCAAATCACCGTTGTGTATTAATAGACGCTGCCATATCCATTTACTGCAGCAACATGTTCTTGTATCTCCTCGGCAAGAAACACCCTCCCATTTGATAGTGGACTATCTAGTGTTTGGTCTTAAAACTGATACATGACATATTTTCAAACAAGGACTACTAACATCCGAATCAAAATAGTATTTGTCCTCGTCTCTGACTAAAATGTCCTTTCATTGTTCCAATGAAACGACGTATTCATTCAATCACACAATGGAATGGGACATGAAATCAGGTGTTGTGATGGTGTGTGGGGGTGATGTTGGTTGGCTAGAGGTTTGTGCCAGGATGTTTTGTAATTTAATGTCTGTTTTTGGCTATTTGAACATCTTTTTTCAGAAGCAAACTAAAATCTGTATCTATTCTTGAACAATTGGTTTATTAGCACGAGGATGTGTTGGTGGTGGTGTTGGCTGAATTCTGTCTGAACGGCTGAATGTCTATGGGTTTGATAAACTAAATATATCTTTATATCCCCTATTTAGTTATGTATCATACGTGTTCGTATTAGTACTATTATAATACTAGAACTGACCACAACACACCGTGATTGCATTCATTGATGTAGGTAGATGTAGATGATATGGAGCCACATATAAGGCAACTTTTGAATGAATAACATTATATAGTAGTTTTCCTTATTATTCCTACCTTGAATTTCGAAAATATGACATCATTATGTTTTATCTTAATACATTGTAATTTTGAATGAATCTTATTATGTTTTTATACCCTACAACACTATGTGTTGGGGGCATTATCAGTTTGATTGGGCCAAAAATTATGTAACGCCACGAAATATTGGTTTCCCACATAGGAAAGTATATGTAGATCTTCCTATCTCGCCGAGCTGAGTCGATCTAGCTACGTATGTCCGTCCGTCCGTCTGTCCATGTTAATTTGTAATCACTCTACAGTTCGCAATTATGGCCCGATCTTCACGAAATTTAGAATGGAGGTGGGGATAGGGTCAGAATAGAACCCTATTTCTTTTGGAGATGATCGCATAATATTTAGGGATTGAAATGGACCAAAAACATTTCTGATCTTGCAGTTTCTCTACAGGTCGCAATTATAGGCCAATCAAAGCGGAAGTTAGCATGTTGCCAGAGCTTAGGGCTGGGCAGAAGCCTTCCAATTTTGATGGTCATCGGGTAATATTTAGTGGGTGAAATAGGCCACAATTTTGTGTAAAATAAAAGTCAAATATTTCAATTAAACCTCGAATATTTTTATTCCCGGCGAAATAACAAATAGACGAACAGATCAATTCTGGCCGTAACGTAGATGCCGATAGTAAATATATCGGTTATATATAGCGAAATATATACAATGTGTATATACAAAGGAAGGGGATGTTAGTTAGAATGCTTATATCTCAAGAATGGCTGGACCGATTTTGACAAATTTTGGCAATACGGAATTCCCTCGTGTCATAAAAGTATAAATTCTAAAAAAATCACATAAACAGATGTCAATAATGATGTTAATATAGGTTCTGTAGTATTTTGTGAAATATTTTTACATTTTTATATTTTTTATCGCATGCGATTTTTTCAATTTGACTTATAATATTGAAGAGTATATTTTGTAATATTTTTTCACCTTACAACACAGGTTGGGGATATTATATACGTATTGCAAATATCATCCGATCCTCACGAAATTTTTCACAAAGGTAGGGTTGGGCTCAGAAGGGCTAGGCCTATTGTTTTCAAAGATGTCCGAAATATATTAGGGGTTGAAATGGACCAACAACAAAATTTTTTCCTGATTTTGCAGCCGTTTAGGACAGCGGGTACAATGGACCACTAATTTTGTGTGAAAAAATACCAGCATTACTTACAGGCGATATCCGAAATACACAAAAGGCAAACTTCTAGCATTTGTATGCTGATTTCGTTGACGAATTTAGCCAAATATCTTAGACAAGCAAATCATATAGATGAGTCTAAATTTGGAGATACGGAGGGGCTTCTTGCTTTTGGAGATGATTGCAAAATATTTAGAGGTTCAAGTGAACCAACAGAAAAACTTCCTGATCACAAAATTGAAGCCAATCGACACGCCTGTGAAGAGAGTTAAGGACAGAGAAGAATTCTAGCCCGACGGAGTGCAGAAATATTGGGCAAATGTCCCTAGTCAAAATCCTAATTTCAAAAGCGAAATCTTCCTTATGTCCATTTCAAAAAATGGACATAAGGGGGCTTCTAATATATTGTAGTGTTGTAGGGTATAACATAGTCGGCCCCGCACGACTATAGCCTTTGCTTACTTGTTGTCATTTGTCACTGTTCGACACAGAAATTATTACAAGGAAAACTGAGGAGGTTATGAAAGTAGTAATAACATGTTAAATAGTATCAATTGGCATTGCCGACAGATATATACCCTCAGCCAATATTCGATAGTTTAAATATATTTTGACTTCTGTTATGATTATTCAAATTGTTGAATAATCGGAGTTAGTTCCGAAGGAATGGGCCAATATTGTCCATTTCGTATCGGACCTTAGTAAATATGATAAAAATATTGCGACGTGCCAGGTTTGGACTATATGTGCGTGAGGTACCACATATAGTCGATCGAAGTATTCCATTTTCAGATACAAATATAAATATTGGTAGGGGCAAAATTAGAAGAAAACCGAACATATATATACAATTTTATGCGAAATCATAAATACCATATTCATCTCAGGATTTGGATATAGGAAGTTGTAAAAAATCACTGACTTGTTTCGTACGTTATGGCAGATACAAATATTGAAAATTGTGACTCTTTGTGGGTGAGGTACCAGAAGGAGTTCGCAGAATGAAAAATGTTTGTGTGTGTGTGTGAGATTTGAAGAGAGTTGAATTCTTATTTTGCTTTTTTTAAGCGCTTTGTTTTTTAAAATCTTCAACCCTATGTGGAGCAGATACTAGAAGAAATGGCCCGATATCTACCATCTTTATAACAGATCTTGTATTGATAGAAATATTGAGACGTACCAAGTCTGATTGCAATCGCATGTTTAATTTGCGTTTTATGAGCTTCATGAATATTCAAAATGTTGACCATTTGTGGAGGAGGTACTAGAAGGAGTGAATCGATATATTCCATCTTCACAGCAGGTCTTGTGTTGGTAGAAATAATGGGATGGGTGAAGTATAAAGAGAACCGGAAGCTTATTTCAGATTTTATAATTGTATTGGTTATTCAAAAAATTGACCCTTTGTGGGCGAGGTACCAGAAGGAATGGTTCGATATCTACCATCTTCAAAACAGATCTTGTATTGATAGAAATATTGAGATGTACCAAGCCTGATTGGAATGCAATTTTTAGTTCGCGTTTTATGAGCTTCATGGATATTTCAAATTTTGTGTGGGAGGTACCAGAAGGACTGGACTGATATATTCCATCCTTACACCAGACCTTAGATTAACAAAATTATTGTGATGTGTGAAATATGAGGACAATTGTAACAGTCTACTTGACATCACATCACATTTTATAAGAGTTATAATTATTCACAATGTTGTTCCTTTGTGGGGGATATACTTAATGGAATCTTAATGGTCCAATTTCGCACCTCTCTAACCATGTGGCCGAGGGTGTAAAAATCTGAGGCACGTGTTTCGTCGATTTGAAAGCTTACATCAAGAAGTCACCAAAATTGAGCGGGGAAATTTATCCCATTTTTATATTTTTATACCCTCCACCTTGTCATTCCGTTTGTAACATCCCTTTCATCGTGGACCCTAAAAAAGCATATATATACAGGGTGAGATGAAAAAACTGCAACCAACTTCAGACGGCTGTCATTTCTAAGCCACTCGTCCGACAGCTGTTAAAATTATTCCAGTGACAGTTCATTGTATGGCTTACAAGCTCACAAAAGCATATTGGTGAGACTTGGTTATTCGTGATGGAATTCAAGCGTGATAGTGTGATTTCTTTAGATTTGGCTGGAAAACCACAAGTGTCTATCATTAGGGCACTCCAGCATTTAAATGTGAATTAACCTTTTGTGTCTCGTACAATCCCTCGTTACCGTGATACTGGTAGCGTAGCTCGACGTCATGGAAGTGGACGGAAGAAAATAGCAACATCAGCAGAAATGATTCAAAAATAAAGGAGCGACTTGATCGAAACCCGCGTCGCAGTGGTCGAAAGCGATATTCCATTCGGCAAATATTGAAATTCCAAAAAGTGCAAGAACTTACACCACAACAGAAAGAAAATAGACCCAAAAGAGCTAAAGAGTTGCTTCGCTTGGCCGAAAGTGGTGAACTGCCGAATTTGGTTTTCTCCGATGAGAAAACATTTGTTGTCCAGCAGTTTGTAAACAAACTAAATTATCGTCTTTACTTGCCAAAGAGGTCAGCTGAAAATGTGCATCTTCGGTTGGCCACCAGAACTCAAGTGCCGGCCATGGTGATGGTGTGGGCCCCCATAACAGCCGATGGTCGCTCTCCGCTCGTATCAATCGACCGTGACATCAGAATAAATGCCGAATATTATCGCGAAAACATTTTGGACTTGGGCACGAAAACATTATGGCCGCAAACCTTGGACATTCCAACAGGACTCAGCACCATCGCACTCAGCACGCCCCACCCATGAATGGTTACAAAATGAGGTTCCGCGTTTCATTTCCAGTGAACAATGGCCACCAAAACCTGCGGAAACCAATCCGTTGGACTATTCTATCTGGAGTATTTTGGAAAGCAAAGTTGCACTAAAAAGTACCAAAGTGTCGATCACCTCAAGCAAGCGCTTCACCGGGAATGGGCCAAAATACCGCGGAACAACATTCAGGCAGCGTGTGAAGGTTTCATTGACCGTTTGAAGGCCATAATTCGTGCCAAACTTGACAAATTCGAACAAATCTAAACTTATTCAAAAATTTGATGCTATTTCCGACATTTTTTGGCTTTCATTCAAAAAAAATTAGAAAAAATGAAGATTATGGCGTTTGATTTTGTTGGAGTTTTTTAACTCACCTTATATATGTCTCACGCTGCTCTATATGTTGCCCTGAGTGGTCCGTCCAACTATAAGTCATAATCACATCAATTGGTTGATTGTATTGTGTAACCTAGGTTCTTTAGCATAAAATTTTATATCTTTTCGAATTTTAATATTCCTTAGGAGATCTGTTATTCCCTCAACAATGCAAAATATAAATATTTGTATTGAAACTGAATTTCTTCCAAAAAAAATTTTAGTGCTCAAACAATTTTTTGTCCTGCATCATTAATGCTGCAAATTCCATTGAGCCCAAACATGACGGACTTTATTTTACTGTAGGGCAATATAAATGTATTTATTTATTTTTTTTTTTTTAATATTTTCAACTTTATTATTGTTCCATAAAAATGTTGCAATAAAATGAAAACCAAAAAGCAATTGTGTTCAAAATTCAATAATCGAATATTGGTTTATTTTTTGTTGCCATTATATCGCTGTATTTATTTTGTTTTTTTTTTTTTTTGGTTTTTCAATTTTGTTTTCATTGCATTTATGAATAAAATCAATTATTACAAAATAATGTTGCAAATGAAATGAAATTCATGGTGGTCTTAATTCGCATTCGTACATTGGGCGCCATTGTGGTCCAGCGTGGGCATTGTTTTTAAACAATAATTGAGATTGATTACTCACTGATTGAGCAACAAATTTCATTTCGTTTTGTGTGAAAATGTTGTTGCCATTGCTGTTAATGTACTTGTTGGTGTTTTTGTTGTTGCTGTTGCTGTGGATTGTTTTCATATAACTCGACTCTATGTTCTATACATAAATAGTAGTAGCAGCAGCAGTGGTAAAATTTTCTACAAATGAATTTGTTTTCAAGCAACAAATCGCTTGTTCTCGGCCTTATCGACATTTTGGGCCGTTTGCCATTCGACCCACAGCACATGCCGGCCATAAATGTTGGTCATTCAATGGACGGCCAACATCATTGAATGACAGGAAAAAAAAAGAATACAAAAATTGAATCCCTTTTCTGGGGCTTGTTTTTATGGCGATTTTTAGTCAGTACAACTGTCCAATTTTTATGACGGCCATTTTATCGCAGATTTTCGAACCTCAAAAAACACACACAAAAAGCGGCAGCACAAGCAGCAACAACAACAATACATAAACCATTTATTGTATGAAAACAATGAAAAATACTCGATGTGAAAATACTCGATGTGGGTCCTTTCCCGTTTCCACTCCCCCCACAATACAACAAACAAACTAAATTGCAATTTAAGCAAAATTGTATTAAAACCGATACAAGGAGGATAGCCGGAATGTCCTGTTGACTGGGAATGAGGGATGCCATCGAAAGGCGAGTGGAGGCAAATTTTGTAACAAAATGCTGATGCAAACATTGTCAACATATTGTGCATCACACCATTTTCCCCCTTTCCCATTTCTGTTATTTTTGGGACATCGTTTTATATCACCCTCATATGAGATAGAGAGATCAAAACTGGAGTCATTTTCTTTTTTGGAAATCATTACGGGAGAGATATTAGAACTTTTTGAATTACGGGCACGGCCAAAACGTGCCTAATCGAATAACGGGTTTTCTCTTTGGACCAAATTAGGACATTTTGAGTCGATCTAGCGATGTCCGTCCATCCGTTTCTCTGGCTGGTGCACACGAAAAATCTGAAAGAGACTATCCTACTTGGTCCAAATTTGGTACATCGCAATATTATTATAAAACTTAGATCGAGTTCGGAGATGGGCAATATCGGTTTACTGCTCCTGGTACCTACCCCACAAAAAGTCGAATTAAACCAGTAAAGAAAGTCTTAAAGTCGGGCGGGCCGACTTTATGATACCCTACACCACTTTGCTAATTTAGTACAGCTCCACATAACAATTAAAAGTTTTTATGGGAGAATTCAATCATACACACCATGATTATAATTATTCGGACTTGTATTGCCCATTTGGTGAAAAATTAATTTGAAATCATATAAAGATATATATGAGAGCTATATCCACATATGAACCGATCTCGATAAAATTGGGCAAAGATATTTCTGAGCTGTTTTTGATATATGTCCCTGAATATCGTTGTTACGGATTGCATATTACGGTTGTGGGTAACAAATATAACAAATCGGATGAACAATATATATGGAAGCTATAGCTATATCTGAACCGATCTTCACCAAATTTGACATACTAGTTTCTAGACTCGATTCTGTCGAAAGTGCCAAATTCCATTTGGGCAAATATTAGACGTTTGGTGCGCAATTAAAGGTAAATCGGACGAAGTTATATATGGGAGCTATATCCAAATCTGAACCGATCTCGATAAAATTTGGCAAATGTATTTCTGAGCTGTATTTGATACATTTCCCCAAATATTGTTGTTGCAGAGTGCATATTACGGCTGCGGAGGAAAAAAATAACAAATCGTATGAACAATATATATGGGAGCTATAGCTATATCTGAACCGATTTCGATCAAATTTGGCATACTTATTTTCAGGTCCAATCTGATCGTACGTGCAAAATTCCATACTATTCGGACTGATATTACACGTTTGGTGCACAATAAAAAGCAAATCGGACGAAGATATATATGGGAGCTATATCTAAATTTTTACCGATTATCTCCAATTTCAATAGGGTTCGTCCTTGGGCCAAACAAATGATCTGTGCAAAATTTCATCTGGATCGGACAATAAATGCGGACAGACGGACGGACGGACATGCATAAATCGACTCAGAATGTGATTCTATGCAGATCATCAAAAGGAACTATGGGTCTATCTCGTTTCCTTTTGCCTGTTACAAACAAATGCACAAAGACATAATGCCCTGACCACCTTGTGGTGTAGGGTATAAAAAAAAGAAATACTGCACAGATTATCTTTTCATACGATTTGGCTCCAACTTTGCAAATCCTAATTTTTGCATCAGTACTTGGTCAGGTGCGAAAATGGACAATATCGGTGAACTCCATCAGCTACCTCCCCCACAAAGGGTCAACTTTTTGATTAATTATAACTCTTGTAAAATGTGATGCAATTGTCAGATTGTCTCCAAATTACACACATCACAACTTTTTTTTAGTAACCTAAGTTCTGGTTAAAAGATGGAATATATCGGTCTACTTCATCTGGTATCGCTCCCGCATAGGATCAAAATTTTGAATATCCATGAAGCTCATAAAACGCGAAATTTAAATCCGATTCCATTCAGCTGTGATACATGTCAATATTCTTACCAACATTATATCTGTTATAAATATAGTAGATATTTGACAATTTTTTCTGGTACCTCCCCCACATAGGGTTCAAGATTTTGAAAAACAAAACGCTCAAGGCAAGCGAAATAAGTACCAGTCTCTCTTCGAATTTCACACATGTAAACATTTTTGCTAACGCAAGATCTATTGTGAAGACGATATATATCTGCGAACCCCTTCTGGTATCTCAACCACAAAGGCTTACAATTTTCAATACTTTTATCTGTAAATATCTTGCGAAACAAGTCTGAGATTCGTAGCAATATTCTACATATTTTATAAAATGATTTTTCATAAAATTGTACCATACATAGTATTCATCAAAAGTATAATTCTTACCTAAATGTCAGGAATTTATAAATATTACAACCACATTACAACCTTTCTTCATATGATATTACTTAAAATTCTCCTCCAAGTCATCATTTGTAATCGATTAGACTCTAACTTTTTTAGAACACTTTTTATCAGTAAATTTCAATACGTAAATTTCCATACATAAGAATCATCCTGATTTTACGCCCCCATAAATCAAGTTAAAGTAAAATCGATTGGAAAATATGGCCAGCACCCTTGCAAAATCTAAAACAAGGGGGTGACCCTCTATAGGAACTGTACCATATTCCGACTTATATTATATAATTTTGATAATAGAAATGCTTCAAGTACCAACAATTTGCCGAAATTAGATGTAAAATATGACTACAACGTAAAAAACTTGAAATATAGGTTAACTTTTACATAGGCGTGGCCTTAATGGAGGAAGGAGTGTGTCAATATCATCCCTTATATAAAAAAGTGTCATTCACATTTTATGATATATGTGATAATTTTTATAAAATGTTGAAATATGCCTGAGGTACCATATATAGCGGAGCGAAGTATTCCACTTCAACTAATACTGATAAAAATATTGGTATGTGCAAAATTGATAGAAAATCGATCGAATGATAATCAAGATATTCAACATATCCAATATATTCACATCCCATCTCTAATTGTGACCTTTAGCGGGGGAGGTACTAAAAGGAGTAAGCCGATATCTGCCATCTTCACAACATATCTTCTATTAGTAGAAATATTCGAAAGTGTGAAGTTAAGAATGTATCTGATTTTGCGTTATATGAGTGACATTATTATTCAACATTTGAGCCGTTTTGGTGGAGGTACCAGAAGGTACACACCAGATTTTGTGTTAATAATAATAATGGGGTGTGTGAAATTTGAAGACAATCTTAACTCTTATTTCAAAGTTTATAAGAGTTATAATAATTCCAAATTTTGACCCTTTGTTGATGGAGTGGGTCGATATTATCCATTTTCGTACATGACCTAGCACTGACAAAAATATTGAGATTCGCAAAGTTTTCACGGAGGTACCAGAAAAAGTTGATAGATGTTACCCATTCCGAACTCGATCTAGGTTTGATAACAATATTACGATGTACTAAGTTTCGACCAAATTAAATACTCCCTTCAAATGTAATCATGGACAGGAGCCAGCCAAGCAGACAGAGGGACGATAGGGGGGACGGAAGGATCGACTCCAAATATCCTGAAACGGATTTCGTCCAAGGAAACCTAGAGTCCAAAACCGTCATTTTGATGAGGTACGTTTTGACCTTATCAAATGATACATACCCTCTATAGAGTGCTATTGTTGATGGGGCCGACATCAATATTTTTGGGAGCAATAAATCTAATGCTCGTCCAAAGAATGCTGAGTCCTTTCTGAAATGTGGCAAGATACGAACTAGAGACTCCAAATAGTTTTTGTGGACCATCATTCACTCATCCTAAATTATGATTTTGCATGATTGAAGTACTTTATCCATTGACGAATTATATAGGAGCTATATTCAAACTTCAACCGATTTCAAAATAATTTGACAAATTAGTTTTTAGGCCAAATTCTATAATAGAGATAAATAAACTGCAACAAAGTCAAACGCCATAATTTTTGCACTTTTTTTAACTTTATTGAATAAAACCAAAAATGTCGGAAATAGCATCAAATTTTAGAATATGTTTAGATTTGTTCGAGTTGGTCAACTTTGGCACAAATTATGGCCTTCAAACGGCCAATGAAACCGTCACACGCTACTCGAATGTTGCTCTGCGATATTTTGGCCCCTTCCCGGCGAAGCGCGAAGGGGTGATCGACACTTTTGTATTTTTAGAGCCAACCTTGCTTTCCAAAATACTCCAGACACAATAGTCCAACAGATTGGTATCCGGAGATATTGGTGGCCATTGCGTGCTGGAAATTAAGCGAGCAACCTCATTTTGTAACCATTCTTGGGTGGCGCCTCCTGAGTTCTGTTGGAATGTCCAAGGTCTGCGGCCAAAATGTTTGCATGCCCAAGGCTTTAATACACCCTCCAGTATATTTTCGCGACAATATTCGGCATTTATTCTGATGACACGGTCGATTAGTAACAGCGGAGAGCGACCATCGGCTGTTATGGTGGACCACACCATCGCCATGGCCGGCGCTTGAGTTCTGGTGGCCAACCGAAGGTGCACATTTTCAGCTGACCTCTTTGGCAAGTAAACACGATCATTTTGTTTGTTTGCAAACTGCTGGACAACGAATGTTTTTCCCATGGGGAAAACCAAATTCGGCAGTTCAACACTTTCTTTTTGGAGTTTCAATGGCTTTACCCCGAGCTCATTTTTCAATATTTGCCGAATGGAATATTGCGATATGTTCAGCTCACGAGCCATTTTTCGGCCACTGCGACGCGGGTTTCGATCATGTCGCTTCTTTATTTTTCGAACAATTTCTGCTGATGTTGCTGTTTTCTTCCGTCCACTTCCTTGATGTCGGTCTACGCTATCAGTATCACGGTAACAAGCGATGTTAGGTGACACAAAAGATTTATTCACATTTAAATGCTGGAGTGCTCTAACGATAGCCGCTTGTGGGTTTCCAGCCGAATATAAAGAAATCACACTATCACGCATGAATTCCATCACGAATTATTTTTTTCTGGAAAATTCTCACCAAAGTGCTTTTGTTGGCTTGTAAACAGTATAACAGCTGCCGGACAATTGGCTTAGAAATGACAGGAGTCTGAAGTTGTTTGCAGTTGTTTCATCTCACCCTGTATATATGTCATTTTTTGTAAAATGTTGAACTATTGAAGAGAGGCTACCAAAGGGGGAATCGGTTCCATTGTTACACTTTATCTTAAAAAATATTAGAATAAGAAATTACTAAAGATAAGCTGACATTTATTTGCAATTTTATGCAAATAATTGTTAAGCAAAATTTTGATCTCTAGTAAGGAAGTAACACAACCTAATCTAAACTAGATCTAGTGTTAGAAAAGCATTGCGTTGTACGAAGTCAAAAGGAACATCGATGAATTATTTTGCATTTAATGCGACCATTAACTATTTAATATTGTTACTCCCTGGTGGGGAGGTGTCAGAAAGAGTGAGCCAATTATTACCATGTTCTCACCAGATCTTTGTTTGAGAGAAATATTGAGATTAAATAAGTCAAAACTATTTAAAATTTCTACCTTTTATAGCGGAGGTATGATGTTAAAAAATATTAACGCTTTGTGGTGAAAGTACAAAAGTTCGAAATTTTAAATAATAATAAATCCATTAAATGGAGAAATAAATGTCCGATTTTCATTAAATGAAATACATTTTTGCCTATGTAGGGTAAGTGTACCAGTAGTCGGCACTTTTAGGCTTTTCAATATTTAAATCTTTCGACATTCTGAGTGGAATCTTTCAATTGCAGAAAAATAAAGTTGTTCAGATTCCATATTTTGTTTAGTTTTCGAAATAAAAAAACAACAATTAAATTTGTTTTTATTAAATTGGCAAAATTTGCAATTTTACCAAAAAAGTAGTTTTTTGCCAGTAGTCGGCACCATTTTCCAATGCTCGGTATGTCTATTTGCAGTAGTCGGCATATGCTATTTCATTACAAAAAATATTATTTTGTATATTTTTTTTATTTCAAATAGTATAAAACAATGCTGTAATACTAATTCACAGTTTAATTAACTAATTTCGTTTTTAAATAGAGTTTTATTTAATTATCATTCTAAACCAAATATAGGTAGGAAATCAAGAATAGTATGGATTTTCAATTAAAATAAAATGAGATTAAATAAAAAAGTACCTTTCTTATATTTGTAATTCGTGAATTGATCTTTTTCCTTTAGAAAACCAACATTTTTTTTAAATGTCACCGCTATCTAAAACGTAAAATAGCTGATTTAAACCAGTAAAGAAAGTCCTAAAGTCGGGCGGGGCCGATTTTATGATACCCTACACCACTTTGCTAATTTAGTTGAACTCCACTTAATAATTAAAAGTTCTTATGGGAGAATTCAATCATACACGCTATGATTATAATTATAATTTAAAATTTAAAGGACTAAATACGCCGAAGCATTTGTATCTTTTAAATTCGGACTTGTATTGCCCAATTGGTGCAAAATTAATTCTAAATCAGATAAATATATATATGGGAGCTAAATCCAAATCTGAACCGATCTCGATAAAATTTAGCAACGGTATTTCTGAGCTGTATTTGATATATTTCCCTGAATATCGTTGTTACGTAGAGCATATTACGGCTGCGGAGGACAAAAATAACAAATCGGATGAACAATATATATGGGAGCTATAGCTATATCTGAACCGATTTCCATCAAATTTGGCATGCCTATTTTTAGGATTCTATGCAGATCATTAAAAGGAACTATCTCGTTCCTTTATCTATCTCGTTTCCTTTTGCCTGTTACAAACAAATGCAGAAAAGACATAATACCCTGACCACCTTGTGGTGTAGGGTATAAAAACCCACTTAATTTAGAAAAGTTTGTCAAAAAGCACAAATAAAAGCAACTACCGACTCAAAACTATTTTTTTTATTTGAGTAGTTTTTGAATTATTTTTTAATACTTTTCTCAAGTTTTGGTGAAATAGGTCAAAAATGATATTTTTCTCGTAATCGGCACCCTCTGCCGACTACTGGCAAATCCCGTTTTTTCTGTTCCTGATGTCGGCATTAAATAATATAAGAGAAAAATGCTTGATTATGTATGTTTTTTAAGTTATAAAATGATCTTTAGACTGTTATTTACTATTATAAAATATTTCTGATTCCAAAAGTATTAAATTTAATTTACTTAAATTGATTATTAAGTTGACGCCTCCACTAATTTTTTCTTTACAAACAAGCACTATCGCACGCGTTGGAAGACACTCACTGACGAAAACCGTTATTCTCTCCTAATAAATGATAGGAGCTCATTTACTTTTTTACAGAAAGAGAGTAGAGAACACGGTTGATGTTTTTTTGCAATTATATCATTATTTGGTCAATATATATATATATCTTAGTTATTTAAGTTTAAATTTCAAAACTGCCGACTACTGGGACATGCCGAACTTAGCCGCACTTACCCTATGACCATTTGTGAAAATAGAGTGTATTGGTCCGCTTTTTTAGTGCCTCCAAAACAAAAAAAAAAAAAAAAAAAAAAAAAAAACAAAAGTTAAAAAAAAAAATAATGAAGCCTCATATTAAGTGAATATAGTACCCGTGGCAAAATATAGATAATAAAAATTTTAAATAATATTATTTCCCTCAGGTCCGCTTTTCTTCAAATCTTGCCAAATATCAGATCATTTTGACAAATATCTGGTCACTTTTTATTGGATGTTCCCACACAAAAATTCAACAAATGTCGGCAAAATATTTACCAACTGCTTTTCGTACTTATAAAATGCACAGTTTCGGTCCAATTTACTTTAAACTTTACATATCGATATGGTAAGTAACCCACAATGGTCAAACATAAATAACTGACAAAATCCTGAGAATTTATGTCTGTCAGAATACAGACTGATACTCTCTAACTTGTTGAATTAGAATGCCCAGTTCTAACCTTTTGCAGTCGCTTTTGTCAAAAAGGACCTTCAAAAAATTATCTAAACGCAAATTATTATTTACCTAAGTAGTGTGTGAGGACATTAATACTGAAATAAAGCTGCCTATTTTAAAATATAATATAACAAATAATAAGCTCCGCAAAAAATAATAATAAAAACGCAATAGAACAAAATGACGTTCAGTTAATTTAGCTGACAGCCAACGAAAAATTTTAAGATTGCGATCTACAGCTGAAAATAATATTTAAAATTTGTATGCCTCTAAAGCCTGTCAGTCCAAAATGTAAGATGACACCCATTGTAATTACAGAACTGTGATTTATAATCCCCTCACACCTATCCCGCACTCCACTCATATATTCTTCTATGTCTAAAGATTTTTTTAATCATTTTCCCCAAGAAAACTTCCGTTTAGTTTATTTCTATTTGAATTTGTGTTTTTTGTTATTTGCAATTCATTTGTGTGTGTTTTTGCGTACATCTTCTCCCCCTTAATGTACACCACCGAACATGTTACGAACGCATTTGTTATCCATGATAAGTTAATAAGCAGCCAGGAAACAAACAAAGCTATGTGAGAGACAATAGCCCTATTGGGGAGGACTGATGACATTTGGCGGGGAATTATGGTCGAGGATAAATAAAAGATGAATGAATAGCTTGGTTACACAAATGCCTGAAGGCATTTTAAGGTCGTCCTGGTGGTGGTGATAACTTAGATGAGTGTTAATAAAAAACCATAAATCATGTGACCAAAAAGAGAAAAAAACGAAGACGTAAAGTTTATTTGTCCCCCCTGCCAGTCACAACAAAACTTGTGTTCACACATACCCACACTCACAGGCATGTGTGTGTTCTGTGAAATTCATATTTGTCGCCTCCTGTAGCGAAGCAACACCCTCCGGCACACCCCCGCAACAGATTACACAAATGCTTGTTGGAATTGTATTTTTTTTTCTAAGGAGGCTTCTACTTTTTTTGTTTTGCCCATTGTTCCCCCAGTGTATTTCTGACGATAAAAATTCCATAAATCAAGTTATTAGATATATCATTAATTGTTATCGACATTGTCTATAAATATATTGTATTATTGAATGCATTTGGTTTTTTTCGCCAATATATTCGTTTTTTATCTCCCAGCTGTCCATTTATACGCGCTTTGGATATTCATAAATAATGGGGTGACATTATCATAAATGCTTTTGTTTTTTGGTTTTCAATTATTTTCCACCGCTATAGCGTTTTATCTATATTTAATGCTTTTTACAAATACGGCCATAGAAATAGGACACAAAGCACAAATTTAAATAATTTAAATATAAAAGAAAATTTGGTCCAGAATATGTTAAAAATTATTGCATGACCTTTGGCTGGAAGGGGTTTGGAAAAAAAATTTAAAAATTCCTTAATTATTCATGTTACAAGCAACCAAAAACCCAAAGAAAAAATTCAGAAAGGCCGGTTTTACGATACCCTACTTGACAATGCTAGAGCTACAAGTAAAAAATATCAATTATAATTATTATATAAATTTGATTGTGGTATTTTTATGTCGTTGACCTCTCGTTGGACCCGAACCTAGATCGGTTTGCACTGGAGTACAACAATGAATATATATTTATACCCCTGTCCGCCTATCCATATCACTCTAGCTTAGAAGTAGGTTCATAAAATTTTACTCAATTGTACATACTGTCTGCAGGACATTAAAAATGGGCCCCATATAATGGTACCTCCCTATTTTCGGAACATCGGACATTATTCACCGGAAATGTTTCAAATTTAATATTAGAAGTTCTTAATGGATACTACAGCCTACGACAGAAAATTGTCTGTGCAGGTCCACGTCTTCGTATAGCCACCATATCAAGGTACATCCCTATATTCGGTATTTTGATGATTTTAGGCACATTTTTCAATGGAATTGTCTGAAATTCTACACAAGGTGTTTTTTGTGGGTGCTTTACTCCCTGGAAGAGAATTGTCACCGATTTTTCATGTTTCGCATTTGAATATTATAAAGGCTTATGACAAAAGTTGCCCATGCAGGTCCACGTCGTAGACCCTTATATAATGGCTAAATTTGGTATTTTTATACCCTACACCACAAGGTGGTCAGGGTAATATGTCTTTGTGCATTTGTTTGTAACAGGCAAAAGGAAACGAGATAGACCCATAGTTCCTTTTGATGATCTGCATAGAATCACTTTCTGAGTTGATTTATGCATGTCAGTCCGTCTGTCCGTCCGTCCGTCTGTCCATGTATTTTTGTGAACAAAATGCAGGTCGCATTTATTATCCGATTGAGATGAAATTTTCCAAACAACATTTGTTTGGCCCAAGGACGAACCCTATTGAATTTGAAGATAATCGGTAAAAATTTAGATATAGCTCCCATATATATCTTCGTCCGATTTGCCTTTTATTGTGCACCAAACGTGTAATATCAGCCCGAATAGTATGGAATTTTGCACATGCAACCAAATTAGGCCTAAAAATAAGCATGCCAAATTTGATGGAAATCGGTTCAGATATAGCTATAGCTCCCATATATATTGTTCATCCGATTTGTTATTTTTGTCCTCCCCAGCCGTAATATGCACTCTGCAACAACAATATTTGGGGAAATATATCAAATGCAGCTCAGAAATACCTTTGCTAAATTTTATCGAGATCGGTTCAGATTTGGATTTAGCTCCCATATATATTTTTATCTGATTTATAATTAATTTTGCACCAAATGGGCAATACAATTCCGAATTTAAAAGATACAAATACTTCGGTATATTTAATCCTTTGAACTTTAAATTATAATTATAATCATAGCGTGTATGATTGAATTCTCCCATAAAAACTTTTACTTGTTATGTGGAGCTCAACTAAATTAGCAAAGTGGTGTAGGGTATCATAAAATCGGCCCCGCCCGACTTTAGGACTTTCTTTACTGGTTAAATTGCCCAATTTGTACCAAATGGTGGAGGGTATTGAAAGTTCTGCCCGGCCGAACTTACAGCTTTTTTACTTTTTCACCTTCCACTATTCTATGCAGGGTATATTAACTTTATCATTCCGTTTGTATTGTATTTTAATTATTAGTTTTTACTTATTTTTCAGCAAAGAATATAGATATTACATAAGTTACAAAATTACATTCTTAGGAATACACAATAATCGTAGCGCAATCACTTGTGGCAGGACACACACATTGGAGTATAATTCGGTGTAAAATCAATATCTAACGAAGTTTCCAGCAAAATAATAATTAACAAGTATACCCTTTTTTAACATGGATATCCTATAGGAAAGAACTATTTACGGAACAGCTAACGCTCGTCTTTTAAGACACTTGAGTTGAAATTGTGTTTAATTTCACCAGATTTAATTTTTTGACGATCTTCTGATTCTGATGATGCACACACCACGCACTCACCATTATTTTAACATGAATATTTCGCACGAAATAGGTAATTATTTTATGACCACTACACTGAAAGAAAAAGGCTTCGTTGTATCAATGAACCGATTTCGTTGATTTTTTTTTCATTGATGCAATTAAAAGCTACATTATTATAATAAATGTTTTGTTCATGCAATGAAAATTTACGTTGCTTTTAAATTCAATGATTTCTGGTTCCATTGACTACTTATGTTTAGAAAATTCAGTAAAGAATGTTAATACAGAAATAATACATAATAGCGTTGTCTTATACAAACAAATACGCAACCAAAGTTTTTACAATTAGAGGGAAAATTGTGATAATTGTTATATTTTAATTTGTGCCCCAATTTAAGGAAGCAGTTTCATGAAATGAGTGAAACGTTACGATATGGAGTTCGTTCTTAGGCTAAACAAATGATACATGGAAAATTTGTTCATAAAAATACATGGGCAGACGGTCAAACGACATTTTTTGCCATAGGTTGTGGTACCCATTGAGATCCGATCCGATGAATAATATTGCTTAAATCATGAAAATACCGAATATTTGGGGGGTATTGTTATATGGGGGCTATACTAAAATGTGGACCCATACATACAATGTTTCGCCACCGGAGCTAGAACCCATTATGACCAACAAATACCAATTTTTTGACAAATCCGTGCAAAAATGTGACAAAAACCCATCAAAATACCGAATATCGGTAGGTACCGTTATATTGGGGCTATACGAAGATGTGGACCGATATCAACAATGTTTCGCCACAAGAGCTAGAACCCATTACGAACTACAAATACCAATTGTTGGATATATCTGTGGAATATCAAATATCGGGAGGTAGCGTTATATGGGAGCTATACGAACACGTGGACCTGTATTCCCAATTTTTATACACTATGTGTTTGGAGTATTATAAGTTTGATTGGGCCAACAATTATGTAACACCTCGAAATATTGGTTTTCCACATAGGAAAATATATATGGATCTTCCTAGCTCGCCGAGATGAGTCGATCTAGCTATGTATGTCCGTCCGTCTGTCCGTCTGTCCATGTTAATCTGTAATCAACCTACAGGTCGCAATTATGAACCGATCCTCACGAAATTGAAAATGGAGGTGGGGTTATGGTCAGAATAGAACCCTATTGTTTTTTGGAGATGATCGCACGATATTTATTTAATGGACCAAAAACAGAAAAATTTCAAGATTTTGCAGTTTCTCTATAAGTCACAATTAAAAACCAATCGACGCGGAAATTTATATGGAGTTAGAGTTTAGGACTGGACAGAATTCTACCAATTTGAGCGGTCATCGGACAATATTTAGCGGGTAAAATAGTCCCTAACTTTTATGTGAGAAAATAAGAAAATTTCCACTAAAGCGTGAATATTTTTAATCCCAGCCATATCACAAATACACTAAAGGTCACTTCTGATCATTAAAGTGATGCTGATAGCCAAAAAATCGGATATATTTGCTATATAGGTACAATATTTGTGTAAAAGAATAGATCTTATTTATTCTGCTTATAAGTCAAGAACCGCTGGGCCGATTTTCACAATTCCCATCAATTCGGAATGGTCTCTTGCCAGAAAACGATAAAATATAAGAAAATCGCGGAAAATATACCAATAAGAAAGTGAATATCTTTTGTCGATTTTTTTCAATTTTTGTCATATTTTTTATCGCATGCGATTTTTTCAATTTGACTAACAATTTTGAATTGTAAATTTTCTACATTTTTACACCCCCCAACACCACGTTTTGAGGGTATTATATGCATATCGCAATTATCGTCCGATCCTCACGAAATTTTGCATGTGGGTAGGGTTAGGGTCAGAATTAAAGCCTATTGTTCTTAAGATGTACAATTAGAGGTGCAAATGGACTAAAAAAAATATTTTTTTTTTTAATTTGGAAGTTGCTCTATAGGCACAATTGAAAACTAATCGACACGGAATTTCGCATCAGAAGAGAGTTAAGGACAAGGAAGAAGACTAGCATTTTGGATGACCATTGGATTTTATTTAGCTTTAAAATGGACCACAATTTTCGTGTGAAATTGTTTTGAATACTAAACAACACTACGGGTGCGTAAATATTTGCCGAATTCTCCGGGTCAAAAAGCTATGGGTAACCTCTGGGCGGGGCTCTTTGACATTATTTCAAAAACGAAATCTTCCAAAATGGTATATCCAAATCCATTTTGGAAGATTTCGTTTTCGAAATAATGTGAAAGAGCCCCGCCCAGAGGTTACCCTTAGCTTTTTGACCCGGAGAACATATTGTAGTGTTGTAGGGTATCACATGGTCGGCCCCGCACGTTTATAGCCTTTGCTTACTTGTTTGTCGTAGGCTGTAGTGCCAATTCCGAAATTCAAATACGAAATTTGAAGTAATTCCATAAAAAAAATTTGGCTAAAATCATCAAAATACCGAATATCGGGGGTACCGTTATATGGGGGCTATACGAAGGCGTGGACCTGCATGCGAAATTTTTTGCCATAGGTTGTAGGACCCGTTAATATCTTCCAATACGAAATTTGAAAAACTTCCGGAGAATAATGCCGGTAAAAACATGAAAATACCGAATATAGGAAGGTACCACTATATGGGGGCTATACGAAGACGTGGACCTTCATACCAATTTTTTGTCATAGGCTGTGGTACCAATTCATAATTGCAATTACGAAATTTGAAACAATTCCATTAAAAAATGTGCCTAAAATCATGAAAATATCAAACTGCAACCGTTATATATAAAAGTCGATGAATAAATCTTTATAAACTGGAAAAAAAGCTATGCAACATGATTATGGTAAAATAATGAGTTTGTAACTCGATTTGTAGTGAATATTTTTGAAGGGCACTGTTACGGATTTTTTTTGTTGAAAATTTAATGAGTCCTCCTGGGGCCCCAACGATAAATTTGCTCTCATTTTTGAGAAATTACACATCACTCCCTTTTCCCCATAAAAATAGATATACAAAAATTCTAGCTAAAACATAAGAAAAACATTTAAGTGAGTAACAACAATGTGTTCGACATAAAAGTATAATTTCCGTTTAAGGATAAGTGAAAAAGAAAAACGCTGTTAACCATCTGCTATTGTGTTCTCTCCCACCCTGCAACCACTGAGTTCGTTAGCATTGTGCGTTTCTCTTCTTCTTCTTCCATTATGCCTGTTGAATAAAACCATTTATTTTCGCTATTCAAGTTGCACGCAAACATTTTGTTGCTTTTTTATTATTAATAATTGTTGTTGTTCTTGGTAAATGTGTGTGTGAGTGTAAGTGCGTGCGCGTGTGTGTGTGAAAATATGCAGTAACACAGTATAAACTAACAAGCATACTAATTACATAATGCCTAACAAATGCATTACTACAACACATTTTGTGGTGCATTCATTGCTCTTTACGACCACACCCTAAGTTTGCGTTTAAGGTGCGGGCGGGATGGGTACCATTTATGTTTGTAATTATTACATTCAAGGTAGTTTATTTACATTGTATTTTAAGAAATATGTGAGTGCTACCCTCCAAGAGGGGATGCACGTATTATAAGTAGAATGTAACCCCTATTTTATATCCAATTGAGGTGAAATTTGTACACTTGGCATAAATGTTAACAAAATGTACAAACTTAAAGTATTCAAAAAAAAGTCCAAAATATTTTTGAAGTACATTTTAACACCACGCTAATTTTAATACCCTACACCAGACCCCTTAAAGTAGATATATTTTTTAATTCAGCGTAACATTCTGAGTTGATTTACTAATATCTTAACGTGTGTCTGAAAACGAGTAAAAATGCAGTAAATTTCGGTCGAACTGCGCTATTAGTACACTACACCATTTTCAAAAAAAAAAAAAAAAAAACTTTTGATAATATGATTATACTATATAGAGTGAGATGAAAAAACTGCATCTAAATTCAGACTTCTGTCATTTCTAAGCCACTCTTCCGACAGCTGTTCTAATTATTCCAGTGACAGCTCATTGTATTGTTTAGAAGCGTACAAAAGCATTTTGGTGATAATTTTCCAAAAAAAAAAGTTATTCGTGATGGAATTCAAGCGTGATAGTGTCATTTCTTTATATTTTGGCTGGAAAACCACAAGTGGCTATCGTTAGAACACTCCAACATTTAAATGTGAATAAATCTTTTGTGTTTCGTACCATCGCTCGTTACCGTGGTATTGGTAGCGTAGCCCGACGTCAAGGAAGTGGACGGAAGAAAACAGCAACATCAGCAGATATGGTTCGAAAAATAAAGAAGCGACTTGATCGAAACCCGCGTCGTCTCATGAGCTGAACATATCGCAATATTCCATTAGGCAAATATTGAAAAAAGACCTCTGGGTAAAGCCATTGACATTCCAAAAAGTGCAAGAGCTTAGACCGCAACAGAAAGAAAATAGACTTAAATAAGCTAAAGAGTTGCTTTGCTTGGCCGAAAGTTGTGAACTGCCGAATTTGGTTTTCTCCGATGAGAAAGCATTCGTTGTTCAGCAGTTTGTAAACAAACAAAATGATCGTGTTTACTTGCCAAAGAGGTCAGCTGAAAATGTGCACCTTCGGGTGGGCACCAGAACTGAAGCGCCGGCCATGGTGATGGTGTGGGTCGCTATAACAGCCGGTGGTTGCTCTCCGCTCGTATTAATCAGAATATTATCGCGAAAATATTCTGGAGGGTGTATTAAAGCCTTGGGCACGCAAATATTTTGGCCGCAGACCTTGGACATTCCAACAGGACTCAGCGCCATCGCCCTCAGCTCGCGCCACCCA
Organism: Musca domestica; assembly: GCF_030504385.1. NCBI lineage: Eukaryota > Metazoa > Arthropoda > Insecta > Diptera > Muscidae > Musca > Musca domestica. The sequence continues at coordinate 4,541,212 of NW_026712344.1, read as the reverse complement.
AGAATGGCTACAAAATGAGGTTCCTCGCTTAATTTCCAACGCACAATGGCCACCAAAACCTCCGTATACCAATCCGTTGGACTATTGTGTCTGGAGAATTTTGGAAAGCAAGGTTGGCACTAAAAATACCAAAGTGTCGAACACCTCAAGCAAACGCTTCGCTGGGAATGGCCCAAAGTACCGCAGAGCAACATTCAGGCAGGGTGTGATGGTTTAATTGTCTATTTGAAGGCCATAAGATGGCCGATTCGAACAAATCTAAACTTATTCTAAAATTTTTTGACATTTTTTGCTGTCATTCAATAAAATTATAAAAACAACAATAAATGGATTAAGCCTGACCATTTTCCAACAACAACAAACAATGTAAAAATTATGGCGTTTGACTTTATTGCAGTTTTTTATCTCACCTTGTATTTTGGCCATATTTTTCTAACTAATTACGCCGAATTTTGGAAATTTGAGAAGAAGAAGAAGTAAACATTCTTTCAAATAGCTAATATTAGTCCAGATGACCTGAATTTTGGCATATCCGACCGAGTACATTAAATTTGGTGAAAATCGGTTCAGATATAGCTATAGCTCCCATATATATATTTCATCTCATTTGGTGTTTAAGTCCCTCACATTCGTAATATGCATTCGACAACAATGATATTTGCTACCAGTTATCAGATACAGCCCAGAAATACCTCTGCCAAATTTTATCAAGATTGGTTCAGATTTGGATATAGATCCCATATATATCTTCATCCGATTTCGGATGAAATGGCCTGAATTTTGAAACATCCGACCGAATTAGACCTAGCAGAAAAAAGTGCCCATATATGTGTTTCATCCGATTTGGCCTTTAAGTCCCTCACATTTCGTATATGCACTTCACAACCGTGATATTTGGCACCAGATAGCATATAGGGTCCAGAAATAGCTGTTTTAAATTTTCGGTTCAGATTTGGATATAGCTCCCATATATATCTTCGACCGATTTCGGGTTAATTGTGCACGAAATGCCTAATATTATCCCAAATGGAGTGAAAATTTTCACTTCCAACCGAATTTAGCCCAGAACAACCGATTTGGTGTTTAAATCTTCCACTTTTGAAGTAATAATACTTTGTACCAGATATCTCACGTAGCTCAGAAATGCCCAAAATAAACCTTTTTTTAAGAGAGCTCTTCTAAATATGCTTAGTGGTGTAAGGTATCATATACGGTACTTTTCCTTACGGTTTCTATATGATATCGAAAAAAAATCAAAACTAGATTCTTGCAGGTTATGTTTCAGTTATAAATTTAGGTATGTATAAAATATGACTGAAATTTTTCTTCAAACTTCTTTCAAATGGACACATCCCGATATTTCTGAAAAAACGGCCGACTGTTTTAGTACCTTTCCACAAACGGTAAAGTTTTGTAAAAAAATTCGCAAATCGAAATTTCCTCTTCTTTTAAGTTCTTTGTGTCACGAAATCGTAATTTTTGTATAAACATTGTTTTAGTTATTTTCTTTCCCACGGAAAAGAAAATTGTACTTTAATTTTTTACAGATAACCAACGTCTGGACCATAAAAGTGACGCAGGCGCAAAATTTTCAAGTTCTCAAATTAATACGCAATTAGAGTTCTAATGAAATCAATTTAAATTCTTTAACGACGTCTGCAAAATGTCAGCACTTGCGTTTTCCAAAGATTTAGCTACATTTGGCGAACTTGTGATTAAAGAGAATAAGAATGGATGGAATCGTAAAATGAATTGGAGTCCTAATCCTTTTATTTGGAAAACTTTCTAATGTGAAACATTCAAACATACATACATTCTTCACAAGAAAAAAATAATAAAAATAGAGATAAAACAAAGAAAAAATCACTCGTTTTATCGTTACATTGTCATCGCTATAACTTGCCACTTTTGGCAAATTAAAATTTAATCCCACAATGTTGCATCCACACATTTGCACTTTCAAAAAACACACACATACGGCCGTTGACACATACAGAGGCAGCAGCAGCAGCAATAAATGCAAGAAAGCAGTGGAGTACATTAAATCCCTCCAAAATAGGGTGTGTTTGTATGTGCGCAATTTTTTCTTCATGTTTTCCTCTTCTGTTTCCATTCCCAGGCTACCGCCATGTATAGAAAGGCGGGTTATAGAAAAATTCGCATGTGCTCGCTCGTTCATCATCCTAACCGCTTTTTCTGCTATTCTTCTCCTAGCCGACGACGTTAGCAAGTGTTGATGTCTCGACGGGCAACTGTATGTATGTATATGTGTAAGATTTGTTTAACGTTCTATGTGTGTGCATTGTGTTGGTACAAATGAATGAAAGACAAATCCTTTCGCAAAATAGTTTTAAATGAATTGTGAACATTGGTCGGTCGGTCGGTCGGTTAGTTGGTTCGTTGTTTCTTTGATTGTTTGCTCGGATTGGGTTTAGAGTCTCTATTTGATTTTCACACTTTTTTTCCTCTTGCGAATTTTCTATTTGAGGAAATCTTTATAGCTCTGCAGCTGGTTAAATGGATGGATATCGTGTTAAAATTGTGATTGATTGTGTGTTTAGATTTTGTTGACCACATGCTTTTGTTGTTTTTCGAATGTATTTAGAAGTGTTTTATGTTCGCATTTAGGTGTGTTGATTTAGAAATAATTCGGATTATTGCTTTGGTATGGGAGTTAGATTTAGAAGAAGAGCAGTACGGATTTGTAACACTGGTCATATAAATTGACAATATATTATATTTAATTTAAATTCTATAATGTTCATATATCCTGAAACACTTTTCGAGACCTTTAATTTGTGTCCAGCCTCAACTCCACTTCGTTGTTAGTTTCTGTTCAGTGAAACCTTTTATTTGTAATTTCTCTCAAATTGAAAAAAAAATCCTAAGTTTAAAATTCGTTTTGCCTATAAGGTTAATATATTTGGAAAATACTTCTCGAAACCTTTCATTTGTGGCCAGCCTCAACACCACTTCATTTTTAAAAGCAATAGTTTGGGTTTAAATGCAGAGTAAAGGGTTTCATATTAATATATTTCATATATCAACGTAATTTTTAATTATTATATTTATACCCTACACCACAAGGTGGTCAGGGTTTTATGTCTTTGTGCATTTGTTTGTAATAGGCAAAAGAAAACGAGGTAGACCCATAGTTCCTTTTGATGATCTGCATAGAATCACTTTCTGAGTTGATTTATGCATGTCAGTCCGTCTGTCCATGAATTATTGTGAACAAAATGCAGGTCGCATTTATTATCCGATTGAGATGAAATTTTGCACAAATCATTTGTTTGACCCAAGGACGAACCCTATTGAAATTGGAGATAATCGGTCAACATTTGGATATAGCGCCCATATATATTATGGGCCATAATACGCACTCTGTAACAACAATATTTGGGGAAATATATCAAATGCAGCTCAGAAATACCTTTGCTAAATTTTATCGGGATCGGTTCAGATTTGGATATAGCTCCCATATATAACTTCGTCCGATTTAAATTTTATTGTGCACCAAACGTCTAATATTTGCCCAAATGGGATGGAATTTGGGACATTCGACCGAATTGAGTCTAGGAGGTAGTATGCCAAATTCGGAGAAGATCGGTTCAGATATAGCTGTAGCTCACTAATATATTGTTCATCCGATTTGTTGTATTTGTTACCCGCAGCCGTAATATGCACTCCGTAACAACGATATTCAGGGAAATATATCAAATACAGCTCAGAAATATCTTTGCCAAATTTTATCGAGATCGGTTCAGATTTGGATATAGCTCCCATATATATATTTATCCGATTTCAAATTAATTGTGCACCAAATGGTCAATACAAGTCCGAATTTAAAAGATACAAATGCTTCGGCATATTTATTCCTTTGAATTTTAAATTATAATTATAATCATAACGTGTATGATTGAATTCTCCCATAAAAACTTTTAATTGTTATGTGGAGCTCAACTAAATTAGCAAAGTGGTGTAGGGTATCATAAAATCGGCCCCGCCCGACTTTAGGACTTTCTTTACTGTTTTTTTAGCGATTTTTTTAAATTTAATATTTTTGTTCCGTTTTTAGATAAAACCTTAAATAAATTAAAATACCTTTAATTATACCCTACATTTGACCACCTTGTTCAGGGTATTATGTATTTCTGCCTTTGTTTGTAACAGGCAAAAGGAAACGATTAAGACTAATAGTTCATTTGATGATCTACATTGAATCACATTCTTATGTATGTCCGTCGGTCGGCCTGTCCCGCTGTCCATGTATTTTTGTAAACAAAGTACAGGTCGCATTTATTGCCCCATCTGGATAAGATTTTGCACAAATCATTTGTTTGACCCAAGGGCGAACCCTATTGAAATTGTATATAATCGGTAAAAATTTAGATATAGCTCCCATATATATCTTCGTTCGATTACTTTTTATTGTGCACCAAACCCGAATAGGATGAAATTGAGTCTAGAAATACAGGGTTGCCCATATTCGACGGACCCATGTTTTTTTTTTTTTATCAAAGAAAAAAATAAAAATTTCGCGGTTGGCAATGTTAATCATTTAATTTGTTCAATTTTTGAATATGATATCTCTCAAATGGCCGCCTCTGGCGTTGATGACGTATTGTGCCCTTTTTGCTGCATTTTCCATCGTTTTTGCCAACATTTCGGATGTTGTCCTTTAGCTCTTCTACGTTCCTTGGCTTGTTAATGTAAACCTTTGACTTCAAATATCCCCACAAGAAGAAGTCAGGCGGCGTCAAATCGGGCAAACTCGGTGGGCAGTCCAAATCACCACTTTTCGACATCAAACGGCCCGGAAACAAATTCTTCAGAAAATCGATTGTTATGCGACTTGTTATGCGAGCGTCTTGTTGAAACCAGAACTGCCTCATACGCTTTCGACGAATAATTGGCATCACAAAATTGGTCATCATGTCGCGATAACGGCATGGCCATTTTCATTTTGGAAGAAAAACGGCCCAATGACCGTTTTCGCACTTACGCCGCACCAAACTGTGACTTTTTCGTCATGAAGAGGCACTTCCTGAATGTCCTGAGGATTTTCAGTGGCGTAAAAACGACAATTTTGCTTATTTACGGTCCCATTCAATGTGAAATGGGCTTCATCGGACATGATAATTTTGTTCCAAAATTGCTCGTCATCTTCGGCCATTTCGATGACTCTTTGGGCCCATTCCAATTGACGAGGCTTGTTCGCAGGCAACATTCTTTGCGTCAATTGAATTTTGTCCGGGAACAAATGCAAATCAATGCGAATAATCCGTTGTAAAGTGGACCGAGCCATGCCTAACTGCTGAGAAGGGCGTTTTTGGGATGTTCTTGGGGACCTCTCAACACTGGCTCGTACGGCAGCGATATTCTCGGCCGATCGCCTTGGTCGACTTTTCTTAGAAGGCGCACTTCTCACATTTTTTTTCACAATTGACTTCTTCTGTTGAATGTAAATTTCCACTATTTCAGAGCGCTCGCGTGACGTGTATTGGTTCATGGTAAAAATCTGCTTGGACTGACGCTTCAAACGCGGTATATCATTAAGCGATGTGACATCTCTGTCAAAAGTTATGGCATTGCCAGATGGGTCCGTCGAATATGGCAACCCTGTAAGTATGTTAAATTTGGTGAAAATCGGTTCAGATATACCTATAGCTCCCATGTATATTGTTTTTCCGATTTACTATAGTTATTCTCCACAGCCGTAATATGCACTCCGGGAAAATATATCAAATACCGCTAAGAAATGCCTTTGCCAAATTTTATCGAGATCAGTACAGATTTAGATATAGCTCCGATATATATCTTTATCCGATTTCAAGTTAATTGTGCACCAAATGGGTAATTCAAGCCTGAATTGAAAAGGCACAAATGCTTCGGAAAATTTAGTAGAAACCGATTCAGAGGAGGATATTCCTCTCATATATTAGTTCCTTTGTTTTTAAATTATAACTATTAATTCTTTTTTAATTCTCACAAATTTCCCATGAAAACATTTATTTGTTATGTGAAGCTCTACTAAATATGTAAAGTGGTGACTTTAATACTCTCTTTATTGGTTTTTCTTTGGTTTACAACCTATCCTTCTATCCTTTCAGAATCGGATAAAAAATGTCCTTGGTTTAAATTAAAATTAAATTAATCTTGACGGACGGAGTAGAGACGTCACTCGAATTAACGATATCCGTCCGTACGTCTTTTAAAATAAACAATGTTACAATTTTAGAGATAATTTAATGAAATTTTAGCACCCCGAATTGTTTGGGCTACATTTAAGTATAAATCCCCATTTCGGCATTTACAACTTTTTGGTCCCCAATTTTCAACCAATTCAGGTCCAATTTGTTATTTGGGGCTGTCGTTTAAGAATTTAATTCCTCACAAATAATATTAAAATTAGGTCCACTTTTGGCATAGAACCTCCTGGTTTACATTATTTTGAAAGTTTTGTCCCTAATTTTCGGAACTTAAAAATTTTAGGGATTTTGAATATAAACGATTTGGATGTAGGTCAAGTCGAGTATCAGTAAAAAAAATCCAGAATAGCCAGGAAACTATTAAATAAGGTTTTAATAAAAATGTCTCATTTTTATTGGTCAAAAAAGTCATAAATTACACCAGACCCAGTTTTATTTTTTGCAAATAAGTCTCTTAAATCAAAGATTTTTTGGATTAAATATTCAAGATTCCTATTTGCCTGGAAGTTATTGAAAAAAAAATTAAAAATTTACGTTTTTGCAAATAAGTTCTTTCCAAAACTATGATTTTCGGTCTGGAAACAAGACTTTGCCCAGGAATAATTTTTTTTTCGACGATTTTTTTTTCTATTTTTCCTGGACAAGAATTTTTCTTCTAAAGAAATACAATTCTTGTTTAGAAATGTCGATTATTGGCCAAAAATATTTGGAAAATTTCATATTTTTATTTATTTTATAATTTTTTAACAGTTTGACTATTTTAATGGGAGAACCCAAAAACAGTTTAATGGAAATTTTAATTTCTCACACTTAATCTAATTTTAATAGAAAATGAAATTTTGCAGGAAGTTAGAGTTTGGTTCGGTTTTGCTGATTTGGCAGTCGCTCTACAGATCACATAATAGAACAATGGATGCATAATTTCGAATAGGGATAGAAGCCTACAATTTTGAATAATATATAACGGGCGAAATGAACCAAAACTTTTTATGAAAAAAAATCCATTCAACCGCGAAAATGTTGTTATTGTGATGATGAAAATCCATTCTCATACCTACACCAAGCTTTATTCCAGCGAATAAACGCACTCAATGCATCATCACCATTGGCGGTGATGAGCACATGTAATGTTGTTGTGATGCAGCAATATCGGTCTCTTGTGCTTTCTAGAAAATCCTTGCACATCCTGATGTCTTCCTTGAAGAAACCTGTAGAGGTCCATCGACACTCTTTGTAGGTCCTTTATTTTTCCTTTATCCTTGAAAGACGCTTGAGTACTTATTAAGGTCTCTTGCAAACGTATCCTTGAATTTCCCTGTAGTCTGCTCGAGTATTCATTGAGGTTTCTCGCAACAGTATCCTGTAGTCGGCTTGAGTACTGATTATGGTCTTCCTAAAGTCATACGTGTTGGTTCTCCTGTATACGTAGCCATGCACTGCTTCATATGCCCTGCTTGAGCATTTATCAAGGTCTCTCGCATAAAATGCATCCTTTATTCCTGAAAAAACCATCTTAGCAATAAAGGTACGAAAACTACTGTCATTCTCTTTCTGCCTCAAAAGAAAAAAATCTCTGCACGAACCACTGGACCCAACGTACTAAACCATCCCAAGGAGATATTTTTATATTGAAAATTAATGCATCATTTATTTCCTTTTTTTTGAAAATTAGAAAACGAGCTGTTGTACAGGGTTGCCCATATTCGACGGACCCATCTGGCAACGCCATAACTTTTGACAGAGATGTCACATCGTTTAATGACATACCGCGTTTGAAGCGTCAGTCCAAGCAGATTTTTATCATGAACCAATACACGCCACGCGAGCGCTCTGAAATAGTTGAAATTTACAAGAAGTCAATTGTGAAAACTCAACGTGCTTTTAAAACATTAAAAAATGTGAGAAGTGCGCCTTCTAAGAACACCATTAAGCGTTTACGCGAAAAAATTTCGACTGGTAAGGCTCTTTCTAATCCGAAGAGGCCATATAAAAGTCGACCAAGGCGATCGGCCGAGAATATCGCTGCCGTACGAGCCAGTGTTGAGAGGTCCCCAAGAACGTCTCAAAAACGCCGTTCTCAGCAGTTGGGCATGGCTCGGTCCACTTTACAATGGATTATTCGCATTGATTTCCATTTTTTCCCGTACAAAATTCAATTGACGCAAGGAATGTTGCCTGCGGACAAGCCTCGTCGATTAGAATGGGCCCAAAAGGCCAAAAGGTCCGTCGAATATGGGCAACCCTGTATATATGGAAAAATTTTCAAACTGGTAGTTATAGGTCGATCTTTAACTTGAGGGTTTCTATTGGCAAAATATGTCCCCAATGGGTTCCAAATAATTGGTGGCCTAAGTTCCGTCGTATACGAAATCACAAAAAAAAAATCCCGCCACAATTTAAAGGCATTATCTTACTGTCCGATCGATTAAAGTTTAATACAGTTCGTCGGGATGATGCTCTGACCTTTTGCATCAAATAAATTTAATGTTAATGTTTTCATTAAAGCCACCACTAAACCCACGCACACACACAGCCATCTACACACATATATAACCACCACACCACCACATAGGAATGTGAATTGCTATAATTCAATCCCCAGTCCTTAAATTGGAATGTTTCCGTTCAAGAGTAGTTAACGTGTCGACATTTAACATAAAAAGCCAATTTCAAATAGGTTTTATTGTTATACCAAATAGCAGCAGCAGCAGCAACAACAACAAGGCCAACAGCATCACAACGGATTGTGCAACAATGCTGTGGAGTGCGAGTCATCGCTGTGTGGCGCTTTTAACGCGTGAGACCGTTTCGTTTTTATTGTTTTCTTATGGCCAGAAACAAAAACTTGATATCCGGTTTACGTGAGTCTCATAGACCGCAGATACGCCGTTGTAATAGCTGTACAGAGCAGAATCTGCTGGCCACAATAATGTTCCTGTTTCGGTTTGGGACCGTATCTCGCTGACTGACTGAATGGTTGTATGCCCGGCCGGCCGGTCGACTGAGATGTTGATCAGGATAATGATGGCGGGTGAGGGAAAGATGGGTGGTTTGCTTGATTGCTGTGATGTTGACGGTTGATGGTGGTACATGCACACACACACACACACACATACGTACGTACGGTGTTAAAGTTGACGGACGAACAAAACGAATTAATGGCAAGGTTTTGTAGGGAATTGACGCGTCAATGGCTAGACTATTGTTGCGGCGCGGAATACATCCAACCAGAGTGCAGCATTATTTTACGATAATGTGGTTTGCTGTTACAATTAAATCACTTTTCATGTCTACAGATTTATTTTATGCTCCATTGAGTTTACTCTGGCATTCGTATGTGAGGAATTATTTTAATGGTGAAATGAAAGGCTTATCTGCGACGAAAATTTTCGCTCAGAAGGGTATGGCTATTGAAACACAGATATCGTAGGGTGGGAGTGTAATCAGAAATATAAAGAGTTTTTGGTAAAGAAACTTTTCTTGAGAGTATTCCCTGAATTGCAGCTACGCATTACGAAAGAAACTCACTACAAATCGGATTACTAATGCTTTAGTTAATAAGAACAACCTTAAAATTTTAGATTTATCCGCAAGAGTCCGTGTTATGTCTGTTTGGTACTGAAATTTTTTTCAGTATGACAAAATTTTTTAATCATTATTTTTTACAGACTTTCAATCTTTTATATATTATTCAAGTTTTCCTTTTTCTGAAAGGATAATAGGACAATGTCAAAAAGTCTTTAAAACCCCTTATTTTTTAACTTTACCGAGAAGGATGTAAGTAAAACAATTGCACAATGGACCCACAACCAATTTTTCTGCCCAAAACTATATCAACGTCTTTTCATAATGTAAATCCTAGAAACCAACTGTGATCTCAATATCAAATTTCAAGATTCATGCTCTGTTAATTCACTTAACGACAAGTTTGGTACTATTAGTACTTTTCGAACAACTGTAGTACGCACTTTTACACCCATCTCTAAATCTCAATGTCAGATACCAAAAGATATCAAATTTCGGGATTCCAGCCCTAACCCTTCACGCAATACCAAATTTTGTACAATTTAGTACTTTTCGTACAAATATAGGACGCATTTCCAAACCACCGACAAATCTTAAACACAGACACCATTTAAATATAAAATTTCAGAATTTCATCTCCATCCCTTCACCCAGTACCAAATGCAGAATTATTCAGTACTTTTTGTACAATTATAGTACACATTTTGAAAAAAAACCCACACATCTCAACCTCAAATACCAACAGTACTAAATATAGTACCAATACCAAATATAGTACCATTCAGTACTTTTTGTACAATTATCGCACACATTTCCGAAACCGCCTTCATATGTCCAGGCTACACATAAACAATGACCATAAAATGAAATTTCAGATTTCAAGCACAATCTATTCACCCAATAAAAAATTGTACCAAATTTAATACAATTTAGTACAGTTTACACATTTAGCACACAGTAGAGGTGGAATCAATATTTTCCAAAAACATACGTTCTCTAAACAATCAACAGTATATGACGAAGCAGATATTCCTATTCCTAAAGGTCAAAGGTACGACAATTCTATTGAAAAATATGGCTACAATCATCAAAATACAGAATATTGGGAGGTACCGTTATATGTGGGATATACGATATCGTGGACCTATATAGGCAGTTCTCTTACAGGGGGTAAAGTACTCAGGAAAAGTCCTTATGTGGACTTTCAGACAATTTCATAAAAAATGGGGCTATAATCATAACGAATATCGATAGGTACCGTTATATGGGGGATATACGATATCGTGGACCTATATAGACAACTCTCTTCCAGGGGGCAAACTTCTCAAAAGGAGGATTTTCAGACAATTCCGTTGAAAAATTTAGATGCATCATATGGGGAATATACGATATCGTGAACCGATATAGTCCATTTTCGAACTTGACCTGCCTGCACACATAAGACTGATCTGTGCCTAATATTAGCTTCCTATCTTAATTCGTTTTGACTCTAGCGTGATAACAACAGACGGACCTCTTAGAATCGTCTTAGAATTTAACGCTAAATATATATACTTTGTTAGGTCTAAAATTATTATTTCGATGAGTTACAAACGGAATGACGAACTTAATATACCCTCCACACTATGTATGGTGGAGGGTATAAAAATACTCACATATTCATTTGCATTTTTATACCCTCCACCATACTATGGAGGGTATATTAATTTTGTCATACCGTTTGTAACTCCTCGAAATACTCATGTCAGACCCAACAAAGTATATATATTCTTGATCAGCGTAAAATTCTAAGACGATTTAGCCATGTCCGTATGTCTGTCTGTGTGTCTGTCTGTCTGTCCGTCTGTCTGTCTGTTGTAATCACGCTATCTTTCGAACAAATTGAGATACTAGGCTAAAATTTTGCACACATGTATATTTTGCCAGTAGGCAGGTTAAGTTCGTAAATGGGCCATGTAGGTCTAAGTTATCATATAGCCCCCATATAACGGTACCTCCCGATATTCGATATTTTGATGATTTTAGCGACATTATTCGCCGGAATTGTTTCAAATTTAGCATTTGAAGTTCGTAATGGATACTACAGCCTAAGACAGAAAATAATCTGTCCACGTCTTCGTATAGCCCCTATATAACGGTACCCCCCGATATTCGGTATTTTGATGATTTTAGCGACATTATTTAACGGAATCGTTCCAAATTTGGTATTTGAAGTTCGTAATAGATACTGCAGCAGAAAATGGGCCATGTAGGTCCACGTCTTCGTATAGCCCCCATATACCATATCCCCCGACATTCGGTATTTTAATGATTTTAGCGACATTATTTACCGGAATCGTTCCAAATTTGGCATTTGAAGTTCGTAATAGATGCTGCGGCATAAAACAGAAAATGGGCCATGTAGGTCCACGTCTTCGTATAGCCCCCATATACCGTACCCCCCGATATTCGGAATTTTGATGATTTTAGCGACATTATTTACCGGGATTGTTTCAAATTTCACATGTGAAGTTCGTAATGGATACTTCAGCCCATGCCAAAAAATTGTTTGTGCAGGTCCACGTCTTCGTATAGCCCCCATATAACGGTATTCGGTGTTTTGATGATTTTAGCTACATTATAAACAGATTTTTCTTCAAGTTTCGCATTAAAATATTGTAATAACTTATGACAAAAGTTGCCTATGCAGGTCCACGTCGCACTATGTCGCGAGTTCATACAAACGGCGGCCAAAAATAGAAAGAGTTGTCGTAGGTGGATGAAATTTTGTACAGATGCTTATTATTGGGCTAAAAAGCAAATTACAAAAATTTGGATAGATTGGACCAAAATTCGGTATACCTCCCATATATAGGGTCTTCCAAATTTCACTCTTTTAGCCTATAAAATCGTTAATATTCAACCAAATTTGATGAAAATTGGCATGTAACTTCTAATTGGGCCTATAAAACAGTTGACAAAAAATTGGATTGATCGGACCATGATTTGGTATACCTCCCATACAATGGGTCTTGAAAAATTCTCTCTTTTGGGATATAAAACGAATGTATTAACCCAAATTCGACGAAAATCTGCAGTTTACTTCTAATTTGGGCTATAAAACAAGTGACAAAAAATTGAATTGATCGGACCATGATTTGGTATACCTCCCATACAATGGGGCTTGAAAATTTCGATTTGTTGGCCTATGAAATCGTATGTATTCAACCATATTTTAATGAATATTTGCAGTTTACTTCTTATTTAGTGAAATATTAAAATTGTCTGTAGGTTTACGTTTCAGAGTATTTTATATTGCAAAACCCTCTTTTCAATAAAACACGTTTTATTCGTATTTAATTTTTATTAATAACATAAGCTTTGAAATACACTATTCACTACATACCTCACTGCAATCATCAGATTCATCTTCTGAACATATTTCCGGAATATTTAAGTTATTTTCTTCACAAATATATGATTTAATGTCTTCCATGTTATAATTTCGGGCCAATATATTATGACTGTTCAAGGATATTACAGGGTCCGATTGTAGTATCAAATACTGAATTAAATCCCTATTTGACTCGACTCTACCACATTTTCGGGTGTGTTTCAAACGGTTGCTCCTAATTATTTTATGGCATGACTCGATAGCCTCTTCCGAAAGCAGTCCAAGAGGGGATGTACTGTACCTTACATATCCAATGCCATGAACTAAAATTTTATGCACCGTGACTGGCATGTAATACCAAGAGTATAAGTCGATGTAAAGTTGCCATGTATCTTGAAGAAGCTTATGAAATAAATTTATATTTATAAATCTCCCACAAGACAAAATCCGCAAAATGAGGGAAAAATTGTAAATTAATCTTCTGTCGACCCCGGTAATATCTGCAGCTACTTCAATGTTTGAAAAAAAACGTCGAGCTGTATTTCCATCATTTGATGTCCCGTAGCCCGGTTTTATTTTGTCGACAAGAAGACCTAGATTTGTTTTTAATGCTCTTCGTATCCTGATTTTATTTTCATTCACTAATATTGTGTTTCTACTATCAATTCGCCATGTCTTGACAGGTAGTTTATATGCAATATGAACAATGCACTCAAAAAACTTAATCCAGGCGTGTAAACTAGATATACCGTTCCTATAACACTCTTCGTTGACTTCTCTTTGGTATATAGATTCATCATTCATTTGTGAAGGCTTGGCGCCACATAAAACACAGGTTGCACAACTTTTATTGCCATACAATACATTTAATACAGCTCCGTCAATCATTGTTAGTTTCATGCGATGAGAAATCATAATTTCATAACTGTTATCAATGTATACACAAGCATCCAAATCTGCTATTTCTTTCTCTATGTTTTCTTTGACTTCATTTATAGTCTGTGAATTTTCCTTTGTAAAAAGTATTTTAATAGGTCTACATAGCCTTGAAGATGAGTGCCTGTCGTTCTGCCACAAGACATTTTCGTTTGTATCATCTAAAATACGCAAGGGCACAAATGAAGAAACGAACATAAATTCATCTGTTGCGTCTCCGTTTCGAAATTTTTGTTTATAGAGGCTATGACCACTGCTGCCATCAAATCCCCATTTACATTCTAAAGTTATATTATTTTTTCGGACAAATTTGTAGTTTAGTTAGAATGCTCTTCGCGGTATTATCCAAAAGTGTTTGTAGAGGTACATTCATTGATGTTTCCGTCACTTCTATATTTTCTGGAATCAATTTTTTCTTAGCTTCTGCTATAGCATAATACGATGGGAAACAATTTTTATGTATAGCATTTACAGCATTTCTCATCATGTTATACTGTCTAACTGATAAATCCATATCCACGTAGAGCGCCAATGCTTTTTCCACTGAAATAATGTCCGTTTCCATTACATTCGAAAATCTTTTTGCAGCTGTTGTTATGATGTCCGCCGAAGTAGATGCAACAAGTTCACCTACACGTCGCCTTTTTGTTTTACATGAACTTTCCTCAAAGTTAATGCGTGGTCGACCTCTTGATGTAGACTTATCAGGTTCCTAAATATTTAAAAGTTTTTAAATAATTGGTTTAATAAAAATAATCTTCAAATGTACCGAATCAAATTTAAACGTATCCATAAGAAACCAATCTTTTAAGACCATTTCTACTTTATCCCTCTTTCGATAGTATTTTTTCCACGTAGAAGACAATTTGTAGCAAATATTTTAACCTTTATGTGTTCTTCGCCCGTCATTTTCCTTCCAATTCGATCCTCAATAAATTCTTTAAGTTTTGCCAGAACATATGACATACTTTGATCCTTTACTTCTAACCATTCCAAAAATATGTCACAGTTTTTTAAAGAGGTGGTCACTAAAAAAAGCAAATAACTCTTAGGACCGCAGGTTTCCGCAGCTAATTTTTTTATAGGTTAAAAATACATACTTTTCACAACTAAAATCAACAAAAATGTAGACTAAACTTTTTTAACCTTTTTTTTTCTACTCCACTAATTTCAAGATTTGCTTTACAAAATAGATGAACTAAGTACAATAGGTGTTTGTAACTGTAAACACCATATGATCACTATTTACACCCAAACAAAGGTGAAGCCAAGTTTTTGACATCCCAAGTAACTAAAATAAACACTTTTTTTATAACCGTTACTTTTAATATTCAAATTTTTGAACATATGAAAAAAGTGTCAATTTTCCGAAAAAAAATAGAAAAATGCCGATTGCCAAAAACTATCAGATTTGAACCCTCGTACAGCCAAAACTACTTGACGTATCACTACCAAAATTCATATTATTCCTAACTGGAATGTTTTCTATCAATTCTCATCAATAAATTTGTGCTCTTATGTACTTGGTTTTTACCATTTTTGGCCGCGGTCGTGACACTGTGCGTCGTCGTATAGGCATTCGGTATTTTAAGATTTTAACAGAATTTTTAACGGATTTTATTTTTTTTTTTTTTGGAAATTTGTCAAATTTGTACCAAATGGTGGAGGGTATTAAAAGTTCGGCCCGGCCGACCTTACAGCTTTTTTACTTGTTTATTTATTAGCATCTTTATAAAATTTATTCTCTTCTGTCAAAAGGCCATTCTGAGTTAGTGAGCCGTTCTTGAGTTTAAAGCGGTCTAACTTACATCTCCTTCTGTGATATGTGAGATTGTATATATATATGTTGCTATATATGAGATATCCTTGATATCTGTTTCAATGTAACGTTCAGAAGTAACTCTTTCGTGTATTTGTGATATCGATGGAATTGAAAATATTCGCGTTTAATATTTCTAAACATGACTATCCGAATTGGTAGGCTGCTGCCTAGCCCTACACTCTTGCCCTACTACAATATTCCGAGATGATTGGTTGATAATTGTGACCCCTAGAACAACTGCAAAATCAAGAAATTTTTCTATTTGTAGTTTATTTCTAACCCTAAATATTTTGCGATCATATCCAGATACAATAGGCTTCTAATTTGACCTTAAGTCCACCTCCATGCAAAATTTTATAAGAATTTGGCCATAATTACGATCTGTAGCATTTTAACATGGACAGACGGACGTGCGGACATACATGATCGACTTAGCTCGGCGAGATATGAAGATGCTATGTCTTGGACCAATATTTCGAGGTGTTACATAATTTCTGACCTAATCAAACTTATAGTACGCCCAACACATAGTTTTGTAGGGCATAAAAATAATATTTTCATTTAAATTAACAACATCTTTAGAACAAAAACCATTTCGGAGAGGGTTTGGTCATCCAGGTTCTCACCCTCTCAAAGAATTTGAATGCGTAGATCAAATCCAATTCTAGAAACAAGACATTCTTAGTAACTGCAAGACATTGTTAAATTAATTACGCCAATGTGTTTTTGTACTGAAAAATATATATTTTCTCGTTGTCTCCTATCATAGCTCCCATCAAAAATGCAAAAGAAAATAGAAAATTAATGAAGAAATTTCTAGCCAAAAAAGAAGAGCAGAAATATCTATAGACATGAATCTACCGCCTCTGCTGCATAACGAAAAAGAAAATTAAAAATTGTATTGGAAAATTTATGGGTCCATAAATCAAGCCACTTATATACGCGCCGCGAAGAGAACATAACGAAACAACAACAGATATCAGAGTAACAAAAGTCACTCAGCGCTCTTGTACATAAACTGTCGCTGGTCCCGCTGCCGCCGTCGCCACTCTATCATTGACAGTCAGATCTAAATAATAGCAACTGTTGGAATTATATTTCAAAGAATGTGTGGATCTGACTCTTCAGCGGCGGTTTGTTCATCTATCTTCTGGGTTGTAAATTGCAACGACCAAAATGGGGCAATACAAACGGGAGCAAGGACGACGACCAGCCAGCCAGCCAGTCGTTCGTCTACACCAGAACGCTTGAAACATTATGTGGCGTCATTAAATTCCCATTACAATCTTCTTTGAGACATTCACGATGTGGTGTTGAGTGCCAAAATGTGCTTTGCCTCACCAGCGGCATGGAGGCAGACAGAGGCGTTGGCATAATTCTCGCGAGGATTTCAAAATTGTTTTTTTTTTTTTTTCGTTTGTTGTTGTCTTCTGTTACAGATATCAAAGCGCAAAGTGTGGTAACGATATTGTTAACATTTCTCGTTTTTTTTTTTTGTGAATTTAAAATTGAATATCATTACAAATGTTGTTGTAAATTTAAACAGATGTTAGGATTTGATTGGGTGCGATTTGGAGGAAGTATATATTTTGTGGGACTTTGGAATATAGAATGTAAGGTTAGAGGTTAGAATTTCACTGTTATAGTTTTACAGAGTCAAACAAAAATTTTCATTCAACAAGTTAGAAAGTTGAAGTCGGTATGCCTACAGATATACCCATAGCATATTACCTTTTATTTATGTATAAAGTTTTTGGGGAAAAATGGAACCGGCCTATACTTCATTAATTTTTTGGTTAATTAATTAATTTTTTATTATCTCAACTTTTTATTAATTCAATTTTTATTAGTTCATTTATTTATGTATCTGTTTTGTGCTTACTAATTCGAAAATATATTTAATTATTCATTTGTTTATATCCTACAACACTATGTAATCGGTCCCCGACATAGAAAACTATATATTGATCTTCATATCTCGACGAGCTGAGTCGATCTAGATATGTATGTCCGTCCGTCCGTCCGTCCGTCTGTCCATGTTAATTTGTAATTATGCCACAGGTCGCAATTATGGCCCGATTATCACGAAGTTGAAAATGGAGGTGAGGTTAGGATCAGCATAGAAGCCTGTTGTTTTTGGACAATATGAAATGGAGCAAAAACAATATGAAATGGAAAAAATTCCTGATGTTGTGTTGTTCAAAGGTAACTATTATAAACCAACCGACATGGAGTTGGAGCTTAGGGCTGAAAGAAAAATGTCCTGATTTTGTGTTGTTAAAAGGTCACTATTGTAAACCAACCGACATGGAGTTAGAGCTTAGGGCTGGGTAGAAACCTATCAATTTGGAGGTCATTGGACAATATTTAGCGGGTAAAATAAACCGTACCTTTAGTCAAAAAATACAAAAAAAAAATCCTAAAACCCGTATATTTTTAATCGCGGCGAAATCACAAATATCTTAAAAGGTCACTTTTGGCCATTACAGTGATGCTGATAGCCAAGATTACGGATATATAACAAAAAATTTACAATATATATTTAAAGGAAATATATCTTAGTTATTCTGCTTATAAGTCAAGAACCGCTGGACTGATTTTTACAATTCTCATCAATTCGGAATGGTCTCTTCCGTAAAAATATGACAATAAAAACGTGAATATTTTTTTACATTTTTTTTTTCAATTTTTGTCATATTATTTATCGCATGCGATTTTTTCAATTTGACTCACAATTTTGAATTGTACATTTTCTAAAGTTTTTCTACACCCAGCAACACTATGTTTTGAAGATCGTTCGATCCTTATGAAATTTTGCATGGGGGTAAATCTGGACAGGGCTCTGACATTATTTCAAAAATGAAACCTTCCAAAATGGATTTGGATATAAAGAGACTTCGAACATATTGTAGTGTTGTAGGGTATCACAATGGTCGGCCCAGCACGACCTTTGCTTACTTGTTTTTTTAATTCTGATATGATAATCAAATTATAGATTTTTTGTATTTATTGGGTAAGTGGAACTATACTAATGATATCATTTCAGAAATTAGAAAGCCGTGAACAAAAAAATCAAAATTTTATCATGTACGAAAAGTTTTTTCAATTTAATTAATTGACTCGATTTCTTGAAAACTGAAATTGAAGGTGGGATACATTGAAGTGTAGTACCGAATTATGTGGCAGCGAAATTGAATTAATTATGTAGAACTAATTTAACGCGGTCGCACCAAACTTAAAATCGCTAAAAAATCAAGAAACAAGAGACTATATCATTACGAAGATTCTAAAATCGAGAACAATTTTTTCAATGGAATCGAATTTCAAAATAATTGTTTATTCTATTGACAAACTTCGTAAGGAATTTTCAACATTTGCTGTAAAAAAATAAATACGCGAACAAATTCAAGATTTTTTTCTTTGTTAAATTTGTTTTTTCTTTTTTTCAATATTATATTATGTACGATTTTTTCATTTTGGTTAATCATATTGAATTCAATTGTTATTATACCCTACATCACAAGGTGGTCAGGGTATTATGTCTGTGTGCATTTGTTTGTAACAGACAAAAGGAAACGAGATGATCTGCATATAATCACATTCTGAGTCGATTTATGAATGTCCGTCCGTCCGTCTGTCCAAGTATTTTTGTAAACAAAGTACAGTTCGCATTTATTGCCCGATCCAGATGAAATTTTGCACAAATCATTTGTTTGGCCCAAGGACGAACCCTATTGAAATTGGAGATAATCGGTAAAAATTTAGATATAGCTCCCATATATATCTTCGTCCGATTTGCCTTTTTTGTGCACCAAACGTGGAATATCAGTCCGAATAGTATGGAATTTTGCACGTACGATCAGATTGGATCTCAAAATAAGTATGCCAAATTTGAAATTTTTCGAAATTCGAATTTCGAAATCAGTTAAGATATAGCTATAGCTCCCTTATATATTGTTCATCCGATTTGTTATTTTTGTCCTCCGCTGCCGTAATATGCACTCTGTAACAACAATATTTGGAGAAATATATCAAATACAGCTCAGAAATACATTAGCTAAATTTTATCGAGATCGGTTCAGATTTGGATATAGCTCCCATATATAACTTCGTCCGATTTACCTTTTATTGTGCACCAAATGTCTAATATTTGCCCAAATGGGATGAAATTTGGCACTTACGACCGAATTGAGTCTAGAAGCTAGTATGCCAAATTTGGTGAAGATCGGTTCAGATATAGTTATAGCTCCCATATATACTGTTCATCCGATTTGTTATATTTGTTACCCACAGTCGTAATATGCACTCCGTAACAACGATATTCAGGGAAATATATCAAATACAGCTCAGAAATATCTTTGCAAATTTTAGATCGTTTCCGATTTGGATGTAGCTCCCCTATATATTTTTATCCGATTTCAAATTAATTATGCACCAAATGGGCAATACAAGTCCGAATTTAAAAGATACAAATTCTTCGACATATTTAGTCCTTTGAACTTTAAATTATAATTATGATCATAGCGTGTATGATTGAATTCTCTCACAAAAACTTTTAATTGTTATGCGGAGCTCTACTAAATTAGCAAAGTGGTGTAGGGTATCATAAAGTCGGCCCTGCCCGACTTTAAGACTTCCTTTACTGGTTTTTGTTTTGTGAACAAAATAAAGAATTATTTTCCCAATAAAAAAAAATTATGGTATATTATATGGACTTTAACAATTCATACAATTACGGAATGGTATTTTGGCAAAAAAAAGTCGTGTGAAAATATGACAAAAAAATGTAAATGAAAAAATCTTTTATATTTAATGGAAATTTTTTATAAATAATGAAATGTACATTTTCATTGTTTTGATTTCTGAATGAATGATATTAAAAATTTAATGAATGCGCAAAACGATGTTAAATGGCGTTCATTACACCCTACAACACCATGTGTTGGGGGTATTATAAGTATGATTGGGCCAACAATTATGTAACACCTCGAAATATTTATTTCCCACATAGGAAAGTATATATGGATCTTCCTATCTCGCCGAGCTGAGTCGATCTAGCTATGTATGTCCGTCCGTCCGTCTGTCCATGTTAATTTGTAATCACTATACAGGTCGCATTTATGACCCGATCCTCACGAAATTGAATATGGAGATGGGGTTTGGATCAGAATATAAGTCTATTGGTTTTGGAGGTGATCAAATATTTAGGGGTTGAAATGGACCAAAACTGAAAAATTTCCTGATTTTACAGTTGCTTTACAGGTCGCAATTATAGACAAATTGACGCGAAAGTTAGGAAGGGGCTATAACTTAGGGCTGGGTAGGAGCCTTTTTGATGGTCATCGGGTAATATTTAGTGGGTGAAAAAAACCATTACATTTGTGTTAAATAAAAGTAAAATTTTCTATTAAACCGCGAATATTTTTAATCCCGGCGAAATCACACATAGACGGACTGGTCAATTCTGACCATTACGTAGATGCCGATAGTAAATATATATGATATATATAGCGAAATATATACAATGTATTTATACAAAGGAAGGGGATGTTATCTTGAATGCATATATCTCATGAATGGCTGGATCGAATGCCCTCTTGGCATAAAAGTATGAAATCTGAAAAAATCACATAAAAAGATAAGATAAGAAAGAAAAAGCATAAAAATCAATTGCTGTCTGTTGGTAATGGAATCAGTTAAAAACGGCTGGACCGATTTGCATAATTTTTTGTACAAACGTTCGTCATACCCCGAGTTAGGTTTCTAAAGAAAAAAATATTGAAAAAAAAATTTACGCCAGATAATGAAGATATCGGTTTAAAAATTATTATACGAGATACTGTTGACTTTCCCTCCAAACTTAGGAATTTATTTGGGCGCTAGAGAACTGACCACGCATACTTCTAATATATCTATATATAAGGAAGTTGTGTTAGTTACTACGCTTATAACTCAAGAATCGCTGATCTGAATTTAACGACTTACACAAATTCGGAATTGTCTCTTGGCAGAAAAGGATTAAATCCAAAAAAAAAATCGCGTGAAAATGTGAAATTTTAACATTTTCATTTTGACTTTTGAAGTGTACAATAGTAATGTTTTATTTTGCATGATTTTTTTTTCCATTTTGACTTACTATTTCAGAATGTACATTTGAAGTGTTTTTTTTTTTTTTTTTGAATTCTAATATGACGTGTAGTCTTTTTGGGTAGTAGAAAGAGGCGAAAATTATGGAGTGGCGGAACTGAATTGATGATGTCAAAATAATTAAACGTGGTCAAATCAAAATTGCTAAAAAATCAAAAAAGAGCATATTGCATTGCAAAAACTCTAAAATAGGGAAAAACTGAGAACATTTTTTCAATGGAATCAAATTTCAAAATAATAGTAAGGACCAAACTTCGTAAGGACCTTTAAAGATTTTTTTTCAATTTGTTTATTAGTTACTATGCTTATAACTCAAGAACGTTTTGACGGATTTTCAGAATTCATACAATTTTGGAATGGAATCTTGCAAAAAAAATTCCGTAAAATATGCCAATAAAAATATAAAAGAAAAAATTCTTTTGGCGTGAAATTTTTTCAATTTAAAAACTATATAGAAGTATACATTTTTTATTGTTTTGAATTCTGAATGAATAATAACAAAAATTAAATAGCACGCAATAAGATGTTAAATGGCGAACTTTCATGTCTGAAATTGGCATTTAGCTTTCAACTCCAGGATCTACATCGTGCTTCAGCTGGAAGATGCGAACACATTTAAATAAACAAAAATAACCGACAAAACGTTATGGGGCTCATTTCAACACGTGGACTTACCTACTTCTATCACATGACAATAATCCTTCCAATGAGAACTCAATATGCAAAATTCATTGGGACTGCAATCAGTGAAATACTGAATATAAAGGGAAAAGGATTTCTATTCATTCAGAAATTCTTTCTAAACTTTCACGATACCTTAAATCACTTTCGCAGTTCATGATATGAGCCATAACCCCCGGATAAGGATACAACCCGATTTCAAGTATATCTTACATTTTAATCATATTTTCATACTATTTTCGGCAAATGTTGGTAATTTGGGACGAAACCATCCATGCAAAAACTGATCACGTTTTGTATAACCATCATATGATTTAAGGAACCGGAGATTTGTCTAATCGTCTTTGAATTATACTATGATAAAAGATATGGAAATTGTGGGGTCTCCAACGCGCAATTTCAATGACAAATAATTCATATTACTTTAAAAACAAGTAAAAAAAATTAAGTTCGGCTGGGCAGAATTATTACTGTCATCCATCTGAGGGTAAAGGAAACATTTTTATATAAAAGTATCTAAATTCAAGCGTGTTTCACCTTAAACTTCATATACCAGTAAGAGTGTTTGGATAATGCAGTTAACTTATCAAAAAACCATAAAGTGAATGAGGCCATTATATGGGGCCATACCAAAACGGGAACCTCTGTGAACAATTTTATACTTCAAGGATTGTCATCTATCAAACCTTCTAAAATACCAAATTTGAAACAATTATACGCGTAAATATGTGGATTATCAACATACCCAATATAGGTAGGTATCGTTGTACGTGTTAGACAAATCCGAGGAGAAATGTGGCAAAAATCATCAAAATACCGAATCTTGAGAGATACCGTTATATGGGGACTATACCAAAACGTGAACCGATAGATCATTTTCAATACCAACCATCCTATACACAATACAAACATACGGACTAATCGACTTAGAGTTTTATGCTGATTATGAATATATAAGCATATTTAATGGGGTCTATTACGAACATTTAGTGATATTACAAATGGAATGAAAAGTTAATATACCCTCCTTTCCAAAGTGGATGATATAATAGCATTAAAGACTAAAATTATGGGCCGGCAACGCGGACCGGGCCAGCTAGTATGATCCACAAGAGACCCTACAAACTCCATTACATCCAGAAAAATGCACCGTATGGTGCGGTTTTCACGCTGGTGACATCATCGACCTTATTTCTTCAAAAATGAGGCCGAAGCTCGCGTTGCGGTCAATGGAGATCGTTAACGCACCATGATCAATGATTTTGTCTTTATGGATGACATTGATCCGGAGGAGATGTGGTTTCAACAGGAACTTATTGAAATCAAAATTTGGCGATTTGTTGATTTCGAGAAGTGGGTCTACGTGAAGTCACTGGTTTATGCTGATAAACCAGCAACAATTGACGCCTTGGAGGCCAGGATTGTTCGTGTTATTCGTTACATACGGCCAGCAGTGCTCGAAAAAGTGGCCAAAAATTGGACGTCCAGAATGCACTTCGTCAAGAACAGCCACGATGCCCATATGCCCAAAATCATTTTCAAATGTTAATGTCACGTATTGATGGTTCGAATAAAAGATATTGATTAAAATTTAATTCTTTGTGTTATTTTTTACAATTTCAAGTTCTATCGTGCTTAAAAAACACCCTGCACATATAAAAAAATTTGGTATGGGCAAAATTACCAGAAAATCAAAGATTTGTGTCAAATTTATGAGAAATAATAAATTCCATATTCATCTCTGGTTCCTTATTGAGACAAATATTTAGATATATCAAGTTGTAAAGAATCGCTAACTTGTTTCGTAAGTTATGACAGATAAAAGTATTGAAAATTGTGACCCTTTGTGGATGAGGTACCAGTAGGGATTCGCAGATCAATATCATATTCATAACAGATCTTGTATTAGCAAAAATGTTTGTTGTGTGAAATTTGAAGAGATTTGGATGCTTTTTACGCTTTCTTTGAGCGGTTTGTTTTTCAAAATCTTGAACCCGAAATGGTCCGATCTCTTCTATATTTCTAACACATCTTTTGTTGATGGAAATTTTGAGATGTACCAAGTCTGGAATGGAATCGGATGGTAATTTCGCGTTTTTTGAGCTTCATGGATATTCAAAATTTCGATCTTTTGTGGGGGAGGTACCAGAAGGAGTTGACCAATCCATCTTAACACCAGAAATTTTAAGGCAAACGGATTCTTACATCACATTTTATACGAGTTGTAATTATTCAAAAATTTGACCCCTTGTGGGGGAGGTACTTGATGGAGTAACGATATTGTCCATTTTCGCACATGACCTAGAACTGACGCAAATATTAGGATATGCAAAGTTGGAGAAAAATCGGATTATCCTTTCTCTTTCTGGGCAGAAAATTATTTTCTTTGAAAATGTTGACATTTACCAGAAGGAATGAACCGATTTTGCCCATCTCCGAACTCGATCTAAGTTTGACAAATCGGATACTCCCTTCGGGAGTTATCGTGTGCACCAGCCAGACAGACAGACGGACGGACATCGGTAGAACGACTCCAAATGTCCTGGAAAGGATTTGGTCCAAGAGACCTAGGGTCTAAAACCGTTATTTCGACTAGACACGTTTCGACCATATCAAATGATATATACCCTCTGTAGCCATATGGATGAGAGTATAATTACAAGGGAGTTATTACTAACAATAAAATTTGTGCCGCTTAAAATAAATGGGCCGGGATCGGGGACCGGGCCAACTAGTTGGTAATAATAAAAAGTCTATTTAAGTTGATTTAAAGAATTGACTTCTAAAATATAACTTTTTCTCATACTAGACACCAAAAATAGTTATTCATAGATTCTTTGAAGCTGTAGATAATCCTTTAGATTTTTTCTTTGTGAAATTTGTCACCATTTAAAATTGACCGGTGGTGACGCAGCCAAAGAAAAAATGAGAGCAACTTTATCCTTTGGATTTTCTATTTTGGGGTTTTATTTCCCGACTCTCTGCCACCAGATGATGATTTTTAATTTTGCAATGCATTTGTTATTCTATTCTATTCCTAGACAGAAGCACTGCTATGTTGAGGCGCGATTTTAAGTTGCTTTTTTGCATTGCCTTTTTTCTCTTTGGCTTAAACACTTGTCTATTGTTACTGTTTCCTGTTGTCTGCTCTGCAGTAGTTATGAGGAGGAGGTGATGGAAATAATCCTTCTTTTGTGTTTTACCAAAAAAAAAAAAAAAATTAGAAGAAGTCCCGAAAAACAACAAAAATTAGCCAATTATAATAGACAGCATTTTTTGGGAGAGGTTCAGCGGCTATGGTTTGTGGGGTTTTGTAGCTTTTAATCGCATTATGGCCAAATCGTTTTCCTCCTCCCCTTTTCTTAATTACTTTTTTGCGCCGGATTCTTTAATCTCTGTTTTCGTTATTTCTTATATGGACTCCAATTTAACGCAAATTAAGTTCAACTTAATTAGGAATAAAATGTTTATATGGCTATCTTGTGATGTTTAACGAGTAAATAAAAAAGCTAATAAGAATATAATGAAAGTAGATTAAAAGGTAAGCTTTGATATATTTTATTTTGGGTTTTAAGTAAGATATTGAAATATGTCATAAAATTAAGAAGTTTCATTTTATTTATGTCGATTAATGAACTATATAATATGAACGATATTCATCTAAGTTACCATAACGTTTATTTATCCAAAAATTTATAAAATAATTTAGGCACTTTTGGCAAAACATATTTTGAGAGAAAATTCTATTGGAGTGCTGATTTTTTTAAGAGAATTATAAAGAAAAACTCACAAATGTCCGCTAGTCCACCTTAAAATTTCATATTCTTTCCACCAGTTCCTTTTAGTACTCAAAACGCACAATATTTTCATTACTTCTTCGACAAAATTTACATAAAACCAACTTCAGACTGCTGTCATTTCTAAGCCACTCGTACGACAGCTGTTAAATTATTCCAGTGATAGCTCATTATATTGTTTACAAGCGTACAAAAGCATTTTGGTGAGAATTTTCCAAAAAAAAAATGTTATTCGTAATGGAATTCAAGCGTGATAGTGTGATTTCTTTACATTTGACTGTTAGACCACCCCAGCATTTAAATGTGAATAAATCTTTTGTGTCTCCAATCATCACTCGTTACCGTGATACTGGTAGCGTAGCCCGACGTCAAGGAAGTGGACGGAAGAAAACAGCAACATCAGCACAAATGAAACCCGCCTCGCAGTGGTCGAAAAATGGCTCGTGAGCTGAACATATCGCAATATTCCATTCGGCAAACATTAAAAAATGAGCTCGGGGTAAAGCCATTGAAATACCAAAAAGTGCCAGAACTTACACCGCAACGAAAAGAAAATAGACTTAAAAGAGGTAAAGAGTTGCTTCGCTTGGACGAAAGTGGTGAACTGCCGAATTTGAAAGAGGAAAAATAGCATACTTTAAAATGGTCGTAACTCCTTAAATATTGACATTTCGGGGTTTTTAGCCATAATTTGTGATTACTTTTTGAAAGAGGAAAAATAACATACTTTAAAATGGTCATAACTCCTTAAATATTGACATTTCGGGGTTTTTATACCCTCAGCCATATGGCTACAGAGGGTATATATCATTTGATTATACCCTCAGCCATATGGCTACAGAGGGTATATATCATTTGATACGGCCAAAATGTGCCTAGTCAAAATAACGGTTTTAGACCCTAGGTCTCTTTGGACCAAATCCGTTTCAGAACATTTGGAGCCGATCTAGCGATGTCCGTCCGTCCGTCCGTCCGTCCGTCTGTCTGTCTGTCTGGCTGGCTGGTGCGCACGATAACTCTCGAAGGGAGTATCCGATTTGGTCCAAATTGGCTACAACGTAATATTTTTGTCAAACTTAGATCGAGTTCGGAGATGGGCAATATCGGTCCACTCCTTCTGGTACCTCCCCCACAAAAGGTCGAAATTTTCAAATAATATATTTTTTGCACAGGAAGAGAAAGGATAATCCGATTTTGCTCCAACTTTGCAAATCCTAATATTTGCGTCAGTGCTATGTCTGGTGTGAAAATGGACAACATCGGCCCACTCCTTCTGGTACCTCCCCCACAAAGGGTCAAACTTTTAAATAATTACAACTCTCATAAAGTGTGATGTAAGAGTCCGATTGTCTTCAAATTTCACACATCCCAATATTTATATTAACCCAAGGTCTGGTGTTAAGATGAACAATATCGGTCTACTCCTTCTGGTACCTCCCCCACAAAAGGTCGAAATGTTCAAGAAATATATTCTTTGTAAAGAAAGAGAAAGGATAATCCGAATTTGCTCCGACTTTGCGAATCCTAATATTTGCGTCAGTGCTAGGACAGGTGTGAAAATGGACAATATCAGTCCACTCCATCAAGTACCTCCCCCACAAAATATTGAAATTTTGAGTACCCATGAAGCTCATAAATCGCCAAATTAACATCCGATTCCATTTAGACTTGGCACATCTGTCGAAATATTTATATCATATTTTGGGTCCGATAGGAAATGGGCAATATTGGCCCATTCCTTCGGGATCTGCTCCATAGAGGGTCAAACGTTTGAATAGCCTTAACACTAGTCAAAATATATTTAGATAATCGAACATAGGCTGAGGGTATATCTCGGGCGGCAATACCGACTGATACTTTTTAACTTGTTAGCTATAATTTGTGATCACTATTAGAAAGAGGAAAATAGCATACTTTAAAATGGTCGCTCTCCGTTCGTATTAATCGACCGTGGCATCAGAATAAAGCCTTGGGCACGCAAACATTTTGGCCGCAGACTTTGAAAATTCCAACAGGACTCGGCACCATCGCACTCAGCACGCTCCACCCAAGAATGGTTACAAAATGAGGTTCCTCGCTTCATATCCAGCAACAACAACCACCAAAGTTTCTGGATCCATTGGATTATTGTGTCTAGGTTGGCACTTAAAAATGCCAAAGTGTCGATAACCTCAAGCAAGCGCTTCACCTGGAATGGGCCAAAATCCCACAGAGCAACATTCGGGCAGCTCGTGCCAAAGGTGACCAATTCGAACAAATCTAAACTTACTCTAAAATTTGATGCTATTTCCGATATTTTTTGCTTTCATTCGATAAAATTTAAAAAAAATAGAAATGCAAAAATTATGGCGTTTGACTTTGTTGCATTTTTTTTATCTCACCTAGTGTATATAAACAGAGGCTCCTGTATCAAATTTTCATAATTTTCATAAAGTTCTACAATGTATGTTCAAAACAATTTCCTTCTCTCCACCGTGGACACCAACAGTTACCTCTATATCAAATTTCAGAATTCCATCTCTATCCTAACGGCAATTTTTTTTTTGGATTTTACACTTTTTGTACGTTCATGTATGAATTTCCAAAAACCACCTTCTTCTCTTAACAACAGGTACTAACAGTAACATCTATATCAATTTTCCGGATTTCAGCTCTATCCATTTATCTAATAATACAATATTTAGTAACATTTGGTTAAATTATGCGTTTTTAAAACAATCTCTATATGTCAACCTCAAATACCTCAGATACCAACGTTAGGATTTTAACTCTTGAATTTCCTCCACTACCAAATTTAGTACCATTTAGTACAATTATAGTACCTCCTGTTCTCAACTACAGACATCAACATCCATATCAAATTTCAGGATTATTTAGTATTATATAGTACTTTCGCACAATGGTGCTAAATTTGATATTGGATGTAGGGATAGACATACAATTCTAAAATTTGATATTCAGGCCTCTGAAATTGGTTTTGGAAAAGTGTACTAATTCCAAAACCACATTAATATCTAAATTTCAGAGGCCTCAATATCAAATTTTAGAATTGTATGTCTATCCCTACACCAAATATCAAATTTAGCACAATTTAGTACTTTCCGTACAATTATGGTATACACTTCCAAAACCACTTCTATATGTCAAGGCTACATAAACAGTGTCCCTTATACCAAATTTTAGATTTCACCCAATACCAAATTGTATGAGTAGTATAGATTCCCAAAACCACCTGTTTATCACAACTGGGACCCCAATACAAAATTTTAAAATTCCAGCTCCATCCGTTCGCTATGTTTCAAATTTGGTATCATTTAGTACAGTTCGCAACTTAGTACACATTTTCAAAACCATCTCCATATCTAAATTCTAAATACCAACAGAGACCTCAATATCCAATTTGAGGTTCCAGCTCTATTCAAATAACACAACACCAAATTTAGTAATATTTGGTACTTTTCGTACAATTACAGTACACATTTCCAAAACCACCTCCATACCTTAATTCCACATACCAAAAGCAACCTTAATATCAAACTTGAGGATTCAGCTCTATCTCTTCAAGCGATACCAAACTTACTATTATTTAGTGTTTTTCGTACAATTATAGTACACATTTCCAAAACCACCTTCATATCTCAAACCCAGATACCAAGAGAAACACCAATATAACGTTTTCGGATTCCAGCTCTATCCCTTCACCCAATACACATTTTAGTACCACTTAGCACTCTTCGTAATTATAGGACAAATAAAAACTGCCCACAACTGCCTTTCGAACAAAAGATCCATAATGTAAACGGTCACATCGTCGACAATTTATTTGTTTCAATTTAAATATTCCCCCCTAGCTGCCCTCATAAATATGAGTGCTAAATCTTAACATAATTTTAAGGAATTTAAATGAAATCTTCCCAAAATTTGTCTAACGTACTTTGTGAAACATATTTTGATAATAACACGTATTTTATGGGAATGGATTTTCGACCCGATCTCAATGTTATGTTACAAATAAGATTTCTCCGGCGTTTTTTTTTTTCTTTTTTGTATTTGTAATATGGAAAACGCTAAATAGCAAACGAGCAAGGAAGTATCCTGCCAAATCATTTTATAATGCCATGCCAGACAGCAGGAACTGTATCAGTAGCATTTCCCGCATCACTTGGGGAGGCTAACTTTTTTCATGGGTGTGGGATGAAGAGGGAGGGAGTAACTCAAAACTGCCTTTGGGGAAATACACACAACACACGCTCTCAGAAAAAAAACAATGTTCAAAAAAAGATTTGTGATGTTAATTTGCATGAAAAATTCATAAATAAAATACACGTTTCTTGTTCTTCTTCATATTGCTTTTGCTCTTTGGGTTTCTTGTTTCTTTTCTGCTTGTTTTCATAGACGAAATAAAACAAGAAAACAAAAAAAAAAAAAAAAAAACGATGCATATGTTACAAGAAGTACTCAGGAACTAAACTTGAACCGGGAAAACAACAATCATAGCGACAACAACAAAAGCAGCACAAATAAACAAACGATGTATGAAAGCCATGAATGGCAGGCAGGCAGGCAAAAGCAAAAGGCAATAAGTCATCGCAAGGCAAGAGGGTGGCAAGTCAGTGGCCTCGAGATAAAGAAACAAAACATGCCACAGGAATTCATACACGGCTATGCATGCCCAGGACATGAGAATACATTTTTGTCAGAACTCGGATATGAAGAGATGAATTGTAGCTAATTTCCAAAAAAAAAACCTTCAATATTTCACACATATATATATATATATATATGTCATAATGCAATACATCTTACATAAGTGGGATAAATGTGTGGGTGTTTCTAAGGAATGTGATTTCATTTTAGCAAAATAACAACTATTTAAATTCGTAATCACAAGCCTCCCGTCGAGCTTATTCTAATATGTGTATTCATTCATGGACACATCAAGGTTACTTTTAATTTTAATAGAAAACTGATTAAAAAGTATCAGTCGTTTTTGCCAATATATGTATACCCTCAACCAATGTTGGATTATTTAAATATATATTGACTTTTGTTATGATTATTCAAATTGCTGAACCTCTATGGAGTCGGTTCCGAAGGAATGTGCCAATATTGTTCATTTCGTATCGGACCTGAAAAAATATGTGACATTCCAGGTACGAACCATATTGGTTACCTTTTTCACTTTATATGAGAAAATTTTTATACCCTCCACCATACCGTTTGTAACTGCTCGAAATACTCATGTCAGACCCAACAAAGTGTATATTCTTGATCAGCGTAAAATTCTAAGACGATTTAGCCATGTCCGTCTGTCTGTCTGTGTGTCTGTCTGTTGTAATCACGCTATCTTTCGAACAAATTGAGATAGAAGGCTAAAATTTTGCACACATGTATATTTTGCCAGTAGGCAGGTTAAGTTCGTAACTGGGCCATGTAGGTCCAAGTTATCTTAGAGCCCCCATATAACGGTACCTACCGATATTCGGTGTTTTGATGATTTTAGCGACATTATTCACCTGAATTGTTTCAAATTTGGCATTTGAAGTTCGTAATGGATACTACAGCCTAAGACAGAAAAATATCTGTGCAGGTCCACGTCTTCGTATAGCCCCCATATAACGGTACCCCCCGATATTCGGTATTTTGATGATTTTAGCGACATTATTTACCGGAATCGTTTTAAATTTGGTATTTGAAATTCGTAATGGATATTACATCCTAAGTCAAAAAATGAGTCATGTAGGTCCACGTCTTCATATAGCCCCCATATAATGGTACCTCCCGATATTCGGTATTTTGATGATTTTAGCGACTTTATTTAACGGCATCGTTCCAAATTTTGTATTTGAACTTCGTAATAGATACTGCAGCATAATACGGAAAATGGGCCATGTAGGTCCACGTCTTCATATAGCCCCCATATAACGGTGCCTCCAAAGTTCGTAACGGATACTACAGCCTATGACAAAAAATTGTCTGTGTTGGTCCAGGTCTTCGTATAGCCCCCATATAACGGTACCTCCTATATTCGGTATTTTGATGATTTTAGCTACATTATAAAAAGTTTTTTCTTCAAGTTTCGCATTTAAATATTATAATAATTTATGATAAAAGTTGCCTATGCAGGTCTTCGTCGTCGTATAGGCATTCGGTATAATTAAGTTTTTAACAGAATTTTTAACGGATTTTATTTATTTTTGTTTTTGGAAATTGCCAAATTTTTACCAAATGGTGGAGGGTATTAAAAGTTCGGCCCGGCCGAACTTACAGCTTTTTTACTTGTTAAATTTTCGTGAGGTACCAGATATAGTCGACCAAAGTATATTATGTAAAATAGATAAAAATATTGGTATGGGCAATCATAAATTCCATATTCACCTCAGGTTTCTGCTTGGAAGAAATATCTAGTTATAGCAAGTTGTAAAGAATCGCTGACTTGTTTCTCAAGTTATGACAGATAAAAGTAATGAAAATTGTTACCCTTGGTGGGTAAGGTACCATAAGGGGTTCGCAGATATATATCATCTTCTCAACAGATCTTGTGTTAGCAAAATTTTTTGTATGTGTAACAGATCTTGTGTTGATGGAAATATTGAGATGTGCCAAGTCTGAATGAAATCGGATGTTAATTTCGCGTTTTATGGGCATCGATATTCAAAATGTTGACATTTTGTGGGGGAGGCACCAAAAAGAGTAAACCATTTTCCATTTTCACAGCAGATATTGTGTTAGTAAAAATAATGGGATGTGTTAAACATGAAGATAACCGGATGCTTATTTCGGATTTTATGATCGTTTTGGTTATTAAAAATGTTGACCCTTTATGTGGTTGGTACCAGAGGAAATGGTCCGATCTCCATCATCTTTATAAATGATCTTGATATTGATAGCGATATTGGGATGTGCCGATTTTGAATGGAATCGGATGTTAATTTCGTGTTTTATAAGCTTGATAGATATTCAAAATGTTGACCATTTGTAGGTGAGGTACCAGAAGGAGTGTACCGATACATTCCACCTTGCGTTTATAAAAATATTGTGATGTGTGTAATTTGAAGACAATCGAACTCTTAAATACAATTTCATAAGAGTTATAATTATTCAAAATTTTGACCCTTTGTGGAGGAGGTACTTGATGGAGTGGATCATGTTGTCCATTTTAGCACCAGCACTGAAGCAAAGTTGGAGCAAAATCGGATTATCCTTTCTCTTTCTGTGTAGTAAAATAATGTCTCTGAAAATTTCGACCTTTTGTAGGTGAGGTACCAGAAGTAGTGGACCGATATTGTCCATCTCCGAACTTGATATAAGTTTGATAATAATATTACGATGTACCAAGTAAATAAAAAATAAATGCTGAAACTAATTGCTCCTCTCTCTCTCTCTCTCTCTCTCTATATATATATATATATATATATATATATATAGATTTTGCAGTAGCTATACAGGTCGCAATTAAGGACCAATCGACGCGGAATTTCGCATGTAGCTAGAGTTTAGGGCGGGGAAGAAGCCTACCAATTTGGGTGGTCATCGGATACTATTTAGCGGGTAAAATAGACCATATATTTTGTGTTGAAAAATTCAAATATTTTCATTAAACCGCGAATATTTTAAATCCCGGCGAAATCACAAAGCCATGACAAGGTTACTTCTGATCTTTACATTGATATTAACATCCAACAAAACGGATATATAGCAAAATATGTGCGATATATACGTTTATCAAAGAAGATATGCTTCAAAAATCTCTTATATGTCGAGAACGGCTGAACTGATTTCCACAGTTGTCATTAATTCAGAATGGCCTCTTGGCAGGAAAGTAAAAACGTCTAAAAAAATCGCATAAAAATATCTCTTTAAAGATGAAAATATTGATTTTGTAAAATTTTCTCCTATTTTTTCAATTTTGTCATATTTTTGGCATATTTTCATTTTGAATTAAACATTTGGTAATATTTCTACAGCTAACAAAACTAAGTAGTTAGGATATCAGGATATCATATACAGATCTCATTTATGGCCCGATCCTTACGAAATTTTGCATGGGGATCAGATGAGGGTCAAAATAGAAGCCTACTCTTTTTGGAGATGATCGCCATATATTTAGGGGTTGAAATGGACCAAAAAACTGCAAAATTGTCAGCAGGTCGTAATTATCGCCCGACCCTCACGCACATTTGAATGGGGGTTACCGGACATTGCAAGAGCCAAGCAGTTTTGGATGGCCATCCAAAAATATTCAATGTACGAAATGTCCATTCCAGTGACTTTTTGGAGAATTCACAAATACAGGAAAGACGCACTTCTGACTATTTCGTTAACGCTGATTTCGTTGAAGGATATAGTCAAATGTCTGTATCTCATATAGATGCGTTTCAGTCAAAAACCAATAATAAATGTTAATCTTTTGCCACTTCTGAGAGATTATAGGTCTTTGGGAAATATTGGTTCCAGATCTAGGAAGACCATTTACGTGCAACATCTGCCAATAAATTGGAAATGAGGAAATTAGTTTAAGTTGCTCCTTATTCGAAAATTAGAGAACGGAACCTGATGGTTTTCTTTTATAATTTGTCATAATATCTTGTGGAATTCTTTCGAGTATCTCGCCTATATAAACTGTATCGTTTATTATAGTGTTGTAGGGTATTCAACGGTCGGCCCCGCTCGACTTTAGCCTTTGCTTACTTGTTTTTTAATATTTTTTATCGCATGCGATTTTTTCAATTTGACTTAAAATATTTTGTAATATTTTTCACCTTACACCTTGGGGTTATTATATATATTTTGATATATATATATATATATATATATATATATATATATATATATATATATATATATATATATATATATATATATATATATATATATATATATATATATATGTGTGTTTGGGTTTCCAAGGCTTTAATACACCCTCCAGAATATTTTTGAGATAATATTCGGCATTTATTTTGACGCTACTGTCGATTAATACGAGCGGAGAGCAACCATCGGCTGTTATTGAGGCCCACAATTTCAATTGTCCCGATGAACTTTTTATGTAAATATTTAATGAAAGCAAGAATTTCTAATTTTTCCATGGAAGTTTGCAAAACACTAAACTTTTTTCTGTTTATACCGCGCTTTTTGTGCTAGATGAAAATTTTCATGATACTGCGAGTTCATGAGGCAATAAGCCACATTTCTTTATACCCTACAACACTATGTGTTGGGGGTATTATATGTTTGATTGGGCCAAAAGTTATGCAACATCTCGAAATATTGGTTTCCTACAAAGTATATATGGATCTTCCTATCTCGCCGAGCTGAGTCGATCTAGCTATGTATGTCCGTCCGTCCGTCTGTCCATGTTAATATGTAATCACTCTGCAGGTCGCAATTATGGGCCGATCCTCACGAAATTGAAAATGGAGGTGGGGCTAGGGTTAGAATAGAACCCTATTTCTTTTGGAGATGATCGCATAATATTAAGGGGTTGAAATGGACCAAAAACTAAAAAAACCTGATTTTGCAGTTGCTCTACAGGTCGCAGTTATAGACCAATCAAAGTTATCAAAGACCAATCGGAAGTTAGCATGGGGCTAGAGCTTAGGGCTGGGCAGAAGCCTTCCAATCGGGTCATCGGGTAATATTTAGTGGGTAAAATAGCCCACAACATTTGTGTTAAATAAAAGTCAAATTTTCCATTAAACCGCGAATATTTTAAATCCCGGCCAAATCGGAAATAGACGAACAGGTCAGTTCTGACCGTTACGTAGATGCCGATAGTAAATATATCGGTTATATATAGCAAAATATGTACAATGTGTAAATACAAAGGAAGGGGATGTTAGTTAGAATGCTTATATCTCAAGAATGGCTGGACCGATTTTGACAAATTTTGTCAATTCAGAATGTCCTCTTGACATAAAAGTATAAAATCTAACAAAATCGCAGAAAAATGTACCAATAATGATGTTAATATAGATTTTGTAGTATTTTTTTTTTATTTTTTCATATTTTTTATCGCATACGATTTTTTCAATTTCACTTAAAAAAAATTTTTTTGTAATATTTTTTCACCTTACACCTTGGGGTTATTATATACAGATTGCAATTATCGTCCTATCCTAACGAAATTTTTCACAAGAGTAGGGCTAGAAGGGCTAGACCTATTGTTTTCAAGGATGTCCGCAATATCGTTTAAATCGACAAACAACTAAATATGTTCCTGATTTTACAGCCGGTATAAAGGTCACAATTAGGAACCAGAGTTTAGGACAGCGGGTATAATGGACCACTACTTTTGCGTAAAAAAATACCAACATTACTTACAGGCGAAATACCAACATTACTTACAGGCGATATCCGAAATACATAAAAGGCTTTTTATGCTAATTTTTGTTGATGAATATAGTCAAATATCCTAGACAAGGAAATCATATAGATGAGACTAAATTTGAAGGTACTAAATTAATTTTTGGAGATGATTGCAAAATATTTAGGGGTTCAAATCAACCAAAACAGAAATGTTTTTCCGATCACACAATTGAAGCCAATCGACACGCCTGGAAAGAGAGTTAATATGGATTTGGACATAAGGGGGATTCTAATATATTGTAGTGTTGTAGGGTATAATATAGTCGGCCCGCACGACTATAGCATTTGCTTACTTGTTTTTACTTACTATTGAATCGGTCGAACTGGATTGACGTTTCTTTTTTCTATAAAAAGATTTAAGGCCATTTTAATTTTATAATTCAGTTAATTAAATTTAAAGTTCTGCATTTTATTTCATCATGAATTAAATTTCGACCCTAATATGGTTATAACATTGTAACTATTTTTGCAACTATTGTTTGCATTTACAACTCTGGCAACATTCTATAAATTAGAAAATGAATTGAATTTCATAAATATACTTCCTTCAATGTCTGCTTTTATCTATTATGGAATTGTTATAGAAGAATTTATTTCCTGGCCAAAAGCGAGCATTGCATTTGGCAACAATGAAAGATGAAAACAAAATCACTTGAATTGTTTACCCGAACAAGACAATGGCGTCTAGACTTTGAAACATTAAATCCTCTTGTTTGTTACATTTTTATGTTTAAGCAATACTTTTGTTACCAGAAGTCACTTAGGACCAGAAAGCCATAACGAGGCAGATTGACAGAGAGAAGAAGAGAGAAAGGGCGAGAAAAAAGGCAAAGCGTTTATTTTCCGAAACCATACAATAAGCCAAAGAAGCCATTTCCAGAAGGGAAAAAACTGTTATTCGCTTTAATGCTTTACAATTTTGCCATCATCACTGGCTTGTACTATAAAGCGGTGAGTCATGGCAAAAATGTATTTAAGCCAGAGTGTAATGCTGGTGGTGGTGGCAGCACATATGGTGCAATCTCATATAGGGGATTTAAAGGACGTTATTATGATGGTATTTGGGAAGAAAAAGTTATTAAATTGACAGAGAGAAATGAAATAACCTGCTATATGTGTTCGACGTGTAGTACTAGCCCTTAAAAGAAATTGAAATTATTCAAAAGTTCTATACAAACGGGAAGATACATTTTCCTTTAGAAAGGGTACCGATGCCACCAATATTATATGGAGAGAAAGTTGAGATATGCATATGTCGCTCTACTGCAGTATGATAGCCCTGATTTTAACTGTTTCGAAGGTCTTGGCAACACTTGCCTCATCATTTAGGGAAAAAGTTGTATTTTTGTTTTTTGGGGTGGTTTTCTATGAGGGCTATTACAAAAAGTGGACCTACATTGAATATTTATACCATACAGCACTATGCTATATTGAAGTGTACATATTTTTGTTTTGAGATTTTGTAAGATGGAAAAAATTAAATTAGTGCACAATACGATGTTAAATATTGATCTTTTATGACTAGAATTAGCATCTAGCATTCCAATCCTAGGACTTACATCATGCTTCAGCTGGAAGATGCAAACATATTCAAACAAAGAAAACATGGCAGACACGGGTGCATGATGTTCATATCAAAATGTGACCTACTACTTTCATATGACAATAATCCGTCCAATAAGAACTCAAAATTCATTAGGACTGCAATCTGCAAATACTGAATATAAAAAGGCAATATGCGGACTATACAAAATGTTAGAGCGAACTGCACATTTAGTAAGAAAAGGATTCAAATCCTCTGAAAATTCTTCCAAAACTTCAAGATTCTTAAATCGCAGGTACATTGTGCAGTAGCCAATCTGGGGATTGGGAAATTCTGAGGGAATATTTTGCTCTATGCATCGCAAAGTTTAAGATATAAATTTCAAATTTGATACAGGCCTACGGGTTACATGTAGAATGATTTGTACAAAAATATATACGTTTTGGTATACCCCCCACATAAAAATAAACCCCGAATTCAAGTATTTTTTATATTTTACACTAAAATTTTTAGCCGCGTTTTTCAAAGCAATTTCGGTAAATTTTAATTAAAAAAAAAAAACAAGTAAGCAAAGGCTATAGTCGTGCGTGGCCGACCATGTGATACCCTACAACACTACCATATGTTAAAGTCCCCTTATGTCCAAATCCATTTTGAAAGATTTCGCTTTTGAAATTATGTCACGGAGCACTGTTCAGATATTACCCTTAGAATTTTGACCAGGGACATTTGCCCAATATTTACGCACTCCGTCGTGCTGTTAGTTGTTGTGGTCCACTTTACAGGTAAGTATAATCCAATGGTCATCCAAAATGCTAGACTTCTTCGCTGTCCTTAACTCTCATCTCAGGCGAAATTCCGTGTTGATTGGTTTCAATAGTGTAATCGGGAAATTTTTTCTATTTTTGGTTCATTTAAACCTCAAATATTTTGCGATCATCTCCAAAAGCAATAGGCTTCTATTCTAAACTTCTTCCCAGTTTCAATTTAGGTCTCTGTTTCGCAGCAACGCCCATATAAAGGTACCTCCTAATTTTACCTATTTGTGGGTCTTGACCACATTTCCAATCGATCACTCCGTCTGTTTGTCTGATTGGCTGGTGCGCACGAAGTGAGTATCCGATTTGGTTCAAACTTGGTACATCGTAATATTATTATCAAGCTTATATTGAGTTCGGAGATGGACAATATCGGTTCACTCCTACTGGAGAAAGAAAATAATTTTCTTCACAGAAAGAGAAAGGATAATCCGAATTTGATCCAACTTTGCAAATCCTAATATTTGCATCAGTGCTAAGTCAGGTGCGAAAATTGACAATATCGGTACACTCCATAAAGTATCTCTCCAAGGTCTGGTGTAAAGATGGAATATATGAACGGAAGGGTCAAAATTTTGAGTATCCATGTAGCTCATAAAACGCGAAATTAACATCCGATTCCATTCAGACTTGGTACATCTCTATGTTTCCATAAACATAGGATCTATTATAAAGATGATAGAGATCGGACCATTTTTTCTGGTACCTCCCCCACAAAGGGTCAAAGTTTTGAATAACCAAAACGATCATAAAATCTGAAATAAGAATCCGACCATCTTCAAATTTTTTGAAAACCCAAGATCTGGTGTGATGATAGAATATATCAATCCACTCCTACTGGGTCAACTTTTTAAATATCCATGAAGCTAATAAAACGCGAAATTAACAACCGATTTCATTCCGACTTGGCACATTTCAATATTTCTATCAACACAAGATCTTTTTTAATGATTGTAAAGATCGGACAATTTCTTCTGATACCTTCCCCACATAGGGCTCAAGATTTTGAGAAACAAAATGTTCTAAGAAAGCGAAATTAACATCCAACTCTCTTTAAATTTTACACATCCAAATATATTTACTTACGCCAGGTCTGTTGTGAAGATGGGATATATCGGTCCAATCCCTCTGGTACCTCACCCACAAAGGTCCACAATTTTCAATTATTTTACCTGTCATAACTTGCGAAACAATTCAGCGATTCTTTACAACTTGCTATATCTAAGCATTTCTCTCAACCATAACCCTGAGATGAATAAGGAATTTATAATTTCGCATATAATTGGATTTGTTTTATGATTGAATTTAAGATCCGATTCCATTCCGACTTCGTACATCTCAATATTTCCATCAACAGATGTAATATAAAGATGATAGAGATCTTACCATTTCTTTTGTGACTTCGCCCACATAGGGTTGAAGATTTTGAACGAAACAAAACGGTCACAATTTCCAATACTTTTATCTGTCATGCTATATGTGCTATATCTAATTATATCTCTCTTTGCAAGAAACCTGAAATGAATATGGAATTTATGAAATTTTATAAACTGGACATAAATTTTCGATTTTCTGTAATATTGCCCGTACCAATATTTATACCCTACACCACAAGGTGGTCAGGGTATTATGTCTTTGTGCATTTGTTTGTAACAGGCAAAAGGAAACGAGATAGACCCATAGTTCCTTTTGATGATCTGCATAGAATCACATTCTGAGTCGATTTATGCATGTCGGTCCGTCCGTCCGTCCGTCCGTCTGTCCATGTATTTTTGTAAACAAAGTACAGGTCGCATTTATTGCCCGATCCAGATGAAATTTTGCACAGATCATTTGTTTGGCCCAAGGAACCCTATTGAAATTGGAGATAATCGGTCAAAATTTAGATATAGCTCCCATATATATCTTCGTCCGATTTGCCTTTTATTGTGCACCAATCAAGCCCGAATTGTATGGAATTTTGCACATACAACCAAATTAGGCCTGAAAATATGTATGCCAAATTTGATCGAAATCGGTTCAGATATAGCTATAGCTCCCATATATATTGTTCATCCGATTTGTTAT
Source organism: Musca domestica (assembly GCF_030504385.1). Lineage (NCBI taxonomy): Eukaryota > Metazoa > Arthropoda > Insecta > Diptera > Muscidae > Musca > Musca domestica. The sequence continues at coordinate 4,499,923 of NW_026712344.1, read as the reverse complement.
TTTTGTCCAGCGCCGCCGTAATATGCACTCTGCAACAACAATATTTAGGGAAATATATCAAATAGAGCTCAGAAATACATTTGCAAAATTTTATCGAGATCGGTTCAGATTTGGATATAGCTCCCATATATAACTTCGGCCGATTTACCTTTTATTGTGCACCAAACGTCTAATATTTGTCCAAATGGGATGGAATTTGGCACATACTACCGAATTGAGTCTAGAAGCTGGTATGTCAAATTTTGTGAAGATCGGTTTAGATATAGCTATAGCCTCCATATATATTATTCATCCGATTTGTTATATTTGTTACCCACAACCGTAATATGCACTCCGTAACAACGATATTTAGGGAAATATATCAAATACAGCTCAGAAATATCTTTGCCAAATTTTATCTAGATCGGTTCAGATTTGAATATAGCTCCCATATATATATATATACGATTTCAAATTAATTTTGCACCAAATGGGCAATAGAAGTCCGAATTTAAAAGATACAAATGCTTCGGCATGTTTAGTCCTTTGAACTTTAAATTATAATTATAATCATAGCGTGTATGATTGAATTCTCCCATAAAAACTTTTAATTGTTATGTGGAGCTCTACTAAATTAGCAAAGTGGTGTAGGGTATCATAAAGTCGGCCCCGCCATTTAATACTTTCTTTACTGGTTTTATATGTATTAGATGAAGCATGAAATGGAATGGAATGTTAACATTTTCTAAAAATTATCATATATGTTATGTAAAGTAAAGGAAGTTACCAATATAGTTCAAACCTGGCACTTCGCCATATTTATATCATAATTATTTAGATCCGATACGAAAAGGCCAATATTGGCCCATTCCTTCGGAACCTACTCCATAGATGGTCAACTATACCAAAATAATTATTTTCTCCAAAGTGGCTTGGGATTAGATACCGTTATGAGGCACATTTTGACCTATTAAATGATATATACTCTCGGTAGCCCAAAAGGCTTATTTTTGAGTCGCCAATTAGTGTGTGTTTGTTTGTGTCTGTAGAGTTGTGCCAATCTGTTCGATTGAACGAAGTAGTTCCTGTTCTAGTTCTGTGACCTTCGGCCGTTTGTCTGAAAAATCAGAGTATGAGTGATATGACATCTACGAAATAACTCATACGTTTGGAAACTGGTTACTGAACTATGAACTAGATGGGCACAAATCTAGTCGCGTATGTAAATTATATCTTATTGGGTAATGTTTTTTTATGTTCCAAGACCCTAAGTGCTTATCTTGAAAAATCTTCTGAAATATTAGTAAATTCAATTTATAATTTAAAAAAAAATCACTTTATACTCTTCATATTATTCGGCATTGCAGTAAAAGCTTCACAAACACCCGAACAGAAGAAAGAAAGAAAAAAAAAAACACGACGAACTTCATAAATCTGTTCATTTGTTCTTTTAATTTCCAATATAAAAGAAGCCCTACGTGAGATTAATTATCTAGCCTATTAAAATTTTACATTCTTTTATTTTATGAAAACGAAACAAGAAGCAGAGTAAAGGCATTAACGGTAAAACTTTTTAATCGTGTGTTAAAAACTTGAATGCATTATTCTTCAATCAATTAAGAACTTTAATTATCAGACGAGCAGAGAGAGAGAGAGAGCTACGACAGCGAAGCGACAGCATCAACCATCAACGACGTGTAAAGCTTCAAAGGTAGCAGCTGTAAAGTGGCATGTTATCAACGACAAAGACAATGGCTTTTTACCCACATATACTCACACACACTAACAATCTCGATATACATGTGCACGTACAGACGTATATGTGCTCCTATGTATAACAGATTGCATTTAATCCTTAGTTTCTGAAGAAATAATTTCAAAATGAATGAAAGAGAGTGTTAATAATGAAACACAAACATGCATATTTGACTGACAAAGGTCTACAACCATATCCATACGAATGCTAATGAGAATGTATTAGGTTGGTGAGAGGAGTCGTGAATTGTTATTAAAAATAAAAGAGAATTAAGTAATTTCCACCATATTGAAAGAGTGATTTTTTCTATTATCTTAAGCAACAATTATTTGTTTTTGGAAGGTTTAAATGTAGAATCGTATGAAACAAATATATGTGTACCTCATCTAAATCGGCTAAGTCCATAGACTATATCTAAATTTAATTCTATTTTTGACAACATTTACACATATATATTTCTAGGTTGTGTATTTATTAGCCTGTGAAAATACAAAAAAAAAAAAAAAAAAAAAAAATACGGGGAAAATTATTATTATTGTATATCACAATAAACCTAAACAAAGTATCAATCGGTTCTGCCGACAGACTAACACCCTGAGCCATTGTTTGATTATTTTAATATATTTTGTCTTCTATTATGATTATTCAAACTATTGACTCTCTATGGAGTGGTTCTAATTAAGAGAAATATTTAGATATAGCAAGTTGTAAAGAATCGCTGACTTGTTTCGCAAGTTATGTAAGACTAAAGTATTGAAATTTGTCACCCTTTGTGAGTGAAGTACCAGAATGGGTTCGCAGATACATGAATCGTCTTCACAACTGATCTTGTATTAGAAAAATGTTGGTATGTGTGACATTTGAGGAGAGTTGGATGCTTATTTCGCTTTCACAAGGAGTGGGTTGATATATAACATCTTAACATTTGATCTTGAGTTAATAACTATATTGGGGTGTGTGAAATTTTAAGACAATCGGATTCTTACATCACATTTTATAAGAGTTGTAATTAATCAAAATTTTGACCCTATGTGGGTGTGCTACTTGATGGAGTCGGCCGATATTGTAAATTTTTGCTCCTGACCAAGAACTGATGCAAATATAAGGATTAGCAAAGTTGGAGCAAAATCGGATTATTTTTTGAAAATGTCGACCTTTTGTGGGGGAGGTACCAGAAGGATTAGGACGATATATTCTATCTTAACACCAGACCTTGGGTTAAAAAAATATTAGGATGTGTGAAATTTGAAGACGATCGGACTCTTACATCACATTTTATAAGAGTTGTAATTATTCAAAATTTTGACCCTTTGTGGGGGATTGTCCATTTTCGTACCTGACCTAGAATTGACGCAAATATCAGGATTTGCAAAGCTGGAGCAAACTCGATTTATCGTTTATCTTTCTGTGCAGAAAATACATTTTTTTAAATTTTCGATCTTTTGTGGGGAAGCTACCAGAAGGACAATATCCGAACTCGATCTAAGTTTGACAAAAATATTATTATTACTAAGCTTGGACCAAATCGAATACACCCTTCGAGAGTTATCGTGCGCACCAGCTAGACAGACAGACGGGCAACGTTAGATCGCCTCCAAATGTTCCAACACTGATTTGATCCAAAGAGACCTAGGGTCAAAAACCGTTATTTCGACTAGGCACGTTTTAACCGTATCAAATATATTCACTCTGTAGCCCTAGGGTATAAAAAGGATGACACGTGTACCGGCGTTTTGAAAGTTTACGTCAAAAAGCAACAAAATCTGAAAGGGCAAGATCCCCGGAATATGTTCCGCTAAGGCATATACTGTCTTTTTGTTTCGGAAATATATATAGTATCCAAATATTAAATATGGGATTTATTAATTATATACGGGTGTTATATCTTAATCATTGTCACCAGTTTCAAAAGAGTTTGTCCAGATATTTCATTTGAAGCCATTTCGGGTGCATAGAGGACGGGGCAAACTTTTTATCTTTTTTGATCGTTTGAAGATGAATTTATTTATTTTTATACACTCCACCATTCTATGGAGGGTATATAAACTTTCTCATTCCATTTGTAACTCCTCGAAATATTCATAATAGACCCCACAAAGTATATATATTCTGGATCAGCGTAAAATTCTAAGACAATCTAGCGATTCCGTCTGTCTGTTTGTCAGTTGTAATCACGCTAACTTTCGAACGAATTGTGATAGAAGTACTACAATTCATAGCAAAAAGCTCCCATATAATGGTACCTCCCGTTATTCGGATTTTTCATGATATTAGCGACATTATTTACCGGAATTATTTCGTATTTGAAGTTTGTAATGGGTACTACAGTCTATGACAAAAATTTATAATGCAGGTCCACGTCTTCATATAGCCCCCATATAACGGTGCCTCCCGATAGTCGGTATTTTGACGATGATGGTGACGATGATTATTCACCGTAATTGTAACAAATTTCGTATTTAAGATCGTAACGGTTTTCATTTAAATGGTAGTTTTTTTTTGGAATTTTTCAAGTTCCTTCGAAATGGTGGAGGGTATTAAAAGTTCAGCCCGGCCGAACTTAGCTGCTTTTTACTTGTTTTTAATAAGGTAGGTAACATTTTAATATGTACTTTTTTCTTCAATTTTATTATACCCTACACCACAAGGTGGTCAGGGTATTATGTTTTTGTGCATTTGTTGGTAACAGGCAAAAGGAAACGAGATAGACCCATAGTTCCTTTTGATGATCTGCATAGAATCACATTCTGAGTCGACTTATGCATGTCCGTCCGTCCGTCTGTCCATGTATTTTTGTAAACAAAGTACAGGTCGCATTTATTGTCCTATCCAGATCAAATTTTGCACATATCATTTGTTTGGTCCAAGGACGAACCCTATTGAAATTGGAGATAATCGGTAAAAATTTAGATATAGCTCTCATATATATCTTCGTCCGATTTGCCTTTTATTGTGCACCAAACGTGTAATATCAGCCCGAATTGTATGGAATTTTGCATATACACCCAAATTAGGCCTGAACATATGTATGCCAAATTTTATCGAAATCGGTTCAGATATAGCTATAGCTCCTATATATATTGTTCATCCGATTTGTTATTTTTTCCCTCCGCAGCCGTAATATGCATTCTGCAACAACAATATTTAGGGAAACTTATCAAATACATCTCAGAAATAAATTTGCTAAATTTTATCGAGAGCGGTTCAGATTTGGATATAGCTCCCATATATAACTTCGTCCGATTTACCTTGGATTGTTCACCAAACGTCTAATATTTGTCTAAATGGGACGGAATTTGGCACTTACGACCGAATTGAGTGTAGAAGCTAGTATGTCAAATTTGGTGGAGATCGGTTCAGATATAGCTATAGCTTCCATACATATTATACATCCGATTTTTTATATTTGTTACCCACAATCGTAATATGCACTCCGTAACAACGATATTCAGGGAAATATATCAAATACAGCTCAGAAATATCTTTGCTAAATTTTATCGAGATCGGTTCAGATTTGGATATAGCTCCTATATATATCTTTTTCCGATTTCAAATTAATTGTGCACCAAATGGGCAATACAATTCCGAATTTAAAAGATACAAATGCCTCGGCATATTTAGTCCTTTGAACTTTAAATTATAATTATAATCATAGCATGTATAATTGAATACTCCCATAAAAACTTTTAATTGTTATGCGGAGCCCTTCTAAATTAGCAAAGTGGTGTAGGGTATCATAAAGTCGGCCCCGCCCTACTTTAAGACTTTCTTTACTGGTTTTTTATTTTAAGATGGTGATTTGACGACAATAAAAATATTTTTATTAAAAAAATCTATGAAATGTTCAATATTTTCACTGCAATTTCGTGCATAGTTTTTTCTAAGGATATTAACTTACCTTACCAAAAATCATCAACATAGGTCCATAAGAGATACAAAACTATATATAAGCTGAAAGAGGACAGACTTTCTGCACATACAAAAATATGGGAGGCTAAGCGAGCGTTAAACGATCCAAGTTTGAACAATGTCTTGCTTTTCCCTCAGTTTATATATGAGGTACTTATATTTTTACGATTTGGAAAACTTCATTCGTTTGTTTGCTAAAATTTGGGGGAGGTGCTAAAATGAGGGGACTCTCATGTTCCACTTGCCCTAATATAGAGAAAGATAAAGGCAAGTGATAACTTTGATTAACATTGGACACAATTTCATAAAATTCGATTTACCCCACATTTTCCACATATTTATACTTTTACCAAAATAAAAAAATATTGTGAAGACGCAAGTCGTCGGGCCATTCCTTCCTTTACATTGTAACTCTCTTCAACTCTCTTCCTTTACATTGTAACTCTCTCTTAACCTTTGCATTTACAACACACCCCAACGTATGGGACACAGATATCGCTGTAGACAAAAACTCATATAAAATTTATAATCAGTAGAATAACTTGTTTTATCTTGCCAGACATTGATGGTGTTCGTTTTTTTGTTTATGTTGTTCTGGAAAATTCCCATGTTTCCCAATGAAAATTTAATCAAAAACTCATGTTCACACTTTTATAATAAAAGATTTTTGTGTGCTGCGAAAATTCGAGGAAATTTATAAAATACAATTGAAGAGCGTGAAAATAAATTTATATTTAAATATGCGATTTTTCGTTTCGCTGGAATAGAACGAAAAGGCAAAGATGCTATTATAAATTTAGTTAAGTGAATTTCTGCTTAAAAGAAATGCTTTTGAGGAAACCGACAAATAATGTGATTTGGGAGTGACAATAGATGTGTTCATAATACAGTGAATAGAATTAAATACCTTGAACAGGTTCTCTTTGATTTGAAAAGGTTTGATTTCCCATACTAGAATTAAAATACGATTTAATAAAAATCAATATTAACAAGTTAAAAATTATCTGTCGGTTTTGCCGAAGGATGTATACCCTCAGCCAATGTACGATTATTTAATAATATTTTGACTTCTGTTATGATTATTCAAATGTGTAACCCCTTATGGAATAGGTTCCGAAGGAATGGGCCAATATTGACCATTTCGTATCGGACCTGAGTAAACATGATATGAATATTGCGACGTGCCTGATTCGGGCTATATTGGTAACTTACTTCACTTTACAGGAAACATATGATAATTTTTAGAAAATGTCAACATGTGCGCGAGTTGCCAGATATAGTCGATCGAAGTATTCCATTTTCATGCTTCATCTAATATCGGTAGGGGCAATATTACAGGAAAATCTAATATTTATATCCAATTTATGGAAAATCATAAATTCCATATTTATCTCAGGTTTCTGACAAAATCTTGAACCCTATGTGGGGCAGGTGGCAAAAGAAACAGATATTGTGTTAATGGAAATATTGAGATGTTCCAAGTCTTGAATGGTATCGGATGTTAATTTCGCTTTTTATGAGCTTCATCAAAATTTCGAGCCTTTAGGTGTGAGATACCAGAAGGAAGGGATATATCCCATACTCACAAAAAATCTTTTGTTAGTGGAAATCATGGGATATGTGAAATATAAAGAGAACCTGATGCTTATTTGGGATTTTATAAACGTTTTGGTTATTTAAAAGTTTGACCCTTTGTGCGAAAGTTACCAGAAGAAATGGTCCGATCTCTACCGTTTTTATAACAGATCCTATGTTGATAGAAATATTCAGATATGTCAAGTCTAAATGGAATCGGATCTTAATTTCGCGTTTTATTAGTTCAATGGATATTTACAATTTCGACCTTTTGTGGGGGAGGTACCAGAAGGAGTGGACCGATATTGTCTATTTTTGCACCTGACCTAGCACTGCTGAAAATATTACGATTCGTAAAGTTGGAGCAAGATCGGATTATCCTTTCTCTTTCTGCAGAAAATATTTTTTTTGAAAATTTCGACCTTTTGTGGGGGTTGTACCAGAAGGAGTGAACCGATACATTCCATATTCACACCAGACCTTGGGTTAATAAAATTATTGGGATGTGTGATATTTGAGGACAATCGGAATCATACATCACAATTTCTAAGAGTTGTAATTATTTAAAATTTTGACCCTTTGTGGAGGAGGTACTTGATGGATGAACCGATATTGTCCGTTTTCGCTCCTGACCTAGCACTAATGAAAATATTAGGATTTGCAAAGTTGGAGCAAAATGGGATTATCCTTTCTCTTTTTGTGCAATAAATGATTTTCTTTGAAAATGTTGACATTTTTTGTGACAGGTACCAGAAGGAGGGGACAGATATTGCCCAATTCCTAACTCGATCTATGTTTGACAATAATATTACGATGTACCCTTCGAGTGGTATCTTGCGCACCAGCCAGCCGGACAGACAGACGGACGGACATCGCTAAATCGACTCCAAATGTCCTGAAACGGATTTGGTCCAAAGAGACCTAGGGTCTAAAACCGTTATTTCGATGAGGCACCGTTTTGGCCGTATGAAATGATATATAGTCTCTGTAGCCATATGGCTGAGGGTATGAAAACCCCTAGTCACATTTTTAACCAATCTTGTTCTAATCTACAACCAATCCAATTGATCCGCATAAGATTTATTATATTGCTAGGTAGTACTTCGAAAGGAATATTAAATGAAAGGTAAAGTTTCGTTAAGGTTTTGGTATATACTTTAATTGGCAATCTTACAGATAAAGGCGGGAGTGAGTGTGTGATTGACTAATTCAACGCCGACGGTGAGATAAAAAAAACTGCAACCAATTTCAGACTGCTGTCATTTCGAAGCCACTCGTCCGACAGCTGTTAAAATTATTCCAGTGACAGCTCATTATATTGCTTACAAGCGTACAAAAGCATGTTGGTGAGAATTTTACAGAAAAAAAAAGTTATTCGTGATGTTATTCAATTTCTTTATATTTGGCTGGAAAACCACAATTGGCTATCGTTAGAGCACTTCAGCATTTAAATGTGAATAAATCTATTGTGTCTCGTACCACCGGTCGTTACCATGATACTGATAGCGTAGCCCGACGTCAAGGAAGTTGACTTGAAACTCGCGTCGCAGTGACCATAAAATGACTCGTGAGCTGAACACATCGCAATATTCCAATTGCGAAATATTGAAAAATGAGCTCGGGGTAGCCATTGATATTCCAAAAAGTGCAAGAACTTACACCACAGCAGAAAGAAAATAGACTCAAAAGAGCTAAAGAGTTGCTTCGCTTAGCCGAAAGTGGTAGACTGCCGAATTTGGTTTTCTCGGATGAGAAAACATTCGTTGTCCAGCAGTTTTTAAACAAACAAAATGATCGTGTTTACTTGCCAAAGAGGTCAGCTGAAAATGTGCACCTTCGGTTGGCCACCAGAATTCAAGCGCCGGCCATGGTGATGGTGTGGGCCGCCATAACAACCGGTGGTCGTCCCCGGCTCGTATTAATCGACCGTGGCATCAGAATAAAAGCCAAATTTTATTCCTAAAACATTCTGGAGGGACACACACAAATTTTTGGCTGCAGACCTTGGACATTCCAACTGGACTTAGCACCATCGCACTCAGCACGTTACAAAATAAGGTTCCTCGCTTCATTTCCAGTGCAAAATTGCCATCAAAATTTTCGGATACCAATCCCTTGGACTATTGTGTCTGGAGTATTTTGGAAAGCAAGGTTGGCACTAAACAAGTAAAAAAAACATTAAGTTCGGCCGGGCCAAACTTTTAATTCCCTCCACCTTAGGGTAAAAGAAACATTAGAAGAAATGTGGCAAAAATCATTAAAATGCCGAATATCGGGAGGTACCGTTATATGGGGGCCACACCAAAACGTGGACCTATAATTACAATGTTTCGCCACACGAACTAGGACCCATTATGACCCACAAATACCAATTTTTAGACAAATCCGTGAAAAAATGTGGCAAAAATCATCAAATTACCGAATATCGGGAGGTACCGTTATATGGGGGCTATATCAAATCATGGACCCATACATGCGATGTTTCGCCACCGGAGCTGGAACCCATTATGACCAACAAATACCAATTTTCAAACAAATCCGTGAAAAAATGTTGCAAAAATCATCAAATTACCGAATATCGGGAGGTACCGTTATATGGGGGCTATACCAAATCATGGACACATACATGCAATGTTTCACCACCGGAGCTGGAAACCATTATGACCCACAAATACCAATTTTTAGACAAATCCGTGAAAAAATGTGGCAAAAATCATCAAAATACCGAATATCGGGAGGTACCTTTATATGGGGGCTATACCACAACGTGGACCTATACATACAATGTTTTGCCACACGCTCAGGGACCCGTTATGACCTACAAATACCAATTTCCAGACAAATCCGTGAAAAAATGTGGCATAAATCATCAAAATACCGAATATCGGGAGGTACCGTTATATGGGGACTATACCAGACCGATATATCTCATTTTCAATACCAACCAACCTAGACACAATGCAAATAGCTCTGCTAAATTTTGGCGCTCTACGTCAAATATTGTGGGCTGTATCGTGATTTCAACAGACAGACGGACAGACAGACAGACAGACGGACATCGTTAAATCGACTTAGAATTTTATGCTGATTATGAATATATATACTTTATGGGGTCTACGACGAATATTTAAGGATGTTACAAACGGAATGACAAAGTTAATATACCCAAGGTGGAGGGTATAAAAATACCAAAGTTTCGATGACCTCAAGCACTTCGCCGGGAATGGGCCAAAATACCGCAGAGCAACATTCGAGCTGCGTATGACGGTTTCATTGGCCGTTTGAAGGCCATAATTCCTGCCAAGGGTGACCAATTTGAACAAATCTAAACTTATTTTAAAATTTGATGCTATTTCCGACATTTTTTGCTTTCATTCAATAAAATTACAAAAAAAAAAAATGGAGTTTGACTTTGTTGCAGTTTTTTTTATCTCATCCTGTATATCAATCGAAATGAAACTTTCTTAAATTATTAGATTTGTAGATATTCTGGCGGATGTTTGACAAAAATATACTAAGTTTGGACAAAATCGGATAATCCTTTCGATTGTTTGCGTGCGCATCAGTCAGATACAGAGATATATACCCTCTGTAGCCATATAACTTATGGTATAACAATTTATTTGAAGAATTACATGTTCATTCCACATTCGACGGCTGTGTATTAATGGTTCTACTTTTATGAGCAAATTTTCTTTGACAGGTAAAATATTGTATTAAAAATGCGGCTTCGAAAATTCCTCCAAAGGCAGAGCTCTGAACTGTATCTTTAAATAGATATAACCTCCTTAAAACAATACTTCGCTATTTTTGGTATTTTGGAAATTGTTAACCCTATTTTCATCCAAATCAGCTTTCAAATTTAGGTTTGCTAATTAGTCCACATATGGCATACTCGTCATTCGTATCGATGTGGAAACCATATTTGGCACAACATTAAATGCCTACTATTTTATATAGCAGCCATATAAGAAATTGAAGGTTTTGAATGCACTTTTAAGCTTGAAATGATCAGTGAATGTCCATTTCAGTGACAATTTTCCGCAGAATTAGCTGTGATTTTACAATTTGGGTTCTCATTGAAAGAAAACACACCTATATGTCATGTCAATATTTTGACATTAACACCCATACGGCAGTAACGAGAGATTTTACGTTTTTTGAAGGTCTTGGCCACATTTCCCACTAAAAGTGGCTGATATTTTGATATTTTGCCACCCTAATGGAAAAAAACACGTCCTCGCAAAAATTAGTATTTTGGATTCGTTGAACCAAAGCCAAAATAATTCCAAGGTATGGCAACATCGACCCAAATTTTAGCTATTTTGGTGACAATTGATTTTACCATTATTATTTTATTTTGTTTTAATTTATGGTTGGTCGTTCTTTGAAAAGAAAACATAGCAAGTTTTTTGATAGAAGAATCTTTGATTTTTCCAGCTATAATTCGAAAAGGTAATAGGTTTTGCCCATTTTCGCTTACTATTTTCTGGAGCCTATATTCTTTTACATGTTTTTTGAACAATTTAGTTACAAATAACAGCAAACCTGCAAAATATATTCGTCACTATTGCAATTAGTCAATCTCAACGTATCACCTTTAATGTATGTCCCGTTAGCACTAATTTATAAATGCATATTTCAATTTATTGCAATGTCATTAATGGATGAATACATTTTGTTTCGGAAATTCAAATGTGCGATGCATTCTGTGGAACATAAATGTTTGATTTATACAATACAAATGCAGACAGACAGACAGTCAGTCAGCCAAATACATATCATGGCATGTATCATAAACGGAAATATGATCTCGCATATTGTAATCGGTGTTTTGTCGGGCGTATGTATGTGCCACATCCTATCCTCATACTCATCTTTTGTCATAAAATATCAATCAGTAGATGAAATGCTAATTTACATAAAGCTTTTAACAAATAACTTACGAGAATGGCGCTGCTAATTCGCAGGGGTAACTGTGTGCATATGAGTGCGGAATGAATGGGGATATTCTGTTTGAAAGGGGGCCATCGCAATGTTGGGACAAAGTCGTTGTAAATGAAGAGTTGATTAACTCAATAATGCAAATTGCTGTTTTTTTTAATTTATATAAACCCGATTTTTGCCTATATTTGTTGACCTTCGGTGGCGGTTTGCTACATTTTTACTTCCTATGAATTGTCCATAATCCAATAAAGTTTGTAAGTAGTTTTTGGCCACAAAATAAAAATTAAAGAAATTTTTTTACTGAATCCTAATATTTATATAGTATATATAATATTTAATAATAATATATAATATTTATCTTAAACGTGTATAACGTTTAACCAGTAAGGAAAGCTCAAAAGTCAGGCGGGGCCGACTATATGATACCCTACACCACTATGCATATTAAGTAGAGCTCTCGTAAAAAGGTTTATACAGGGCATTTCAGAGCTCTATGAGATATTTGGTACAAAATCAAAATCTATCTAATTCTATCGTGCATTTTACGAACTATAGCTATCTCTGAACCGGGTTTCTCCAAATTTGACGTATTAGCTTCTAGACTGAATTCGGTCTTATGTACGAAAATTCAGGTGATTTGGGCTGATATTGATCATTTAGTGCACATTTAACACGAAATCGGATGAAGATATATATGCGAGCTATATCCAAATCTGAACCGATTTCGATAAAATTTAAAACAGCTATTCCTGTGCTCCATCTAATACCTGGTACCAAATATCACGGTTGTGGAGTGAATATTACGAATGTAAGGGACTAAAACACTAAATCGGATGAAACATATATATGGTTGCTATATCTATATCTGAACCGATTTTCACTAAATTTGATATACTTGCTTCTAGGCTGAATTTGGTCCGATGTACTAAAATTCAGTCCATTTGGACTTATATCGGCCATTTGGATGCACAACCCGAAATCGGATGAAGATATATATGTGAGCTATATCCAAATCTGAACCGATTTCGATAAAATTACAAACAGCTATTTCTGGGCTGTATCTTATATCTGGTACCAAATATCATTCTTGTGGAGTGCATAGTATGAATGTGAGGGACTTAAAGATCAAATCGGATGAAAGATATATATGGGAGCTATAGCTGTTTCTGAACCGATTTTCTCCAAATTTGTTGTATTTGCTTTAAGACTAATCTCAGTCACATGTGCCAAAATTCGGGCCATTTGGGCTGATATTGGCCATTTGGTGGTCAATTAACCCGAAATCGGATGAAGATATATATGGGAGCTATATCCAAATCTGAACCGATTTCGATAAAATTTAACACAGCTATTTCTGTGCTCCATCTAATACCTGGTACCAAATATCACGGTTGTGGAGTGCATAGTATGAATGTGAGGGATTTAAAGATCAAATCGGATGAAAGATATATATGGGAGCTATAGCTATATCTGAACCGATTTTCTCCAAATTTGATATACTTGCTTCTAGGCCAAACTCGGTTGGGTGTGCCAAAATTCAGGTAATTTGGACTGATAGTGGACATTTGGTGCACATTTAACCCGAAATCGGATGAAGATATATATGGGAGCTATATCTAAATTTGATCCGATTCTCACCAATTTCAATAGGGTTCGTCCTTGGGCCAAAAAAATATTGTTTGGAAAATTTCATCTCAATCGGATAATAAATGCGACCTGCATTTTGTTCACAAGAATACATGGACAGACGGACGGACGGACGAACAGACGGACTGACATGCATAAATCGACTCAGAATGTGATTCTATGAAGGTTCTCAAAAGTAACTATGGGTCTATCTCGTTTCCTTCTCCATGTTACAAACAAATGCACAAAGACATAATACCCTTACCACTATGTGGCGTAGGGTATAAAAATGGAAAATATCGGTAAATGGTAGAAATGAACCAAGTTATATAAATAAAATATTACGCAGAAAACGAATGGAATATCCGATTTCGCATAAATTTTGCACAACGTAATATTCTTAACAAGCCGAGGTACTGTTAAAATGCGGTCAAGACTGGTCTTCTTCTTTTTCTGCCAATTGCACAAAGGGTTGGAATTAGGAAGAAATATAACTCTTATAAAATGGAAAATAAATCATCCAAATGCGTACTCTTATATTATTGCTCAGTTATTTATTTTTCAGTAGTCAAAAATACTTCTACTTATTTCATGCAACATACCTTGTTTAAATAATGGTTTTGTAACCCGATTTGCAAGCCAGGGGCATGGGACATATTAGTACACTCCTTCCGATGCCTCCCACTAATATTCAAAATTAAAAAAAAAAAAAACAATAAAATCTTAAATTGTGAAACTTCGCATATCGTCATTTTTTGAAACTTGAGCGCAATTGGCTCAAATCAGCACTATAGGCCTGTTCCTTCTGGTAACCACTAGAAGAGTAACGAATCAAAATAACTCTTATTAAATGCAAAATTTTGATGGATATATCGGTTCATTCATACCTTACCCATTTTTGAGGAAGAATAAAATATTAATTTTAAACAAGTAAGCAAAGGCTACAGTCGAGCGGGGCCAACCATGTGATACCCTACAACACTATAATATGTCCAAATCCATTTTGGAAGATTTCGCTTTGAAATTATGTCATAGAACACTGCCCAGATATTACAATTAGCTCTTTGACCAACGACATTTCCCAAAATTCACGCACTCCCTCGTGCTATTAGTTACAGCTAAATATACTCCTATGGTCATCCAAAATGCTAGACTTCTTCCCCGTCCATAAACTCTTCTCATGCTAAATTCCGTGTCAATTGGTTTCAATTGTGTGATCAGAAACGTTTTTCTTTTTCTTGAACCTCTAAATATTTTGCGATTATCTCCCTCTGTATTTCCAAAATTTGACTCATCAATATGATTAAGTTTGTCCACGATATTTGGCTATATTCGTCAACAAAATCAGCATAAAAAGCCAGAAGATTGCCATTAGTGTATTTTGGATTTCGCATTTCGGTAGAATGGAAATGTTGGTATTTTGTTCACACAAAAGTAGTGGTCCATTCTAATCGCTGTCCTAAACTCTAACTTCATCCGAGACTTCGTGTCCTTTGGTTATATTTATGACCTTTATAACGGCTGCAAAAATCAGGGACATTTTTAGTTGTTGGTCCATTTTAACCCCTAAATATATTGCGGACATCTTTTTATGCGATTTGCCAAGAGGGCATTCTAAAGTGACAAAATTTGTCGAAATCGGTCAGGCCATTCTTGAGATATTAGCATTCTAGCTAACATCCCCTTCCTTTGTATATATACATTGTATATATTTCGCTAAATATATATATCCGATATATTAGCTATCGCCATCTACGAACGGTCAGAATTGACCTGTTCGTCTTTTTGTGATTTCGCCGGGATTAAAATTAAATTTTATTCACTTTTATTTAACACAAACGTTATTGGTATATAATTGCGTCCAAAAATCAGGATATTTTTCTGTTTTTGGTCCATTTCATCCCCTATGTATTATGTGATTATCTCCAAAAGCAATAGGCTTCTATTCTGACCATAACCCCATTTCCATGCTAAATGTCATGAGGATCGGGCCATAATTGCGACCTGTAGCGTGATTACAAATTAAGATGAACAGACGGACGGATACGAATTTTCATGTATATACTTTCATATATGGGAAACCAATATTTCGAGGTGTTACAACATTTTTGGCCCAATCAAACTTATAATACCTCCATTAGAATTGAGATGAGCCCTTACAGAGGCTAAACAGTTGATATATACTTTCTAATATATGTGCTATATCAGTTACGTTTCTATCTCTTGAATTAAAGCCAATGGCTGAACAGTAGGAACGGTTTTTTTATACCCTCCACCAAAAAAAGTATGGAGGGTATATTAAGTTCGTCATTCCGTTTGTAACTCATCGAAATAATCATTTTAGACCCAAAAAAGTATATATATTCTTGATCAGCGTAAAATTCTAAGACGATTTAGTACTGTCCGTCCGTCTGTCCGTCTGTTGTAATCTCGCTACAGTCTAAGCGAATTAAGATAGGAAGCTAAAATTTTGCACAGATCTCTCTTTTGTCTGCAGGCAGGTCAAGTTCGAAGATGGGCTATATCGGTCCACGATATCGTATAGCCCCCATATAACGGTACCCCCCGATATTCGGTATTTTGATGATTTTAGCCACATTTTTCAATGGAATTGTCTGAAAATCCACACAAGTAGTTCCTTGTGGGTACTTTATACCTCGGCAGAGAATTATCTATATAGGTCCACAATATCGTATAGCGCCCATATAACGGTACCCCCGATATTTGGTACTTTGATGATTTTATCCATATTTTTCATCGGAATTGTCTGAAAATCCACACAAGGAGTTCCTTGTGGGTACTTTATACCTCGGCAAAGAATTATCTATATAGGTTAACGATAATGTATAGCTCCCATATAACGATACCCTGCGATATTCGGTATTTTGATGATTTTAGCCACATTTACCAATCGTATTGTCTGAAAATCCACACACGGAGTTCTTTGTGAGCACTTTACCCCTGAAACGGAATTGTCTAGATAGGTCCACAATACCGTATATCCTTCATATAACGGTACTCCCCTATATTCGGTATTTTGATGACTTTAGCCACTTTTTCTAATGGAATTATCTGAAAATCCACACAAGGAGTTCCTTGTGAGTACTTTACACGCAGACATAGATTTATCTTTATAGGTCCCCAAATCGGCACCTTCCTAAATTAGATATTTTAAAGATTTTAAAAGAATTTTTAATGGATTTTATTTTTTTTTTTTGAAATTTTTCTAATTCGTTCCAAATGGTGGAGGGTATTCAAAGTTCGGCCCGGCCGAACTTACTGCTTTTTTACTTGTTAACGTTTTAAATCGACCTGTACGTAAACATATGAACATTTATGTCATGGATATTTATTTATATTTAGTCGAGCCAGATGAATTCTTATGCCTTAAAAAATATGCATTTCAGATTAAAACTGCTGATCGGGTCATCTAATTTAGCTTCATTGAAAACCTGTTCTACTCTATTAGTTTTGTATATAAAATCGATTGAAGAATAAACATTTTCACAATAAGATATTTTCAAAGGTACAACTTTGAAAAAAACTATGAACATATGATTGCATGAGGTTACCTTATTTAATAACGATTTTTACAAAAATACTTGATGTCGGACCAACAAAAAGATAATTTTTCGACATTAGCATCTTTCAAAAATCAACTTATCACACTCTGCTTCCGTAACGCAAAATATCTTTCATTTTTGTTTGTGGAAATTATTCGCATGCAATTCATTCAACCATCCGTTGAAACATTTCATTAATGTTGCAACAATATGGCGGTGTCTTTCTGTGCGCGTGTTTTTTTTTTATTATTTCACTAGTACTGATATTTTACAAAAGCAAAAGATACTCAAGTAAATAAAGGGGATTTTGTCTGCAGTGTTCCGTTTTAAATTTCAATAAGAAAGATGTTCAATAATTAGCATTTCGTGGTGTTCACTTCTCAAGTCTGTAATCTCTATGCGTGTATTTAGGATGTTAGTGAATGGCAAATTCCTATGCCCAGGAAGGGCCATAGGGGGGATATCGAACTTAGAGTCCAAATAGGAACAACATCGAGCCACAGACGAGAGCGAGAAAGACCTATTTAGACCGCTTTGATTTACAAAAAATTATGATACTCAAAATTTGTTTTATATTTCTACCAAATTTAGATCTAATGTGAAGTTTCAAAGATAGTTTCAAAGATTCATATACCATTTTCAAATGAAAACAAGTAAGCAAAGGCTACAGTCGAGCGGGGCCGACCGTTGAATACCCTACAACACTATAATAAACGAAACAGTTTATATAGGCGAGATACTCGAAAGAATTCCACAAGATATTGTGACAAATAATAAAAGAAAACCATCAGGTTTCGTTCTCTATTTTTCGAATTATAGCAACTTAAACTAATTTGCTCATTTCCAATTTATTGGTAGATGTTGCACGTAAATGGTCTTCCTAAATCTGGAACCAATATTTTCGATAGACCTATAATCTCTCAGAAGTGGCAGAAGATTAACATTTATTATTGGTTTTTGACTGAAATGCATCTATATGAGATACAGACATTTGACTATATTCTTCAACGAAATCAGCGTTAACGAAATAGTCAGAAGTGCGTCTTTCCTGTATTTGTGTATTCTCCAAAAAGTCACTGGAGTGGACATTTTCGTATTTTGTCTACAAAAGTTGGCAAACTATTTCACACATTGAATATTTTTGGATGCGGTAACCCCCATTCAAATGTGCGTCAGGATCGGGCGATAATTACGACCTGCTGACAATTTTGCAGTTTTTTGGTCCATTTCAACCATTTCAAAGAGTAGGCTTCTATTCTGACCCTCATCTTATCCCCATACAAAATTTCGTAAGGATCGGGCCATAAATGCGATCTGTATATGATATCCTGATATCCTAACTATTTAGTTTTGTTAGCTGTAGAAATATTACCAAATGTTTAATTCAAAATGAAAATATGCCAAAAATATGACAAAATTGAAAAAATATGAGAAAATTTTACAAAATCAATATTTTTATCTCTAGAGAGATATGTTTATGCGATTTTTTTAGACGTTTTTTCTTTCCTGCCAAGAGGCCATTCTGAATTAATGAGAACTGTCGAAATCAGTTCAGCCGTTCTCGACATATAAGAGATTTTTCAAGCATATCTTCTTTGATAAACATATATATCGTACATATTTTGCTATATATCTGATTTGTTGGATGTTAACATCAATGTAAAGATCAGAAGTAACCTTGTGATGGCTTTGTTATTTCGCCGGGATTTAAAATATTCACGATTTAATGAAAAATTTTGAATTTTTTCAACACAAAAGATATGGTCTATTTTACCCGCTAAATATTATCCGATGACCACCCAAATTGGTAGGCCTTAAACTCTAGCTACATGCGAAATTCCGCGTAGATTGGTCTATAATTGCGACCTGTATAGCTACTGCAAAATCCGACATTTGTCAGTATTTGGTCCATTTCAACACCTAAACATCTGGCGATCATCCCCAAAAGAAATAGGCTTCTATTCTGACCCTAACCCCACCTTCGTGCAAAATTTCGTAGGGATCGGGCCATAATTGCGACCTGTAGAGTGATTACAAATTAACATGGACAGACGGACGGACGGACATACATAGCTAGATCGACTCAGCTCGGCGAGCTAGGAAGATCCATATATACTTTCCTATATGGGAAACCAATATTTCGAGGTGTTACATAAATTCTGGCCCAATCAAACTTATAATACCCCCAACACATAGTGTTGTAGGGTCTAAATATCCATCGAGTAATTAAAAGAAATTCAATACAGTCTATAAAAATTTAGTTAAAATCGGTTCTGCTCTAGATACTATAAATAAATGAGATGAGATAAACAATAACACACATTTGTCTATCAAACCTGCAAAATATTATAAATCGGCAATATCAACACAGATTTCACGAATTTCTAATAAAAATATTAATTTTTAGAACCCCAGTCGAATGGCTATGGAGGGTATATATCTTTGGATACGACCAAAATGTGCTTCATTCATTCATTCTAATCATTTTCGTGTGTTCGTCTCGAAGTACTATGGTTCATACTTGGTCCTTCGTAATATCAATGTACCAATCGTAGATCACGTCTAAAAATCAGAAAATATCGGTGCACTCCTTCTAGTAACTCTCTATCGCATTTTGAATAATACTAACTGTCGTAATATGTGAAATCGATGTACGATTTTCTTTGAACTTTACACATCTCTATCTTTGTGTCAATTTTTGAATAAAGATAAAAATAGGAAATATGGGAGTACTCTTTTCCTCTCTGTAACAAAAGTTAATCATTTTTTGAAAAAAAAGTAATGACAGGGTACAGGGTGACATAATTATTACATTTTTTTAATTTTATTGAATAAATGCCAACAAATGTCGAAAATAGCAATAATTTTTGGAATAAGTTTAGATTTGTTCGAATGTTGCTCTGCGGTATTTTGGGCCATTCCCGGCGAAGCGCTTACTTGAGGTGATCGACACTTTGGTATTTTTAGTGTCAACCTTGCTTTCCAAAATACTCCAGACACAATAGTCCAACGGATTGGAACCTCATTTTGTAACTATGCTTGGGTGCCGCGTGCTGAGTGCGATAGTGCTGAGTTCTGTTGGAATGTCCAACGTCTGCGGTCAAAATGTTTGCATGACCAAGGTTTCATACACCCCCAAGAATATTTTCGCGACAATATTCGGCATTTATTCTGATGCCACGGATGCTGTTATGGCGGCCCACACCATTACCATGGCAGGCGCTTGAGTTCTGGTGGCCAACCGGTCGATATTTACGAGCGGAGAGCGACCATCGGCTGTTATGGCGGCCCACACCATTACCATGGCCGGCGCCTGAGTTCTGGTGGCCAACCGAAGGTGCTCATTTTCAGCTGACCTCTTTGGCAAGTAAACCCGATCATTTTGTTTGTTTACAAACTGCTGGACAACGAATGTTTCCTCATCGGAGAAAACCAAATTCGGCAGTTCACCACTTTCGGTCAAGCGAAGCAACTCTTTTGAGTCTATTTTCTTTCTGTTACGGTGTAAATTCTTGAACTTTTTGAAATTTCAATGGCTTCACCCCGAGCTCATTTTTCAATATTTGCCGTATGGAATATTGCTACAGGGTTGCCCATATTCGACGGACCTTTGGGCCCATTCCAATCGACGAGGCTTGACCGCAGGCAACATTCTTTGCGTCAATTGAATTTTGTACGGGAACAAATGCAAATCAATGCGAATAATCCGTTGTAAAGTGCATCGAGCAATGCCCAACTGCTGAGAACGGCGTTTTTAGGATGTTCTTGGGGACCTCTCAACACTGGCTCGTACGGCAGCGATATTCTCGGCCGATCGCCTTGGTCGACTTTTATATGGCCTCTTCGGATTAGAAGGAGCGTTACCAGTCGAAAATGTTTCGTATAAACGTTTAATGGTGTTCTTAGAAGGCGCACTTCTCACATTTTTTAATGTTTTAAAAGCACGTTGAGTTTTCACAATTGATTTCTTCTGTTGAATGTAAATTTCAGAGCGCTCGCGTGGCGTCTATTGGTTCATGGTAAAAATCTGCTTGAACTGACGCTTCAAACGCGGAATGTCATTAAGCGATGTGACATATCTGTCAAAAGGTATGGCGTTGCCAGATGGGTCCGTCGAATATGGGCAACCCTGTATATACTTTCATATGTGGGAAAACAAAATATTTCGAGGTGTTACAAAATTGTTGGCCCAATCAAACTTATAATACCACCATTACAATTGAGCAGAGCTCTTACAGAGGCTGAACAGTTGATATATACCACTTTCTAATATATGTGCTATATCAGTTACGTTTCTAACTCTCGAATTAAAGCCAATGACTGAACAGTAGGAACGGTTTTTAACGCTTTAAATCGACCGGTACGTAAACATGTGAACATTTATGTCATGGATATTTATTTATATTTAGTCGAGCCAGATGAATATGAGTGAATTATTATGCCTTAAAAAATATGCATTTCAGATTAAAACTGCGGCCGGCAAAGCTGTTCGGGTCATTTAATTTAGCTTCATTGAAAACCTGTTCTACTCTATTAGTTTTGTATATAAAATCGATTCAAGAATAAATATTTTCACAAATGAGATATTGTCAAAGGTTCAACTTTGAAAAAACTTTGAACATATGATTGCATGAGGTTACCTTATTAAATAACGATTTTTCCAAAAATACTTGATGTCGGACCAACAAAAAGTTAATTTTTCGAAATTAGCATCTTTTGAAATTCAACTTAACACACTCTGCTTCCGTAACGCAAAATATCTTTCATTTTTGTTTGTGGAAATTATTCGCATGCAATTCATTCAACCATCCGTTGAAACATTTCATTAATGTTGCAACAATATGGCGGTGTCTTTCTGTGCGCGTGTTTTTTTTTTATTATTTCACTAGTACTGATATTTTACAAAAGCAAAAGATACTCAAGTAAATAAAGGGGATTTTGTCTGCAGTGTTCCGTTTTAAATTTCAATAAGAAATATGTTCAATAATTAGCATTTCGTGGTGTTCACTTCTCAAGTCTGCTTTGATTTACAAAAAATCATGATACTCAAAATTTGTTTTATATTTCTATCAACTTTAGATCTAATGTGAAGTTTCAAAGATAGTTTCAAAGATTCATATACCATTTTCAAATGAAAACAAGTAAGCAAAGGCTATAGTCGTGCGTGGCCGACCATGTGATACCCTACAACACTACAATAAGTCAAAAGCCCTCTTATGTACAAATCCATTTTGGAAGATTTCGATTTTGAAATTATGCCCAGATATTAGCCCTAGCATTTTGACCAAGGACATTTGCTTAATATTTACGCACTCCGTTGTGCTGTTAGTTGTTGTGGTCCATTTTACAGCTAAATATAATCCAATGGTCATCCAAAATGCTAGAATTCTTCCCTGTCCTTAACTTTCTTCTCAGGCGTGTCGATTGGCCTCAATTGTGTGATCAGTTTTTTTTCTGTATTTAGTTCATTTGAACTACCAAATATTTTGCGATCATCCAAAATTGGACTCATTTATATGATTTGCTTGCCTACGATATTTGGCCTACGATATTTGGCTGTATTTGGCCTGTAAAATATTTTCAGCGGTTCGGTAGAAAGAAAAGTTTGGTATTTTTAACACAAAAGTAGTGGTCCATACCACTGTCCTAAACTCTAACTTCATGCGAGATTTCGTGTCCTTTGGTTTCTATTTGTGACCTTTTTAAAAGCTGAAAAATCAAGAACATTTTTAGTTGTTGGTCCATTTCAGCCCCTAAATATATTGCGGACATCTTTGAAAACAATAGATCTAGCCCTTCTGAGCCTAACCCACCCCTTGTGAAAATTTACGTGAGGATCGGACGATAATTACAATCTGTATATAATAACCCCAACCTGTGTTGTAAGGTGAAAAAATATTACAAAATGTATACCTCAATATTATAAGTCAGAATGAAAAAATCGCATGCGATAAAAAATATGAAAAAATAAAAATATGTCACAAAATACTACAAAATCTATATTAACATCGTTATTGGCATCTTTTTATGCGTTTTTTTATATTTTATTCGTTTATGCCAAGAGGACGTTCTGAATTGACAAATTTTGTCAAAATCAGTCCAGCCATTCTTGAGATAGAAGCATTCTAGCTAACATCCCCTTCCTTTGTATATACACATTGTATATATTTCTCAATATATATCCGATATATTTCCTATTGGCATCTACGTAACGGTCAGAATTGAAACGTTCGTCTCTTTGTGATTTCGCCAGGATTAAAAATATTCGCGGTTTAATGGGAAATATTACTTTTATTTAACACAAATGTTATGGTCTATTTCACCCACTAAATATTACCCGATGACCATCGAAATTGGAAGACTTCTGCCCAGCCCTGAGCCCTAGCCCCATACTAACTCCCGCTTCGATTGGTCTATAATTACGACCTGTGGAGCAACTGCAAAATCATGAAATTTTTCAGTTTTTGGTCCATTTCGACCCCTTAATATTATGCGATCATTTCCAAAAACAATAGGGTTCTATTCTGACCCTATCCCACCTCCATTTTCAAATTCGTGATGATCGGGCCATAATTGCGACCTGTAGCGTGATTACAAATTAACATGGACAGACGGACGGACGGACATACATAGCTAGATCGACTCAGCTCGGCGAGATAGGAAGATCCATATATACTCTCCTATATGGGAAACCAATATTTCGAGGTGTTACATAATTTTTGGCCCAATCAAACTTATAATACCCCCACACATAGTGTTGTAGGGTATAAATATCCATCGAGTAATCAAAAGAAATTCAATACAGTCTAGAAAAATTTAGTTAAAATCTGTTCTGCTGTAGATATAGTGGTAAATAAAGGAGTCTCCAGTCCCAGCTGTTCAATAAGGATCAAACTATCCTATATTCAGACATTTTTGTGGGATAGGTAGGATGGCTGAGGACTAAACAATAATACACATCTGTCCATCAAACCTGCAAAATATTATAAATTAGGTTATATCTACACAGATTTCACGAATTTCTAATAAAAATATTAATCTTTAGACCCCCAGTCGAATGGCTATAAAGGGTATATATCTTTGGATACGACCAAAATGGGCTTCATTCATTCATTCTAACCATTCTCGTGTGTTCGTCTTGAAGTGCTATGGTTCATACTTGGTCCTTCGTAATATTAATGTACCAATTGTAGATCAGTTCTATAAATCAGAAAATATCGGTGCACTCCTTCTAGTAACTCTCTACCGCATTTTGAGTAATACTAACTGTCGTAATATGTGAAATCGATGAACGATTTTCTTAGAACTTTACACATCTCTAACTTTGTGTTAATTTTTGAATAAAGGTAAAAATAGGATATGTGGGAGTACTTTTTTCCTCTCTGTAACAAAAATTAATCATTTTTTGAAAAGAAATGACAGGGTACAGGTTGACATAAAAAACTGCTATTAAGTCAAACGCCATAATTTTTACATTTTTTTTAATTTAATTGAATAAAAGCAAAAAATGTCGGAAATAGCATCATATTTTAGAATAAGTTAAGATTTATATGCATTGGTCACCTTTGGCACGAATTATGGCCTTCAAACGGCCAATGAAACCGTCACACGCTGCCCGAATGTTGCTCTGCGGTATTTTGGCCCATTCCCGGCGAAAGGCTTGCTTGAGGTGATCGACACTTTGGTATTTTTCGTGCCAACCTTGCTTTCCAAAATACTCCAGACACAATAGTCCAACGGATTGGAACCTCATTTTGTAACTATGCTTGGGTGCCGCGTGCTGAGTCCTGTTGGAATGTCCAAGGTCTGCGGTCAAAATGTTTGCGTGACCAAGGTTTTAATACACCTCCAAGAATATTTTCGCGATAATATTCGGCATTTATTCTGATGCCACGGATGCTGTTATGGCGGCCCACACCATTACCATGGTCGGCGCTTGAGTTCTGGTGGCCAACCGGTCGATTAATACAAGCGGAGAGCGACCATCGGCTGTTATGGCGGCCCACACCATCACCATGGCCGTCGCTTGAGTTCTGGTGGCCAACCGAAGGTGCTCATTTTCAGCTGACCTCTTTGGCAAGTAAACACGATAATTTTGTTTGTTTACAAACTGCTGGACAACGAATGTTTTCTCATCGGAGAAAACCAAATTCGGCAGTTCACCACTTTCGGTCAAGCGAAGCAACTCTTTTGAGTCTATTTTCTTTCTGTTACGGTGTAAATTCTTGAACTTTTTGAAATTTCAATGGCTTCACCCCGAGCTCATTTTTCAATATTTGCCGAATGGAATATTGCGATATGTTCAGCTCACGAGCCATTTTTCGGCCACTGCGACGCGGGTTTCAATCCAGTCGCTTCTTTACCATTTCTGCTGATGTTGCTGCTTTCTTCCGTCCACTTCCTTGACGTCGGGCTACGCTACCAGTATCACGGTAACGAGCGATGGTACGAGACACAAAAGATTTATTCACATTTAAATGCTGGGGTACTCTAACGATAGCCACTTGTGGTTTTCCCGCCAAATATAAAGAAATCGCACTATCACACTTGAATTCCATCGCCAATAACTTTTTTTCTGGAAAATTCTCATCAAAATGCTTTTGTACTCTTGTAAACAATATAATGACCGGTCACTGGAATAATATTAACAGCTGTCGGACGGGTGGCTTAGAAATGACAGCAGTCTGAAGTTGGTTGCAGTATTTTCATCTCACCCTGTACAGGGTTGCCCATATTCGACGGACCCAACGCCATAACTTTTGACGGAGATGTCACATCGCTTAATGACATAAAGCGTTTGAAGCGTCAGTCCAAGCAGATTTTTACCATGAACCAATACACGCCACTCGAAATAGTTGAAATTTATATTCAACAGAAGAAGTCGATTGTGAAAACTCAACGTGCTTTTAAAAAATGTGAGAAGTGCGCCTTCTAAGAACACAATTAAGCGTTTATACGAAAAATTTTCGACTGGTAAGGCTCTTTCTAATCCGAAGAGGCCATATAAAAGTCGACCAAGGCGATCGGCCGAGAATATCGCTGCCGTACGAGCCAGTGTTAAGTGGTCCCCAAGAACATCCCAAAAACGCCGTTCTCAGCAGTTGGGCATGGCTCGGCCCACTTTACAACGGATTATTCGCATTGATTTGCATTTGTTCCCGTACAAAATTCAATTGACGCAAAGAATGTTGCCTGCGGACAAGCCTCGTCGATTGGAATGGGCCCAAAGGTCCGACGAATATGGGCAACCATGTATATGTTTATGAAAAAAATTCGATTTAGAAGAGTGTGCCTGTTGAAGTCACAATGAAGCTTAAAAGCCTACAGATAGATATTTGCAAATTAGCACAGGCATTGACCTTGTTTCCAGGATGTCTGGTGTTGACAGGTTTCGGTCCCAATTTCCAACGAAATAATATTTTATTTGATAATTCTGGTTCTACGTATTGCAGCCCATATAACCTTCCAATTTTGGGGACTGTTTATGCCGATTTAGACATATGTCTAGTTTTTACATGTTAGAGGGTATAACAAGTTTCTAAGTACCTTTCGTATATTCAATTTTATAAAAATACCATTTTTTCTCGACTGGCCTGTTTCAGATTCATTTGGCCAGGCATTGATTCATATTTACATATTGTATAAATATGCAATATATTAAGCAAATGCATAAACAGACAGGGAACGGGCATAGGTATGTGTATGGAAGTGTGTAAGGACATACTCATATATGTGGCATCCTATGAAACGTCATTGAAAGCAAATCATCATTTGATATGAACTGAAAACAGAGTCATAATATTTAAGTGCATGACGCGTCATTATGCTAAATATACTATTTTATTTAAATCTAGAGTCACATACACACAACTGCGATAATATAAACCTGAGTGGCGATGACAGGACAGAAAAGAGCAAAGGACAAAAATGCAGTTTGATTTTTAATAAATATACGATGTAAAATTTGCAATAAAGGGTTATGTTTTCAAAGGTAAATATTGCTATAAATAAACAAGTGGTCCCTAGTCTCTAAAACTTTAATATTAACTTTTTAAAGCATTTGTTTTTTTTTAACAAATTTCTACAATTTGCTTTAAACCAAACATTTGCAAAACTGCCCTTAAATTGGTCAACTGTAATTTAAATCAATGTTAAATTGGTTGCTATAGCCAGAGTTTGCTGCCACTGTAGCATCGGAAATGTTGACAATAATGAAAGTGCCATATGTCCAAACATTTTTACGTATTTGTCATTTTTGTAGAAAGGAATGTGGGTGTGTGTGTGTGTGTGTATGCGTATTTGGGCCGCAGAGCATGTCAGCATAGTGGCAGTAGTGTGGCTTGCAACACTTCTTACCCTTAAAACAAACAAACATCATTGACACTTTGTCGTTCCAGTTGTTGGTGGGCATGCACACGGACTTCTTCCCACTCCCACTGGCTTTGGTAAATGACAAATTCTTGACATACTTAAGACGCGCGCACACACACACCCACCCACCCACGCACTGGCATTGTTATTTCTCATCCTCCTCCACCCACTAGATCAACAAAACGTCCGACCATACATTTATCTATCCATCCATCCATCTAATCATGTGTCCATTCACGACCACTCATTCATCTTCGAATGGTGACCGCTTGGAAAGAACCACAAAATAATCAACAATAAAAGGCAATACAAGGAGGACAATGTGAACAATAACAACAACAACAACTCAAACCACGTACATAGAAATAGTTTTCCTTAAATTGATACAGTGGAACCATGACATTTGGGTGTGTCAAAAGTCAAACATTTATTCAATTTTTTTTTGCGAATGATTTTAAATAAATCATCGACACTTTGGTATTTTTTAGTGAAAACCTTGCTTTCCAAAATACTCCAGACACAATAGTCCAACGGAATGATATCCCGCGATTTTGGTGGCCATTTTGCGCTGAAAAGAAGGCTGGAACCTCATTTTGTAACCATGCTTGGATGGCGCGTGCTGAGTGCGATGGTGCTGAGTCCTGTTGGAATGTCCAAGGTCTGCGGCCAAAATGTACGCGTGTCCAATGCTTTAATACACCTTCCAGAACATTTTCGCGATAACTTTCGGCATTTATTCTGATGGCACGGTCGATTAATACGAGCGGAGAGCGACCATCGGCTGTTATGGCGGCGCACACCATCACCATGGCCGATGCTTGAGTTCTGGTGATCAACCGAAGGTGCACATTTTCATCTGGCCTCTTGGGCAAGTAAATATGATCATTTTGTATGTTTACAAACTGCTGTACAATGAATGTTTTCTCATCGGAGAAAATTAAATTCGGCATTGACATTGCTCCCAAGATGTCTGGTGTTGACAGGTTTCGGTCCCAATTCCGAACCAAATAATCTTTGGTTTGATAATTCCGGTTCTACGTATTGCAGCCATATAACTTTCCAATTTGTAAGATTTAAGGCCGATGTAGACTTTATTACAAATATCATCGTAGATTTTATACAAATATCATCGGAGAAAATCAAATTCGGCTATTGAGTCTATTTTCTTTCTGTTACGGTGTAAATTCATGCACTTTTTGGAATTTCAATAGCTCTACCCCGAGCTCATTTTTCAATATTTGCCGAATGGAATATTGCGATATTTTCAGCTCAAGTGCCAATTTTCGGCCACAGCGACGCGGATTTCGATCAAGTTGCATTTTTACTTTCCAAAACATTTAGGCTGATGTTGCTGTTCTCTTCCGTCCACTTCCTTGACGTCGGGCTCCGATATCACACTATCACGCTTGAATTCCATTAATAGTAACTTCTTTTCTGGAAAATTCTCACCAAAATGTAATAATTTTAACAGCTGTCGGACGAATGGCTTAGAAATGATAGCAGTTTAAAGTTGGTTGCAGTTTTTTCATCTCACCCTGTATACACTATATCCACACTAAAACTTGCGTTAATAGAAATATTGGTATGTGCCAAGTTCGAAAGTAATCGGATTCTTATTTCGCGTTTTATGATTATTTAAAATATTGATCAGTTGTGGGGGAGGTACCAGGAGGTATGGTCCGTTCTAACGGTTCTTTATACCCGATCTTGTGCTAGTGAAAATATTGAGATGTACAAAATATTTAACATTTTATAAGAGTTATAACAATTTCAAATTTTGACCTTTTGTGGGGGGAGGTACTTGAAGGAGAGGGCCGATGTTGTATATTTTCTTATCTGGCATAGCACTGAAAAAGATACTAGGATTTGCAAGGTTTGCACAACAACACTGGATGGTCCTCTATTGTTCTATAATGTAAATAATTTTCTCTGTAAATTTGGAGGGGAAGGTACAAGGCGGAGTGGACCAATATTGCCCATCTCTCAACTCGATATACAGGGTTGCCCAAACTCGACGGACCCATTGCCCATTCCAATCGACGAGGCTTGTCCGCAGGCAACATTCTTTGCGTCAATTGAATTTTGTACGGGAACAAATGCAAATCAACACGAATAATCCGCTGTAAAGTGGACCGAGCCAGGCCCAACTGCTGAGAACGGCGTTTTTGAGATGTTCTTGGGGACCTCTCAACACTGGCTCGTACGGCAGCGATATTCTCGGCCGATCGCCTTGATCGACTTTTATATGGCCTCTTCGGATTAGAAAGAGCCTTACCAGTCGAAAATTTTTCGTATAAACGCTTAATGGTGTTCTTAGAAGGCGCACTTCTTCAATTTGTTTTCACAATTGACTTCTTCTGTTAAATGTAAATTTCAACTATTTCAGAGCGCTCGGTTCATGGTAATCTGCTTGGACTGACGCTTCAAACGCGGTATGTCATTAAGCGATGTGACATCTCTGTAAAAAGTTATGGCGTTGCCAAATGGGTCCGTCGAATATGGGCAACCCTGTACAAAAGCATTTTGTTGAGAATTTTCCAGAAAAAACTTATTCCTGATGGAATTCAAGCGTGATAGTGTTATTTCTTTATGATTGGCTGAAAAACCACAAGTGGCTAAATGTGAATAAATCTTTTGTGTCTCGTACCATCGCTCGTTACCGTGATAGCCTGACCCGATGTCAAGGAAGTGTACGGAAGAAAACAGCAAAATCAGCTGAAATGGTTCGAAAAGTAAAGAAGCGACTTGATCGAACCCCGTGCCGCAGTGGCCGAAAAAATGGCTCGTGAGCTAAACATATCGCAATATTCCATTCGGCATATATTAAAAAATGAGCTCGGGGTAAAGCCATTGGAATTTCAAAATGTGCAAGAACTTGCACCGCAACAGAAAGAAAATACACTCAAAAGAGCTAAAGATTTGCTTCGCTTGGCCGAAAGTGGTGAACTGCCGAATTTGGTTTTCTCCGATGAGAAAACATTCGTTATCCTGCAATTTGTAAACAAACAAAATTATCGTGTTTACTTGTCAAAGAGGTCAGCTGAAAATGTGCACTTTCGGTTGGCCACTACAACTCAAGCGCCGGCCATGGTGATGATGTGGGCCATAACAGCCGATGGTTGCTCTCCTCAGACATTTTGGCCGCAGAGCTTGGACATTCCAACAGGACTCAGCAACATCGCACTCAGAATGGTTACAAAATGAGGTTCCTCGCTTCATTTTCAGCGCACAATGGCCACCAAAACCTCCGGATACCAATCCGTTGGACTATTGTGTCTGGAGTATTTTGTAAAACAAGGTTGGCACTAAAAAAAAAACAAAGTGTCTATAACCTCAAGCAAGCACTTCGCCGGGAATGGGCCAAAATATCGCAGAGCAACATTCGGGCAGCGTGTGACGGTTTCCTTGGCCGTTTGAAGGCCATAATTCGTGACAAAGCTGAACAATTCAAACAAATCTAAACTTATTCTAAAATTTGATGCTATTTCCGACATTTTTTGCTTTCATTCAATAACATTTAAAAACAAGTAAAAAACATTAAGTTCGGCCGGGCCAAACTTTTAATATCCTCCACCTTAGGGTAAAAGAAACATTAGAAGAAATGTGGCAAAAACCATTAAAATGCCGAATATCGGGAGGTACCGTTATATGGGGGCTACACCAAAACGTGGACCTATAATAACAATGTTTCGCTACACGAACTAGGACCCATTATGACCCACAAATACCAATTCTTAGACAAATCAGTGAAAAAATGTGGCAAAAACCATCAAAATACCGAATATCGGGAGGTACCGTTATATGGGGGCTATACCAAATTTTAGACCCATACATGCAATGTTTCGGCACCGGAGCTGGAACCCATTATGACCAACAAATACCAATTTTCAGACAAATCCGTCAAAAAATGTGGCAAAAATCATCAAATTACCGAATATCGGGAGGTACCGTTATATGGGGGCTAAACCAAAACGTGGACCTATAATTACAATGTTTCGCCACACGAACTAGGACCCATAATGACCCTCAAATACCAATTTTTAGACAAATCAGTGAAAAAATGTGGCAAAAACCATCAAAATACCGAATATCGGGAGGTACCGTTGTATGGGGGCTATACCAAATCATAGACTCATACATGCAATGTTTCGCCACCGGAGCTGGAACCCATTATGACCCACAAATACCAATTTTTAGACAAATCCGTGGCAAAAAAAAAAAACTAAAATACCGAATATCGGAGGTACCTTTATATGGGGACTATACCATCGGAGGTACCTTTATACCGTGGACCGATATATCTCATTTTCAATACCAACCATCCTAGACACAATGCAAGAAGCTCTGCTAAATTTTGGCGCTCTACGTCAAATAATGTGGGCTGTATCGTGATTTCAACAGACATACAGACGGACAGACAGACAGACAGACAGACGGACATCGTTAAATCGACTTAGAATTTTATGCTGATTATGAATATATATACTTTATGGGGTCTAAGACGAATATTTAAGGATGTTACAAAAGGAATGACAAAGTTAATATACCCTCCTTTCCAAGGTGGAGGGTATAAAAATGTAAAAATTATAGCGTTTGATTTTGAGACAGGTTTTTTATCTCACCCTGTAAAATGTCAGATTGCACCTGAAAACTTGAAAATACTGGATTTTCAGTATAGTTATGTGGGTTTGTGACAAGAGTTGAACTGATAAAGTAAACTTCCGACTACAGTCATCATGGATTCTCTACCAAGGGATCTGCAGAATTTCTGCGAGAATAATGTGAATTCTATTTTAATTTTACACACTGACCAATATCATTAAATCGATTTAGATCTTTTTGGTGATCAAGAAAATAAAAGTATATTATGGATATATCTTCGATGAATATTTCGAGACCTAGCGAACGGATCAATTATTTTTTTTACCCTAGTTTTACACTCATCCAGGTATAACGACTAACTTTGTTTCTACACAGATAAAAGACCCATTGGTTACTCGTTGAAATAAAAAATAGCCACAAAAATATAGTAAATTATTTCAAGATATCCTTTTTATTTTGCAATCACTGTCTCGACAGAGGCTGAGAACACAATGATGCAGTTATGGCTTGACAGCAACATGACACAATATTTGTTCTTACACACACACACACACACATTGGCACACGTGCGGCACATGCGATTAACGAAGGCCCAAAATAACACTTTCAGGCAGACGGACAGACAATATTTGTTTGATTTGTTGGCCGGCTATTTTGGCATTCCTTACAATAGCCATTCTTAAGCTATGGCTACGTAGATTTGAAGTGGCAACGACGTTGCCCATTGACCACAATGATAAATGTACGTACTTCGTACCGGGCAATCACCACAGCCACAACAATAAGGAGGAATACAACAACACAACATCCGACAAGGATTTTGTCTGTGGAAAAAATTGGTCAAATCGGGTGTGTCTCAAGAGGTTGTTTTGATATCTACTCATGTCTTTACTGCTGCTGTTACTGCTCTTGCAGTTTTTCTGCTGCTGCTGCTGCTGTTTGCCACTGACAGTCATTCACAATGGAGGAGACAATCATGTTACATGTTCCTTGGCACTCGGGTTAACAAAGTTGCAAATTGGTCTCATGTTGCAGGTTAACTAAACAATAACATGCTAACAACTCATATGGCTATTCCAGAAAACTTCGTAGATCAGATAACACCAAACGCAATGTTCTGGTTTGGCAGATATTGTGTCGTGGAGTGGACAAAAGAGTTTTGTCCGGGTGTCAACAACATGTGAGAAATGCTAAGGTTTAAACGGATTGAAGCACTTTGAATGAAAATATAATTATACGGTTTTGTGTCTGCCATTGTCTTTTTAGATTAGCCTTCAAATATCGTAGAATACTGAGTACAGGGAGCACATCAATTCCCAATACTCAACTATCTACGAAATGTTGTGTTATGTATGTGAGTCACATAATGACATCCTTTTTGGTAAGTTTAAGTTATTGAAGTAATAATAAACCTGAATGGAGTCATGGAAACGATTTGAACCTGAAACGAGTTCAGCTATATTCATTGTTATTAGTCCATACACCCAAGATTAGTGTGAAATTCTTAGAAATTCGTTCCACAATGTATCAAAAAGCAAAAAAAAGGAATTTTTTTAAGAAGATAGAATACTTTTTTTTACGAAGCCTAGCATTTTGCATAGCCATCGGGTGGTATTTAGCGGATAAAATGGACCATAACTTTTGTGCGGAATAAGAATATCAAAATTTCCAGAGTATGTAAATATATATCAAATGCTACGAAAATATGCGTGTACTCGTGATTTCGGTCAAAAAAATTAAAAAAACTGTAAGTTCAGCCGGGCCGATTTTTATATACCCTCCACCATTTGGAACGATTTTGGCAATTTTCAAAGAAATAAAATATCTTGAAAATCCTGTTAAAATCTTTAAAATACCGAATATAGCCGTTATATTTTGCTCTATACGACGACGTGGACCTGCATAGGCAACCATTACAGTATTCAAATGCGAAACTTGAATAAAAAAAATCGGTAAATAATGTCGCTAAAATCATCAAAATACCGAATATCGGGAGGTACCGGGAGATATATGCAAAGACAATTTTCTGCCATAGGTGTATTACAAATTACGAACTACAAACACAAATTTGAAATAACTCCGGTGTATAATGTGGCTAAAATCATCAAAATACCGAATATCGTGGAAGGGGGGGGGGGGGGGGGGGGGGGGAGGTACCCTTTTTATTGGGGTTCAATGACGACGTGGACCTGCACAGACAATTTGTCATCTGCCATAGGCTCTAGTACCCATTACGAACTTTAAATACCAAATTTGAAACAATTCCGGTGAATAATGTCGCTAAAATCATCAAAATACCAAATTTCGGGAGTAACCGTTATATGGGGGCTATACGAAGACGTGGACTTGCACAGACAATTTTCTGTTATAGGCTGTAGTACCCATTACGAACTTTAAATACCAAATTTGAGACACTTCTCGTGAATAAAGTCGCTTAAATCACCAGAACACCGGAAAAAGAGAGGTACCATTATCTGGGGCCTACATCAAAACGTGTACCTATATCACCAATTTTCAATATCAAAAATCCTGCTGTAATAATACACATTTGAGTACAATTTTATCAATCTACTTTATTTCGTTCAGAAGCTAGAGTGATTTCCACAGACTGACGGACATAGTTTAATCGACATAGAATTTTATGCTGATCAAGAATATATACTTTGTGGGGTCTAAAATGTATATTTCGAGGTGTTACAAACGGAGTGACAAACTTAATATACCCTCCATACTATGGTGGAGGGTATAAAAAATGCTAAAAATATTTGCCATTTTATTAGAGAGTAGCAAGTGCCCGCTATCGTGTCATCGAAAAGTCCCCCTTAAATTTTTAAATTCGTCCCAACGGTTCGTGTTAGTACTCTAACGGTACCTGCCGATATTCGGTAGTTTGATGATTTTAGCGACATCATTCACCAGAATTGTTTCAAATTTGGTATTTGAAGTCCGAAATGGATACTACAGCCTAAGACAGAAAATTGTCTGTGCAAGTTCACGTCTTCGTATAGCCCCCATATAACGGTACCTCCCGATATTCGGTATTTCGATGATTTTAGCGACATTATTCACCGGAATAGTTTCAAATTTAGTATTTGAAGTTCAAAATGGATACTACAGCCTAAGACAGAAAATTGTCTGTGCAGGTCCACGTCTTCGTATAGCCCCCATATAACGGTACCTCCCTATATTTGGTATTTTGACGAGTTTAGGTACAATACTCACCGAAATTGTTTGAAATGTCGTATTTGAAGTTCGTAATAGATGCTACAGAATATGACAAAACATTGTCTACGCAGGTTCAGGTCTTCGCACAGCTCCGATATAACGGTACATCCCTATATTCTATACTTTGATGATTTTAGCTACATTATTCACCGTTTATTTCAAGTTCCGAATTTGAATTTGGTAATGACTTATGACAAATAATGCCTGTGTGGGTCCACGTCGTATAGGCATTTTTAAAATTTTACCAAAGTTTTTTCAGGATTTTATTTCCAAATTCGTTCCAAATGGTGGAGGGTATTCGAAGTTCGGCCCGGCCGAACTTACTGCTTTTTAACTTGTTTAATGCTAACTTTGCTTTCCATATTACTCTAGACACAATAGTCCAACGGATTGTTATCCGGAGATTTTGGTGGCCAGTATGCGCTGGAAATGAAGCGAGGAACCTCATTTCGTAACCATTCTTGGCTGGCGCGTGCTGAGTCCTGTTGGAATGTCCAAAGTCTGCGGCCAAAATGTTCGCATGCCCAAGGCTTTATAACACACTCCAGAATATTTTCGCGATAATATTCGGCATTTATTCTGATGCCACGGTCGATTAATTCGATCGGAGAGCGACCATCGGCTGTTATGGCGGCCCAATATGGCACCATGGCCGGCGCTTGAGTTCTGGTGGCCAACCGAAGGTGCACATTTTCAGCTGCATGTAAACACGATAATTTAGTTTGTTTACAAACTGCTGGACAACGAATATTTTCTCATCGGAGAAAACCAAATTCGGCAGTTCACCACTTTCGGCCAAGCGAAACAACACTTTAGCTCTTTTGAGTCTATTTTCTTTCTGTTGCGGTGTAAATTCTTGTACTCTTTGGAATTTCAAGGATTTATCCCGAGCTAATTCTTCAATATTTGCGAATGGAATATTGCGATATGTTCATATCAAGAGCTTTTTTCGGTCACTGCGACGCGGGTTTCGCTCAAATCGTTTCTTTACTTTTCGAACCATTTCTGCTTATGTTGCTGTTTTCTTCCGTCCACTTCCTTGACGTCGGGCTACGCTACAAGTACCACGGTAACGAGCGATGGTTCGAGACACAAAAGATTTATTCAAATTTAATAGTCTGGAGTGCTCTAACGATAGCCACTTGTTGTTTTCCAGCCAAATATAAAGAAATCACACTATCACGCTTGAATTCCAACACGAATAAGTTTTTTTTCTGGAAAATTCTCACCACCAAGCATTTGTACGCTTGTAAACAATATAATAAGCTGTCACTGGAATAATTTTAACAGCTTTCGGATGAGTGGCTTAGAAATGACAGCAGTCTGCAGTTTTTTCATCTCACTCTGTAGTACATTTATAGAAGTTCAGCATCATTTTAGAACTTTACGTAATATTAAAGTTCGAATTTCCAGAAGTTCTTTGATGCATTTATAATGCACTCCACCAGTAATTCTCATTCCAAATTACAGAAGCTCATTCCGTTTGTCTAATACAAAATATTAAGTTTTTAGTAATTTTTGTAAAATTTTTAATTCGAATTTCCAAAAACCTTTGTCACACCCCTACGTACCAAGACTGATCCTCATGCAAATTTTCAAGATTCTAGCTTCTACATATACATAGATGACAGGCTCAAAAGGACGAGCAAATTAGGCGAATTTTTTGGCTTTAAATTGAAGCATGTCAAAATAGCTAAATCCGACCGCGCTAAGCTTTTATAGCCTCCATGATTTGGAAGAAAATTGAAAAATTTCAAAAAAAAAAAAATATCTCAAAAAGTACCGCTCGAATGAAACTCGTTATATGGGAATACGAAGACGTGGTCCTGTATAAGTAAATTGTGTCATAGGCTGTAGTAACGGTTCCGAACTTTATGTTCAAAATTTGAAACAATTCCGGTGAATAATGTCGCAAAAACCATGGAAATACCGAGTATCCGAGGATATCGATATATGGGCGCTATACTAATTCGTGGACCTATGAAGACAATTCTCTCCCAGGGGATAAAGTACTCACAAGGAACTCCTTGTGTGGATTTTTAGACAATTGCATTGAAAATGTGGCTAAAATCATCAAAATATGGAATATTGGAAGTTGCCGTTATATGGGGGATATACGATATCTTGGACCTATATAGACAAGTCTCTTGTAGGATGTAAAGTACTCACACAGAACTCCTTGTGTAAAATTTCAGATAATTCCATTGAAAAATGTGGCTATAATCATTAAAATACCGAATATCGAGGGTACCGTTATATGGGGGCTATACGATATCCATCTTCGATAGCCCATCTTCGAACTTGACCTGCCTGCAGACAAAAGAGAGATCTGTACAAAATTTTAGCTTCCTATGTTAATTCATTTTGATTGTAGCGTGATCACAACAGAGGGATGTCTTTGGTGACTCGCTTGAAGGTTAACATTTAATTCAATATATAATATTGCGGAAAACACTTTATAACCAAAATATAAGGATTCCAAGAAATCTTAATCCGAAATTGACTTCTCACCACCACAAAAGGCATGGATTTAATATTGGGTAATATGCTCGTGACGTGCCCCATAATTCGAATTTTTTTTTTATTTCACTTAACCAATTTTTATTAGATAAAAATTGATGGTCAGAATTCAACAAAAAGTTTTAAAAAATGCAGAATTAAGGTGAAAAAATACTAAAAATTTTCGTATCATTGTTCATATATTCTGTAAAAATTGGTTTTACATCTTCTCTTTAATATACATACTCCTATATATTTTCTGTCCAATATTTCTATTGTGTTGGGCTTCAATTTTTAATATCCTTTACATTTTATGTTTACTTATTTCAGTAAATAGACGATAAAGTTTATCCGACTATAAAACTAAACATGCTTAATTCTAGACATTTTGCCAAAAACAAAAACCCACACACACGTACAAAAAAATTATTGTATTGAGCCAACTCCACCAGCTAGATTTGTGAACAGCTGTCCAACTAGCTGATAGCACCAACTAAACTACCGGAAGTTGCAAAAATATCCACCACGATGACAGGGGGAGTGTTGTGCGACAGGATGGATATACGTTTCACTTTTTGTTTTGTGGCATATGTTGCAAGTAAGACACCGGAAGTATATGTCTCTTTTTCGCTCCTCTGCACACAAGGAAGGAGTCTCCACCAAGACATGATATGCATACATGCAATAAAATAGACTTAAACTACCACACATACATAGAGACAAATATGCAGATGCCACAAAAGATGGAAATTCATTCATGTACCATGTCATCATAACGATAACGTGCTGTGCTGCGGCTGCCATTGTGGCATGGGAACTTTTACAATAGATGTTCAGCATTTTCGATTCATAAGTTAATAAACTATCAGTATAGAATAAGCAGTAATAAAGTTTTTATTAAACATGAAATTTTATGCTAAAGTAAAATTTTATCTTTCGATTAAAGAACGTCCTTGGGATATCACAAATTATGTTTTCCTATCTGTTCGAGTATGAATAACTTCGAAAATAGCAAAATTCCTTAAAAAAAATTGTTTCATAATTTAGAAGATTAATTTCAATTCATAAAATACTTCCTGTTATTTTTATACCCTACAACACTATGTGTTGGGGGTATTATAAGTTTGAATGGGCCAAAAATTATGAAAAACCTCGAAATATTTGTTTCCCACATAGGAAAGTATATATGGATCTTCCTATCTCGCCGAGTTGAGTCGATCTAGCTATGTATGTCTGTCCATGCTAATTTTAAATCACTCCACATAATACTAATAATAATAATAATAATAATAATAATAATAATAATAATAATAATAATAATAATAATAATAATAATAATAATAATAATAATAATAATAATAATAATAATAATAATAATAATAATAATAATAATAATATAATAATAATAATAATAATAATAATAATAATAATAATAATAATAATAATAATAATAATAATAATAATAATATAATAATAATAATAATAATAATAATAATAATAATAATAATAATAATAATAATAATAATAATAATAATAATAATAATAATAATAATAATAATAATAATAATAATAATAATAATAATAATAATATAATAATAATAATAATAATAATAATAATAATAATAATAATAATAATAATAATAATAATAATAATATAATAAAATAATAATAATAATAATAATGTAGAATATTTAGGGGTTAAAATGGACTAAAAACTGAAAAATTTCCTGATTTTGCAGTTGCTCTACAAGTCGCAATTATAGACCAATCGAAGAGAAGGTTAGCATGGGGCTAGAGCTAGAGCTAGGGCAGAAGCCTTCCAATTTGGGCATCAGGTAATATTTAGAAAAAGAAAGAAAAAATTACCGTTAAATCGCGAATATTTTTAGATCCGACGAGATCACAATTAGACAAAAAGGCAAAAAAAGCAATCTTGACCGTTACATAGATGCCGATAATAAATATATCGGATATATATAGCGAAATATATACAATGTATATATCAAAGG
Organism: Musca domestica; assembly: GCF_030504385.1. Classification (NCBI taxonomy): domain Eukaryota; kingdom Metazoa; phylum Arthropoda; class Insecta; order Diptera; family Muscidae; genus Musca; species Musca domestica. The sequence continues at coordinate 4,459,862 of NW_026712344.1, read as the reverse complement.
AAGGAGATGTTAGCTAGAATGTTTATATCTCAAAAATGGCTGACCCGATTTTGACAAATTTTGTCAATTCAGAATGTTTTCTTGGCAAAAAAAATGTTATCAAAAAAATCGCATAAGAAGAAGCCAATAATGATGTTAATATAGATTTTGTAGTTTTTTTTGACATTTTTTTTATTTATTCATATTTTTTATCGCATGCGATTTTTTTAATTTGACTTGTTATATTGAAATATACAGTTTGTAATATTTGTTCAACTTACAACACAGGTTAGGATAATATATACAGATTGCAATTATCGTCCGCTCCTCACGAACATTTTTACAAGGGTAGGTTTAGGCTCAGAAGGGGTAGGCCTATTGTTTTCAAAGATGTCCGCAATATATTTAGGGGTTGAAATGGACCAGCAACTCAAAATCTTCCTGATTTTATAAAGGTCACAAATAGAAACCACATTACACGAAATCTCGGATGAAGTTAGAGTTTAGGACAGCGGGTAGAATGGACCACTACTTTTGTATGAAAAAACAATACCAATATTACTTACAGGCGATATCCAAAATACACAAAAGGCCAACTTCTGGCTTTTTATGCTGATTTCGTTGACGAATATAGCCAAATATCGTAGACAAGCAAATCATATAGATGAGTCTAAATTTGGAGATACAGAGGGACCTCTTGGTTTTGGTTAAAGGGTTCAAATGAACCAAAACAGAAACATTTTCCTGATCACACAGTCTAAACCTATCGAAACTGAATTTTGCATGAGAAGCAAATTAAGGACAGGGAAGAAGTCTAGCATTTTGGATGATCACAACAACAACTAATAGCTCGAGGGAGTGCGTGTATATTTGGACAAATTTCCCCGTGTCAAAATGATAAGGGTAATATCTGGGCAGTGTTTGAACAAAATCGGATGATCCTTTCACTTTCTATGAGGTGAATTATGTTCTTTAGAAATGTTGATATTTTATGGGGTAGGTTAATTTCAAAGTTCTTGGCCATATTTCCTAGATATTGGAAATAATGATGTTTCCTTTGAGTGTAAAAACCTTCCGTATTTCCGATATTTAATATTAGTATTTATTATGCTTGAATTTAGGATAGGTCACGTTCCCGTCAAATTTAGTATCTTGTGTGACAATTTTTAGTGGAGTTATTGGTTCAGGTCAGAAAAGCAAAACTCCAATAGAAATTTTAGTTTATTCCACGAAGAAATCTACATACCAAATCATACCAACACATGGCTTAGGGCTGAAACAAAACATGGAATTATATTGATAATTTGCTTTAGATAGCATTTCTTCACACAAGAACTCAAAATGCCAACAATTGGCGAAACCTAAAAAATACTTGAAATCGCAATTATCCTTCCATGGAGGTTATTCTAAAAAGTGGGCCGATATGGCCCATTTTTTGTATTAGATGTTCTAGAAGCAATCCGAAGATCTCTATCAAATTTCAAAGCTCTATCCTAAAAGTAGTGATTATAGGAGTCCCTTTGTATACAGTCAAAACAATTTGAAGGCAAAAACTACCTTTGGTAACAGAACCCTAAAATTCTTTTGGATTTTTATCTACAAACGAGATCTATGAACACCATTTAGAATTTTCCACAACCCAGCCAGGCCATTGTACAGTCAAATTATAAAAAAAAACAACGAAAAAAATAATAATGAAATTTGACAATTTTTCCAAAAAATTAAGTCTTAAGGCAGATTCTGGCTTTGATTGCAAACGCGTTAAATTAACAGCAAAAAGGCAAACACATAATTTTCACTTGTAGCACATAAATTTCGGACGTAATTTTCACAAAAATTCTTGTTTCAAGATATGTGGTTTATTCTGAAATTTATAGGGAAATTTTGTGTAGAAAATTTCTTTTCTTGACACCTTCTGCCTAGGACGAAATGTTATGCTACTTTAAACACAACTTGTCAACTGGAACAAGTCCAAAGAAAAATTGATAAAAAATTAGGGAAGAATTTTTTTTATACCCCATCTTTACACCAGGTCCACACTCCACTGCTTCTGATCCTCCCTTACAAATGTGTCAACATTCTGAATAACCATGAAGCTCATAAAACGCAAAACGAGTATCCAATTCATTTCAAACTCTCCTCACTCTTTCTGATACCACAACGGGTCAAAATTTTGAATACTTATATCTCTCATAGAATGTGAAAAGCATCAACTTCTCCTCACATTTCACACATGAGAAATATATGTTAAATTTGATTTAAATGTTGCAAATACCAATATTTTTATAAGTATTAGATGAAGTGGTATACTTCGGTCCACTATATCTGGTACCTCATACACATTTCACCATTTTCCAAAAATTATCACATATCACTTACATATTTAATATTTACATCAGACTTAGTTTAGATACGAAATTAACAAAAAATATTTATATGAACGAACATTGACTGAGGGTATATATCTGTCGGCATGTCGGCAAAGCGGACTGATGTATTACAGCTGGACTTTTTTATATCTAGAAAAAAATCATACTAAGAGTTTTATTGAGTGAAATAATTAAAATGTTTTTTGTAAGTTCAGATATCAGAGTGGTATATTAAGGTCAATGGCACATTTGGATGTCCAGCTGCTCCAATACTTTCACAGGAAGCGACCAACCACTTATGTAACGGTTACCCTATTTTTTAGAGATTTCGAAGTCAATATATTTTTGTGCAAGGTATGTTTTCCCAGACTTGCAATTTTATACCATCCGCAGGCGATATTGTCTTATGACTCATTCAAGCTCTTTGAGCATTTTGAAAATATAGATTAAGCTTCCGTAAGTGGGCAGGACAATTTTCGGAATATAAAATATTCAAAACATCTATGGGCAAACGGCCCATTAAAATTCGCTTATCTAGTATTTCTTATAATTCAGAAGTTGTCAATATGCCAGGCCAACAATTGTAACTTATCTGTTACAAACACTCCTGCCAGTCAAACGGCTTACTAAATGGTGCTTGAGAGATTTATTTAAGCACGAATATTAGGCAAAAAAATAAAAAAAAATCAACTGTCAATAACATGAATTCGAGCCTAACTAATTTATCACTTCCGCTGCGAAAAAAACAGCTGAGTAACGCTAAACCCCCAGAAAAAAAAAAAACAGAAAACAGATGAAGCAACTAAGATAGGAATTTCGCTAACAGGAAATAAATTGAAAACACTTCACTTATCGTGCCTCCATTGATGCCCAGACAAGCCAACTACCCTAACACCATTATGGCCCTTTATCGCCATTCTACCTCTATTACTTCATGGATTTGGGTAGACAAAGTGCAGACTGATTTTCATAAAATATTGATGGACGTTCGTTGTTCGTTGAAAACATATCCTCACAATACCACTCACATTTACTCGCAGAGACCGGAAACAATTCAACAATGCCTCTTGGCTTCTTTGCTTCAAAATGCCACAATGCCCGATTAGGCTAAGATCAAAGTAGAGGAAAAACGAAAAACAACAAATCACAGTCAATTTTGGGGAAGAAGGTGAGCGCGGAAAAGGAGAGATTCTTTCACCAGTCAGACAGACCGGCTGACAGGCGACATGCAACCAGCCTCAATTTCAGATTCTTTTTCCTGCTCAAACTTTGATGTTTCTTTGGCTGTTGCTCTCATTTTTTTCTCTCGCCATCCCTTTATCTCCATCTCTGCTACTATTTAGGGGATAAAATATCCATTTTATTGCCACCATTAATATTAGCCCTATCAAATGTATGCAGCTTTTTTATCTCGCCTAGTCACATTTTGCAGCCAACTCAATATTCCTGCAGCTACAATTGAACGGAAGCGGCTGATGAAGGGGTCATAAATTTTATGAATAACAAAAACGAAAGCAGCAGCAGCAAAAAAAACAGTTACAGCGGATAAAAAAAATGAAAACTCCAAATTGCTTTACATGAATTGTTTATGAAGGTAATTGAAAATGCATATTCTTGTAATAATTCATAGCGATTATTCTGTTATTCACAGCATAATCATCGGCGGTGAAAAAGGGTGTAGAGAAATACATTGAAGATTTGCCAACCAACCAGCCAACAGGCAATGGCTGTAGCTTTGTTTTTAATGAATGAATTATTTGGGGGATACGATTTTGCTCTGATGAGTAATTAGACTGTGGAACAAACACAAATAAACGTATGCGTACACGAGGGTCTACCGATTAATTCAAAAAGGGTGGTGAGGCAGTAAAGTTTTATATTCTTCTCATATCACAGGTTCAAAAACCGTCTACCAAAGCATACGAATTTTAGTATTTTTTAACTATGAGTACCCTGGTGTTAGAGGATATATTTTTACCAAAATTCTGATAAAGGGATCCCGTTTCCATGATATCGAAATATATCAATGTAGGTTGAGCACTAACAAAAGTAAATATATTGAATTGATAATCACATTGAGGGTTTATAGTAATTTCTACCAGATTTTCTGCTTGTATGTCTTACCGCATTATTTGTTTACAACAGGCAAACAGAAATAGATTGGATGAACTGCACAAATTTATTTTTTATGTCGATTTATCATAGTCCGTTCGTCGGTGTGTCCATGTATTTTGTGAACAAATGCCTCAATGTCCAACTGAGGTCAAATTTTGCACCGGTCGTTTGTGTGGTCCAAAGTGGAACCCTTTTCAAATTAGTGACAATCATTTTAGACTTGAATATATCTCCCATCTTAAGCTTATTCTGCTACAAATGTTTAATATCAGCTCAAAAAGGACGATTTTTAAGTACTCGCTCCAGGTTTGGATACAGATCCCACATATATATCAAGATTTCGTCTCTATTCCTTCATCAAATACCAAAATTAGTTCTTTACAGGGTGAGATAAAAAAAACTGCAACGAAGTCAAATGCCATAATTTTTACATTTTTTATACCCTCCACCATACTATGGAGGGTATATTAATTTTGTCATTCCGTTTGCAACTCCTCGAAATACTCATGTCAGACCCAAACAAAGTATATATATTCTTGATCAGCGTAAAATTCTAAGACGATTTAGCCATGTCCGTCTGTCTGTCTGTCTGTCTGTTCGAACAAATTGAGATAGAAGGCTAAAATTTTGCACACATGTATATTTTGCCAGTAGGTAGGTTAAGTTCGTTAATGGGCCATGTAGGTCCAAGTTATCATATAGCCCCCATATAACGGTATCTCCCGATATTCGGTATTTTGATGATTTTAGCGACATTATTCAACGGAATTGTTTCCAATTTGGCATTTGAAGTTCGTAGTGGATACTACAGCCTAAGACAGAAAATTATCTGTACAGGTCCACGTCTTCGTATAGCCCCCATATAACGGTACCCCCCGATATTCGGTATTTTGATGATTTTAACGACGTTATTTACCGGAATCGTTTCAAATTTGGTATTTGAAGTTCGTAATGGATACTACATCCTCAGTCAAAAAATGAGCCATGTAGGTCCACGTCTTCATATAGCCCCGATATAACGGTACCCCCCGATATTCGGTATTTTAATGATTTTAGCGACATTATTTAACGGAATCGTTCCAAATTTGGTATTTGAAGTTCGTAATAGATACTTCCACATAAAACAGAAAATGGGCCATGTAGGTCCACGTATTCGTATAGCCCCCATATACCGTACCCCCCGATATTCAGTATTTTGATGATTTTAGCGACATTATTTACCGGGATTGTTTCAAATTTCGCATGTGAAGTTCGTAATGGATACTTCAGCCCATGTCAGAAAATTGTCTGTGCAGGTTCACGCCTTCGTATAGCCCACATATAACGGTACCCACTATATTCGGTATTTTGATGATTTTAGCTACATATAAACAGATTTTTCTTCAAGTTTCGCATTTAAATATTGTAATAACTTATGACAAAATTTGCCTATGCAGGTCGGTATTTTTAAGATTTTAACAGAATTTTAAACGGATTTTTTTTTTTTGGAAATTGCCAAATTTGTACCAAATGGTGGAGGGTATTAAAAGTTCGGCCCGGCCGAACTTACAGCTTTTTTACTTGTTTAATTTAATTGAATAAAAGCAAAAAATGTCGGAAATAGCATCAAACTTTAGAATAAGTTTAGATTTGTTCGAAGTGGTCACCTTATGGCCTTCAAACGGCCAATGAAAACCTCACACGCTGCCCGAATTTTGCTCTGCCGTATTTTGGCCCATTCCCGGCGAAGAGCTTGCTTGAGGTGATCGACAATTTTGGTTTTTTTTAATGCCAACCTTGCTTTTCAAAATACTCCGAACATAAAATTCGAACGGATTAAAGCGGGGAACCTCATGTTGTAACCATTCCTGGGTGGCGCGTGTTGAGTGCGATGGTGCTGAGTCCTGTTGGAATGTCCAAGGTCTGTGGCCAAAATGTTTACGTGCTCGAGCCTTCAATACACCCTCCAGAATATTTTCGTGATAATAAAAACCAGTAAAGAAAGTCTTAAAGTCGGGCGGGGCCTACTTTATGATACCCTACACCACTTTGCTAATTAAGTAGAGCTCCACATAACAATTAAAAGTTTTTATGGGAGAATTCAATCATACACGATATGATTATAAATATAATTTAAAGTTCAAAGGACTAAATATGCCGAAGTATTTGTACCTTTTAAATTTGGAATTGTATTGCCAATTTGGTGCACAATTAATTTGAAATCGGATAAAGATATATATGGGAACTATATCCAAATCTGAACCGATCTGGATAAAATTTGGCAAAGATATTTCTGAGCTGTATTTGATATACTTCCCTGAATATCTTTGTTACGGAGTGCACATTACGGTTGTGGGTAACAAATATAACAAATCGGATGAATAATATATATGGAAGCTATAGCTATATCTGAACCGATCTTCACCAAATTTGACATACTACCATCTAGACTCAATTCGGTCGTAAGTGCCAAATTCCATCCCATTTGGATAAATATTAGACGTTTGGTGCACAATAAAAGGTAAATCGGACGAAGTTATATATGGGAGCTATATCCAAATCTGAACCGATCTCGATAAAATTTAGCAAATGTATTTCTGAGCTGTATTTGATATATTTCCCCAAATATTGTTGTTACATAGTGCATATTACGGCGACGGTGGACAAAAATAACAAATCGGATGAACAATATATATGGGAGCTATATCTATATCTGAACCGATTTCGATCAAGTTTGGCATACATATTTTCAGGCCTAATTTGGGTGTATATGCAAAATTCCATTAAATTCGGGCTGATATTACACGTTTGGTGCACAATAAAAGGCAAATCGGACAAAGATATATATGGGAGCTATATCTAAATTTTGACCGATTATCTCCAATTTCAATAGGGTTCGTCCTTGTACCAAACAACAGATCTTTGCAAAATTTCATCTGAATCGGGCAATAAATGCGACCTGTACTTTGTTTACAAAAATACATGGACAGACGGACGGACATGCATAAATCGACTCAGAATGTGATTCTATGCAGATCATCAAAAGGAACTATGGGTGTATCTCGTTTCCTTCTTCCTGTTACAAACAAATGCACAAAGACATAATACCCTGACCACCTTGTGGTGTAGGGTATAATAAGGCAACTTGGACGAAAATATATATGGGAGCTATACCTATATTTTTACCGATTATCTTCAATTTCAATAGGGTTCGTCCTTGTGTCAAACAAATTAGTTGTACAAAATTTCATCTGAATCGGGTAATAAGTGCGACCTGTACTTTGTTTACAAAAATACATGGACAGAGGACGGACGTCAGATCATCAAAAGAAACGATGGGTCTATCTCGTTTCCTTTTGCCTGTTACAAACAAATGTACAAAGCCGTAATACCCTGGCCACCTTGTGGTGTAGGGTATAAAAAAACATTGGTACGTCTATCATACACCCCATCAGCGATCCTCATTAAAAATTGTAACCCAAAATTTTTAGTACTATTTTGTACAATTATAGTTTCATTTTCTAAAAACCTAGCCTTAGCTCACCCCTTCACACTAACATTGCCAGACATGCACAAGAATAAACAATTTTCGATTTTCTTTGGGAGAAAAACTTCCCACTGCAATTACAAATAACTGAAACACAATTCGTGTCAAAGGGAACCCTTCTATCTCAACTGATAAGCTGCGAATATAGAAATTTTCAAAAGTCAACTAATTTTCCAACCGCTTTATTTTAAAAAATGATGCGATTTTAGATAGATCGAAAATAGTGGGAGTGGTCAAAATGGCTTTCCTTAAAAACCCAAATTTAGGTAAAATGAACATTCAAAAAAAAAAAAATATTATCCAAATCGATCGAGCCGTTCTCAACGAACATTCTAAACATCGCAATAATCATTTAAATCTTTCCATGGCCTTCTTCCGTTCTGTTTGCCCCCAATTCCCCATATTTGCTCGTTTCCCAATAACTATTCAACTATACAATTACTATTGGGTTACATATAACTTTTTGTATATTCTGTGGTCTTGTTAACTCATGATGTTATCTGGAAAAATATAATAATAAAAGTTTTCCATCAACCACATGGGAGAGTATTCACAGAAATCAAAACCACACCACAACAATGAACTGAAAATAATGAAGGGTTAAACGGAAACAATTGAAAACTTTTTATTAACGAAAAAAGGGAGAATAAGAAGAGATGTTTACAATTGAAAACCAAAACACAAAAAAAAAATGGGGGAACAATGTAAAACATCCTCGTTGCTTGGGCACAATAAACCGAATAGAACCAATTAATGGCCAACAATAGATGTAACATTGCAAAATACTTTGGGAAATTTTTATTAAATTCTTCAAATATTCAGGCAATTACCGACCATCCAACCGGCCGGCCTGCTGCTGCTAGTCTTCTTAACAAGGGCTAGGGGAACCATCAACAATACAACACAATGATACGTATTACACAGGCCAACATCATTGAGGATAACCCCAATAAAAACTACCACTCATATTTACTGCCACCCGGGTCACCATAACAATTTGTTTCTGGCCATAAGCCACAGCTGTTAAACAATTTCAGATTTGCTATGCAGCAATGGTATTGGCGGTGTACACAGGCCCCACCCGCCATGATTTCTTCATCACACTGTAGAACAAATTTCTTTTATGAGAATCCCATAGCAAGTACACCACCATTATTCTTGTGGAAATCATTTGTATGATTGACCAGCCGGAGAAGCAATTTCAAAGCCACAACTCATACTTGATAGAAAATCTATTACAAGTAATATGCAAAGTGGAAGGACATATTTTGAGCTTGTTTGAATCGAATTACACACAACTAGAAATAAATGGTGAATAAAGTAGCTAAAATCACCAAAATATTGTATATGGGGAGGTACCGTTATATCGGAGCTGTGCGAAGACCTAGACCAGTATAGACAATTTTCTGTCATAGGTTGTAGCATCCATTACGAGCTTCAAATACGACATCTCAAACTATTTCGGTGGGTATTGTACCTAAACTCGTCAAAATACCGAATATAGGGAGGTGCTGGTATATGAGGCATATACGAAAACCTGGACCTGCATAGACAATTTTCTGTCAAAGACTGTAGTTTCCATTTCGAACTTCAAATACCAAATTTGAAACAATTTCGGAGAATAATGTCGCTAAAATCATCAAAATATATGAAAACGTGGACCTACATGGCCCATTTACGAACTTAACCTGCCTGCTGGAAAAATAAGCATGTGTGCAAAAGTTTAGCCTTCTATCTCAATTCGTTCGAAAGATGATTACAACAAACAGGCGGACACACGAAGATCGCTAAATCGACTTAGAATTTTACGCTGATCAAGAATATATATACTATGTTGGGTCTGACATGAGTATTTCGAGGTGTTAGTATGGTGGAGGGTATAACAAGAGTTAATAAATATGTTCAAAAAAGTATAAGCATTCTTTCTTCATAAGAAACAAAGTGTGTATGAGCACTACGGAAAGTGCTAGAAAACCAATTCGTTAATTTTTTAACATCAACTTACTTTATTAAATTAGCTTCGATTTCAAAATTATACCCTCATTTGATACGACCAAGATATTTTTTGTCGAAATAATGTTTTTAGATCCCAAATTCTCCTTAACGAAATCCATTTAATTATATTTGTAGTTGACCTAACGAAGTCCATCTGTCTGTTTGTGCGCACGATAACTTTAGAATGGTTTATTGCAGGCCTAGTGTATCGTAATAGTTCTATCTAAAATCGCCACACCCATGGTCCCTTACCAACACATGGTCAACATTTTCACACACACAAACTTTTTTGTCAATAACTACGGAGAAAATCTAACGGAATATGAAAATAAAGCTAAACCAGTAAAAAAAAGTCTTAATGTCAGACGTGCCGACTTTATGATACCCTACACCACTTTCCTAATTTAGCAGAGCTCCGCATAACAATTAAACATTTTTATGGGAGAATTCAATCATACACGCTATGATTATAATTACAATTTAAAGTTCAAATTTTTAAATTCGGACTTGTATTGGCCATTTAATCGGATAAAGATATATATGGGAGCTATATCCAAATCGGAACCGATCTCGATAAAATTTGGCAAAGATATTTCTGAGCTGTATTCGATATATTTCCCTGAATATCGTTGTTACGGAGTGCATATTACGGCTGTGGGTAACAAATATAACAAATCGGATGATTAGTATATATGGAAGCTTTAGCTATATCTGAACCGATCTTCACCAAATTTGACATACTAGCTTCTAGCTTGGGTCGTAAGTGCCAAATTTCATCCCATATCATTTGGGCAAATATTAGGCGTTTGGTGCACAATCAAAGGTAAATCGGACGAAGTTATGCATGGCAGCTATATCCAAATCTGAACTGATCTCGATAAAATTTAGCAAATGTATTTCTGAGCTGTTTTTGATATATTTCTCCAAATATTATTGTTACACATACATAGTGCATATTACGGCTGCGGAGGACAAAAATAACAAATCGGATGAACAATATATATGGGAGCTATAGCTATATCTAAGCCGATTTCGATCAAATTTGGCATACTTATTTTAAGGCCTAATTTGGTTATATGTGCAAAATTCCATACTAATCGAGCTGATATTACACGTTTGGTGCACAATAAAAGGCAAATCGGACGGAGATATATATGGGAGCTATATCTAAATTTTGATCGATTATCTCCAATTTCAATAGCGTTCGTCCTTGGGCCAAACAAATGATTTGTGCAAAATTTCATCTGGATAGGACAATAAATGCGAACTGTACTTTGTTAACAAAAATACATGCACAAGACATAATACCCTGGCCACCTTGTGGTGTAGGGTGTAAAAAGAAGACACGTGTATTGGCGTTTGGAAAGTTTACATCGAAAATTTACCAATATAGAGAGGGTAAGTTCCCCCATTTTTCACACTTTTGGAAATTTTTGGATTCAGATTTCTTAGAATCCGTGCATTTTAGTTTCGCTCAACGCAAGTTTTAACCATATTAAAAAAACAATCAAAAGGCCCCTCCTCTGCCCAGTCACTCAACGGCAAATTAGTATCATTTAGTACTTTTCGAACAATCATGTTTCGCATTTCCAAGTCCACCTCCGATTTCCAATTTCAGAACTTCAGCTCTATCCTAAGATCCAATCCCAAATTTATTACCATACTCATGCACAGATATCCTACGTGTATCTAATTCCACCTCCTTCTCTCCGGCTTGTACAGCAACAGTGACCTCGATACCAAATTACCATCTCTATCCCAATACCCAATGGTAAATTTTGTACCATAGTACGCATTTACAAATCCACTTCCACTTGTCAATTCCAGATACCAACTGAGGCCTCTATATTTAATTCCATTATTCCAGCTCAAGTGTTTTCACAAATCTACCACCTACAGGGAACCAAATACAAAATTTTGAAATTCCAGCTTTATCGGTGCACCCTAAACCAAACTGTTCCAGATGTAGTACAGCTCGTACACTTACTACACAATTCCAAAACAACCTTTATATATCAAACTTACCTTCTAGATCATCCTTTTGTCCAATACAAAATATTAAATTTTTAGTACATTTTAATACTCTTCGTACGAATTCGCCAAAACCCCAGAACTCTTATTCCAAATTTCTAGAATTCTAGATCATCCTTTTGTCCAATACAAAATATTAAATTTTTAGTACATTTTAATACTCTTCGTACGAATTCGCAAAAAAACCCCAGCTTGATAACATGCCTACTCACTAAGACTGACCCTCGTGGAAAATTTCAAGACTCTAACTTCATGTGAATCTTGAATCTAGGTCAGTCAGTCAGTTATTTCCCATTTCACAATTGGGAAATTTAAAATCAAGGTTTCCTTTCAACTACAAATTTACTCTGACCACACAAGTTTAATTCATTCGCTCTTCTTAAAAAAAAAAAACTGTATAAATTTATAATCAACAACTTTACACGTAACGAATATTTGATTTCCCCATTATCAACTATCTTAACAGATATTTCACATTATCCATTATCGTTTCGTTTCACAAGGACATTTGTCTGTCCATTTTAATTAAGAAATAAAACATTCAATTTAAGATGCAAAGGAAACATTTAACTTTATTTAACATAGAGAATTAAGCGATACGATACGACGAAGTGCAATCAAAAATACACAACGTTTACACAAAGGAATAAGAAAATCAAAAAAAAAAAAAAGAAAAGATGTTAAGAGAAGAAAAAAAGGATATAACAAAAGGCAATAAATGAATAATAATATCGTGTTGTATGCAGTGAAAAGTGAAAGATAAAACTTTGACATTTTATCATTAGCGGACAGAGATTAATAATGCTGCCATGCTACGCCACGAATGCTGGATATTCATTCGGTTAAGGAAACATATGCCACCACCATTGTCGGAAATGGCAATGACAAAGCGAGCAGAGAATTAAAAGGGAAATGTCAAAACAACAGCGAAGTTTTGATTTTGAGAATCCGGATGCTGGCTGGCATGCCGTGCAGTAATTTTTGTTCAATTAAGTGTATGTAAAATGATACGACAAAATCGAAATGGTTGATGTTGGAATCGGGAATCAAAGCAAACATGAAGTAAATTGAAAGAATTGATTGGGAAAAGTCACTGCATACAACAGCAAAGGACAATGAAGAGAATTGCTTAATAATCATCTTCATCGTCATCATCAACGATGGCCAGGCGACGACGTTTAGCTGGTTCTTCACCGGTTTCGGCAGCAAGTTTTTCTGCAGCAGAAGGTTTCTTGCGCGATAAGAACATGGCATCCTCATCCTCTTCATCTTTATCTGTCTCCTCGCCATGAGCATCCACAGAACGACGACGTTTTTTAGTAGCATTTTCATCAGGATTACCTTTCTTGTTAGTATCATCGTCGTCATCATCGGATTCAATTACATTAGCACGACGAGAACGATTGATAATAGTTTTTTCTTGTTCTTCCACGCCACCATCCTCGTTGTCGTCATCATCATCATCACCCAATTCCGCCAAACGTTTGCGATAATCCTCAGAATTGAAATTCAAATCATCATTTTCATCATCATCTTCGGTGGCATTATTTTTTGCAGCAGTTTTCTTTTCATCAACCATATCGCTAAGTTTGATTTTGCTACTAGCCCTCTTGGCCTTTAGTTGGTCAAAAAGATCTACGGTGTTTGGCTTTTCCACCGCTTTTTCAGCTGGCATTTTAAAGGTATCTTCTGCATCGCTATTATCCTCTTCACTGCTCAAATCGTAGTTACGGCGTTTCTTATCCAATTTCTTTTTAATTTTATTCACCAATTCTGGGTCTTCACCGTCAGAGTCATCAGACTTTGCTGGTTTTTTCTTTTTCTTCTGAGTTTCTTTTTTTGTTTTGGGTTTCTTTTTGGCTTGCAGTGGAGCCCGTTCCTCAGTTTCTTCATCGCTCTTGCTGAACATTAAATTATTCAGTTTCGATCTTTGCTGATCACGAATCTTTTCTAAGTTGTCCAACTTTTCACGGTCTTTGGCATTGGCCAAGGATTCCAAGTAATCATCTTCGCTTTCGCTGCCATTATCATCGCCAGCGTCATCTGCATTGTCGCTTTCATCGTCGTCGTCTTCTTCGATACCCTCAACATCAATTTCCACCTCTTCACCAGCAACAATTTTTGCTCTCAACTTTAAATCGGCCGAATTCAAATAGGTCGGTATACGCCAATAGGTTTCCATACCCAAAACAGGTGGCTGTATACCCAGAGCTACCAAAACTTTTTTGAAATTGTCATCTTCCATAGCCTCTTTTTGTTGGGGCTGTAATGGCAACAACGGTACGCCATCATCTTCCTCGCTTGGTTCATCCTCATCATCGGCGGCATCATCCAAACACTCCTTCAACCAATCAATGGATTCCTGATATTTGTCGGCATCAATTTGACCCAGCAAAGCCCTGACGGTGCCAACATCAAGGGGAGTACGTACAATTTTTCTCTTTTGAGACTTGGCTGGTTTACGTGACTTAGATGGTTTCGACGACGATGACGACGACTTGGCTCTTTCCGACATGCCGCCTTCTTCCTGCATAAATTCATCATTTTCCTCATCATCATCGCTGTTCTTCTTTTTAGATTTACGTTTTCTTGGCTTCTGAGGCAATATTTCCGATTTATCAGCTATTATATGTAGTTGTAACATTCTCTTTATGATCTGTTGTTTGTTGCGTCTCTCCTCGAATTCGCCGAGGATACGTTGAAGACAATCTGGAAGGAAATAAAAAAAAAAAACATTACTACATGATATGAGTTCTTAGAGCGACCTCTCTTACCATCCTCCGTGCGATATTGATCATAGAGTGAACGCAACTCTTCATCCTCCTCAGGCTTCCACAGATGTTTAGACTGAGCACTAGCTGTTGACTTCTTTGTTGGAGCCTTAAATGTCAGACCCATTTCCTTTAGTTTTTTCAAAACACCTCTTCGAGTGCGGGTCTTATCGATGATATTATCCAAAATCCAATCAATGACATCTGAAAGAAGACAACAAATAATCAGAGAAGGAGCTAAAAATGGAGACACTGTTAAAATCATAGCATTTGCTAATTTTCACTTGGGAGCGAAACGTGCTGGGGAGCAGGATTGTTGGAGTGGGGACATAATCGCTCAAAATAGAGAAATAGTTTGCTCTAAGAGTGGAAATGAATGCAAACAAATATTTTGTTGTTGTTAATATGTACATCAGCACTTCATAAGACCATTCTTCCGAATTCGGCCGGAAAACTGTTAGAAGGTTGAAAAACAAAATTAGAAATGCGATTTTACTTCCGAGTTCGGTCCAACAACTCTAATTTCAATTTCGAATTTCTCAAGGATATTCTTTTGAAGTAGGCCCGACTTCGGTTCGAAAGTCGGCTTAAACTTCAGACTTTCATCCGACAAAATGTCAATTACTCCATATAACTTTCAGTCAGAAGTCGGACCGAATACGCATCCGAAATCGGAAGCTTTCCAGAACTTCGGCATCCGGCGACGGATCGAACTTGGGTATTTTGTTTCGTTGGGCGGTCACTGAAAAGATACACAGCGGTATGAAAAAATCTAAACTTGTACAATCTGTTCGACTTTGAACGAATTTTGTTCCCACTCAGAAAATAAGAAACTCCTATTCAAGCCACATCAAAAAATTGAGTTTGTGTAAATAAAATCCTGTAATTTTAGAACTAAACAAGTAAAAAAACATTCAGTTCGGGCGGGTCGAACTTTGAATACCCTCCGCCTTAGGACAAAGGAAACATTAGAATCCATTATGACCCACAAATACTAATTTTTAGAGAACTTCGTGGGAAAATGTGGCAAAAATAAAAATCAAAATACTAAATATCGGGATGCACCGCTATACGGGACAATAAAAAAACGTGGACCATAAGGAAGCACAAATACCAGTTTTTAGACAAATCCGTAAAAAAATGTGTACCGTTATATGGGGTCTACACCAAAGCGTACATACAATGTGTCAAAATCCCGAATGTCGGGAGGTATCATTATATGGGGACTATACCAAAACGTGGACCGCTGTATCTTATTTTCAATACTAACCATCCTAGACACAATACAAATTGTTCTGCTAAATATTGTCGCTCTACGTCAAATTAAATCGACTTAGAACCGTATGCTGATTATGAATATATATACTTTATGGGGTCTACGACGAATATTAGGGATGTTACAAACGGAATGATAAAGTTAATGTACCCTCCTTTCCAAGGTGGAGGGTATAAAAATAAAAATGTGGAATATGTTGCGAGTCTAGAACTTCGTACTAAAAAGTTTTTCATATAATTATAGGGAAGTAAAATAGTACGATGCAAAATCGGACTTTTGGGTTCACAGAAGGATATTCTAAATGTCAGTATTTTTATGATCATTCATGTCCAATAAATTACAATATTCGAAATTACATTTTTTAACAAAGTAAAGTGATTTATTCACAATGCGTGCGACAATTAACGCTCTTAAAAAAAAAGAGAATTAAAAAGTTCCAAAAATTATATGCCACAATACTCATCCGGGGTTCGCTGGCAGCAAATTTGCCGTCCATCAAATGTACTTCAAAAAGGCAATCGTGATAAACCCTAAATTGTTTGTTTGCTTCTCTCGCTCTCGCTCTCGCTCTCGCTCTCGCTCTTTCTCATTCTCTTCTCATCATAAAGTCATAATTTATAGAATGATAACAGCTACAGCAACAAATTTCAATCACTTCAGACACATAACAATTAATCTCGGACATATTGGCGAAATAAAAATGTCAAAGCTTAATCAGACAATACGAGTGAGTCAAGGAAGCCGGCCAGGAGCCGGTTCTATCCATTGTCACAAAGCAAGGATATGAGACAAAAAAGGATGAGGATAAAACACAAACTCATCGAGCAAAGTCATTAAGGAGAAATGGACGCAGCTGATGACAAACAACGATGACGATGATGATGGCGTCGTAGTCGACAATGACAGTAATGTTGTGTGTGTGTGCTATGCTGCTCTTCTACTATTGCTGGTGTTGTTGTTGCTTGCATGGGGGCGATAATAAAGAAAATTATTTCAATCAGGCAACTGTCAACACATTCAAATTGACTTGTTAAATCAATCACTGGTCGGACTTTGACCGAGTAAGCACTTAAAATGCTGCCAAAAGCCAAAAACATGCAGTTAAGGGTAAGGGCACGAGTGTCTTTCAAATCATCTAGATGCTATTGTCAGCAGCAGTTTTATCGCCAGTGCTGCCGTTGTTCTTGAATTGTTTTCATACCGAAATTATTTTTAAGAAATTTGTTGTAATTTAACGCATCAAGCACACATTTCTGCTAAAAGGTCTTCTTTCGATAGCTTTACAAATGCTTTACATAGAAGAAGGAGGCCAGTCTATAGAAGATAAGACATGGCCTCCTACAAAATCCCAGTGGAGAACAGGTGCCTGCCCTTCTAATTACAGACCTGAAGACAGTACTATAGAAGACGGAAATATCTCCCTATAGAAGAATGGGTATTCTAAATAAAAGCAAAAAGACTTCTTATAGAAGACTGGAAGAACTTCCTTCCTATAGGAGACCAGAAAGACATCTTATGGAAAACCAGAAGGTCTTCGTATGGATGAACAGAAGGTCTTCGTATAGAAGACCAGAAAGGCTTCCTATAGAAGACCAGAATATCTTCGTAAAGAAGACCAGAAGGTACTCGTAGAGAGTACCGGAAGGTCTTCCTAAAGAACCCAGAAGGCGTTTCGTATAAAAGACCAGAAGGTGGTCTTCGTATGGAAGAGTAGAAGTTGGTCTTCGTATGGAAGAGCAGAAATTGGTCTTCGTATAGAAGAGCAGAAATTGGTCTTCTTATAGAAGAGAAGAAGGTCTTCTAATAGAAAACCAGTAGGTATCTTCCAATAGAAGACCAAAAGGTTTTCTTCCAATAGAAGCCTGGAAGGTTTTCTCCTTATAGAAGACCAGAAAGTCTTCACCTTATCGAAGACCAAAAATTCTTCTTCTTATAGAAGACCAGAAGGTCTTCTCGTATTGAAGGAGAGAAGGTCTTCTCGTATAGAAGAAGAGAAGTACTTCTTGTATAAGGTCTTCACGTATTGAAGGAGATAAGGTCTTCTCGTATAGAAGAAAAGGAGGTCTTCTCGTAAAGAAGGAGAGAAGGTCTTCTCGTATAGAAAAAGAGAAAGTCTTCTTGTAGAATGACTTCTTGTATAGAAGAAGAGAAGGGTTTCTCGTATAGAAGGAGACAAGGTCTTCTCGTACAGAAGGAGAGAAGGTCTTCTCGTACAGAAGGAGAGAAGGTCTTCT
This sequence comes from Musca domestica, assembly GCF_030504385.1. Taxonomy (NCBI): domain Eukaryota; kingdom Metazoa; phylum Arthropoda; class Insecta; order Diptera; family Muscidae; genus Musca; species Musca domestica. The sequence continues at coordinate 4,441,566 of NW_026712344.1, read as the reverse complement.
CGTACAGAAGGAGAGAAGGTCTTCTCGTATAGAAGGAGAGAAGGTCTTCTCATGCAGAAGGAGAGAAGGTCTTCTCGTACAGAAGGAGAAAAGTTCTTCTCGTACAGAAGGAGAGAAGGTCTTCTCGTACAGAAGGAGAGAAGGTCTTCTCGTACAGAAGGAGAGAAGGTCTTCTCTTCAACATAGGAAAGAAGGTCTTCTCGTACAGAAGGTGAAAAGGTCTTCTCGTACAGAAGGTGAAAAGGTCTTCTCGCACAGAAGGAGAAAAGGTCTTCTCGTACAGAAGGAGAGAAGGTCTTCTCCTACAGAAGAAGAGAAGGTCTTCTCGTACAGAAGGAGAGAAGGTCTTCTCGTACAGAAGGAGAGAAGGTCTTCTCGTACAGAAGGAGAGAAGGTCTTCTCATACAGAAGGAGAAGACCAGAACGTGGTCCTCCTATAGCAGTGCTGAACGTGGTCTTCCTATAGCAGTGCTGAACGTGGTCTTCCTATAGAAAACCAGAAGGTCTCTCATAGACGACAATAAGGTCTTCTCATAGACGAGCGAAATCGACTGAATTAAAATCGTCCAAATTCGGAATCGCCCACAATTAAAATCAAGAATATACAAATTGGTTGTCATTTTTTGGGAAAGCGGCAACCCCGACTAATATCCCATGCAGTGAGATTATCGAACGTCTCAAACCCTCACCCACAGGTTAATAGAAAACGGAATGTCACATCAAAGCCAGCAGCAATGGAATCTCCCTAGCAAAAAAAAAGTGTTATCCAAAGTAGATGGGGAAGGAAGGGACGACTGGACTCAAATAAAAGACTTCATCACAACTACTTAGACACACAAAACAAAAAAAAAAAACACTTTGCTTACCCTTGTCAGTTTCAGGATTTCGTTGATTTTCTTCAAATAGAAAACGCAATTCAGCCTCCTGTTCATCGGTCCATGTGCCTTTGGTACCACTACAAAGAAGAATGAAAAGAAGAAAAAGATGAATTATAAAAAGTGGACAGCGGTGGCGTTATAAACAATTTAAAAAGAAAATCATCATTAAGGCCAACAAAATAAATAAAGAAAAATCTTTATAATAGAAAAATGGGTGCTAAACGCCACAATCAAGGCCAACTACCACCCAACTGTCGCACTGAAGGCCACTGCCATAAACAGAGTCCATTCGCCACCGTCTGAGATTTTTACAGCCATTCATCATCATTTCCATTTCACTAATGTTTCGTCGTACATTATGCATTACACCACCAGACAGGCTGGGGATTTGTTAAGTAATCAATCTCACAAGCCCGACAAAGGCCTTTAACGAGCAATGGCAATGGTGTTTAGGCACTACAGTATAATAGATATTCAAATTGTATATCAGCAATATGGCTGGCTCAAGGTTGCCGACTACAATTGGTCAACAACCTAAACGATTTATCATTGTTTTAGAAAAATGAAAAAAAAAAACTGAAATGAATGCTTACGATTCATAGGCATCACAGTAGCCGGATTCAACTTCATTGGCTTCCTTGACACTCTTGTAGAACAGCAATTCGGCATAGATTTTCGGATTGTTGGGAGCGGTTTCAACAAATTTCCTCACAACATATGTTCCCAGGCGTCGCAGTTCTTCGTGGTGGGCATCACGGCCGGCATTCATAACCTCTTGGAAAATGCGAAATAACTTGGCCTGGAAGAGAAATTATAAAAAATACACAAAATTTATTTGATTTGAAGTCATGTTGAATATAAAATCGATGGATATTTTTGACATTCTTTTTTGCGCTGTAAGTGCAACAATGTTTGGCTTCCAGAATTAATTTAAAACAAATGAATATTCGAATTTAATTAATTTTACGTAGAGGGATAGGATCTTCTCGATTCCGTATGTGTAAAAATAATTACTCTTGATCTATGTTCAACATATATAGTTTTATTTTTCGTATTTGAAACCGATTTTACTTGGAGCTGTTTTATTATTACTTCATCTCACCTGCTGCAATTAGATTTATTCATTATTTTTGCCTAAAAGCAATTATAATCGTTACTACCTGCTTCATACTATATAGTTTTCATTAAAATATCCGCTTCTCAATGCCATCAAGAAGAAATTACGTGACACAAAAATAGTTTCGCGAAAAAACTGTATCCAACGAATTATGCTACAAACGACGACCGACAGACAGACAGACAGGCACTAAAGACATAATTAAAAAATAAATATACAACTACATGGAACGATGACGTGTAGATTAAAGCTTCATCTTACGCTCTTTACAACAACAACAACAATAAGAGAAATAATGGAAAATTTGTTTTATTTCTATTGTTATTTCAGCACGATTTCCTTGTGCAACAGAAAATTCATTCTGTTCGCCTTCGATACAAATGCAACGTGACATTTGGCACACACAGTGGGGAAAGCAAAATTTAACATTAATTTTTTGGTATTTAACAGCAAAATTTTCATTTAGCATTTATCATTTTTCTTAGCTTTTTGATATTATTAGTTTAGCATTTTTTAGCTTTTTTTGTCCAAAAATTTTTTAGAATAAAATACTCAGAAGGTCATCCCACGTAAGGCCCAGAATGCCTTCTAAAAGAGGACCCAGAAATTTTCTAATGGAGGTTGCGAAAGGTCTTCTCATAGAAAACCCAGAAGTTTCTATCTTCTAACAGAAGGCCAAAAATATATTTTCAAAGAATACCAATTAGTTATTCTCATGGAAGACTAAGAAGGCTACGTTGTCGTATTCTCATGGAAGACTGGGTATTTTTTCTTCTTATAGAAAAAGAAGATATAGTATTCTCACGGAAAACCAAGTCCTTTTAAAATACTAAGTGTGGGTCTTCTCCTAGATGGCCAAGTGGTGGTCTTATCAAGGAGTGACAAGTTGTCTTTCCTTAAAAACCGAGAGGTCTTCTCTTAAAATACTAAGTTCTCTTTTCTCATAAAAAAGTAAATAGAATTACAAGCGATATTTTTTCCTGAAGGCCTTCAATAAAAGACCATGTAGGGCTCTCATAAAAGACAAAGTGGTCCTCTCATGGAAGATCACATGGCCTTCTTATAAAAGACCAAGTTGCCCTCCTACCGAGTGGTCTTCGTATTGACAACAAAGTCCCCTACCTACAGACGACCGAGTGGTCTTCCTACAGAAGACTAAGTCGACTTTTATTGAAAGCACAAGTGATCTTCTTATCGAAGACCTAGAAAGACCCAAAATGTCTTCTTATACAAAGCCCTGAAAGTCTTCTCATATAAGACCAAGTAGTCTTCTTATAGAAGACAAAGAAGATATCGCATAGGAGTCAAATTAGTCTTCTAATAGAAGATGAATATGGTCTTCTTCCCAATAGAAGACCAAGTAATGATCTCAGGAGAGAGCAAATTCTCTCCATGGAAGGCAAGAGACCAATTGCTCTTCTTTTCTTTCTTTTCATTTAAACTAAGTTGTCTTCTCATTGAAGTCCAAGTGCTCTTCTCATGGATGACCAATTAATCATCTCTTAGAAGATCAAGTTCAAAAAAAGACCAAGTGTGTTTCTCATAGAAAGCCAATTACTCTTCTCATGGAAATCCAATTGGTTTCTCATAAAAGGTAGTTCCCAAAAAAACATAGAAGCCCTCATTGAAGAGCTCCCTATATCTATCTTCTAGTGTGACCAGATATATTTTATATCTGTGGTGTTGCAGCTAAAACAGCATAAAAATAATGCTAAAAAATGCCAAACAAAAAAATTAAAATACCAAAAAATAATACTAAATATAAATACGTTTCAAACCCTTCAACATTATGTGTTAGGGGTGTTATAAGTTTAATTGGGCGAAAAATTATGTAACACTTCGAAATTTTGGCTTCCCACATAGGAAAGTATATATTGGTCTTCCAATCTCGCGGAGCTAAGCCGATCTAGCTATGTTAATTTGCAATTACGCTAAAGGTCACAGTTATAGACCAATCGACGTGGAATTTAGCATGAGGCTAGAGCTTAGGACTAGGCAGAAGCTTTCCAATTTGGATGGTCATCGGATAATACTGAGCGGGTGAAATAGACTATAAGTTTTGTGTTAAAAAAAAAACAATTTTCCCTTTAAACCGCGAATATTCTTAATTCCGGTGAATGTACAAATAGACGAAAATGTCACGTAGATATCGATAGTGAAGATATCAGATATATAGCGACATATATTCGCTAGAATGCTTACATCTCAAAAATAGCTTAACTGATTTTGACAAATCTTGTCAATTCAGAATACCCTCTTGACATAAAAGAAAAAAAGCCTAAACAAATATGCATGAAAAGATCCCATAAAGATGAGAATATTGATTTTGTGATATCTACTTATATTTTTCCATTTTGTCACTTTTTTGTAGCATAAGATATTTTCATTTTGAATTACAATATTGAATTTCACATTTTGTAATATTTTTACTCCTTACAACACTATATGGATAGGCTATTATATACAGGGCACATTTATGGCCCGATCCTCTCGAAATATTGGATTTCTTAGCTTTTTGATATTATTAGTTTAGCATTTTTTAGCTTTTTTAGTCCAAAAATTTTCTTATATTTTAGTACTTTTTTATAAATCCATTTTTTTAATGTAAAAAATTAAATTACGTGAAAATTATGAACGAAATTACTGTTTTAGAAAGCAATGCTAAAAGCTAAGTACATATGAAAAGGCAAACATTTAAAAATACGTTAAATGAAACCCCGTTCAAGGAATAGTCTTCATTTGTTATGAAGTGTCTAGTTTTACAATTTATTAACGAAGTTGGAGGAGTTTTCAGTGGCATGTGGCAACCTTATAAAGGCAGAAATTAGAAATAGAATGATATTGTACACTATGAATTAACTCATTTACTTTAGATGCGGATTGAAAAGGTTAAATAAAGGTTGCGAAAGTTTTAAAATTACAAACGATCTCATTCTAATCATCATTCGGTTTTCTAATTTTCTAGAACTTAAAACATTTAAATAAAATCATATTACATTTAAAAACAAATGTTGGACCTTATTGGTCCTCCTTCCGAATAGCCTTCATAGATCTGAAACCATTTTTTTTTTTCAAAAACCTGTCATCTTTAAAAAAAATGCATGGTTTGGACCGAAGTAATGCATATTCTTATAGAATTTGCCCTATATTAAAGCTAAAGAAAAGAGAGTCACAATAATGGCTATTCAGAAAAATATTTGTAAATTAAGGTTTCTCTATATTAATGCGGCTGAAATTCATTTTCAGCATTTCAGTGGAATAGACGTTGTGGTATTTTTTCCATTTTTCCGCTAACTGTTATCCGATGACCATCCAAAATGATTGGCAGGGCTGATACCGAACCTCCATTTAAAATTTCCTAAGGATCGAACAAAAATTATGATGTGTCAGAAAACTTTCAGTGACGTGTCAGGCTCCTGTTCTGACACTAACCCTACCTCAATCGAATATTTCGAGAGGATCGGGTCATAAATGTGCCCTGTATATAATATCCTATCTATATAGTTTTGTAAGAAGTAAAAATATTACAAAATGTGAAATTCAATATTTGTAATTCAAAATGAAAATATCTCATGCGACAAAAAAGTGGAAAAATGGAAAAATATAAGAAGATATCACAAAATCAATATTCTCATCTTTATTGGGATCTTTTCATGCATTTTTGTTTAGGTTTTTTTCTTTTATGTCAAGAGGGCATTCTGAATTGACAAGATTTGTCAAAATCAGTTAAGCTATTTTTGAGATGTAAGCATTCTAGCGAATATATGTCGCTATAAATATCTGATATCTTCACTATCGATATCTACGTGACATTTTCGTCTATTATTCGCGGTATAATGAGAAAATTGTTTTTTTTTTAACACAAAACTAATGGTCAATTTCACCCGATCAACATTATCCGATGACCATCCAAATTGGAAAGCTGCTGCCTAGTCCTAAGTTCTAGCCTCATGCTAAATTCCGCGCCGATTGGTCAATAACTGTGACCTTTAGCGTGATTGCAAATTAACATAGCTAGATCGGATTAGCTCAGCGAGATTGGAAGACCAATATATACTTTTCTATGTGGGAAGCCAAAATTTCGAAAAGTTACATAATTTTTGGCCCAATCAAACTTATAACACCCCAAACACATAGTGTTGCAGGGTTTAAAAACGTATTTATATTTAGCATTATTTTTTGGCATTTTAATTTTTTTGTTCGGCATTTTTAGTACTATTTTTATGCTGGTTTAGCTGCAACACTATTTTAGATCTGGTCACACTGGAAAAAAGATATAAGGAGGTCGTCAATGAGGGCTTCTTTTTTTGAACTTGATCTTCTAAGAGATGATTAATTGGTCATCCATGAGAGGAGCACTTGGACTTCAATGGGAAGAGAACTTGGTTTAAATGGGTAGAGAGAAGAGAAGAACAATTTGTCACTTGCTCTTCTATATGGAGAGCATTTACTCTTTCCTAAGAACACCACTTGATATTTCACGGGAAGACCAGAACTTGGTTTTCCAAAAGAAGGGCAATTGATCTTCTATGAGAAGAACACTTGGAATTCAATGATAAGAACATTTGCTCTTCAATGACTTGGTCCTCTATTGAAAATACCATATCCATCTCCTTGGTTTTATATGAGAAGAGCTTTGTATAAGAAGACGTTTTGGGTCTTTCTAGGTCTTCGATAAGAAGACCACTTGAGCTTCCAATAAAAGTCTACTTAGTATTCTATAGGAATACCATTCGGTCGTCTGTAGGTAGAGGACTTGATCTTCTATACGAAGAACACTTTAGTATTTTTTAAGAAGGCCATGCGATCTTCCATTAGATGACCACTCTGTTTTTTATGAGGGGCCCACATGGTCTTTTATTGAAGGCCTTCAGGAAAAGATCACATGGAATTCTACTTAGTATTTTAAGAGAAGACCTCTCGGTTTTCAGGGAAAGACAACTTGTCACTCCTTGATAAGACCACCAGTATTTTATGAGAACTTGGTTTTCCGTGAGAATACCATATCTTCTTTTTCTATAAGAAGAAAAAATTCCCAGTCTTCCATGAGAATACCACAACGTAGCCTTCTTGGTCTTCCATGAGAATAACTAATTGGTATTCTATGAAAATATATTTTTGGCCTTCCGTTAGAAGATAGAAACTTTTGGGTTTTCTATGAGAAGACATTTCGCAACCTCCATTAGAACATTTTCTGGGTCCTCTTTTAGAAGGCAATCTGGGCCTTACCTGAGAAGACAATCTGAGTATTTTTTTCTAGATACTCTTAAGAAAACCTTCGGTGGACTTGGCTTTCTATAAGAATATCACTTGGTCTACTGCAGAAAGACCACTTGAGAATACGGCTTTCATGAGAACACAAATGGAAGATCAAATGAGAAAGCGACATGAACTTTCTTCTTGCTATGTGAATTTCTGTCAAATATTTTGATATTTTTTCTTACGAAATCAAAATTTTAAAACCCACTGTGCAGTTCAAAATGCAGCGCACGAAAATCTTGTACCGCGGGCCAAAATGGAAGGATACAACGACGGTGATTTCCTCTACTAATGAAATTAATTACAAAGCAAGTAAAGCATAGATGTTTACACAGACATCCACGGTATATTTTTAAGTAATAACGAAGCTCTAAAAGGAGACAATAAAGGGACGGAGCAGTATGGGAATAGTCAAATAATACGACAGACGGAAAGGAAACAACGAAGATGGTGAAAAAAAGATGAAGGATTAAAACAAAAACTTTATTCTACTGTAAAAAAATGTTCTTTTATCCGTTTTGTTTTAGGGTTTAGGCGTTTCTATGGGTCGCACATTGCTGTAGAGATGTAGAAAACAATGTGGAAGAAGAAAATTTTGTAAAAATGAAGAAAATGATTTATGAAGATGTATGATTTCGTGCATGGAGCAAATTATAAAAAATAATTAATTTAAATTAAAATAAAAGGATGCTGGGATGGCAGTTGACGTTTTGCGAATATGAAATTCAGGTGTAATGGGAGGAGTTTCGTTAAAGGTCAGTTACAAGTACAATACATTAAATGCGTATGCGGAACTTGAGGGGAACTTGTAGAGCATAACTTTTTAGAGGTTGTGATCGAAAAATTACACTGTGCAACACAAAAAATAATTACGGGAAAAAATCTACAGCTTATGAAAGTAGAGCTAAAATAAAAAACACGTACATCGGTGTTTTGAAGGTTTACATCGAAAAGTAACCAAAACTAGGGGCGGCAAGTTCCCCCCTTCTTTCACACTTTGGGAAATTTTCGGATTAAGATTCATCGGAGTCCGTTTATTTTAGGTATATAGTGTCCTGGGCAATATTGCAGATAAAAATACGAGAAATATTTAGGTAGAAAATCTGAACCCTCAAACGATTCAACAAAGTGGTATTTTTGACCTTTTTATACCTTACACCACAAGGTGGTCAGGGTATTATGTCTTTGTGCATTTGTTTGTAACAGGCAAAAGAAAGCGAGATAAACCCACAGTTCCTTTTGATGATCTGCATAGAATCACATTCTGAGTCGATTTATGAATGTCCGTCCATCTGTCCGGCTGTCCATGTATTTTTGTAAACAAAGTACACTTCGCATTTATTGTCCTAATCAGATGGAATTTTGCACAAATCATTTGTTTGGCCCAAGGACGACCCTATTGAAATTGGATATAATCGGTCAAAATTTAGATATAGCTCCCATATATATCTTCGTCCGATTTGCTTCTTATTGTGCACCAAACGTGTAATATCAGTCGGAATAGTATGAAATTTTGCACGTACGATCAGATTGGACCTGAAAATAAGTATGCCAAATTTGTTCATCCGATTTGTCATTTTGTCCTCCGCAGCCGTAATATGCACTCTGAAACAACAATATTTGGAGAAAAATATCAAGTACAGCTCAGAAATACATTTGCTAAAACTTATCGAGATCGGTACATATTTGGATATAGCTCCCATATATAACTTAGTCCGATTTACATTTGATTGTACACCAAACGTCTAATATTTGCCCAAATTGGATGAAACTAGTCTAGAAGCTAGTATGCCAAATTTGATCGAAATCGGTTCAGATATAGCTATAGCTCCCATATATATTGTTCATCCGATTTGTTGTATTTGTTACCCACAGCCGTAATACTCCGTAACAACGATATTCAGGGAAATATATCAAATACAGCTCAGAAATATCTTTGCCAAATTTTATCAAAATCGGTTCAGATTTGGATATAGCTCCCATATATATCTTTATCTGATTTCAAATTAATTTTGCACCAAATGGGGAATACAAGTCCGAATTAAAAGATACAAATGCTTCGGCATATTTAGTCCTTTGAATTTTAAATTATAATTATAATCATAGCGTGTATGATTGAATTCTCCCATAAAAACTTTTAATTGTTATGTGTAGCTCTACTAAATTAGCAAAGTGGTGTAGGGTATCATAAAATCGGACTTTAGGACTTTCTTTACTGGTTTATAAATATGTTTAAAAACTTCCTTTAAACGGTATCGTAGCAAGTCAAAATATCCAATAAAATTATTTGTAAACATTCTACTACAGGTCCTAAAAAATGCCAAGAGTCCAAATCTTACTTAAACGCCAGGACTTAATTTATAGGGTGAGATAAAAAAAAAAACTGCAACAAAGCCAAACGCCATAATTTTTACATTTTTTTACATTTAAATGAAATCAAACAATGTCGGAAATAGCATCAAATTTTACAATAAGTTTAGATTTTTTCGAATTTGTCACCTTTGGCACGAATTATGGTCTTCAAACGGCCAATAAAACCGTCTCACGCTACCCGAATATTGCTCTGCGGTATTTTGGGTCATTCCCGGCGATGCGTTTGATTGAGATGATCGACACTGTGGTATTATTTAGTGTCTACCTTGCTTTCCAAAATACTCCATACACAATAGTCCAACGGTTTGGTATCCGGAGATTTTGGTGACCATTGTGCGCTGGAAATGAAGCGAGGAACCTCATTTTGTAACCATTCTTGGGTGGCCCGTGCTGAGTGCGATGGTGCCGAGTCCCGTTGGAATGTCCAAGGTCTGCGGCGAAAATGTTTGGGTACCTTTAATACAACCTCCAGAATGTTTTCGCGATAATATTCGGCATTTATTCTGATGCAACGGTCGATTAATAGGAGCGGAGAGCGACCATCACCATGGCCGGCGCTTGAATTCTGGTGGCCAACCAAAGGTGCACATTTTCAGCTGGCCTCTTTGATAAGTAAACACGATCATTTTGTTTACTCTCCACCATACATAGTATGGAAGGTATATTAAGTTCGTCATTCCGTTTGTAACTCATCGAAATAATCATTTTAGACCCAACAGAGTATATATATTCTTGATCAGCGTAAAATTCTAAGACGACTTAGCCCTGTCCGTCCGTCTGTCCGTCTGTTGTAATCACACTACAGGCTAAACGATAGATAGAAAGCTTAAATTTTGCCCATATCTCTCTTTTGTCTGCAGGCAGGTCAAGTTCGAATATGGGCTATATCGGTCCACGATATCGTATTGCCCCCATATAACGGTACCCCCCGATATTCGGTATTTTGATGATTTTAGTCACATTTTTCAATGTAATTGTCTGGAATTCTACACAAGGAGTTCTTTGTGAATACTTTATCCCTTGGCTGAGAATTATTTAACGGTACCCCCCCATATTCGGGATTTTGATGATTTTAGCCACAATTTCCAATGGAATGGTCTGAAAATCCGCACAACGAGTAACTTGTGAGTACTTTATTTATTGAAAGAGCATTATCTATATAGGTCCACGATATCATATTATCCACATATAACAGTACCACCCGATATTAGATATTTTGATGATTTTAGCCACATTTTTTAACGGAATTGTCTGAAATTCTACAGAAGGGGTTCTTTGTGAACACTTTACCCCCTGACATGGAGTTCTCTATATACGTCCATGATATCGTATTGAATTGTCTTAAATTCTATACAAGGAGTTATTTGTGAGTACTTTATCCCTAGACATAGATTTGTCTATATATGAATGAGAAAAGAAAGTGGTCTTGTGCATCTACGGAGCGCATTGATATCTGTGCGTGTGGGTCATAGCCTTTATTATCTTACACATTATCGTATGCGTCAGCGCACAAGATCACCGAATTATTCACTGTGGTGTTTTATGGCGGCTGGGAAATATGTAATTTTAGAATATTTATTGATTATTGCTAGATTTTCCCAGCGCCTCAACCACACTCAAACGTATGTACAAAGTATTTTGTACAATATATGTCCACAATATCGTTTATCCACCCATATATCGGCACCTTCCGAGATTTTAACAGAAGTTTTTATGGATTTTATTTTCATTTTTTGAAAATGTTCTAATTCGTTCCAAATGTTGGAGGGTATTCAAAGTTCGGCCCCTCCGAACTTACTGCTTTTTTACTTGTTTGTTTACAAACTTCTGGACAATGAATGTTTTCTCATCGGAGAAAACCAAATTCGGCCAAGTGAAGCAACTCTTTAGCTCTCTTGAGTCTACTTTCTTTCTGTTGCGGTGTAATTACTTGCACTTTTTGGAATTTCAATGACTTTACCCCGAGCTCATTTTTCAATATGTGCCGAATGGAATATTGCGATATGTTTAGCTCACGAGCCATTTTTCGGCCACTGCGACGCAAGTTTCGATCAAGTCGCTTCTTTACTTTTCGAACCATTTATGCTGATGTTGCTGTTTTCTTCCGTCCACTTCCGTGACGTCGGGCTACGCTGTCAGTATCACGGTAAAGAGCGATGGCACGTGACACAAAAGATTTGTTCACATTTAAATGCTGGAGTGCTCTAACGATAGCCACTTGTGGTTTTCCAGCCAAATATAAAGAAATCACACTATAATGCTTGAATTCCATCACGAATAGTTTTTTTCCGAAAAACACCCACCAAAATGCTTTTGTATGCTTGTAAACAATATAATGAACTGTCACTGGAATAATTCTAAAAGCTATCGGGCGAGTGGCTTAGAAATGACAGCAGTCTTAATTTAGTTGCAGTTTTTTAATCTCACACTATATACTACATATATCCAAAACTAGATCCTCTCTCAACCACACACTGCTGTATTCCTTTACGCGATATCAAACTTAGTACTTTTCGTACAATTTCCAAATTTTTTACCACTCAGAACAATTATAGTACGCATATCCAAAACCACCTTCTTCTTTCAACCACTGACACTAACATTGACCTCAATATCAAGTTTCAGGATTTCGGCTCTATTTTTTCACCCAATATCAAATTTAGTACTATTTAGTATTTTCGTACAATTATAATCCCAAATAAAAACAGAGACCTCAATATCAAATTCCATTAAAACCACCTCCATATGTCCAGGCTACACAATAGTGGCGAACCTAATAAAAAATTTCAAACACTACCTGTTACCGAATACCAAATTGTACCAAATATACTACTACTTAGTACTTTTCGTGCACTTGTGGCACACAGTTCCAAAACCACCTCTTTATAACAAAACAAGTAAGCAAAGTCTATAGTCGTGCGGGGCCGACCATGTGATACCCTACAACACTGCAATATATAAGAAGCCCCCTTATGTCCAAATACATTTTGGAAGATTTCGCTTTTGATATTATGTCACGAAGCACTGTCCACATATTACCCTAAGCATTTTGACCAGGAATATTTGTCCAATATTTACGCACTTCATCGTGCTTGTAGTTGTAGTAGACTTCTTCCCTGTCCTTAACTCACTCCTCAGGCGTGTTTATTGGCTTCAATTGTTTGATCAGGAAATTTTTTCTATTTTTGGTTTATTTGAACCCCTATTTTGGTTTATTTGAACCCAAAAGTAAGAGTCCTCTCTGTATACCAAATTTAGACTCATCTATATTCGTCAACGAAATCAGAATAAAAAAGCCAGAAGTTCGAATTTTGTGTAATTCGGATATCGCCTGTAAGTAACGTTGGTATTCCTTCAAACAAAAATAGTGGTTCATACCACCCGCCGTCCTAAACTCTAACTTCATGCGAGATTTCGTGTCCTTTGGTTTCCATTTGTGACCTTTATAACGGATGTAAAATCATGAATATTTTTAGTTTTGGTTCATTTCAACCCCTAAATATGTTGCGGGCATCTTCGAAAACAATAGGCCTAGTCCTTTCTGCCCTTTCTTTCCGTATCCTTGTGAAAATTTTCGTGATAATCGGACGATAATTGCTATCTGTATATAGTAGCCCCAACCTGTGTTGTAAGGTGAAAAAATATTACAAAATGTATACTTCAATATTGCAAGTCAAATTGAAAAAATCGCATGCGATAAAATGTATGAAAAAACAAGTAAAATAGTATCAGTCGGTTTTGCCGACAGATGTATACCCTCAGCCTTGAGTTACGAACGTGACAGATTTGGAGGTACCAGAAGGAGTGGACCGATATATCCCATCTTCACACCAGATCTTGAGTTAGTAGAAACAATGGGACGTGTGTAATATGAAGAGAACTGAATGTTTATTTCGGATTCTTTGGAATGGAATCGTGTTCAAGTGTTTTAAGAGCGTGATGAATATTCAAAATTTCGACCTTTTGTGGGGGAGGTACTTGATGGAGTGGACCTATGTTATCCATTTTTGCACCTGACCTAGAACTGATGTAAATATCAGGATTTGCAAAGTTGGAACAAAATCGGATTATCGATTCTCTTTCTGTGCAGAAAATATTTTTCTTATATATATTTTTTTTATATATTTTATTTTTATGAAAATCTTGATCATTTGTGTGGGAGGTACCAGAAGGAGTGGACCGATATATTCCATCTTAACACCAGACCTTGGGTTAATATAAATATTAAGATGTGTGAAATTTGAAGACAATCGGACTCTTACATCACATTTTATGAGAGTTGTAATTATTTAAAATTTCGACCCTTTGTGGGGGAGATACCAGAAGGAGTGGACCGATATTGTCCATTTTTACACTTGACCTAGCACTTACGCAAATATTGAGATTTGCAAAGTTTGAGCAAAATCGGATTATCGTTTCTCTTTCTGTGCAAAAAATATATATTTGTTAAAATTTCGACCATTTGTGGGGGAGGTACCAGAAGGAATGGGCCGATATATTCCATCTTAACATCAGACCTTGGGCTAACATAAATATTGGCATGTGTGAAATTTTAAGACAATCGGACTCTTACATCACATATTATGAGAGTTGTAATTATTCAAAATTTTGACCATTTGTGGGGGAGGTACTTGATGGAGTGGACCGATATTGTCCATTTTCACACTTGACCTAACACTGACGCAAATATTAAGATTTGCAAAGTTGGGGCAAAATCGGTGTATCGCTTCTCTTTCTGTGCAAAAAATAAATTTTTTGAAAATTTCGACCTTTTGTGGGGGAGGTACCAGAAGGAGTGGACCGATATTGCCCATCTCCGAACTCGATCTAAGTTTGACAAAAATATTACGATGTATCAAGTTTGGACCAAATCGGATACTCCCTTCAAGAGTTATCGTGCGCACCAGCCAGCCAGCCAGACAGACAGACAGACAGACGGACGGACGGACGGACATCGCTAGATCGACTCCAAATGTTCTGAAACGGATTTGGTCCAAAGAGACCTAGGGTCTAAAACCGTTTTTTCGACTAGGCACGTTTTGACCGTATCAAATGATATATACCCTCTGTAGCCATATGGCTGAGGGTATAATAAAAATATGTCACAAAATACTACAAAATTATTATTAATTATTAATTATTGGCATCTTCTTATGCGGGCATTCAGAATTTACAAAATTTATCAAAATCGGTCCAGACATTCTTGAGATATAAGCATTTTAGCTAACATCCCCTTTCTTTGTTTATACACATTGTATATATTTCGCTATATAAATCCGATATATTTACTATCGCCATCTACGTAACGGTCAGAATTGACCTATTCGTTTATTTATGGTTTCGTAGGGATTAAAAATATTCGTTAAATGGAAAATTTGACTTTTATTTAACACAAATGCTATGGTCTATTTCACACACTAAATATTACCCGATGACCATCAAACTTGGAAGGCTTCAGCCCAGCCTTAAGCTCTAACTCAATGCTAATTTCCGCGTCGATTGGTCCATAACTGCGACCTGTAGAGCAACTGCAAAATCAGGATTTTTTTCAGTTTTTGGTCCATTTCGACCCCTTAATATTATGCGATCATCTCCAAAAGAAATAGGGTTCTATTCTGACCTTAACCCTACCTCCATACTAAAGATCGGGCCATAGTTGCGACCTGTAGAGTGATTACAAATTAACATGGACAGACGGACGGACGAACATACATAGCTAGATCGACTCAGCTCAGCGAGATAGGAAGATCCATATATACTTTCCTATGTGGGAAACCAATATTTCGAGGTGTTACATAATTTTTGGCCCAATCAAACTTATAATACCCTCAACACATAGTGTTGTAGGGTATAACAATCATCAACAGGGACCCTAATACAAAATTTAAAAATTTTAGCTTAATCCCTGCACCCTAATACTAACTCCCTTTGGTACATCCACCATGCAGTCATTCAGTGACTCTCATTCTAAATTTCAGACTTCTAGCTCTTATTATTAGTACAAAAACCCAGAAACTGACACTCATGCAAAATTTAAAGATTCTAGCTACTAGCTTCAGCCGTTTCGTTTGGTCGTTGATTCTCGTTGAGTCAGTTTTTTCAATACTCTATTACATAAATATATAGATATAACAATTTCCAGTGTGTAAACCCACACTAAATGTAGAGCCCCGCTGAAATTAAACGCAAATTACCAGGAACAAATTGGGCAACCAGTTAAAAAATAATTTGATTTTATGTCTAAATAAATTGCTTAAATATTTGTTCAAGCCATTTTTGAATTTTCATCTATTTTTTGCTCCCTATCGAGCAAAGAAAAATAAAAACCTTATACAAATAAAAGAAAAGAGAAAAAATATATAAATTTTAAGAGGTTTGTGTAAAATGCTGAGACACCTAAGAATTTATAACGTCTACACTGGTTAGTTATGACAACTTCTGGGAAGGGTGTGTTGATGACTTCGTTCGAGGGGATGAGGACTACCACTGTTAATGCCTAAAGTCGTTATTGTTAATATCTGGTTTTGAAAACACAATGGGAGAGAGATTAAAAGTTCAAGTTCATTTAATTTGTTGCCTGGCAGGAACGAACAAACAAACTAAAAAAAAAATGGTCTAAAATACCGAAAAGTAGAAAACATTAAAGGGGACTATAAAAAATATTCAAGAAACATGTGGTCACACAAAATGGGGGGTGGTTTAAAAATAACTGGAATGATAAGGGATTGAATTTAATCAAACCAAAGAGTGATACTCTTATTGTGTGGGACATAAATATCTCTATATCGAAATAAAGACATTTATCGGTTGACCAAAGTACATACTCAGCAATATTTGTTGTGAATGAGAATATCGGAGTTTCATTAGTTGAAAATTTCCTCCCAATAACTCTAAACGACCCCCTTTGAAATCACCTCCGTAAAATATCATCAACAGCTGATGCCATTTACAATTATGGCAAAATGAGTGAACCGCAAAGAAAAGCAAAAAAAAAAAAAAAGAAACACCAACAGAAAAAATTCTGGCACGACTACCATCTATTCATTCATTCGTTGGCTCTTTCATAATGGAGTTGGGGTCATAATTGGGTATTTTGAAAATGAAAAAAAAAAAAAAAACACACACTCACACAACAGTTTTGAATGCGCGTTCTTATGTCCATGACGTTGATTTATGTTTATGCTGCATGTAGCAGCAGCGGTAGCAGCACAAACGGAATATTCATAGAGAATCTCTTCCTACTGCTGACGTTGTTGCCGTAGAGGTTATTTTATCGAATGGATAGTAAAGCGAATGATTGGAGTCTAAGCAGGCGGAAACGGAAATACCTTAACAGTCGTGCAAAATAACAAAATACCAATCTGCAAGTGAATACACGTGAATTCATCAACCTCACGGAAATAACCAAAACCAAATAAAGATTAGTTACTTCGTTAGGTAGAACACAGTGGGACAATTCAAAAACGTATTTCAAACAACAAACAATTTAAAACAAGTTATAGCGAATGGGACGAGTTCCCAGGCAGCGGACATTCCATCTTCGTATATCATTTAATTTTGGTATTGATAATGCAAGGTCAGGAGTATGAAGAATTTACATTTTATTATTATAGGTAAGGTATTGGGGAATATAGGTCTATTTTCGAAACAGATCAAAATTCGATCATAATTCATTTATCATTTACGAAGTACGAATTTCTGACGAAAACGTCGACACCGTTTGCGCTTTGTGATTTATGATTTTGGAAAAATCTTAGAGCTGGAGGGGAATTATCAGAAACAGTGATGGGGAGCATAGGCATCCCATCTTCACACAATATTTAATATTGACATCAAGCAAAAATTTGGTATCAGAATCATTTTAAAGGCTTCTAAAAAATCTCATAACCGCCAAAGGAAGGTCAAAAGTCGGACGAGACTGACTATACAGGTTGAGATGAAAAAACTGCAACCAACTTCAGACTGCTGTCATTTCCAAGCCACTCGTCCCACACCTGTTAAAATTATTCCAATGACAGCTCATTATATTGTTTACAAGCGTACAAAAGCATTTTGGTAAGAATTTTCTAGAAAACAAGTTATTCCTGATGAAAATCAAGCGTGATAGTGCGATTTCGTTATATTTGGCTGGGAAACCACAAGTGGCTATCGTTAGAGCACTCCAGCTTTTGTGTCTCGTACCATCGCTCGTTACTGTGATACTGGTAGCGTAGTCCGACGTTAAGGAAGTGGACGGAAGAAAACAGCAACATCAGCAGAAATGGTTCAAAAAGTAAAGAAGCGACTTGACTCGCAATGACTGAAAAATGTCTTGTGAGTTGAGCATATCGAAATATTCCATTCGGCAAATATTGAAAAAAAAAAAACACTGAAATTCCAAAAACTTACAAGGCAACCGAAAGAAAATAGACCCAAAGGGTTGCTTAGCTTGGCCGAAATTGGGAACTGCCGAATTTGGTAAAACCACTGAAATTCCAAAAACTTACAACACAACCGAAAGAAAATAGACTCAAAAGAGTTAAAGGGTTGCTTAGCTTGGCCGAAATTGGGAACTGCCGAATTTGGATTTCTCCTATGAGAAAACATTCGTTGTCCAGAAGTTTGTAAACAAAAAAAAAATAATCGTGTTTACTTGCCAAAAAGGTCAGCTGAAAATGTGCACCTTCGGTTGGCCACCAGAACTCAAGCGCCCACCATGGTGATGGTGTGGGCCGCCATAACAGCCGATTGTCGCTCTCCGCTCGTATTAATCGACCGTGGCATCAGAATAAATTCCGAATATTATCGCGAATTTTCCAACAGGAACATTCCAACAGGACTCAACCATCGCACTCAGCACGCCCCCCAATAATAGTAACAAAATGATGCTCCTCGCTTCATTTTCAGCGCACAATGGCCACCAAAATCTCCGTATACCATTCTGGAGTCTGTAGTATTTTGGAAAGCAAGTTTGGCACTAAAAAATACCAAAGTGTCGATCATCTCAAGCAAGCGCTTTGCCGGGAATGACCAAAATACAGCAGAGCAACATTCGTGCAGCGTGTGACGGTTTCATTGGCCGTTTGAAGGCCATAATTCGTGCAAAGGGTGATCAATTCGAACAAATCTAAACTTATTCTAAAATTTGTTGTTATTTCCGACATGTTTTGCTTTCATTGAATAAAATTAAAAAAACAAGTAAGCAAAGGCTATAGTCGTGCGGGGCCGTCCATGTGATACCCTGCAACACTACAACATGTTAGAAGTCCTATGTCAAAATCCAATTTGGAAGATTTCGCTTTTGAAATTATGTCACGGAGCACTGCCCAGATATTACCCATAGCATTTTGACCCAATATTTGCGCACTCGTTGTGCTTTTAGCTGTCGTGGTTCATTTCACAGCTAAATATGGTCATCCAAAATGCTAGAATTCTTCCCTGTCCTTAACTCTGTTCTCAGGCGTGTCGATTGGCTTCAATTGTGTGATAAGGAATTTTTGTTCATTTTTGGTTCATTTGAACCCCCAAAATATTTTGCGATCATCTCCAAAAGCAAGAGGAGAGGATGGTTTGCTACGATATTTGGCTATATCGCCTGTGAGTAATCCTGGTATTTTTTTCACACAAAAGTAGTGGTCCATTCTACCCGCTGTCCTAAACTCTAATTTCATGCGAGAATTCATGTTCCTTGGTTTCTATTTGTGAATTCTAAATATATTGCGGACATCTTTGAAAACAGTGGACCTAGCCCTTCTGAGCCTTACCCTACCTTTGTGAAAATTTCGTGAAAATCGGACGATAATTGTGAAAAAATATTACAAAATGTACACTTCAATATTTTAAGTCAAATTAAAAAAATCGCATGCGATAAAAAATATGAAAAAATAAAAATAAAATAAAATAAAAAAATACTACAAAATGAATATTAACACCATTATAGGCGTCTTTTTATGTGATTTTTTAGATTTTATACTTTTATGCAAAGAGGGCATTCTGAATTCACAACATTTGCCAAAATCGGTCCAGCCATTCTTGAGACATAAGCATTCTAGCTAACATCCCCTCCTTTTGTATATACACATTGTATATATTTCGCTATATATATCCGATGTATTTACTATCGGCATCGACGTAATGGTCAGAATTGAGCTGTTCGTCTATTTCTGATTTCTCCGGGATTAAAAACATTCGCGGTTAATGGAAAATTTGACTTTTATTTAACACAAATGTTATGGTCTATTTCACCCACTAAATATTACCCGATGACCATGAAAATTGGAAGACTTCTGCCCCGCCCTAAGCCCTAGCGCCGTGCGAACTTCCGCTTCGATTGGTATATAATTGCGACCTGTAGAGCAACTGCAAAATCAGGAAATTTTTCAGTTTTTGGTCCATTTCAACCAATAAATATTATGCGATCATCTCCATCCTGTAGAGTGATTACAAATTAACATGGACAGACGGACGGACGTACATAGCTAGATCGACTCAGCTCGGCGAGATAGGAAGATCCATATATACTTTCCTATGTGGGAAACCAATATTTCGACAAAATACGAAAATGTCCATTCCAGTGACTTTTTGGAGAATTCACAAATACAGGAAAGACGCACTTCTGACTATTTCGTTAACGCTGATTTCGTTGAAGAATATAGTCAAATGTGAAGAATATAGTCAAACCTGATGGTTTTCTTTTATTATTTGTCACAATATCTTGTGGAATTCTTTAGAGTATCTCGCCTATATAAACTGTATCATTTATTATAGTGTTGTAGGGTATTCAACCCCGCTCGATTGTAGCCTTTGCTTACTTGTTTTTTATCTCACCCTGTATATTCATTCATATATGATATGTTATATTAATGATTGACTGTATATTTTTATTCCTAAACATTGGCTCGGCTCTTGGAAAAATATCTAAAATTAGTCTTTTTAAATTGTATTTTAATTATTAATACATTTTGTAAGCCCACTGTGCACGAATACATGTTTTTGCTGTTGATTTTTTGGGATTTCGATCAAGTTGAACCCTCTAAAAATCTCGCACGCTATCTGCAAATTATTCCGAAAAAGAACACAAAAGGTTCTCAAGTTCTATCAGACTATCGGGTTGTCTGGCCCTCTAAACCTTTGCTTCGCCACACATAGTTTCCCTTTACATTTCAAAATGGGATTTTTCTTATTTGTTTCTTTATTCGCATATCAAAAGAAAAAAATCGAAAGTAAAAGCATCCACCCATAAACTCACCTGATAAAGCATAGCCGGACACGAACAACCATAGGCAATGCGATGAAGAATGGTTACAGCTGCTTTCAGGGATTTAGTTGGTATTTTCTCCCAATCAGTTAGAACCACAACACAGGCACGAACTATTTTCGGATTCAATAATCTGTAAGTAGAGGTAAAAGAACATCACATCACATGAATGAATTGGAAATCTATAAATCCAGCAGAAAAAATGAGAAGCTAAAAAATCAAAGCATACAAACGTTATGAAATTCAATAGATTGGTTATTAATCATTTTAAGTAGTTGTGTTGGTTGGTTGGTTGCCATAACGCATTTGGGTGGCTGTGAATATATTTTCGAACGAACATTCAAAGATGCAAAGATGAATGTTTTCCGCGCGTAAAAATATGCAATTTTCAAAATGTGAAAATAAATTCTAAGGAAGTGAGCCACACAAAAAGAGCGTGGCTCTTTTGATGTATGGCTGTTTTGAATGAAATAGAAGATTTGAGATATTTAATTTATGAAGGAATAAATGCAACAAAATATGATGTCCATTTTTCTCGATGCTCACGTCTGCGAAACATACACAGTGAAAGCTTTTGTATTGGTAGTGATTGGCTAGCCCTGGTTTGAAGGTATAAAAACATTTTATTTGCATAGCCTTCGTATAGCCACTTCCCACTTTTTGGGAGGTTAACTTTAAGGAAGTTTAGTAATACCTTGAATTCACCGGTTTCTTTAAAAGCGTACAAGTTTTTGCTATTATGTAACATGTAGTTGTACTATAGTTTAAATTATATATTTATACTCTTTAGAATGGCTCGATCACACCGAAATTTTATATGTTTTTGGGGTTAGAAAACAGGGTGAGATAAAAAAACTGCAACCAACTTTAGACTGCTGTCATTTCTAAGCCATTCGTCAGACAGCTGTTAAAATTATTCCAGTGACAGCTCATTATATTGTTTACAAGCGTACAAAAGCATTTTGGTAAGAAATTTTCAGAAAAAAAATTATTCGTGATGGAATTCAAGCGTGATAGTGTGAATTCTTTATATTTCGCTGGAAAACTACATGTGGCTATCGTTAGTGCACTCCAGCATTTAAATGTGAATAAATCTTTTGTGTCTCGTACCATCGCTCGTTACCGTAATTCTGGTAGCGTAGCCTGACGTCAAAGAAGTGAACGGAAGAAAACAGCAACATTAGCAGAAATGGTTCGAAACGTAAAGAAGCGAGTTGCAGTTCTCTATCTCACCCTGTGTATCGTGAATTATCAGTCACAGGTCACATTTGTCAACCAGTTTGTGGATTAATATTAAGGACCGGTCAAAGGCGTACCAAAGTAACACCTTTTACATGACTACATGACTTTAGTTTAAAAATGAAGTGGGCCAAAAATATACATATGCATCAAAAACGTAAAATGTACCTCTAGTTACAAAAGATTCCTGGAAAATATAGGTTTCAGATTCATAGAGATTGTCCGAATGGAGGAACTAATACCGACGTTATAACAATATGACAATATTATCTATGTATAAAAATCAAAATTAGTTCGTTGGTATTGAATCAGCTGAGAATGGATGGACTGATTTGGATAATCTTTCTTCAAAACTAGGTTTTTACGGAAAGAAAATTTGACTTGGCCCACTTTTTTTGATACGTCCAATATCGATAAAATAAGGGAAATATTGGTTTGAAAATGAGGTTCCTCGCTTCATTTCCAGTGCACAATGGCCACCAAAATCTCCGGATACCAATCCGTTGGACTATTGTGTCTGGAGTATTTTGGTTGGCACTAAAAAATACCAAAGTGTCGCTCACCTCAAGCTAGCGCTTCCCCGGGAATGGGCCAAAATACCGCAGAGCAACATTC
Source organism: Musca domestica (assembly GCF_030504385.1). Classification (NCBI taxonomy): domain Eukaryota; kingdom Metazoa; phylum Arthropoda; class Insecta; order Diptera; family Muscidae; genus Musca; species Musca domestica. The sequence continues at coordinate 4,418,849 of NW_026712344.1, read as the reverse complement.
AGGCAGCGTGTGACGGTTTCATTGGCCATTTGAAGGCCATAATTCGTGCCAAAGATGACAATTCGAACAAATCTAAACTTATTCTAAAATTTGGAGCTATTTCCGACATTTTTTGCTTTCACTCAAAAAAATTAAAAAAAAAAAAAAATGAAAAAATTATGGCGTTTGACTTTGTTGCAGTTTTTTATCTCACCCTGTCCAATATGCTAGAAGCCCCCTTATCTCCAAATCCATTTTGGAAGATTTCGCCTTTTGTAATTAAATTTAAGAGCACTGCCCAGATATTACCCTTATCTTTTTGACCAGGGACATTTGCCTAATATTTACGCACTCCTTCGTGCTGTTAGTTTTTGTGGTCCGTTTTTTTTTCTTATTTGGCTCTGTCCTATTCTCCTGCAAAATTCTGTCTCGATTAGTTTCAATTGTGTAATCAAGAAAAATTTTCTGTTTTTGGCTCATTTGAAGCTCTAAATTTTTGCGATCATCTCAAAAAGCGAAGCAAATCTTTGCTTGTCTACGATATTTGGCTATATTCGTCAACGAAATCAGCGTAAAAAGCCAGAAGTTCGTTTTTGGTGTATTTTGGATTCCTCCTGTAAGTTATTTTCAGCTTTTCGGTAGATTCGAAATGTTGATATTGTTTTTACACAAAAGAAGTGGTTCCTCTGCCGTAAACTCTAACTTCATACGAGATTTCGTGTCCTTTGGTTTCTATTTGTGACCTTTATAACGACTGCAAATCAGGAACACTTTTAGTTGTTGGTCCATTTCAACCCCTAAATATATTGCGGACAACTTTGAAAACAATAGGCCTAGTCCTTCTGAGCTTAACCCTACCCTTATGAAAATGTTCCTGAGAATCGGACGATAATTGCAATCTGTATCTACTAACCCCAAGCTATGATGTAAGGTGAAAATATATTACAGAATTGAAAAAAATCGCATGCGAGAAGAAATATGAAAACAATAAAAAAAAAAATATTACAAAATCTATACTAGCATCATTATTGACATCTTTGTGTGCTATTTTTTTCAGATTTTATTCTTTTATGCCAAGAGGGCATTCTGCATTGACAAAATTTGTCAAAATCGGTTCAGTCATTCTTGAGATATTAGCATTCTAGCTAACATCCCTTTCCTTTGTATAAACACATGGTATATACTTCGCTATATATATCCGATATATTTACTATCGGCATCTACGTAACGCTCAAAATTGACCTTTTCGTCTATCTGTGCTATCGCCGGGATTAAAAATATTCGCGTTTTAATGGAAAATTTGACTTGTATTTAACAAAAATTTTATGGTCTATTTCACTCAGTAAATATTTCCCGATCACCCTTCAAATTAGAAGGCTTCTTTCCAGCCCTAAGCTCTACGCTCATGCTAACTTTCGCGTCGATTGGTCCATAACTATGGTCTGTAGAGAAACTGCAAAATCAGGAAATTTTTCAGTTTTTGGTCCTTTTTAACACCTGAATTTTTTGCGATAATGTGATAAAGGCAATAGGCTTCTATTCTGATCATAACCCCACCTCCATGTGAAATTTCGTGATGATCGGGCCATAATTGAGTTATTACAAATTAACATGGCCAGACGGACGGACGGACCTACATAGCTAAATCCACTCAGCTCGGCGAGATAGGAAGATATATATACACTTTCCTATGTGGGAAACCTATATTTCGGTGTGCCCAATTAAACTTATTACGCCCCCAACACATAGTATTGTAGGTATAATGACATGAGAATTACACCCATCAACGCTGCTCATTTCAAATCTAATAATTAATACATTAGAAGTAGCCTTTTCTTGCCCGTAGCAAAATATTTGGAACGTAAAAAATTCCGTTTAGAAATGAAAGGCGTTCGTGAGTATATTAACAAGTCTTATGGACATATTCGCCTTGGTTCAAAACTGCGAGTCAATTTGGGTATGTAGTTTATTCTTAGTTGACATAATTTCAATCGAATCCAATGAAGTATTTTTATATTTCATTATAAGTTTGTTTGGGCCAAAAATTATGTAACACCACGAAATATTGGTTTCCCACATAGGAAAGTATATATGGGTCTTCTTAGCTCGCCGAGCTGAGTCGATCTAGCTATGTATGTCCGTCCGTCCGTCTGTCCATCTGTCCATGTTAATTTGTAATCACTCTACAAGTCGCAATTATTGTCCGATCTTCACGAAATTTAGAATGGAGGTGGGGCTATGGTCAGAATAGAACCCTATTTCTTTTGGAGATGATTGCATAATATTTAGGGGTTGAAATGGACCAAAAACTGAAAAAATTCCTGATTTTGCAGTTGCTCTACAGGTCGCAATTAAAGACCAATCAAAGCGGAAGTTAGCATGGGGCTAGAGCTTAGGGCTAGGCAGAAGCCTTCCAATTTTGATGGTCATCGGGTAATATCTAGTGGGTGAAATAGGCCACAACATTTGTGTTAAATAAAAGTCAAATTTTCCATTAAACCGCGAATATTTATAATCTCGGCGAAATCACAAATAGACGAACAGGTCAATTCTGACCGTTACGTATATGCCGATAGTAAATATATCGAATGTATATAGCGAAGTATATACCATGTGTATATACAAAGGAAGGGGATGTTAGTAAGAATGCCTATATCTCAATGATAGCTGGACCGATTTTGACAAATTTTGTCAATTCAGAATGCCCTCTCGACATAAAAGTATAAAATCCAAAAAAAAAAAAAAATCGGAGAAAAATATGTCAATAATCATGTTAATTTAGATTTGGTTGTATTTTGTGAAATTTTTTTATTTTTTCAATTTTTTTATCAAATACGATTTTTTCAATTTGACTTATAATATTTTGTAATATTTTTTCACCTTATAACACAGGTTGGGTATATTATATAAGTATTGCAAATATCGTCCGATCCTCTCGAAAATTTTCACAAGGGTAGGGTTGGGCTCAGAAGGGCTATGCCTATTGTTTTCAAAGATGTCCGCAATATATTAGGGGTTGAAATGGACCAACAACTAAAAAATTTCCTGATTTTGCAGCCGTTATAAAGATTACAAATAAAAACAAAAGGTCCCGAAATCTCGCATAAAGTTAGAGTTTAGGACAGTGGGTACAATGGACCACTACTTTTGTGTGAAAAAATACCAGCATTACTTACAGGCGATATCCGAAATACACAAAAGGAGAACTTCTGTCTTTTGTATGCTGATTTCGTTGACGAATATCGCTCAATATCGCAGACAAGCAAATCATGTAGATGAGTCTAAATCTGGAGATACAGAGGCCAATCGACACGCCTGTGAAGAGAGTTAAGGACAGTGAGGAATTCTAGCCATTTGGATGACCATTGGATTATATTTAGATGTAAAATGGACTACAACAACTAACAGCCCCACCGGGATGCAGAAATATTGGACAAATGTCCCTAGTCAAAATCCTACTTTCAAAAGCGAAATCTTCCAATGTGGATTTGGACATAAGGGGGCCTCTAACATATTGTAGTGTTGTAGGGTATAACATAGTCGGCCCCGCACGACTATAGCCTTTGCTTACTTGTTTTTCTGTTGAATTATTTTTAAAACCGATTATTTAAATGTCTTATCATCCTTTGTGTCTTGAATCGGAAGATAAGTTTCACAACATAACATTACAACATTTTAGAAACGGCTTTCACAAACAAGAAACCGATTTTTGATGTTTTCGTGACCTTTTTAACATTTGCCCGACTATTGCCAATATTATGACAATAAAAATATTCATGTCACAAATTCTGAAAAAATGAGTTTTCAATAAATTTCTGATGTGATGTTTCTTAAATTCTGTTCTTATTCCTTAAGGACACATTTAAATTTTAAATAATTTTCAAAAGTGCCACAATGACAACGTCACAATTGTATTGTCGTCAGTAATCTGTCGGCAACAACCTGTGGCGATAACAAACGACACTTACTTTCATTCACTATCACGCTTCCTGGGCGTCGTGAACAAGAACAAAGAAGAAGAACGAAACGAATCGAATCGAAACTAAAACCACAAGGGAATAAACGGCAAAAGAATATAAAAGCACAATGGAGGAGAAAAATGAGTGGGTTTAAGATTTCAAATTGATGTAATATTCAAACATTTGTGAGCAATTAAATTTTCTTCAACTTTTTGCGCTGCAAAGAAAAATAAAACTTTTTTATTTTTTACGAATTGCTGCTTGCGGCAACACTTAAAGAATCAGTGAAAGTTTTTGGAGCCACAAAAAATAGCAATGCATTGACAGCAATCAAAATATTAAATACAACAAGGACGAAGTGCCATCAAGAGTGAAACAACAACAACAACAACCACAAGAAATTTATGCGAAAAAAAAAATTTGAAGAGCGAATAATTAGTCGAGTCATGGCAAAAAAAAGAAACGAAAAACGTCAAGAGCAAAACAATGGAAAAAGCAAAGGCAACGATAAGGATTTCTAAGTAGTGGCAACAACAAAAACACAAATGATATGCCAAAAGTGTTTAAAAAGTATCACTCAAGCATACCGACTGACAGACAGTCAAGTACACTGCGTCTCACTCTTTCAATCTATCTGCCAGCCTGTTTGAATTTGTCAACCACTTTAGAGAGTATAAAATACACCCACACACAAACAAAAGAAGCAACAACTCGCCGAGCAGCAAATCCCATGGAACAACAAAAACAATAAAAATTAAAATAATTCCAAAAACCAAAGAGATTCTAAAGTTTCAAACGGCATTCAAGTATGCCGCAAATTATATCTCAAACAAATTATTTTCTTCTTTTTTTTTTGGTGCAGAAGTTGTGAGATTTGGTTTTCTGTGTTGTGTACGCTAAAACCATAATGAGCTAGCTCCCTGGAGCATTGTAAACGAAATCCTATATCTTTGCTAAGCGAATTACAGAAGAACAAACAAATAATTTGCCCAGCGAGTAATGAGAGAATTACAATGTTTTGAGATTTCATTATGTGTGTGCGTGTGTTTGCGCTACGTCCTATGAGCAGAACTTTCTGTCTTCTACGAGAAGACCTTTTGGTCTTCTATAAGCAGAACTTTTAGCCTTCAATAAGCGGACCTTATATAATGCGAAGACCTTCTTGTCTTTTACGCGAAGACCTTTTTGTCTTCTATGCAAAGACTTTTTGGTCTTCTATGAGAAGACCTCTTGGCCTTCTATGAGAAGACCTCTTGGCCTTTTATAAGAAGACCTCTTGGCCTTCTATGAGAAGAAGACCTCTTGGCCTTCTATGAGAAGAAGACCTCTGGCCTTCTCTTGGCCTTCTATGAGAAGACCTTTTGACCTTCTATGAGAAGATCTTTTGGACTTCTACAAGAAGACATTTTGGTCTTCTATGAGAAAACCTCTTGGTCTTCTATGAGAAGACCTCTTGGACTTCTATGAGAAAACCTCTTGGTCTTCTATGCGAAGACCTCTTGGCCTTCTATAAGAAAACCTCTTGGCATTCAATGAGATGATCTTTTGGCCTTCTATGAGAAGCCCTCTTGGCCTTCTATGAGAAGACCTCTTGGCCTTTTATAAGAAGACCTCTTGGCCTTCTATGAGAAGAAGACCTCTTGGCCTTCTATGAAAAGAAGACCTCTGGCCTTCTCTTGGCCTTCTGTGAGAAGACCTTTTGGCCTTCTATGAGGAGACCTCTTAGACTTCTATGAGAAGACCTCTATGCGAAAACCTCTTGGTCTTCTATCAGAAGACCTCTTGGCCTTCTATGAGAAGATCTCTTGGCCTTCTATGAGAAGACCACTTGGCCTTCTATGAGAAGACCTCTTGGCCTTCTATGAGAAGACCTCTTGGCCTTCTATGAGAAGACCTCTTGGCCTTCTATGAGAAGACCTCTTGGCCTTCTATGAGAAGACCTCTTGGCCTTCTATGAGAAGACCTCTTGGCCTTCTATGAGGAGACCTCTTGGCCTTCTATGAGGAGCCCTCTTGGCCTTCTATGAGAAGACCTCTTGGCCTTCTATGAGAAGCCCTCTTGGCCTTCAACGATAAGACCTCTTGCCCTTCTATGAGAAGACCTCTTGCCCTTCTATGAGAAGACCTCTTGCCATTTTATGAGAAGACCTCTTGGCCTTCTATGAGAAGACCTCTTGGCCTTCTATGGGAAGACCTCTAGGCCTTCTATGAGAAGACCTCTAGGCCTTCTATGAGAATACCTCTAGGCCTTCTATGAGAATACCTCTTTGCCTTCTATGAGAAGACCTCTTGGCCTTCTATGAGATGACCTCTTGGCCTTCTATGAGATGACCTCTTGGCCTTCTATGAGAAGACCTGTTGGCCTTCTATGAGAAGCCCTCTTGCCCTTCTATGAGAAGACCTCTTGCCTTTCTATGAGAAGACCTCTTGCCCTTCTATGAGAAGACCTCTTGGCCTTCTATGAGAAGACCTCTTGCCCTTCTATGAGAAGACCTCTTGGCCTTCTATGAGAAGACCTCTTGGCCTTCTATGAGAAGACCTCTTGGCCTTCTATGAGAAGACCTCTTGGCCTTCTATGAGAAGACCTCTTGGCCTTCTATGAGAAGACCTCTTGGTCTTCTATGAGAAGACCTCTTGGCCTTCTATGAGAAGACCTCTTGGCCTTCTATGAGAAGACCTCTTGGCCTTCTATGAGAAGACCTCTTGGCCTTCTATGAGAAGACCTCTTGCCCTTCTATGAGAAGCCCTCTTGCCCTTCTATGAGAAGACCTCTTGGCCTTCTATGAGAAGACCTCTTGCCCTTCTATGAGAAGACCTCTTGTTTGGCCTTCTATGAGAAGACCTCTTGCCGTTCTATGAGAAGACCTCTTGTTTGGCCTTCTATGAGAAGACCTCTTGGTCTCCTATGAGAAGACCTCTTGGCCTTCTATGAGAAGACCTCTTGGCCTTCTATGAGAAGACCTCTTGGCCTTCTATGAGAAGACCTCTTGTTTGGCCTTCTATGAGAAGACCTCTTGGCCTTCTATGAGAAGACCTCTTGGCCTTCTATGAGAAGACCTCTTGGCCTTCTATGAGAAGACCTCTTGGCCTTCTATGAGAAGACCTCTTGGCCTTCTATGAGAAGACCTCTTGGTCTTCTATGAGAAGACCTCTTGGCCTTCTATGAGAAGACCTCTTGGCCTTCTATGAGAAGACCTCTTGGCCTTCTATGAGAAGACCTCTTGGCCTTCTATGAGAAGACATCTTGCCCTTCTATGAGAAGCCCTCTTGCCCTTCTATGAGAAGACCTCTTGGCCTTCTATGAGAAGACCTCTTGCCCTTCTATGAGAAGACCTCTTGTTTGGCCTTCTATGAGAAGACCTCTTGCCGTTCTATGAGAAGACCTCTTGTTTGGCCTTCTATGAGAAGACCTCTTGGTCTCCTATGAGAAGACCTCTTGGCCTTCTATGAGAAGACCTCTTGGCCTTCTATGAGAAGACCTCTTGGCCTTCTATGAGAAGACCTCTTGTTTGGCCTTCTATGAGAAGACCTCTTGCCGTTCTATGAGAAGACCTCTTGTTTGGCCTTCTATGAGAAGACCTCTTGGTCTCCTATGAGAAGACCTCTTGGCCTTCTATGAGAAGACCTCTTGGCCTTCTATGAGAAGACCTCCTGGCTTTCTATGAGAAGACCTCTTGGCTTTCTATGAGAAGACCTCTTGGTCTTCTATGACAACACCTCTTGGCCTACTACGAGAAGACCATTTTGCCTTCTATGAGAAGACCTCTTTGCCTTCTATGAGAATACCTCTTTGCCTTCTATGAGAAGACCTCTTGGCCTTCTATGAGAAGACCTCTTGGCCTTCTATGAGAAGCCCTCTTGGCCTTCTATGAGAAGCCCTCTTGGCCTTCTACGATAAGACCTATTGGCCTTCTATGAGAAGACCTCTTGGCCTTCAATGAAAATATTTTTTTGTCTTTTACGAGAAGACCTTTTGGTCTTCTACACGAAGACCTTTTGGTCGTCAACGGGAAGATCTTTCGGTCTTTTACGAGAAGACCTTTCGGCCTTTTACGAGAACACCTTTTGGCCATCTATGAGAAGACTTTTTGGATATGAGAAAACATTTCAGTATTTATGAGCAGACTTTCGGGTCTTCTATTACAAGAACTTTGGGTCTTCTAGGAGAAGACCCTTTAGTCTTCTATGAAGAACTGCGGGTCTTTTATGAGAAGGCCTTTTGCTCTCCTAAGAGCAGACTTTTTTTCTCTTCTATGAGAAGAACTTTGGATCTTCTATGTGAAGACCTTCGGGTCTTCTATGAGAAGAAATTCGGGCCTTCTATAAGACGAATTCAGGTCTTCTATGAGAAGAAATTTGGATCTTCTGGAGATCAAAGACGCAAATAACTTCAACAAGAAACTGAGTTCTCCACTGGAACAATGTAATTACCATGCTATATTATTGAAATCGAATTGTTGTAATACCATTTTCTTTCCATTTCCAGTTGAAAGCAAAGCCTGAAATACCAGCATTTCTTTAATATTAAAACGAATGCCTCAAGCAACCCTCTCATATCTAAGCCATTTGACCTTTTGTTCGCAAAACAATGCTTCAAAATTATACACATTAAATTTTAATTTATGACCTAGAAAACAATTACACGGTGCCACTAGATCCTAAATTACAATTTGATACAAATGTTTGCCGAAATGCATTTGGAAAGTAATTTATCCAATAATAAAAATGACAGCAATTAAATATTTCATTTCATTTGATTTCCCCGCTAGCCACTTCTTCTACGATGAGCGTCGTCTTCAATTAGCCGAAAGTAATTAAAATGAAAAGCTATTTTTTATTTTTTGTGGTATGTTTTTGGGCGCACGGAAAAGTGGGATTGGACGGAGGGGCGGAGAAAGTTGTTGGTGGTACAACCCACACAATGGTTATTCAACTTTCATTGCTAAACGATGATTTAGATTCTAAACTCTTTCGCAAATGTTAGTGGACTACAAAGATGTAGGACGACAACGACATAGAAAAGCCTCTAGAAATTATTGCATCTATCCAACAATGTAAATCAGCAATGGAGGCAAACAGAGTGTAACAAATTAAGGAAACGAAAGAAAAAACGTAAATGAATAAAAAAGTCTACAGGAAAAAGACAGTGACGACCGTGTAATGTGATGCAGGGTTGCCATTTGGTTTTTATCGATTAAACTGTGAACTGACAGCTTGGGGGTGACAAATTCTGTTTGGAGATGAAAGGCCATGGTAGTATATTAAGAGCCCCGAAGAGGAGATTTGCAGGGAATAAAACTTTCAAGATATATCGAAGTGATTTTTTATCTTTTGACTCGAAAGTGTTTCATGAAGAGATTATTTTATATAAAACAAATTAAATAGTATCAGTCGTTTTTGCCGAAAGATGTACAACTCCAGGCTTGAGTTATTAGACTTAGGTCAGATACGAATTAGAAAATATAGACCGACTGCTTCGTAAAGGGTCAACAACTAGAATAACCCTTTCCGAAACAGTCGGTCTATATTTTCCAATTCGTATCTGACCTAAGTCTGATATAAATATTATAACGTGCCATATTTGGACTATGCAGGGTGAGATGAAAAAAAATGCAGCCAATTTCAGAATGCTATCATTTCTAAGCGACACGTCCGACAGATGTTAAAATTATTCCAGTGACAGCTCATTATATTGTTTACAAGCGTACAAAAGCATTTTGGTGAGAAAATTGTTCGTGATGGAATTCATGAGTAATAGTGTGATTTCTGTATATCTGGCTGGATATCTTTAGACCACTCCAGCATTTAAATGTGAATAAATCTTTTGTGTCTCGTGCCATTGCTCGTTACCGTGATACTGGTAGAGTAGCCCGACGTCAAGGAAGTGGATGGAAGAAAACAGCAACATCAGCACAAATGGTCTCAAAAGTAAAATCGTTTCTTTACTTGATTGAAACCCGCGTCGCAGTGGGTGAAAAATGGCTAGTGAGCTGAACATATCGCAATATTCCATTCGGCATATATTGAAAAATGAGCTCCTGGTAAAGCAATTGAAATTCCAAAAAGTGCAATAACTTACTCCGCAACAAAAGGAAAATAGACTCAAAAGAGTTTAAGAGTTGCTTCGCTTCGCCGAAAGTGGTGAACTCCCGAATTTGGTTTTCTCCGATGAGAAAACATTCGTTGTTCAGCAGTTTGTAAACAAACAAATGATCGTGCTTTCTTGCCAAAGAGGTCAGCTAAAAATGTGCACCTTCGGTTGGCCACCAGAACCATAACAGCCGATGGTCGCTCTCCGCTCGTATTAATCGAATAAATGCCGAATATAATCGCGAAAATATTCTGGATTAGGCCACGCAAACAATGCTTTCTTGCCATAGAGGTCAGCTAAAAAGGTGCACCTTCGGTTAGCCACCAGAACCATAACAGCCGATGGTCGCTCTCCGCTCTTATTAATCGAAAAATTCCGAATATTATCGCGAAAATATTCTGGATTAGGCCACGCAAACAATTTGGCCGCAGACCTTGGACATTCCAACAGGACTAAGCACCATTGCACTCAGCACGAGCCACCCAAGATTGGTTACAAAATGAGGTTCCTCGCTTCATTTCCTGCACACAATGGCCACCAAAATCTCCGGATACCAATCCGTTGGACTATTGTGTCTGGAGTATTTTGAAAAACAAAGCAACATTTGGGCAGTGTGTACGGTTTCATTGGCCTTTTGAAGGCCGTAATTCGTGCCAAAGGTGACCAATTCGAACAAATCTAAACTTATTCCGAATTTTGATGCTATTTCCGACATTTTTTGCTTTCATTCAATAAAATCATTTCATTCAAAAAAAGTGTAAAAAAATATGTCATTTGACTTTGTTGCAGTTTTTTATTTCACCCTGTATATCATTCGATACGCCCAAAACGTGCCTCATCGAAACAACGGTTTTAGACCTTAGGCCTCTTTGGACCAAATCCGATTCAGGACAATTGGAGTCAATCTAGCGATGTCCGTCCGTCCATCTATCTGGCTGGTGTGCACGATAACTCTGGAAGGGAGTTCCAAACTTGATACCTCGTAATATTTTTGTCAAACTTAGATCGAGTTCCGAGATGGGCAATATCGGTTCACTCCTTCTGGTACGTCCCCAACAAAAGGTCGAAATTTTCAAAAAAAAAAAAAAAATATTTTTTGCACAGAAAGAGAAACGATAATCCGATTTAACTCCAACTTTGCCCATCCTAATATTTGCGTCAGTGCGAAAATGGTCAATATCCATCAAGAACCTCCCCCACAGAGGGTCCAAATTTGGAACAATTATAACTCTTATAAAATGTGAATTAAGAGTCCGATTGTCTTAAAATTTCACACATTGTAATATTTTTATTTATACATAAGATCTGGTATAAAAGTATGATATATCGGTCTCTTCCTTCTGGTACATTACCCATAACCGGTCAAGATTGTATATATATATCTCTCATAAAACGCGAAATAAGCATCAGATTCTCTTAAAATGTCATGTATACTAATATTTTTATTAATGAAGTTTCGTTGTGAAACCTATAGATATCGGTTTACCCCCTTCTGATACCTCTTCCACAAAGGCTCACTGGTTGCAATTCATATATCTCTTTTCATGTACAAAATACCAGATTTTCGATTTCCCTCAAATTTTCCAATACTAATAAATTTATCAGTATTACCTGAATTGAAATGCTTTGGTCCAATAAATCTGGTACCTAACGCATATTTCAAGATTTTCCAAAAAATATCAAATATCTCAACTAAAGTGAAGGAAGTAGTCTATCAAATCCGAATCGGGCAAGTTTGTGACATTTATATCAAAGTTAGTTCAGATGAGAAATGGATAATATTGGGCCACTTTCTCGGTATTTTCTCTATAAAGGGTCATTATTTTGAATAAACATAATGTAAGTCAAAACAGGGTACACATCTGTTGGCAAAATCGTCTAATACTTTTTAAATTGTTCTTATTTTTTCATTTGAGTCAACTTTTGGTAGAATTTCCCAAAAAAAAATATTCCCGTCCAAAATCTTAAATCTGAGTCTGGCAACTTCTACCCATACAAAAACCAGCGACCTATTTCGATCGGAACGTCTTTCATTCATAGTTGTCTGCTTTTGGCAACTAATTACAATTGAAAGCATTAGCGTTCTTTTACGAAGCGAAACTGACTTTGAAAAAGACAAATTAAATAGCGACAGATGACGCCCCCATAGAAATCAAAAGTTTTTCCATACTCCTGCCACAGGCAGCAATTTTGGTTTATTTGTTGTTGTTGTTGTTTTTGCTTTCATTCTTAGGAAAATCTCATGGTGGCATATAGCTTTAAGCCTTTCGCTTTTTTCTAGTTGGTGCCGCCACTTTGTTTGCGTCTGTCTGTCTGCCTGCCTGCCTATGACTGTGTGTTTTATGCCTTTTGCTATGCCCATCGAAACACACAGCGAAATCCTTAAAAGGACTTAAGGAATTTAAACAAGGAAAATTTAATGTCGAACCCGTTTCCAGGCCTTTGCTGGGTTTTTTCTTCTTCTATTCTATTTCATTTGTACCGTTAAAAAATCTAAAGTCTTCGTTTTATTTGTGTGCCGTCGACCGGATGTATGACGAAAGGAAAGGCATAAAGGACGAACGTCGGCACAAAAGACGTTAATGGCGAAGAGAAAAATTACACCCTCATTTATGAAACGGGCGTAATTAGAGTGAACGTTACTGGCAAATGCCAAATAGGCGTTTAAAAAGTGATGTTTGTAATTTGAGTTTTAAAAAATTACTGCAAATTAGGTTAAGGAAATTAGACCCGAGCAGAAGACAGAATCAAACACACCACCCACAAAAGGCAGGAGAGAGTAAAATAATAAGACCAAAAAAAAAAAAAAAAACGATATTACTAATTTGTTTAGGAGTTCATAAATCACTGGCCATTAAAAAAAAACTGACTTTAAGATATGTGCTGCAAATGATTTGGCAAGAAGGAAGAAAAAAAAAACTAAAGTCACGAATACCACCAACTTACCTTTTAGCAAAGTCATCGAATTTAAAAGTCTTCTCAACAACATGGTTATCTGTGGAAGAAAAAAATTTAATTTAAATTTAAATTTGAAATTTTTTATGGGATATCTTTCAAAAACATTGTAGAGGCTAATTATGAATATTTCAATTTAAAATATGACATTTTTATTCAGTTATGAATCTTACCTTCAATTTCCTCGTTCTCCTCGTCATCCTCACCGCTGTTAGATTCGTTTTCATTGTTTTCTTCAGGTTCAACTAAAACATAATGGAAAAGAAGAAATGTTTTAATGAGTTGTTATAAGATGTAATCTATATATAACCAGTAAGGAAGGTCTTAAATTCGGTCGGGGCCGACTTTATGATACCCTACACCACTTTGCTAGTTTAGTAGAGCTGCGCATAACACTTAAAAGTTTTTATGGGAGAATTCAATCATACACGCTATGATTATTATTATAATTTAAAGTTCAAAGGGCTAAACATGCCGAAGCATTTGTATCTTTTAAATTCGGACTTGCATTGACAATTTGGTGCACAATTAATTTGAAATCGTATAAAAATATATATGGGAGCTATATCCAAATCGGAACCAATCTCGATAAAATTTGGCAAATATATTTCTGAGTTGTATTTGATATATTTCTCTGAATATCGTTGTTACGGAGTGCATATTACGGCTGTGGGTAACAAATATAACAAATCGGATGAACAGTATATATGGAAGCTATAGCTATATGTGAACCGATCTTCACCAAATTTGACATACTAGCTTCTAGACTCAATTCGGTCGTAAGTGCCAAATTTCATGCAATTTGGGCAAATGTTAGAAGTTTGGTGTACAATAAAAGGTAAATCGGACAAAGTTATATATGGGAGCTATATCCAAATCTGAACCGATCTCGATAAAATTTAGCAAATGTATTTCTGAGATGTATTTGATATATTTCCCCAAATATTGTTGTTACAGAGTGCATATTACGGCTGCGGAGGACAAAAATAACAAATCGGATGAACAATATATATGGGAGCTATAGCTATATCTGAACCGCTTTCGATCAAATTTGGCATACTTATTTTCAGGCATAATTTGGTTGTATGTGCCAATTTCATACTATTCGGGCTGATATTACACGTTTGGTGCATAATAAAAGGCAAATCGGACGAAGATATATATGGGAGCTATATCTAAATTTTGACCGATTATCTCCAATTTCAATAGGGTTCGTCCTTGGGCCAAACAAATGATTTGTGCAAAATTTCATCTGGATAGGGAAATAAATGCGAACTGTACTTTGTTTAAAAAAATACATGGACAGACGGACGGACGGACATGCATAAATCGACTCAGAATGTGATTCTATGCAGATCATCAAAAGGAACTATGGGTCTATCTCGTTTCCTTTTGCCTGTTACAAACAAATGCACAAAGACATAATACCCTGACCACCTTGTGGTGTAGGGTATAAAAACGGCTGATGCTTTGAATTTTGCGCTTGGGTCAGCCTTGGTCCGAAGATGTCAGATAAGGATGGGTTTTTGAATATATTTAATATACTAAAAGTACCAAAATGCACTAAAAACTTGATGTATTGGACAAATGAAATGCTGCAACTATTTTTTTGGAAATACGAATTTTAAGGTTGAGAAAAGTTCTAAAATGGTACTAAACTTCTAAAATGATACCATGTGGTATTTTGTGAACAGATAGTGCAAAAAACGTGAAATTCGGTATGAGAATCAAGGAAAATAAGTTTAATAAATGAAGGTGGTTTTGGAATTTAGTACTAAATGGTACTAAATTTGGAACAGTTTAGTTGGTAAAGAAGTGGTTTTGGAAATGGGTATGAAATAGAAGCATATTTGGTACAATTTGCTATTGGGTTAACATACAGTGCTTGAAATCTGAAATGTGGAATTAGGGTCCGCATTCAAATGTAGCCTGGACATATGTATGTAATTTTGGAACTGTGTTCTACAATCGTCTGAAAAATAATAAATGGTACTAAATTTATTATGTGGTAAAGGAATAGAGACAAAATTCTGAAATTTGATATTTAGATTACTGACGGTATATCTGAGATTTGGCAGTGGTTTGGAAATGTCTCTTATATTTGTACGAAACGTACTAAATGCTACCAATTTTGGTATTCAGTCAAGGGATATAGGTGGAATCCTCAAATTTGATATTGAGGTCTCCGTTGGTATCTGGATTTGACATTGTACGAAAAGTATTAAATAGTAGCAAATTTGGTATTGGGTGAAGGAATAAGTTGGAGTTTTGAAACTTGATATAGACGTCACTGAAGGTGACTGCTGTTAAGATATGGAAGTGATATTGGAAATGTGTACTATAATTGTTCAAAAAGTACAAAGTGGTACTAAATTGGGTATTGGGTGAAATTTTAAAATTTGATATTAACGCCACCGTAGTCCCCAGGTTAAGATATGGAGGTGGTATTGGAAATGTGTACTATAATTGTTTAAAAAGTACTAAGTGGTACTAGATTGGGTATTGGGGGAAGGTGTAGAAGGTGGAATCCCGAATTTTGATATTGAGGTTTCTGTTGGTATGTGAGATTAAGATATGATATGACGGTGGTTTTGGAAATGTGTAGTATAACTGCACAAAAAAGTACTAAATTGTACAAAATATGATATTAGGTGAAGGGATAGAGATGAAATCCTGAAGGTCTAGACCAGGTATGCCGAAATTTGATATAGATATCTTTGATGGCGTCTTGAGTTGAGAGACGGAGCTGACTTTGTAAATGCGTTCTATTATTGGACTAAATGGTACTAAATTTTGTCACTGTTGGTATCTGAGGATGAGATATGAATATTGTTTTGAGAATGCGTACTCCTAAATATGTTGGATGAGGAGAGAGAGCTGGAATTCTCTCTCAGTAGGTGAGAGAAGGAACTGGTTTTGGAAAAGACGTTGAAATAGTTTTTGCCAGAAAAATTGGTTGTGGAACCATTGTGCAAAGGTTTTAAATAATATGCTCTTCGTAAACCTAAAAACGAACGATTTTGAAGACTTTTTAGTGCAAAAATTAATCATTGTTCGATCATCCATATCGATAAAGGAAAAACTTGAATATAAATACAGTGTTATCGAACTAGTGCAGCTGAAAATTTAGTATGATGTACAGTTTTGTTTGGAAATTTTGTCCAAGAAATAATGAACGAATTGTGAATACTAAAATTAACTGGTGGAACGAATCTAGAATTTTAAGGTGGACTTTTCGTAGACGATGTGGTTGGCACTTGCTAGTGTTAAGATATTAAAAAAGTAGGGAATATTCGTCAATATTATTTATAGTTCAAAAAGGCCTAAGAAGATATTATTTAAAGATCACCGCTCATGACTGGTATCGTTACGTTAATGTTAAAGGAGTCCTTGGAAAATAGTCTTTAAAAAATCCAGATTCCTTGGAAAATAATCTTAAAAAATCAACGTTAATGACCCTAAAAGTCCTTGTTAAAAATATCCACGCTAAAAAAGTCCTTGAAAAAATATTCTTTAAAAGTCCACGTTATTGACCATAAAAGCCCTTGAAAAAATATTCTTTAAAAGTCCACGTTATTGACCATAAAAGCCCTTGAAAAAATATTCTTAAAAAAGTCCACGTTTATGAGTCTAACAGTCCCCGAAAAAATATTCTTAAAAAAGTCCACGTTTATGAGTCTTATAGTCCTTGAAAAAATATTCTTAAAAAGTCCACGTTTATGAGTCTTATAGTCCTTGAAAAAATATTCTTAAAAAGTCCACGTTTATGAGTCTTATAGTCCTTGAAAAAATATTCTTAAAAAGTCCACGTTTATGAGTCTTATAGTCCTTGAAAAAATATTCTTTAAAAATCCACGTTTATGAGTCTTATAGTTCCTGAAACACTATTCTTAAAAAAGTCCACGTTTATGAGTCTTATAGTCCTTGAAAAAATATTCTTAAAAAAGTCCACGTTTATGAGTCTTATAGTCCTTGAAAAAATATTCTTAAAAAGTCCACGTTTATGAGTCTTATAGTCCTTGAAAAAATATTCTTAAAAAGTCCACGTTTATGAGTCTTATAGTCCTTGAAAAAGTATTCTTAAAAAAGTCCACGTTTATGAGTCTTATAGTCCTTGAAAAAATATTCTTTAAAAATCCACGTTTATGAGTCTTATAGTTCCTGAAACACTATTCTTAAAAAAGTCCACGTTTATGAGTCTTATAGTCCTTGAAAAAATATTCTTAAAAAAGTCCACGTTTATGAGTCTTATAGTCCTTGAAAAAATATTCTTAAAAAAGTCCATAGTCCTTGAAAAAATATTCTTAAAAAGTCCACGTTTATGAGTCTTATAGTCCTTGAAAAAATATTCTTAAAAAGTCCACGTTTATGAGTCTTATAGTCCTTGAAAAAATATTCTTAAAAAAGTTCACGTTTATGAGTCTTATAGTCCTTGAAAGAATATTCTCTTAAAATACACATTTATGGATCTTATAGTCCTTGAAAAAATATTCTTAAAAAAAGTCCACGTTTATGAGTCTTATAGTCCTTGAAAAAATATTCTTAAAAAACTCCACGTTTATGAGTCTTATTGTCCTTGAAAAAGTATTCTTAAAAAAGTTCACGTTTATGAGTCTTATAGTCCTTGAAAAAATATTCTTAAAAAATTCCACGTTTATGAGTTATATAGTCCTTGAAAAAATATTCTTAAAAAAGTCCACGTTTTTAAGTCTTATAGTCCTTGAAAAAATATTCTTGAAAAAGTCCATATTTATGAGTCTTATAGTCCTTGAAAAAATATTCTTAAAAAAGTCCACGTTTATGAGTCTTATAGTCCTTGAAAAAATATTCCTAAAAAAGTCCACGTTTATGAGTCTTATAGTCCTTGAAAAAATATTCTTAAAAAAGTCCACGTTTATGAGTCTTATAGTCCTTGAAAAAATATTTTTAAAAAAGCCCACGTTTATGAGTCTTATAGTCCTTGAAAAAATATTCTTAAAAAGTCCACGTTTATGAGTCTTATAGTCCTTGAAAAAATATTCTTAAACAAGTAAGCAAAGGCTACAGTCGAGCGGAGCCGACCGTTGAATACCCTACAACACTATAATAATCGATACAGATTATATAGGCGAGATACTCGAAAGAATTCCACAAGATATTGTGACAAATAATAAAAGATACCCATAAGGTTTCGTTCTCTAATTTTCGAATAATAGCAACTTAAACTAATTTGTTCATTTCCAATTTGTTGGTAGATGTTGCACATAAGTAGTCTTCCTAGATCTGGAACCAATCTTTCCCAAAGACTTATAATCTCTAAGAAGTGGCAAAAGATTAACATTTATTATTGCTTTTTGACTGAAACGCATCTATATGAGATACAGACATTTGACTATATTCTTCAACGAAAACAGCGTTAACCAGCATAATTACGACCTGCTGACAATTTTGCAGTTTTTTGGTCCATTTCAACCCTTAAATATATTGCGATCATCTCCAAAAAGAGTAGGCTTTTATTCTGACCCTCATCTTATCCCCATGCAAAATTTCGTAAGGATCGGGCCATAAATGCGATCTGTATATGATATCCTGATATCCTAAGTACTTAGTTTTGTTGGCTGTAGAAATATTACCAAATGTTTAATTCAAATTGAAAATATGCCAAAAATATGACAAAATGGAAAAAATATGAGAAAATTTTACAAAATCAATATTTTCATCTTTAGAGAGACATTTTTATGCGATTTTTTAGACGTTTTATGTTTTCTGCCAAGAGGCCATTCTGAATTAATGAGAACTGTCGAAATCAGTTCAGCCGTTCTCGACATATAAGAGATCTTTCAAGCATATCTTCTTTGATAGACATATATATCGCACATATTTTGCTATATATCCGATTTGTTGGATAATAACATCAATGTAAAGGTCAGAAGTAACCTTGTCATGGATTTGTGATTTCTTTGGGATTTACAATATTCGCGGTTTAATGAAAAATTTTGAATTTTTTCAACAAAAAAGATATGGTCTATTTTACCCGCTAAATATTATCCGATGACCACCCAAATTGGTAGGCTTCTTGCCAGCCCTAAACTCTAGCTACATGCGAAATTCCGCGTCGATTGGTCTATAATTGCGACCTGTATAGCTACTGTAAAATCCGACATTTGTTCAGTATTTGGTCCATTTTAACCCCTAAACATTTGGCGATCATCTCCAAAAGAAATAGGGTTCTATTCTGACATTAACCCCACCTACATTTTAAATTTCGTGAAGATCGGGCCATAATTGCGACCTGTAGAGTGATTACAAATTAACATGGACAGACGGACAGACGGACAGACGGACAGACGGACGGACGGACATACATAGCTAGATCGACTCAGCTCGGCGAGCTAGGAAGATCTATATATACTTTCCTATATGGGAAACCAATATTTCGAGGTGTTACATAATTTTTGGGCCAATCAAACTTATAATACCCCCAACACATAGTGTTGTAGGGTATAAAAAGTCCCCGTTTATGAGTCTTATAGTCCCTGAAAAAATATTCTTAAAAAAGTCCAAGTTTATGAGTCTTATAGTCCCTGAAAAAATATTCTTAAAAGTCCCCGTTTATGAGTCTTATAGTCCCTGAAAAAATATTCTTAAAATGTCCACGTTTATCAGTCTTAAAGTCCTTGAAAAAATATTCTTTAAAAATCCATGTTTATGAGTCTAATAGTCCTTGAAAAAATATTCTTTAAAAATCCATGTTTATGAGTCTTATAGTCCTTGAAAAAATATTCTTAAAAAAGTCCAAGTTTATGAGTCTTATAGTCCCTGAAAAAATATTCTTAAAAAAGTCCAAGTTTATGAGTCTTATAGTCCCTGAAAAAATATTCTTAAAAAAGTCCACGTTTATGAGTCTTATAGTCCTTGAAAAAATATTCTTAAAAAAGTCCACGTTTTTGAGACTTATAGTCCTTGAAAAAATATTTTTAAAAAAGTCCACGTTTATGAGTCTTATAGCCCTTGAAAAAATATTCTTAAAGAAGTCCTCGTTTATGAGTCTTATAGTCCTTGAAAAAATATTCTTAAAAAAGTCCCCGTTTATGAGTCTTATAGTCCTTGAAAAAATATTCTTAAAAAAGTCCACGTTTATGACTCGTATAGTCCTTGAAAAAATATTATTAAAAAAGTCCACGTTTATGAGTCTTATAGTCCTTGAAAAAATATTCTTAAAAAAGTCCACGTTTATGAGTCTTATAGTCCTTGAAAAAATATTCTTAAAAAAGTCCACGTTTATGACTCGTATAGTCCTTGAAAAAATATTATTAAAAAGTCCACGTTTATGAGTCTTATAGTCCTTGAAAAAATATTCTTAAAAAAGTCCACGTTTATGAGTCTTATAGTCCTTGAAAAAATATTCCTAAAAAAGTCCACGTTTATGAGTCTTATAGTCCATTAAAAATATTCTTAGAATAGTCCACTTGTTGAGTCTAATCGTCCTTGAAAAAATATTCTTGAAAAAGTCCACGCTTATGAGTCTAATAGTCCTTGAAAAAATGCTCTTCAAAAATCGACGTTTATGAGTCTTATAGTCCTTGAAAAAATATTATTTAAACAGGCCACGTTTATGAGTCTTATAGCCCTTGAAAAAATATTCTTTAAAAATCCACGTTTATGAGTCTTATAGTCCTTGAAAAAATATTCTTTAAAAATCCACGTTTATGAGTCTCATAGTCCTAGAAAAATATTCTTAAAAAAGTCCACGTTTTTGAGTTATATAGTCCTTGAAAAAATATTCTTAAAAAAGTCCACGTTTATGAGTCTTAAAGCCCTTGAAAAAATATTCTTAAATAAGTCTACGTTTATGAGTCTTATATTCCTTGAAAAAATGCTCTTCAAAAATCGACGTTTATGAGTCTTATAGTCCTTGAAAAAATATTCTTTAACAATCCACGTTTAAGAGTCTCATAGTCCTTCAAAAAAAAAAAAAAAAAAAATATTATTGCTTTACAAGTCCTTGAAATAATATTCAAAAAGTCCTTGAAAGAACTTAAAGATAAATTCTCTTAAAATCCACGATTTCATCCCGCTGTAGTCTTGGCAAACGAAAAATATAATCTGGGATTACTACGGGGATACTGTTATAGCCCTTGAAAAATTCGATATCGTTCTCATTTTTTTTTCTTCAATGTTAATTTATATCCACATATTGAACAAGTAAGCAAAGGCTACAGTCGAGCGGGGCCGACCGTTGAATACCCTACAACACTATAATAAACGATACATTTTATATAGGCGAGATACTCGAAAGAATTCCACAAGATATTGTGACAAATTATAAAAGAAGACCATCAGGTTTCGTTCTCTAATTTTCGAATAATAGCAACTTAAACTAATTTGCTCATTTCCAACTCATTGGTAGATGTTGCACTTAAATGCTCTTCGTAGATCTGGAACGAATATTTCCCAAAGACCTATAATCTCTCAGAAGTGGCAAAAGATTAACATTTATTATTGGTTTTTGACTGAAACGCATCTATATGAGATACAGACATTTGACTATATTCGTTAACGAAATTGTCAGAAGTGCGTCTTTCCTGTTCTCGAAAAAGTCTCTGGAATGGACATTTTCGTATTTAGTCTACAAAAGTTGCCAAACTATTTCACACATTGAATATTTTTGGATGGCCATCCAAAACTGCTTGGCTTTCGCAATGTCCCCCTTTCAAATGTGCGCGATGATCGGGCGATAATTACGACCTGCCGACAATTTTGCAGTTTTTTGGTCCATTTCAACCCCTAAATATATGGCGATCATCTCCAAAAAGAGTAGGTTTCTATTCTGGCCCTCATCTTATCCCCATGCAAAATTTCGTAAGGATCGGGCCATAAATGCGATCTGTATATGATATTCTGATGTCATAACTACTTAGTTTTGTTAGCTGTAGAAATATTACCAAATGTTTAATTCAAAATGAAAATATGCCAAAAATATGACAAAATTGAAAAAATATGAGAAAATTTTACAAAATCAATATTTTCATCTTTAGAGAGATATTTTTATGCGATTTTTTTAGACGGTTTTTCTTTCCTGCCAAGAGGCCATTCTGAATTAATGAGAACTGTCGAAATCAGTTCAGCCGTTCTCGACATATAAGGGATCTTTCAAGCATATCTTCTTTGATAGACATATATATCGAACATATTTTGCTATATATCCGATTTGTTGGATGTTAACATCAATGTAAAGGTCAGAAGTAACTTTGTCATGGCTTTGTGATTTCGCCGGGATTTAAAATATTCGCGGTTTAATGAAAAATGTTGAATTTTTTCAACACAAAATATATGGTCTATTTTACCCGCTAAATATTATCCGATGACCACCCAAATTGGTAGCCTTTTTCCCCGTCCTAAACTCTAGCTACATGCGAAATTCCGCGTCGATTGGTCTATAATTGCGACCTGTATAGCTACTGCAAAATCCGACATTTTTTCAGTATTTGGTCCATTTCAACCCCTAAACATTTGGCGATCATCTCAAAAAGAAATAGGGTTCTATTCTGGCCCAACCCCGACCTCCATTCCAAATTTCGTGAAGATCGGGCCATAATTGCGACCTGTAGAGTGATTACAAATTAACATGGACAGACGGACAGACGGACAGACGGACAGACGGACAGACGGACGGACGGACATACATAGCTAGATCGACTCAGCTCGGCGAGCTAGGATGATCCATATATACTTTCCTATGTGGGAAACCAATATTTCGTGGTGTTACATAATTTTTGGCCCAATCAAACTTATAATACCCCCAACACATAGTGTTGTAGGGTATAAAAAGCAGCACATACCTAATACTTTTTCCATTTATTGTTATACATTTACCCTTTAAATATTTAATTTCTTAATTATCAGCAAGCAGGAGTTAACTCTTCCAAATGGATACAATTTTTGTAATTATTATTTTTATTACAACAATAAAATGTGTCCTTTCCGAAAAACGAAATTTCGTTGTACATAAGCGGTCAGTAGCAAGCAGAACCCTTTTTACTGACAAAAAATGTGATGTCCAACTAATTGGACATCTGGACGTTTATGTTTTATTTTTTGGAAAATCAACTTGAGGACTGGCGGAAGGGTTGCTTGCTTGCATTTCAATAAATACGACAACATATGATTTGCATTACCCATACAGAGGCAATTGAATACACAATAAAACACACCCTGTGTCAAAGACCGAAGTGGAAGGAGTTACGGACTTCAACCCTTTTGTCAATTGCAAAGCAAACAGAAAAAAAAGGGAGAAAAACATAATGAAATAGAACAGAAAAAGCAACAAAGTGCATTTGACAAATCAACATATTGAAAGCGATGTCAATAATCTCATATATTTACGATTCGAACAATGCCTGTCACAACAATTTGGCAATATAACGCCAGAGACACATAAAAACAAACTTTTATTTTCCCCCCTCCATAAAAAGTTTGCAAAAAGAGGATAAAACAACGAAAATGGAAAAAAAAGTAAAACACAATTGGGAACAACTACGAAAAAAATTAACTGCATTGCAAAGCCATAAATACGGACCAACATCAATGGACTCGCAAGCATTTTATAGGGGCGGACATCAAAAAAGTTTTTTTTTTTGTTGCCCAGCCATAAGGAATTGCAGCCAACACAACACTTGAAAAAGCCAATAACCAATGACGTCGAATAGACGTCAGACAAAACGGCTCGATATATGTGGGCATTTTTATGCTGAAATTAAAAGTTGATGCGGAAGGGTGGTCTCCATCTATCTTTTAAGCCATGACATGGTGATGGTACGGTTCATTGGGATGGGTAAGAGCTAATATATCATAGATTTATAACAACAGCTAATGGTTGCTGGCAAATGTTCTTAAATAAGTGTCCACCTACCGACTGGCAAATGTTAAATGAAATGAGAAAAAAATGTGTCTAAAGGCGTTCTAGAAAATTTCTGATGTCATGCATTTCATTGCGAACAATAATGAGTGCTGTTTGCAGGAGGAGAGGAAAATTATTGCTTTTGCAACTTTTCACAGGGTTGGTAACAAAGGTCTGTGACACTATGTTAGGTTAGGATAAATACTGCAGTTGCTATTCTTCAGCGTTCCATACTCTTCTTCTGATTTTTTGAATTCTCGAACAATTTTCCGTGAAAAAAATCTTTGAAAATCACCATTAAAACTTTTTTTATTCTTTAAAATTCAAAATAAATTATTTTAAAGTCTTTGAAAGATGAAAATATTTTGAACAAGTAAGCAAAGGCTATAGTCGTGCGGGGCCGACCATGTGATACCCTACAACACTCCAAATCCATTTTGAAAGATTTCGCTTCAAAAATTATGTCACGGAGCACATTTTATCCATTTTTTCCATTTTAGAGCTAAATATAATCCAATGGTCATCCAAAATGCTAGAGTTCTCCCCTGTCCTTACTCTTTTCTCAGGCGTGTCGATTGGCTTCAATTGTGTGATCAGGAATTTTTTCCTGTTTTTGGTTCATTTCAACCCCTAAATAAAATCGGACGATAATTGAAGACTGTATATAATACCCCAATCTATGTTGTAAGGTGAAAAGAATTACAAAATATATACATCAATATTAAGTCGAATTGAAAAAATCACATGCGATAAAAAATATGAAAAAATAAAAAAAAATGTCACAAAATAATGCAAAACCTTTTTTAACATCATTATTGAGATCTTTTTATGCGATTTTTTAGATTTTTTTTATGCCAAGAGCGCATTCTGAATTGACAAAATTTGTCAAAATCGGTCCAGCCATTCTTGAGATATAAGCATTCTAGCTAAAACCCCCTTCCTTTGTATATATACATTGTATATATTTCGCCATATATAACCGATATATTTACCATCGGCATCTACGTAACGGTCAGAATTGACCTGTTCGTCTATTTGTGATTTCGCCGGTATTAAAAATATTCGCGGTTTAATAGAAAATTTGTCGTTTATTTAACACAAATGTTATGGTCTATTTCACCCACTAAATATTACCCGAAAAAAATCAAAATAGGAAGACTTCTGCCCAGCTCCAAGCTTTAGCCGCATGCTAACTTCCGCTTCGATCGGTCTATAATTGCGACCTGTAGAGCAACTGCAAAATCAGGAAATTTTTCAGTTTTTGGTCCATTTCAACCTCTAAATATTATGCGATCATCTCCAAAAGCAATAGGGTTCTATTCTGACCATAACCCCACCTCCATTATCAATTTCGTGAGGATCGGGCCATAATTGCGACCTGTAGAGTGATTACAAATTAACATGGACAGACGGACGGACGGACATACATAGCTAGATCGACTCAGCTCGGCGAGATAGGAAGATCCATATATACTTTCCTATGTGGGAAATCAATATTTCGAGGTGTTACATAATTTTTGGCCCAATCAAACTTATAATACCCCCAACACATAGTGTTGTAGGGTATAAAAATGTGGCGTTAATAATCATAGAAAAATCGCATAAAAAATTCACAATAACAGCTCTAATATCTTTGGAAAAATAGGACGACAATTGCGTTTGAGCCTTATCCGTTTTTTCAAATATAAAATCTACAATATTTCGTTCGCGGCTATCAGGCAGAATTTCATTATTCTGGCTTCCTAGGGCCATTTCATTACCAATGGTATAATACATTGCACTAATTAGTACTTTTAGTACCTATAGAAGTACGAACTTGCAAATATCCTTATTGTGTAGCATTTTGTTTGTTCCAGACAAACCTATCTTTTAAGCAGAACTTCAAAAAACTCGTTCGAATTTAAAACAAAGAGTAAAACCCACTCATTCAATCAGTAGCGCTCCCGCGAGTAAAAAATATCGAGCAAACTCAGTTTTTCAATGTCGCTCGAATATGAGTGTGCATGTTTTTCTCATTTAGGAATGGGTGCAAAATTGTTTCGAAATCGAGCCGATTCCTCTCTTGGCGAGCAATTTTTTAGTTATACCCTAAATCACTATGTGTTGGGTGTCCAAAGCGTGATTGAGCCAACAATTATGAAAAACCTCGAAATATTGGTCCTGCACATAGGATGTTGTCACGAAATTTTGTAGCGAGGTAGGGTTAGGGTCAGAATTTAAGCCTATTGTTTTAGGCTAAAGGGTATCACATGCGGGCCGACCATGTCATACCATACAACACTATAATAAGTTGAAAGTCCCCTTAGGTTCAAATCCATTAGTAGATACTTTTTTGTGATAATGCCATACAGTCCAGCCAAAAAGTTACCTTCGGTTTTTGACCGGTGACATTTGTCCTATATTTACCCTGTGGGAAAGTGAACTCATCTGCACGTCGGAGAGTGTAAATATAGGACAAATGTCACCGGTCAAAAACCGAAGGTAACTTTTTGGCTGGACTGTATGGCATTATCACAAAAAAGTATCTACTAATGGATTTGGACCTAAGGGCACTTTCAACTTATTATAGTGGTGTAGGGAATCACATGGTCGGCACGCACGACTATAGCCTTTGATTATCCGTTTTTTCATACCGTTCTTGTATTTCTATGTGAGAAGGTACAGAAATAAGTAGTCAATATTGTCGATTTCCCATCCAAATCTTTTATACCCTCCACCATACATAGTATGGAGGGTATATTAAGTTCGTCATTCCGTTTGTAACTCATCGAAATAATCATTTTAGACCCAACAAAGTATATATATTCTTGATCAGCGTAAAATTCTAAAACGATTTAGCCACGTCTGTCCGTCTGTTGTAATCACGCTACAGTCTAAACGAATTAAGATAGGAAGCTAAAATTTTGCACAGATCCCTCTTTTGTCTGCAGGCAAGTCAAGTTCGAAGATGGGCTATATCGGTCCACGATATCGTATAGCCCCCCTATATAACGGTATTTTGATGATTTCACCCACATTTTTAAACGGAATTGTCTGAAAATCCAAATTATTGTGGGTACTTTATACCCCGGAAGAAAATTATCTAAATAGGTCCACGATATCGTATAGCCCCCATATAACGGTACCCCCCGATATTTGGTATTTTGATTATTTTAGCCATATTTTCCTATGGTATTGTCTGAAAATCCACACAAGGAGTTCTTTGTGAGCACTTTGACCCCTGAAAGGTAACTGTCTATACAGGTCCCCAATATCGTTTATCCTCCCATATATCGGCACCTTCCGATATTAGATATTTTAAAGATTTTAACGGAATTTTTAATGGATTTTATTTTTGAAAATTTTCTAATTCGTTCCAAATGGTGGAGGGTATTCAAAGATCGGCCCGGCCGAACTTACTGCTTTTTTACTTATTTTTATTTAAATACTACGATCTGCCGGGATACGGGACTGGTATATTAAGCTTTTTTGTTAAACTTTTTTGGGTGTTGTGCCACAAAGAGTGGTACGATAGCACATATATAAAAGAGCAGTGAGATAACTGACGGGCTGTTCTAGAATAAATGCCCAGAAGAAAATGCTAAAGCTAGAATCTCAAAATTTTGACGAGGGTGGCAGTATCTGTGCGTAGGCGGGTAAGGCTGGGTTTTTAGAAATCCGTATTTAAACGGTACAAAAAGTACTAAAATATGCTTAAAATTTAATACTTGGTAATGGACAAACGAAAATGAGAAATTTAGAATGAGATTCTCGGATGGAGCCCAGGATAGATGTATCAAAGGATTTCTGGAAATTCGAACTTAAGCTTACGAAAAGTTCTAAAATGTACTAAACTTCTAAAATATGAAGGTCGTATATGAATGAAAGTGGTTTTGTACTAAGTGTGTGACCTGCACCAAATGGTACTAATTTTGGCCAGTTTGGTTTAGGTTGAACGGATAAAGCTGGAATTTTAAAATTTTGTGTCAGGGTCCCTTTTGATGGTTAGTTTTTGATTAAGGCGTGGTTTTTGAAAATGGTAATATAATTGTACGAAAAGTACCAAATAATACAATATTTGTTTCAATTAATTATTGGGTGAGCAGATAGTACTTGTAATTTTTTAGGGTCGCTGTTCATAGATGTGGATTCGGAAATGTGTATCGTACGAAAAATGCTTAATGCTACTAAATTGGTTATTGAATGAGGGAATAACGCTGGAATCCCCAAATTTGATATTGAGATCTTTTTTTCTATCTGGGATTGGGATGTGGAGATTGTTTTGGAATGCATGAAAAGTACTAAATTTGGTATTAGGTGATGGAATAGAGCTGGAATTTCAAGGTTTTCCTATTGGGATCCCTGTTGGTGGTAGGCTTGAGAATTAAAGTTGGTTTTGGATAATGAATAATACTAAATGGTACTTTTTTTTGGTACAATTTGGTATAAGGTGAACAGATAGTGCTTGAAATCAAAAATTTGGTATTAGGGTCGCTGTTCATGTGAAGCCTGGGCACGTGGAAATGGTTTCGGATATTTGTATTATAACTGTACGAAAATTACTAATTGGTTCTATTTTTGGCATTGAGTGAAGGGATAGAGTTAAAATTCTGAAATTAAATATTTAAATTACTGTTAGTATTTGAGGTTGAGATTTGGAGGTAGGTTTGGAAATGCATGCTATAATTGTTCGAACAGTAATAAATTGTACTAAATTTGGTATTGGTTGAAGGGTCATAGCTGAAACCGTAAAATTTTATATTGCGATAACTGTTGGGATTGGGATACAGAACGGTTCTGCAAATGAGAATTTTGGTATTGGATCATTTGATATTGAGTATTTGCTTAGAACAAAATAAATTAAATTTTGGTAGTTCTATATTAGTTACTCTTATAGCCTACCCTTTATCTGACCATTTATATATTTTATTACCAAAAAGTACGCCTTCGAAGGCAGAACCGGTCAAACATCAAACATACGCAAATTGTAGGAATTTTACGGAAAATTAATTTTTCCATAGTTAAAGAATAACGGAGGTTTATATCCTGCGTATACGATTCAACTCAATTTTCTTGGTTTGTAAGCCATGGTCATGCTTTTACCCCAAACTTTTTGTACCTAAATTTTCTTCACTTGTACACTGCGTTTTGCAAAATCTCTCTCCCTTCCTCATAAGTAGATCTTAATTTGTCATTTACGCCTATTGTAGCTATAGCATAAATCTACTCAAAGCCAAAGTGTTCTACTGTGACGTTCCTTTAAGACCGTTCATTTTAATTGACATCTGAGAACTAATTCCTTTAAATACATGTCACAGTTGGTACGTCGTAGGCAATGTTGCAAAGTATTTGGTGGGCGGCTTTGTTTGTTCAAAACAAAAATCGCCTTTTGTAAATAACCTGCTGGGCTTTTCGAGGGGCATGAACATGTCACACAAAAACATGGAGAGCTTTAAACAAATCTCTTACTAAAGAAACATAAAAGGGAAAGGAAGTTTTCCCTCACCGAAGAAAATAAGTAAGCGCGCTGATTACACCTTTATTCCCCCTCCATATGCTTAGCAACGGTCCGCAGACCATATCAACGTCATGTGCCAAATTTTCATATCCACAATTTGAATACAAATACAATTTCTCCGAGTGCGTCGTATCATATCGTTTGTTCGTCCATTCGTTCATTGCAAAAGTCAATAGAATTATCTTTGTGCCAACAATAGCGAAGTTCTATTTGTTTTTGTGCTAACATTTTTGTTGTGTGAGAATTTGTTATTCATTGTTGGTCCCGTTGTTGTTGCTGTTGTTGGCGTCGATACAGTTGTCGTTGGCAAACATAATTTAAATATTTGATTCCTTTGGCAAATTAAAAATTCAAAACGTAAATATTTACCTTCCGACATATCACAAACATAAAGTACGACATATACCCAAAAGTTTGACGGGGAAAACTAGTTTGAAGACAAGAGTATACTTTTGTTTTATGGGGAAAAGTTGAAAAGTTTGGATATTTCCAAAGGTTTTTGTAGCATAGAGTTAAATACATATGATTTACTTTTTTATACCCTCCACCATACTATGGAGGGTATATTAATTTTGTCATTCCGTTTGTAACTCCTCGAAATACTCATGTCAGACCCAAAAATTATATATATTCTTGATCAGCGTAAAATTCTAAGACGATTTAGCCATGTCCGTCTGTGTGTCTGTCTGTCCGTCTGTCTGTTGTAATCACGCTATCTTTCGAACAAATTGAGATAGAAGGCTAAAATTTTGCACACATGTATATTTTGCCAGTAGGCAGGTTAAGTTCGTAAATGTAAAGTTATCATATAGTCCCCATATAACGGTACCTCCCCATATTCGGTATTTTGATGATTTTAACGACATTATTCACCGGAATTGTTTCAAATTTGGTATTTGAAGTTCGTAATGGATACTACATCATAAGTCAAAAAATGAGCCATGTAGGTCCACGTCTTCATATAGCCCCCATATAACGGTACCCCCCGATATTCGGTATTTTGATGATTTTAGCGACATTATTTAGCGGAATCGTTCCAAATTTGGCATTTAAAGTTCGTAATAAATACTGCAGCATAAAACAGAAAATGGGCCATATAGGTCCACGTCTTCATATAGAATATTTTCGCCATAATAATCGGCATTTATTCTGATTCCACGGTCGATTACTACAAGCGGAGAGCGACTATCGGCTTTTAAGGCGGCCCACACCATTACCATGGCCGGTGCTTGAGTTCTGGTGGCAAATCGAAGTTAAACATTGTCAGCTGATCTCTTTGGCACGATCATTTTGTTTGTTTACAAATTGCTGGACAACGAATGTTTTCTCATCGGAGAAAACAAAATTCGGCAATTCACAACTTTCGGCCAAGCGAAGCAATTCCTTAGTTCTTTGAAGTCTACTTTCTTTGCTTTGGAGTGCTCTAAGGATATCCACTTGTTTGTCAGCCAAATATAAAGAAATCACACAATCACGCTTGAATTGAATCACGAATAACTTTTTTTCTGGAAAATTCTCTCCAAAATGCTTTTGTACGCTTGTAAACAATATAATGAGCTGCCACTGGAATAATTTTAACAGCTGTGGGACGAGTGGCTTAAAAAAGACAGCAGTCTGAAGTTGGTCATCTCACCCGGTATATTTCTGTTTAATACTATTCGTGCACTTGTAGCATACAGTTCTAAAACAACTTCTTAATCACAAACCTACCTCCAAATGGGACCCAAAATTAAGAATTGCAGCTTTATCCGTCCGCCCTAAAGCAAATTGTTCCAAATTTAGTACAGTTCACATACTTAGTACACATTTCCCAAACCACCTTCATGTATCAAACTTACGTTCCAAACTTTATTCTCCTACCAAGTTTGTAGCCCTACCCCTTCACTTATTACTAAATGGTACCAGTTTGGAAGTTCAGTACCAGTTCAGAAGTTTTTGTAACCTTAAAGTTCGAATTTTGGCTCTCATTCCAAATTTTGAGTTTTAGCTCATTCCGTTTGTCCAATATCAGGTATTCGAATGAAAGTACATTTTTTATTTAGTGCCCTTTTAGTATACATTTCCAAAAATTTTAAAATTTCAAGATGCAAAATTTGAAGATTCTAACTTCAGCAGCATTGTCTGGGCGTTGATACTAGGTCAGTCAGTCATATATTTCGCTACTTTTTTATGGTATATAGATATTTTTTGTCTTATAAAATTTATATTCCCATCGCACCCTTACTTACATAAGCCCCTAACAAAACTTAATTTTGAGTGAGCAGAGAAAATTGTGCAAAATACCATTTTTAATATTCTTTTTCTATCTCTTTAAGGATAACATAAACCGGCTTCGAATTCCATTTCCTTTACACTCCAACCACACATGTTTGTGCGTGTGTGTAGCTGTTTACATTTATTCTTGTCAGCTGGATAAATGTTGGTGCTGTTGGTCTGATGATAACTAAATATCGAATGACTGATGATTGCGAATGGGCGCCAGATATGCCCAAGAAGTGGAGAAAAATTAACTACAGACCAACAGAAATTACCACAGAAACGCACCAGAGAATGATGATGATAAAAGATAAAATAAATATAAAATGGCAAAAAATGTTCTCTATCCAATTTTGCAAGGAATTTTGTAGCGGGGAATGGCCGACAGCAATGCTGATGAAGATAACACGGCGGCACGGCAGCAGTATTGACTTTTCCAAAGCAACGAACGGAAAGACAGCATTCGCATCACGTTTGATTGTCTGGCGGCGGCACAGCTAATGGATAACGGCTAATGTGTCAATCTTCTATTAACTTTTGACAAGCAGCACGGCAAGAAAGTCACGAGTGAATATGTCGTCATACGAGCATGTATGTATGTAAGAGGGATAGAGAGCAGGCGGCACCAACAAGGACACAACAAACAGCAAGGTTGACAGCATATTTTTGATTTATGTTTGACAACAGTTTGCGGTTTGAACTGTGACAATTTTTCATAGGATTCGTTCGTTCATTTGTTTGTTTGGTGTTAATACCTAATAAATTAATAACGTAAAGTGTCAACTCAAGAATATAACTATGAGGATTTATAAAATTTATTGTGACGGTGGATTTTTAGAGGCCAAACCTATAAACTACTAGCAAGCGTTTGCTACTTTGTCAGGGTTTTTGGAAATTCGCACTAAAAGGGTACGAAAAGTACAAAAAATTGAATAATTTGTATCGGACAGAGGTAGAATTCTGATTTGGAATGATGACAGTCACTGAAGTGCAGGATATACCAAAGGGTTTTTGGAAAACCAAACTTTAAGGTTACGAAAAGTTTTAAAATGGTACTAAACTCTTAACATTTTTCCTTTTGATATAATGTGAACGGATAGCACTAAAGACTTGAGTGCTGCTCATGTTTGATATCTGCAGGTTGTTGTGTACTAAATGGTACTAAATTTGGAACAGTTTGGTTTATGGTGAACAGATAATGCTGGAATTCTGAATTTTTGTATTGGGTAGGTTTGCGTTAAAGAGGTGGTTTTGAAAATGAGTACGACAAGTGCACGAAAAGTACTGAGTAGTGGTATATCTGGTACAAGTTAATATTGGTTGAACAGATAGAAACTAAAATCTGAAAACAAAAAGTACAGAGTGGTATACATTACGTATTGGGTGAAAGGATGAAGCTGAAATCCGGAAATTAGTTGTGGATCTGGTATCTGGAATTGAGATAGGTACGTGGTTTTGGAAATGTGTGCTATAATTTTTCGAAAAATACTTAATAATACTAAATTTGGTAGGGGTAAAGGATTTGAGCAGAAATCCTGAAATTTGATAAGTATGTCACTGCCGGTGTCTGTAGTTGAGAGAAGAAGCTGGATATGTATATCATAGTTGCACCAAATCGTACTAAATGTGGTAATGGGGAAAATTACAGACCTGAAGTCCATAAATTTGATATTGATGTCTCTGTTGGTATCTGAAATTGAGATATGGAGGTGGTTTTGGAAATGTGTATTATAATTGTACAAAAAGTAGTAAATAGTACCAAAATTGAAATAGTACCAGAGAAGGAGCTGTTTTTTGTATATATAATTGAAACAAAGTCAAACGCCATAATTTTTACATTTTTTTTTTAATTTTGTTGAGTTAAATCAAAAAATTTTAAAATAAGTTTAGATTTGTTCGAATTAGTCATCCTTGGCACGAATTATGGCCCTCAAACGGCCAACGAAACCGTTACACGCTGCCCGAATTCTGCTTTGCGGTATTTTGACCCATTTCCAGCGAAGCGCTTGCTTGAGGTGATCGACACTTTGGTATTTTTTAGTGCCAACCTTGCTTTCCAAAATTCTCCAGACACAATAGTCCAACGGATTGGTATCCGGAGATTTGGGTGGCCATGGTGCTGGTAATGAAGCGAAAAACTTCATTTTGTAACCATTTTTGGGTGGAGCGTGCTGACTGCGATGGAGCTGAGTCCTGTTGGAATGCCCAAGGTTTGCGGCCAAAATGTTTGCGTGCCCAAAGCTTTAATACACCCTCCAGAATATTTTCGCGATAATATTCTGCATTTATTCTGATACCACGGTCAATTAATACGAGCGGCGAGCGACCATCGGCTGTTATGGCGGCCCACACCATCACCATGGTCGGCGCTTGAGTTCTGGTGGCCAACCGAAGGTGCACATTTTCAGACCTTTTTGGCAAGTAAACACGATCATTTTGTTTGTTTACAACTTCCCCACTTTTGGCTCATCGAAGCAACTCTTTAGTTCTTTTGAGTCTATTTTCTTTCAGTTGCGGTGTAAGTTTTTGCACTTTAAGAATTTCAATGGCTTTACACCGACCTCATTTTTTTAATACTTGCCGCATATTGCGATATGTTCAGCTCACGAGCCATTTTTTGGGCACTGCGACGCGAATTTCGATCAAGTCGCTTCTTTACTTTTCTAACCATTTCTGCCATTTCTTTTCTAACCATTTTCTTCCACCCACTTCCTTGACGTCGGGATAAGCTACCAGTATCACGGTAACGAGCGATGGTACGAGACACGAAAGATTTATTTACATTTAAATGCTGGAGTGCTCTAACGATAACCACTTGTGGTTTTCCAGCCAAATATAAAGAAATCACACCATCAACCTTGAATTCCTTCACGAATAACTTTTTTTTTAAAAGTTCTCACCAAAATGCTTTTGTACGCTTGTAAACAATATAATAAGCTGTTCGTTAATTTCACCTGTATATTGTATATTGATCCAGTATTTCTGGTAACTTCCCACAAGATTTCAAATTTCCTGAAGAAAGTTCAAACACTCACAATGGTAAACAATTTTAATGACAACTCCTACAACATTTTTCAAAAAAAAAAAAAAAAAAAAAAAACTCGCCCAAATTGGTTCAAAAGGTGAAACTCATTCGAATTCGAGCGAGTGTGCTCTTAGGAGCAAAAACATATCGATGAGCATATTTCCACGTTTTTGAGTGGGAGCAAAATTCATTCAAAATGGAGTAGATTCTACTCTAGCCGACCACTCTTTTAGTTTTTGTTATATTTATATGTATTTGCATTTTTCTGTACAAGATAACCTCTTATGCGACTCTTACCCATCTCCCCACACACACAGGAATCAGAAAACAAAATATTTGTCCACTCTTAGAGCAAACTTTAGTTCTATTTTGAGCGATTCTACTTCTCCTCATTAATTTTTCAAACAGGAGTGACTCGGGAGTTTTCCCACACAAAATAAAAAAGTAAAGAGTAGACTCCGTAAAAATACTCTCACTCTCCAAGCAAACCTGCTCCCAAGCAAGTTTCGCTCCAGAGGGAAAATTAGCAGTTCTGTGCTCTATATACAATTGCGTTCACTGCTAAAATTAATTCAACAGACGAATCTCTTTACAAATACTGCTAAAGACAAACTCTTAATGTATAAAGAAAAAACTATAACGATTTTGGCTTTTATTCCAATCTCAACTAACATTAGTCAAATGCAATTGTAATAATATCATCATTTCATCTTTCGAGAAATTGCACTTCGCCAACATTATGAAGTGCAATTTAATGTCATCAATTCAAACATTCAAATTAGTTTAAGAACCTACTTACATTTGTCAGGAAGATGAAGGAAAAAATCACAATTTCATAAACTAGTTCATGAAATCACATATGTGTATGTGTGTATGTAGCGTATTCAAAAAGCTCCTTACATATTCAAATATTTCGATGCTACTGCGGGTACAGCGGGGTATCCCTGCATATTCATAACATTTCCTGCTCCGCACCCCATTATTGTTATTATTATTAAAATGTTGCTACATTAATGCATATCCTTGCAGCTGCCGATGGTTAGTGTTTGCATTTTTGCCGTTATTGTTGCCTCAGTTTCCACTTTGCATTGCTGCGATATTACTTTATGTTGAGTTTAAGTAATTTCCGGTCTTCTTATTTTCCCATCATTTTTTCTTTCTGTTTGCTCCTGTCTTGCCAAATGCTGGAGCTTTTTCCCTGACTGCCACCATTACTCACTTAAATCACAGTGTAGTCAATTTTTATACACTTCTTTCTTTCTACTTGTCATAATTTTTCCATATGAAAATATTACATCTTCTTTGGAACTGGGTGTAGACGAAAATTTTTCGTCTTACAATTGCAAGATGCTGCAGCTGAATGATGGAGAAGAATGTAAGGATCTGTAAGACCTGTTTGTTCAGGGCGAACATCGCCTCCTCGCACAAGCAATGCAGACTTCAGTTTAGGTCTGGCTGATTTTATTTTCATTTGGAATGCATACATCGGGTAAATAAAATATAAAAGACATTTGTGGCACTTGATATTCTGTAGAGCAGTCTTCCTCTGGCAGCCCTGCTGTTAAAGGAATCGTGGCAAATATGAAGAATATTATTTACAAAAAAAAAAAAAAAAGGAAAGTGACAATATTTGTGTGTGTTTGAAGGGATTTTTACATGTTTAAAGGTGGCCGCACTGATTCACTGATTCTGTTTTGTTAATCTTAACTATGTATAACGTCACGAAATTCACTCCAATTGGGCTGATATTAGCCTATATTTGCACAATAAACCGTAAATGGGATTAATTATATATATGGGAGCTGTATCCAAATCTAAGCCGTTCTCGCTAAAATTTGGTACCTAATATTAAATATCATGTCGAATGCATATTATGAATGTGAGGGACTTAGACACCAAACCGGATGAAATGTACATAAGGGAGCTATAGCTATATCTGAACCCCTTTTCTCCTCAAATTTGATGTTCTTGCTTCTAGACTGAATTCGGTCGCATGTACCAATATTTAGGACTTTTAGACTGATATTGGCCATTTGGTGCACAATTAACCCGAAATCTGTTAAGAATATATAAATGGGACCTATATTCAAATCTCAACCGATCTTGATAAAATTCGGCAGAGGTATTTCAGGGCTGTATTTGATAACTGACACCAAATATCATAGTTGTGGAATGCATATTGTGCTAGTGAGGGACTTTAAACCCCAAATCTGATAAAACATATATATGGGAGCTATAGCTTATTTGAACCGATTTACACCAACTGGTTTATTGGATGAATTCAGTCGTTTTTTCTTCAAATTTGAGTTACTTGCTTCTAGACTGAATTCGGTGGGATGTACCAAAATGCAGGTAATTTGAACTTGGGATTAGCCATTTGGTGCACAACTAACCCAAAATCGGTTGAAGATATATGGAAGTTATATCTAAATCTGATTCGATTATCACTAATTTCAATAGGGTTCGACCTTGGGCCAAACAAATATTGTTTGCAAAATTTTATCCCAATCAGATAATAAATGCGACCTGCATTTGGTACACAAGAATAGATGGACGGATTTGCATAAATCGACTATAAATCGGACTGATTTGCATAAATCGACTCAAAAGATGATTCTATGAAAGTAAATATGGTAACTATCTTGCTTCCTTATCCTTGTTACGGAAAAATGCACAAAACATAATACCCTTACCATTATGGGTATAAAAATGTTATTTTCAGGAAAAATGGTCTCAAAATATCTAAAAATTTTCCATTTCGGAGGGGCCTTGGGCCCCTGAGCCCACCCGGACTACGTCGGTACTTTGTTTTAAGTAATCCTGTAGGCCACCGATCAAGTACGTCCAAATAGACTAATTCTAACATCTAAAGGCTCTAAGAGGACGAGGCAGATCATGAAACGATCGAAAACCTTTTATGCCACTGTCGTGCTCCATCAAAGGAAAGACTACTAGCTATCGGGGAACATTCCACTTATCCTCTCAGTATTCATTCATATACGTATATCTTTGTCGTCTATCATTTCCCAAAAAGGTTCTGGTGCTAAAGTTAAAAACTTTTTCGATGTTCTTCCCCATTCTTTCTACATCTCTCTACAAAGATCTATCGCCCTCTATTTTTCTTAACTACACATTCCTTTCCCTTTTTCTTCGAGTGAGGTAGTTACAATCTGAACTTTAGAAGTTACATGAAACTTTGCATGGAGATGATCGCAAAATATTAAGGGGAAGAAATGAAACAACTCTTTATGGGGCTAGAGTTTAGGGCTGGGCTGAAACCTCCTAATTCGTGGGGTCAGCGGATAATATTTAGCAGGTGAAATTTACCATCATTTTATGTAAAAATTCGAAATATATACAATCTTATAACTCAAGAAAGGGTCAATGGATTTCGACAATTCTCACAAATTCAGAAAAGACTTTTGGCGGAATATAAATATAGAAAAATCTGACAAAAATAGTAAAAAACATTAAGTTCGGTTATAGTCCCCATACCAAAACGTGGACCGATATATCTTATTTTCAATACAAACCATCCTATGCACCATGGTACAATGATATCAAGGTAGGGCTATGATACCATATGATTTCAATTTTTTTTATACCCTACACCACATAGTGGTAAGGGTATTATGTCTTTGTGCATTTGTTTGTAACATGGAGAAGGAAACGAGATAGATCCATAGTTACTTTTGAGAACCTTCATAGAATCACTTTCTGAGTCGATTTATGCATGTCAGTCCGTCTGTCCGTCCGTCCGTCCGTCTGTCCATGTATTCTTGTGAACAAAATGCAGGTCGCATTTATTATCCGATTGAGATGAAATTTTCCAAACAATATTTTTTTGGCCCAAGGACGAACCCTATTGAAATTGGTGAGAATCGGATCAAATTTAGATATAGCTCCCATATATATCTTCATCCGATTTCGGGTTAAATGTACACCAAATATCCACTATCAGTCCAAATTACCTGAATTTTGGCACACCCAACCGAGTTCGGCCTAGAAGCAAGTATATCAAATTTGGAGAAAATCGGTTCAGATATTGCTATAGCTCCCATATATATCTTTCATCCGATTTGGTGTTTAAGCCTCTCACATTCGTAATATGCACTCCACAACCGTGATATTTGGTACCAGGTGTTAGATGGAGCACAGAAATAGCTGTTTTAAATTTTATCGAAATCGGTTCAGATTTGGATATAGCTCCCATATATATCTTCATCCGATTTCGGGTTAATTGACCACCAAATGACCAATATCAGCCCAAATGGCCCGAATTTTGGCACATGTGACCGAGATTAGCCTTAAAGCAGATACAACAAATTTGGAGAAAATCGGTTCAGAAACAGCTATAGCTCCCATATATATCTTCATCCGATTTGGTGTTTAAGCCTCCCACATTCGTAATATGCACTCCACAAGAATGATATTTGGTACCAGATATAAGATACAACCCAGAAACAGCTGTTTGTAATTTTATCGAAATCGGTTCAGATTTGGATATAGCTCCCATATATATCTTTCATCCGATTTCGGGTTAATTGGCCGATATAAGTCCAAATGGACTGAATTTTAGTTCATCGGACCAAATTCAGCCTAGAAGCAAGTATATCAAATTTAGTGAAAATCGGTTCAGATATAGCAACCGTATATATGTTTCATCCGATTTTGAGTTTTAGTCCCATACATTCGTAATATTCACTCCACAACCGTGATATTTGGTACCAGGTATTAGATGGAGCACAGGAATAGCTGTTTTAAATTTTATCGAAATCGGTTCAGATTTGGATATAGCTCCCATATATATCTTCATCCGACTTAGAGTTAAATGTGCACTAAATGGTCAATATCAGCCCAAATCACCAGTCTAGAAGCTAATACGTAAAATTTGGAGAAACCCGGTTCAGAGATAGCTATAGTTCGTAAAATGCACGATAGAATTAGATAGATTTTGATTTTGTACCAAATATCTCATAGAGCTCTGAAATGGCCTGTATAAACCTTTTTAGGAGAGCTCTACTAAATATGCATTGTGGTGTAGGGTATCATATAGTCGGCCCCGCCCGACTTTTGAGCTTTCCTTACTGGTTATTTTCTTGGCTTATTATGTCATCTTTATTTGTTTATGTATGTGTTTTATTTTCAATAACAAAACAAGTAAGCAAAGGCTACAGTCGAGCGGGGTCGACCGTTGAATACCCTACAACACTATAATAAACGATACAGTTTATATAGGCGAGATACTCGAAAGAATTCCACAAGATATTGTGACAAATAATAAAGGAAAACCATCAGGTTTCGTTCTCTAATTTTCGAATAAAAGCAACTTTAACTAATTTGCTCATTTCCAATTTATTGGAAGATGTTGCACGTAAATGGTCTTCCTAGATCTGGAACCAATATTTCCCAAAGACCTATAATCTCTCAGAAGTGGCAAAAGATTAACATTTATTATTGGTTTTTGACTGAAACGCATCTATATGAGATACATACATTTGACTATATTCTTCAACGAAATCAGCGTTAACGAAATAGTCAGAAGTGCGTCTTTCCTGTATTTGTGAGTTCTCCAAAAAGTCACTGGAATGGACATTTTCGTATTTTGTCAACAAAAGTTGGCAAACTCCTTCACACATTGAATATTTTTGGATGGCCATCCAAAACTGCTTGGCTTTTGCAATGTCCGGTAGAGCCCATTCAAATGTGCGTGAGGATCGGGCGATAATTACGACCTCCTGACAATTTTGCAGTTTTTTGGTCCATTTCAACCCCTAAATATATGGCGATCATCTCCAAAAAGAGTAGGCTTCTATTCTGACCCTCATCTTATCCACATGCATTTCGTAAGGATCGGGCCATAAATGCGATCTGTATATGATATCCTGATATCCTAACTACTTAGTTTTGTTAGATGTGGAAATATTACCAAATGTTTAATTCAGAATGAAAATATGCCAAAAATATGACAAAATTGAAAAAATATGAGAAAATATTACAAAATCGATATTTTCATCTTTAGAGAGATATTTGTATGCGTTTTTCAGACGTTTTTCCTTTCCTGCCAAGAGGCCATTCTGAATTAATGAGAACTGTAGAAATCAGTTCAGCCGTTCTCGACATATATGAGATCTTTCAAGCATATCTTCTTTGATAGACATATATATCGCACATATTTTGCTATATATCCGATTTGTTGGATGTTAAAATCAATGTAAAGATCAGAAGTATCCTAAAATCTAGCTACATGCGAAATTCCGCGTCGATTAGTCTATAATTGCGACCTGTATAGCTATTGCAAAATCCAACATTTTTTCAGTATTTGGTCCATTTCAACCCCTAAACATTTGGCGATCATCTCCAAAAGAAATAGGGTTCATAGCCCCACCTCCATTCTAAATTTCGTGAAGATCGGTCCATAATTGCGACCTGTAGAGTGATTACAAATTAACATGGACAGACGGACGGACGGACATACATAGCTAGATCGACTCAGCTCGGCGAGATAGGAAGATCCATATATACTTTCCTATGTGGGAAATCAATATTTCGTGGTGTTACATAATTTTTGGCCCAATCAAACTTATAATACCCCCAACACATAGTGTTGTAGGGTATAACAACACATAGTGTTGTAGGGTATAAAAATTGTTCAGAAAACATTCAAATTCGGATGTTTTTAAAATGTTTATTTCATCGCATGCATCTACAAAATCTAGAGTTTTTGTAGTGAAATAATCCTTTAGAGATATATAGAACCTGGTTTTGAAAAGAAGTGTTGACCTTTCATTCAGTTTTCGCGGTTTTCAATTATTTATTCATAATAAATGCAACAAGTTGTTTGATTTTGTTATTGTTTTGATACTATTTCTGACATTACAAGCCAAACAGGTAGACCTCTATACTTGCAATTTTTTCTAAGTTGACCTACCTTCTCTTCATTGTACCATGCTATGCACAATACAAATTGTTCTGTTAAATTTTGACGCTCTACGTCAAATAATATATATATTTTATGGGGTCTACGATGAATATTTGGGGATGTTACAAACGAAATGACAATGTTAATATACATTGTATATTAAATGTAAATATTTTTCATGTAATATTTTGATATATTTTTTTATTTCAGTTGTAAATTTTTTAATTTTTTTACTTTGCAGCACTATGTGTTAGGGTAATATATTCAGCTTGCAATTACGGTAGGATCTTTACGAAATTTTGCAAAGGGTTAAGATCCTAATATATGCCTATTGTTTTGGAAAATGTTCGCAAAATATTAAGAGTTGAAAATGGAAGTCATCAACAAAGGAACAATAAAAATGGGATTTCTCTTGAGGTTAAAGTTTAGAACAGCACTGAAGCTTACAATTTTGGATGGTCATCGGAAATGGTGAAATGAGCCACAATTTTGAGTGAAAAAATACCAAAATGAACGAAATTACAAATACATGAAAGGAGCATTGATGTTGATTTCGTTGATGAATATAGAGAAATATCGGAGATGCAGGAAATTATATAGTGGACTAAATTTTACAAATATTGTTTGGAATACCCATTAACACAGCATAGGTAGTAAATATAGGGCAAATGCTACGAAGATTTTCTCGACCCCGTGCATTCGGTCAAAAGCCAAGATAAAATTTTGCAGGATTTTGTGACAATATTTCAGGAATGAAATGCATGGAAAAATTTTATGTGTCCGGACAAATTTTTTGAAAATTAAATTTCCGTTATTTCCGAAAGCGTGAATTAGGTAATTGGGGGTAGTAGGAACATCTGCTTCGTGAAATACAGACGCTTTTAGAGTTGTTTTAGGAAAATACAGATAACTTATTTGAAAAAGGAGCATTGAGGTTCGAAATCTTGCTTTAATTATTTACTAGATGCGGGGATGTTTCATAGGAGGATCTTCATTCTAGTCAAAAGGGTTTCAGATCTGCCGACAATTTACCGCAAATTGTGGTGTTGGTCGGCTTCGTCCGACTATAGCCATAGTATGGAGGGTATATTAAGTTGATCATTCCATTTGTAACACATTTCAGACCCCACAGGGTGTAAATATTCTTGATCAGCATTAAATTCTATGTCAATTCAGCGATGTCCGTCCGTCTGTCTGTCCGTCAGAATCACTCTAGCTTCCGAACGAAATAACCTACTTTACTCAGATGTGTGTTAGGTGTGCAGCACTTTTGGTATTGAAAATAGGCTATGGCCCACATATAACAATACCAGCAGATTTAAGGTTTTCTGCATGGCTTAGTCACAATTTTAAACCGAATTTGATGCAAATTGTAGCATGGGTGCCAATTATTTACCTCCAGATATTGATTTGTGTTACACTTTTCACCGGAAATATTTCAAATTTAGATTTTGAAGTTCCTAATGGGTACTGCATCCCATGACAGAATATTGCTCAAACAGGTTCACGTCTTCGTATAGCCCCAATATAACGATACCTTCCTATGTTCGGTATTTTGATGATTTTAGGGACATTATCCATCGGACTTGTTTCAAATTACATATTGTAAGTTCGTAAAAGGTGCTACAGCCTATGACAGAAATTTGGTCTTCGCATAGTCCCCATACCGTACTTCCTTACATTCGGTATTTTGATGATTTTAGTGATATTTTTCATCGGAATTGTTTCAAATTTCGTTTTGAAGTTCCTAATGGGCACTATAGTCGTTGACAAAAAATTTCATATGCCGGCCTAGGTTTCATATAGCCCTCATACCACGGTACCTTCTCTAAATTCGTTATTTTCATGATTTCAGCGATATTATTCTCCGGCGTTATATCAAGTATCGTATTTGAATACCGTAATGGCCTAAGACAATAATTGCGACTTTGTATGATTTAAGCTGCATTTCTTAAATATTTTTTTAAAGAAAATTTGCAAATTCCTTCCCAAGGGTGGAGGGTATTCAAAGTTCGGTACGACCGAAAATACTGTTTTTTTCTCTAGTTTTTCA
This sequence comes from Musca domestica, assembly GCF_030504385.1. Lineage (NCBI taxonomy): Eukaryota > Metazoa > Arthropoda > Insecta > Diptera > Muscidae > Musca > Musca domestica. The sequence continues at coordinate 4,375,234 of NW_026712344.1, read as the reverse complement.
TAACTTTTTCTTTTTGACCATTCGCCGGGTTAAAATCGTGATATTGAGTTTTTCTTTCATAATACTCCTTTTATAACCCAAATCCTCACATGGTAACCTCTCCCATCCCTATCCAAAATGCAACATTTGGTGGGATTTCTCAATAAGTGCAAATATGAAATATGACGTCGAGTAGTTGCTTCATTTTTGTTTTCATTTCGTCTATTGTAAAAATGTCGACACAATATGTGTCACATAAAATGTCGACGGCTAGACATTCAAATATGCATTTGTTAAAGTAGAAGGAAAAAAGGAAAAGCAAAAAACGAAATCAACTATCAAATCATGCCTTGGGAATATTGAATAATAGATTTATATATTTGTAACCAAAAACACCTGCAGCACTCTAGACACATTTTGGCAAACACATTCAGTCTAACCTTGATGGAGACTTGGTTCTGAAGAATAGTAACATTTGAAGAATAGAATATTTGTTATCATCGACATCGAATTCAAATGGAAATTTGTTTTTTTTATTGATTTTTAATCAATTGGAATTCATTCATTGTGACAAGAGAATTTTTCAAAACAAGTGCGTTTAAAAATGAAGTGCGCGAAGTTTATAATAAAATATACTACGTATTTTTAGTAAGGAAAAAGTTATTACGTAAGTTGTACAATTTTGAAAGTAAATTTCCGTAACATATATAAATATGTAGTATTGAAAATGAAACTTTAACCTTGAAGCATACATGTTGGTTCTTTGACCCAACCCTTTGTACTTGCGACTTTAAATGGGATAGATTTCGACTTAAAGAATGCGTGGTGCAGAGTAAATAAAAAGGTGCAACCGTGTTCAGGATAATAAAACGATACCGGAATGTAGATTATACCTAACCTATATCGGTTTTCAAAACTGTTTTTCTAATGTAAGGTAACCAAAATACCAAACTTAACATCCTAGCAATATGCATACAATTCCGGACTTTTCCTCTTCCATTCTCTCAATACAGAAAAATTAACTACCTGAAAGACTCTTCAATTAAAATATTTCTCTACCAACCATTTTGTAGATTCTAAAATGTTGGTTCAATCCGCATAATAATAAATCATTATTTAATACTTTTTAGTAGCTTTCATTTATAAATTTGTATATGCAGTCGTTTTCGATCCTGCTTTAAATAACTCTCTATTATTCGCTGGGAACAATATGAAATGATATTAGACATTTTTTGCACAATAAACCTGAAATTGAATTAAGGATATATATGTGGGAGCTACATCCAAATCTGAGCCGTCCTCGATAAAATTTGGCGAAGGTATTTCTGAGCTCTATAAGATATCTGGTACAGAATATCATTGTTGTCGAATGCATATTACGAATGTGAGGGACTTAAAATCTTAGCCGTTCTCGATAAAATTTGGCAATGGTATTTCTGAGCTCTATAAGGTATTTGGTACCAAATATCATTGCTGTCGAATGCATACTACGAATGTGAGGGACTTATAAATCAAATTAGATGAAACATATATATGGGGGATATAGCTATATCTGTACCGATGTTCTCCAAATTTGTGTACTTACTTCTAGACTGAATTCGGTCGGATGTACCAAAATTCAGGTCATTTGGACTGATATTGGCCATTTGGTGCACAATTAACCTGAAATCGGTTGAAGATATATATGGGAGGTATATACAATTCTGAACTGATCTTGATAAATGGCAGAGGTATTTCTGGGCTATATCTGATATCTGGTACTAAAGATCATTGTTGTGGAATGCATATTGCTTGTGTGAGGGACTTTAAACGCCAAATCGGATAAAACTTATATATGGGAGCTATGGCTATATCTGAAACGATCTATACCAAATTTGATGTACTTACTTTTAGACTGAATTTAGTTGGATATTCTAAAATTCAGGTTATTTGGACTTATATTGGCCATTAACCCGAAATCGGTTGAAGATTAACATTAATATCAATAGGGTTCGTCCTTGGGCCAAACAAATATGGTTTGCAAAATTTCATCTCAATCGGATAATAAAAAGCGACCTGCATTTTGTTCAAAAAAATAAAAATACATGGATGGACTGACATGCATAAATCGACTCAGAAAGTGATTTTATGAAGATCCTCAAAATTAAATATGGGTCTATCTCGCTTCCTTCTCCCTGTTACAAATAAATGCAGAAGAACATAATACCCTCACCACCATGTGGTGTAGGACATAATTTTCGCTTTTAGTACAAACATTTTGAATGTAGTTTTCATAAAAAAAAATTATTGCATCCAAATCTATGGTTTATTCTGAGATTTAGTGTTACCTATTTCTCTTTTTGACTTCTTTCGCCTGAATCAAAAATTTTATGTTATTTTTAGCCATGACCGGAAATCTTGAAGTATATACACTTGCCACATTTTTATACCCTACACCACAAGGTGGTCAGGGTATTATGTCTTTGTGCATTTGTTTGTAACAGGCAAAAGGAAACGAGATAGACCCATAGTTCCTTTTGATGATCTGCGTAGAATCACATTCTGAGTCGATTTATGCATGTCCGTCCGTCCATGTATTTTTGTAAACGAAGTACAGTTCGCATTTATTGCCCTATCCAGATGAAATTTTGCACAAATCATTTGTTTGCCCCAAGGACGAACCCTATTGAAATTGAAGATAATCGGTCAAAATTTTGATATAGCTCCCATATATATCTTCGTCCGATTTGCCTTTTATTGTGCACCAAACGTGTAATATCATTCCGAATAGTATGGAATTTTGCACGTACGATCAGATTGGACCTCAAAATAAGTATGCCAAATTTGATCGAAATCGGTTATATATATATATATATATATATATATATATATATATATATATATATATATATATATATATATATATATATATATATATATATATATTGTTCATCCGATTTGTTTTTTTTGTCCTCCGCAGCCGTAATATGCACTCTGTAACAAAAATATTTGGGGAAATATATCAAATACAGCTCAGAAATACATTTGCTAAATTTTATTGGTATAGGTTCAGATTTGGATATAGCTCCCATATATAACTTCGTCCGATTTACCTTTGATTGTGGACCAAACGTCTAATATTTGCCCAAATTTGATGAAATTTGGCACTTACGACCGAATTGAGTCTAGAAGCTAGTATGTCAAATTTAGTGAAGATCGGTTCAGATATAGCTATAGCTCCCATATATGCTGTTCATCCGATTTGTTATATTTGTTACCCACAGCCGTAATATGCACTCCGTAATAACGATATTCAGGGAAATATATCAAATACAGTTCAGAAATATATTTGCCAAATTTTATCGAGATCGGTTCCGATTTGGATATAGCTTCCATATATATCTTTATTCGATTTCAAATTAATTGTGCACCAAATGGGCAGTACAAGCCCGAATTTAAAAGATACAAATGCTTCGGCATTGTTAGTTCTTTGAACTTTAAATAATAATTATAATCATAGTGTGTATGATTGAATTTTCCCATGAAAACTTTTAATTGTTATGCGCAGCTCTACTAAATTAGCAAAGTGGTGTAGGGTATCATAAAGTCGGCCCCGCCCGACTTAAAGACTTTTTTTACTGGTTTTCGGTTAAATTGGTTGACTTGTAGACAATTTTCCAGTCAACTTATAGTAAGTTTATAATGGTTGATATAAGTCCTACAGGAACCAATTTGTAGTTATTTGTCCAGTAATGCATTTATAACAAATCGGACCTAAAGGGCAATAATATTAACGCCATTAATTAATGAAACGAATTACAATATTTTATTAAATAAACTATACTCCCTATATTCTTTAAAATTTTCCCAATCAACATTAAATTGACGAAATACAAAAGATTAAAGTCCGTTTAAGACTTTCTATAGCTTCTTATGTCTTAGACGCTAGAAAATATTTTTCAAATAAGCATTTGCACAATTTTTCCTTATTAGTTTCTTTAGAAATTCCTAACAACAAACGCATCGTGTAATCATCTCTCTCTCTCCCTCCCTAATGCCCCACTAATGAAGTCCTTAAAATAGCTTATTTGTGGCATGGCCATAACTTATTCTTCATCGCAGAATTAGACTAGAAAATATCAACGGAGAATTTCATTAACTTTCTTTTTTAAACAAAATATATTTTCAGTTTTTTTTTTGTATTCTCCCTAAAGAATACCGGCCTCCATGCTTATGCTATTCGACTTGGTCTAATGCCATAACTTCTACTTCTTCTTCGCTAAGAATGTTTATCAAAAATCGATTTGGAATGTTTCTTCTTCTGTTTCGTAATTCATTTTCATTCGCAGCGATAATATGAATATTGACTTTTACGAGCAAACTTTTCATTGAATTCAATTCCCATTTAAATAAATGCGAGCACATTTAAGGATTTCGCTGTGCAACCTTGCTGATGTTGTTGAATGCCAAGGATGGATGGATGGTGTGGCTGTGGCCGTGGGTGGGGGCTGGATGGCTGAACCTTTGTACGTTTCGCTGGCTGAGCATGGCCCTGACAGCCGGTCAAAATAGCTCCTGTTTTGGGGTCCACACAACCATTACCCGCTGTTCAATCAGCGCCACAACATTCATGGCAAACATCAAACATCAACAGAGGCTGCTGTTGCAGCTGTAGATGGAGCAATCAAAGCCGCTTTTCCTATTTTTCTTTACTTTTTTTGTAATGTGTTTTCCTTTTCTGTTTTTTTTTTTTTTTTTTTCAAAACCCAAACTTGAATGGCTCGTTGGCTGTGCACAATGGCCCCTTGTTGCTGTTGGTGTTGTTGTTGGTTATGGTAATGACCGTTTGTTCATGTTCATGCTATTTCGAACACAACCATCCTGGTAAATGGTCATAATTTCAAAAAAAAAGAGGATGTAGAAAAAAGTGAAAATAGAAACATTCGAGTTGAAGGAAAATGAAAATAATGAAAATCCTTAAACATCCCCCAAACTTTTGGAGGGTCGGTCCGTCGATCCATAATATATGGATATTTAAACTGAAGGAGAAACATTACACTTGGCAATCAACATTTTTATTTGCCAGTCATTGTATTCATATTTATATTTACTTTTCTCGGTTAACGACAACGTGTGGCTGTCGTGGACACGGGCATGGGTTCGAGCACAGGCGCGGGCATAGACGAGACATGCAACATGGCTGGATGGCTGACTGGCTGGCTGGCTGGCTGACTGGCTTACCATTACACGTGGTAGGGAAATTATTTTAAATTATGGACACGTTTTCACAATTTCAAACAGAATTTAAAGATTAAACGATACAAATAGATATTTTGTTAATTTAGCTATTTTGTTCAAAAGTCAATGGGTGTTTGGAATTAAAAAGGTAGCAAAATAGATAAAAACAATCATAAGGAATACAAATTTATGGAAAATGGAAAAACCGCACAATGTGTGATAGCTGTAAAATGTGTACCTTTAGAACTAGAATCGTAACAGTGTTTATTTATCGGACTATAAATCGTCCAAAAGTTGTTAGCTAAAAGTGATGCAGGGATGGGTAATTGTCGACCGCCTAGCTCATCCATATGTTGCATAAGTAAGTTGATGAAATGAGAAATTTTCGAAAAATTACTAGTTGTGGTTACTTTAAAACTTATTTTAAATGGCTTCATTTTCAAAATCAATTCCGTCAGCCCTTGACCGTTGGCCGACACCCACACTTAGCACATGGTTGGACCAAAAATGTTACCCTATTTTCGGTAGCTATCGTAAGTAGCATTTTTACACACGAGTGTAAATAGGCAGAAGGAAGACTGGAGAAGTACAAAGAAAGTAGTTCAAAAATCGGAATTAAACCATTTTATTTTTGATTTTTAAGGGAGATGTTTTAGATAAATTTGACAAAAGAGCCTTTAGACGTAGTGTTGATAGGAATATTTTTATGTTGCGGATAACGGGAAAACCCAGAAGATGATGAAAGTTGAAAATATATGTACATTGCAAAGTATCGTAAATACATAGAGGAGTCTAACTATAAAAACAGTTAAATAGTATTTCAGAAAATTACTGTCTAAGGCTTTTAGGTAACATTGACCATATACAAAAGGGACCCCCAAATTTTGAGATATATTTCACGACATTTAATATAGACCTTTAAAAATGTACAGGGTTGCACATATTCGACGGACCCATCTGGCAACGCCATAACTTTTGACAGAGATGTCACATCGCTTAATGACATACCGCGTTTGAAGCGTCAGTCCAAGCAGATTTTTACCATGAACCAATACACGCCACGCGAGCGGTCTGAAATATTTGAAATTTACATTCAACAGAAGAAGTCAATTGTGAAAACTCAACGTGCTTTTAAAACATTAACAAATGTGAGAAGTGCGCCTTCTAAGAACACCATTAAGCGTTTATACGAAAAATTTTCGACTGGTAAGGCTCTTTCTAATCCGAAGAGGCCATATAAAAGTCGACCAAGGCGATCGGCCAAGAATATCGCTGCCGTACGAGCCAGTGTTGAGAGGTCCCCAAGAACATCCCAAAAACGCCGTTCTCAGCAGTTGGGCATGGCTCGGTCCACTTTACAACGGATTATTCGCATTGATTTGCATTTATTCCCGTACAAAATTCAATTGACGCAAAGAATGTTGCCTGCGGACAAGCCTCGTCGATTGGAATGGGCCCAAAGGGCCCAAAGGTCCGTCGAATATGGGCAACCCTAAATGTATGTACAGGGCGAGATAAAAAACTGCAACAAAGTCAAATTAAATTTTCTTTTTAAACTTTATTGAATAAAAGCAAGAAATGTCGAAAATAGTATCACATTTCAACATAAGTTTTGATTTGTTCGAACTGGTCACCTTTGGCACGAATTATGAAACCGAATGTTGCTCGAATGTTGTTCTGCGGTATTTTGGCCATTCCCGGTGAGGCTTTGGTATTTTTAGTGCCAAACTTGCTTTCCAAAATACTACAGACACAATAGCCCAACGGATTTGTATCCGGAGATTTTGGTGACCATTGCGCACTGGAAATGAAGCGAGGCTGGAAGACCACAAGTGGCTATCATTAATACACTCCAGCATTTAAATGTGAATAAATGGTTTGTGTCTCGTACCATCGCTCGTTACCGTGATACTGGTAGCGTAGCCCGACGTCAAGGAAGTGGACGAAAGAAAACAGCAACATCAGCAGAAATGTTTCGAAATGTTAAGAAGCGACTTGATCGAAACCCGAAACTTCGCAGAGGCTGAAAAATGGCTCTTGAGCTGTGCATATCGCAATATTCCATTCGGCAAATATTGAAAAATGAGCTCGGGGTAAAACCATTGAAAAATAGACTCAAAAGAGCTAAAGAGTTGCCTCACTTGGCCGAAAGTGGTGAACTGCTAAAATTGGATTTCTTCGATGAGCAAACATTCGTTGTCCAGCAGTTTGTAAACAAACAAAACGATCGTGTTTACTTGCCAAAGAGGTCAGCTGAAAATGTGCACCTTCGGTTGGCCACCAGAATTCAAGCGCCGGACATGGTGATGGTGTGGGCCGCTATGACAGCCGATGGTCTATATCCGCTCGTATTAATCGAACGTGGCATCAGAATAAATGCCGAATATTATCGCGAAAATATTCTGGAGGGTGTATTAAAGCCTTGAGCACGCAAACATTTTGGCTGCCGACCTTGGAAATTCCAACAGGAATCAGCACCATCGCACTCAACACGTGCCACCCAAGAATGGTTACAAAATGAGATTGCTCGCTTTATTTCCAGCGCACAATGGCCACCAAAATCTCCGGATACCGATCCGTTGGACTATTGTGTCTGGCGTATTTTGGAAAGCAAGGTTGATACTAAAAATAGCAAAGTGTCGATCAACTTAAGCAAGCGCTTCGCGGGGAATGGGTCAAAATACCACAGAGCAACATTCGGCTAGTGTGTGGCGGTTTCATTGGCTGTTTAAAGGCCATACTTGGTGCGAATGGTGACCAATTCGAACAAATCTAAACTTAACCTTAAATTTCATGCTATTTCCGAAATTTTTTGCTTTCATTCAATAAAAATTAAAAAATGTAAAAATTATGGCGTTTGCCTTTGTTGCAGTTTTTTTTATCTCACCCTGAGTTTTTGTAAACAAAGTACAGGTCGCATCTATTGCCCGATCCAGATGAAATTTTGCACAAGTCATTTATTTGAACTAAGGACGAACCCTATTCAAATTGGAGATCATCGGTCAAAATACCTTTCATATAGATACATCTCCCATATGTATCTTCATCCGATTTTTTGTGCCCCAAGCATGTAATATCAGCCCAAATAGTATGGAATTTTGCACATACGACGAGAAATACCTTGCCTAAAGTTTATTGAGATCGGTTCAGATTTGTGCACCAAACGTGTAATATTAGCCCAAATGAAATGGAATTTGACACTTACGACCAAATTAAACAAATATGTCGAATTTGGTGAAAATCGGTTCAGATATAGCTATGGGAGCTATAGCATATATACATAGTGTTCATTCAATTTGTTATGTTTTTTGTATGAAGCTCTACTAAATATGCTAAGGGGTGTAGGGTAACATAAAGTCGGTCCCGCCCTCCTTTTAAAATTTCTTTGCTGTTTTTTTTTCGAAAATTTTCTCTTTATTGAGACAATGTGGTCATCAGTTTAGATCCGTTGAGTAATGACATATCGAATACATAGGCATTTTCATGCAAAAAGTTCAGGTAAATACTTAAAGTTTTTGGCACATTAATTGTGTCTCGATGTCCCATCCTGCCACTTAACATTAGCAAACTATTAACCTAATTAAGATTCTGGGCAAGCAAATAGACAAGTCGGAAAGTTTATCAAAATTATAAATTATACACCATTTTATGAGCGTAAACAAGCTATTAGTTTCGTCAATTGGACAACGTTACTCTCATGGCCAAGGATAATTTACTCAATTTCCAAACAATATCCTGTGTCCCCAGTGACCCATTTCGTATATTTGCCATCATAAGAAGCAACCGCAAACAACTTGCCCTTTTAACTAATTTCTATGTAAAAGTATTGTTAAACAACTATTAAGTAATATCCTTGTAACAGGATTCAACTCAAACACTCGCACACACACACATACACACACATCTGTTGACTTCCTCCCTAAATGGAAAAAAGGGGGGAAAAGTTCTCGAAATAAGTGTTAGTCAAACACACTTAATAATTTGCAGCATGATACAGCAATACCTCGATTCTAGCTAATGCTTAACAAAGCTTCATCAAGTTTCCACTTCCTCCGTTGGCATGGCAGGGCTGAAACTTTGCTCATTATATAAATCAGTAAATCTATGCAGGACATGTTTGTTATCGACTGCTCTTCTCCCAAGCTCATAAGGATACACACACATAGATACATATACTTGTTTGGCAAAAATTCCCAAGGGTATTGACAATTATGGGTTACGCTTGACCAATATCCGTTAACCAGGGCGTAAGGTGTTCTATTGGAAAGCTACCCAAAAAATACCACTTAAGTTGTCAACACACCTTAAATTTAAACATTTACAAGGCACGCACACAAGGAGCTGGCACATACACACGCACACCTACACAATCGCAAAGGTACGGTGGTACATCGACCCAGACCCACATAAATTCATTGGAATAAAATAAAACAAAATTACGTTTTGTGGTTATTCGTTGGATTCATCTTCTACGTCTTCACCAAAAATCGGGGCGGTGGACCCTTATCTAAAGCGACGACAACAAAAAACTGCTTTGAAGTGCAAACAATTTGCTTACGTGCCCAAAATTGACAATGGTCAAAAGTGTCAACACATTTCTTTGATATGGTCAAACAAGGTAAAATTGACCTTTTTTCCAAATCACACGCACACACACACACCCACCACTCACACCCATACACACAATCCACCCCACTATTGTGGCAAAAAATACAAAGTATGTTAAGAAGTTTTAAAACCAAAAATTCTATTGAGTTTGATGACCACACACATATAAAATGCCAACTTTATAGCCTAAGCCCCCTCTCCACCACCACCACCAACAACAAAAAAGAAAACCGACAATTCACAAAAATTATGCCGGGTACTTGTATAATCCATCCTTGCTGCAAACATAAATGGCTCTACAATTTTCTACGAATAAGAAAAGTTAAATTTCCCCTCTTTGTTGATATCCCAATTATTTGTAAGCCTCTTTTTGCTTGTATCGGCCGGCCTCCTTCCTTCCCGGCCTCCGTAGCCTTCACCACAGCTAAATGACAGGCAACAATTTTTAGATTGTTCCCATGGACCGGAGATGATTTATTGAACCAATCAACTTGTGTTCCGTCGAAAGGCTTGTGTTTTTGGGGGCATGTGGGGCGGAGGGCTTTCTTTTGTCAAGTGCTGTGCTGGCTGTGTCCTAATGTGAAGAGGATTGAGGTCTTCTTTATCCCTTTTGTCATTATAAATAAATTAGAGAAACAAGTATATTGTTAGCAGTAGAACCACCTAACCACATGTGATGTGCTGTTGATGCTGTCGCATATAGTTTAATTGAAAATGAATATTTATGTCTTTTCATACATACCATGCACACATTGAGCAGGGTGGACCTACAGTAAGGTGTAAACGGGTATTAGACTTATATATGAGAGTATGTTGTGAACAATAATTAAAACATGATAAAAAATATCGGAAGGTCTTGTCGACATCTTTGTACTCCAGCCAATTACACTGTGTGAAAAAACTAAAGATTTTTTCAAAGTTACGAGTAAAAGACAAAAAATATCAAATAAAATAACATACAGAGTGAGATAAAAAAAAAAACTGCAACATCAAACGCCATAGTTTTTATTATACCCTACAACACTATGTGTTGGGGGTATTATAAGTTTGATTGGGCCAAAAATTATGTAACACCTCGAAATATTGATTTCCCACATAGGAAAGTATACATGGATCTTCCTATCTCGCCGAGCTGAGTCGATCTAGCTATGTATGTCCGTCCGCCCGTCTGTCCATGTTAATTTGTAATCACTCTACAGGTCGCAATTATGGCCCGATCTTCACGAAATTTAGAATGGAGGTGGGGCTAGGGTCAGAATAGAACCTTATTTCTTTTGAAGATGATCGCATAATATTTAGGGGTCGAAATGGACCAAAAACTGAAAAATTGTCGGATTTTGCAGTAGCTATACAGGTCGCAATTATAGAACAATCGACGGAACTTCGCATGTAGCTAGAGTTTAGGGCGGCGAAGAAGCCTACCAATTTGGGTGGTCATCGGATAATATTTAGCGGGTAAAATAGACCATATCTTTTGTGTTAAAAAAAATCAAAATTTTTCATTAAACCGCGAATATTTTAAATCCCGGCGAAATCACAAAGCCATGATAAGGTTACGCCTGATCTTTACATTGATGTTAACATCCAACAAAACGGATATATAGCAAAATATGTGCGATATATATGTCTATCAAAGAAGATATGCTTGAAAGATCTCTTATATGTCGAGAACGGCTGATCTGATTTCGACAGTTCTCATTAATTCAGAATGGCCTCTTGGCAGGAAAGAAAAAACGTCTAAAAAATCGCATAAAAATATCTCTCTATAGATGAAAATATTGATTTTGTAAAATGTTCTCATATTTTTTCAATTTTGTCATATTTTTGGCATATTTTCATTTTGAATTAAATATTTGGTAATATTTCTACAGCTAACAAAACTAAGTAGTTAGGATATCAGGATATCATATACAGATCGTATTTATGGCCCGATCCTTACGAAATTTTGCATGGGGATCAGAATAGAAGCCTACTGTTTTTGGAGATGATCGCCATATATTTAGGAGTTGAAATGGACCAAAAAACTGCAAAATTGTCGGTTTTTCGTTAAGGCTGATATCGTTGAAGAATATAGTCAAATATCTGTATCTCATATGGATGCGTTTCAGTCAAAAACAAATAATAAATGTTAATCTTTTGCCACTTCTGAGAGATTATAGGTCTTTGGGAAATATTGGTTCAAGATCTAGGAAGAAAAATTTACGTGCAACATCTACCAATAAATTGTAAATGAGCAAATTAGTTTAAGTTGCTATTATTCGAAAATTAGAGAACGAAACCTGATGATTTTCTTTTATTATTTGTCACAAATTCTTGTGGAATTCTTTCGAGTATCTCGCCTATATAAACTGTATCGTTTATTATAGTGTTGTAGGGTATTCAACAGTCGGCCCCGCTCGACTGTAGCCTTTGCTTACTTGTTTTTTTTTTTAATTTTATTGAATGAAAGCAAAAAATGTCGGAAAGATCATCAAATTTTAGAATAAGTTTAGATGTGTTCGAATTGGTCACCTTCGACATGAATTATGGCCTTCTTGTGGTTTTCCAGCCAAATATAAAGAAACTATATCGCTTGAATCACAAATAACATTTTTTCTGGAAAATTCTCACCAAAATGCTTTTGTACGCTTGTAAACAATATAATGAGCCGTCACTGGAATACTAAAGATGGTTGCAGTTTTTTGTCTCACTCTGTATTTGATACCTTTTAGATTTGATGAACCTGTAGAGCTAGAACTCTTAAATTTGGAATGAGGGTCACGGGTAGATGTACCAAAGGTTTTGGAAATTCGTACTATAAGTGTACGAAAAGTGCTAAAATGAACTATGTTTGCTTCCATTTAATATCATGTGAACGATTGAGCTAAAAACTTAAAATTTTGAATGGGACTCAAGGTTGGGGAGTAGAGCCGGTGTAATGAGGTCATTTTGGAAGTGTGTACTCATGTATACGAAAAGTACAAACGGTATTAAATTTGGTACAATTTGAATTTGGAGGAACGGATGAAGTTGAAATCGCTAAAATCTATTCTGACAATAACCCCACCTCCATGCAAAATTTCGTGAGGATCGGGCCATAATTGCGACCTGTAGCGTAATTACAAATTAACATGGACAGACGGACGGACATACATAGCTAGATCGATTCAGCTCGGAGAGATAGAGAGACCCATATATACTTTCCTATGTGGGAAACCATTATTTCGAGGTGTTACATAATTTTTGGCCCAATCAAACTTATAATACCCCCAAAACATAGTGTTGTAGGGTATAAAAACTATAAGTTCGGCAGGGTTGAACTTTGAATACTTTCCACCATTTGGAAGAAGTTTTCACATTTCGAAAAAAAGCCGTTGAAAAATACTGCTAAGATCGTTAAAATATCGGATATAGGGAATTATATGAAGGTATAAATTATTAAAAAAAAACAATTTTTGTATTAAAAGATTATATATCAGTACCTCCTACCTTCCCCGCAAAAGTTCAACACTTTCCAAAAATTTAGTGGGGGAAAATAGAAAGTCAGCAGTACCGAACTTTAAATACCCTAAAATACTGCTAAACTCGTAAAAATATCGAATATAGGGAGTTACCGTTGGACCATATACGAAGCATGGACCTGTATATAAAATTTTTGTCATATGCAATATATATTCAAATACGAAACTTGAAACAATTCTGGTGAAAAAGTCGCTTAATCATCAAAATACCGAACATAGGGAGATACCGTTATATGGCGGCTTTACGAAGACCTGGACCTGCGTATGCAATTTTCTGTCATAGGCTCTAGCACTCAATCGCTAAAATCATTAAAATACCGAATATATGGAGGCGCCGTAATATGGGAGCTATTTAGCCCATCAGTCCTGCAGACCTAACACACATCTGAGTAAATTTGTACCAAGCTATCTAATTTAGTTCGGAATCTGCAGTGATATCCACATATGGTCGGATGACATAGAATTTTATTCTGATCAAGAATATTTATACTTTGTGGGGTCTGAAATTGACACTTCGAAGTGTTACAAACAGAATAACAAACTTAATATCGATTTTTATCGATAAAAAGGGTTCTAGTCGGAAAAGTACTAAATAATTATGCTTTGTAGAAGTTTCCCAAACAAAATACAGCAACCCTTGGGGTAATCTTGCAGAAAAAATATCGAGAAGCTCACAATATCCATAATCAAAATAATGCAAAAAAACCACACAATTTTTGTAAGCAAAGGCTACAGTCGAGCGGGGCCGACCGTTGAATACCCTACAACACTGTAATAAACGATACAGTTTATATAGGAGAGATACTCGAAAGAATTCCACAAGATATTGTGACAAATAATAAAAGAAAACCATCAGGTTTCGTTCTCTAATTTTCGAATAATAGCAACTTAAACTAATTTGCTCATTTCCAATTTATTGGTAGATGTTGCACTTAAATGGTCTTCCTAGATCTGGAACTAAGATTTCCCAAAGACCTATAATCTCTCAGAAGTGGCAAAAGATTAACATTTATTATTGGTTTTTGACTGAAACGCATCTATATGAGATACAGACATTTGACTATCTTCTTCAACGAAATCAGCATTAACGAAATAGTCAGAAGTGCGTCTTTCCTGTGTTTGTGAATTTTCCAAAAAGTCACTGGAATGGACATTTTCGTATTTTGTCTACAAAAGTTGGCAAACTATTTCACACATTGAATATTTTTGGATGGCCATCCAAAACTGCTTGGCTTTTGCAATGTCCGGTAATGCTCATTCAAATGTGCGTGAGGATCGGGCGATAATTATGACCTCCTGACAATTTTGCAGTTTTTTTGGTCCATTTCAACCCCTAAATATATTGCGATCATCTCCAAAAAGAGTAGGCTTCTATTCTGACCCTCATCTTATTCCCATGCAAAATTTCGTAAGGATCGGGCCATAAATGCGATCTGTATATGATATCCTGATATCCTAACTACTTAGTTTTGTTAGCTCTAAAAATATTAACAAATATTTAATTCAAAATGAAAATATGCCAAAAATTTGACAAAATCGAAAAAATATGAGAAAACGTTACAAAATCAATATTTTCATCTTTAGGGCGATATTTTTATGCGATTTTTTAGACGTTTTTTCTTTCCTGCCAAGAGGCCATTCTGAATTAATGAGAACTGTTCAAATCAGTTCAGCCGTTCTCGACATATAAGAGATCTCTCAAGCATATCTTCTTGATAGACATATATATCGCACATATATCCGATTTGTTGGATGTTAACATCAATGTAAAGGTCAGAAGTAACCTTGTTATGGCTTTGTGATTTCGCCGGGATTTAAAATATTCGCGGTTTAATAAAAAATTTTGAATTTTTTCAACACAAAATATATGATCTATTTTACCCGCTAAATATTATCCGATGACCACCCAAATTGGTAGGCTTCTTCCCCGCCCTAAACTCTAGCTACAAGCGAAATTCCGCATCGATTGGTCTACAATTGCGACCTGTATAGCTACTGCAAAATCCGAAATTTTTTCAGTATTTGGTCCATTTTAACCCCTAAATATTATGCGATCATCTCCAAAAGCAATAGGGTTCTATTCTGGCCCTACCCGCACCTCCATTCTAAATTTTGTGAAGATCGGGCCATAATTGCGACCTGTAGAGTGATTACAAATTAACATGGACATACGGACAGACGGACGGACGGACATACATAGCTAGATCGACTCAGCTCGGCGAGATAGGAAGATCCATATATACTTTCCTATGTGGGAAACGCATATTTCGAGGTGTTACATAATTTTTGGCCCAATCAAACTTATAATACCCCCAACATATAGTGTTGTAGGGTATAAAAATTGAAAAATATGATTTTTTTCGAGTGTGTGAAATATAATGTGACATACTGTATATTACTGAATTTTACATAAAATTTATAAGACCTAGTGGAGTCCTATGATCATGGCATTTTAAAATGTCGTATACAAGTGGGTGAGGCTTAAGTTGCTTTGATACACGACTAAATTCACTCCAATATTTTATTCTTAACATGAAATATTTTAACAAATTTTATTTGAAACTCAACGCTCTCTTAAGGGAACGTGTTGGATGCGATGGAAATATTTATAAATTCCAGACCACATATCACATTTATTTGTCAATTGTCGCACCGATAATTAAACATTCTTATATTGAAATCTCTCTTAGGATTACAAATAAACGACTTGTGTCAACCTATGTAGATTTCTTGCCGAACGCATTTGTCGTCATCATCACCCACCCAACCCTTTAATGCCCCCCTTCTCCCAACCAGCACACACACACAACAAACAACATAAAGGTGGTTTTTATAAATATTTTATTTATCCAACGGGATGTCAGCAGCATTATTATTATTATTATTGTTGCTATTGCTGTTGTTATTTTCGTTATTCGTGTTGGCTGTTCTTTATATATTTCGTTGTCGCACATGTCCATTAAATAAATAAACTTTGTTTTCCATTTTACATCGTGAAAAATTCGCATAGCGTTTGGTTGGACTTTCTTTTTTTTTCCATTTTTTTTTTGGTATGCATTCCGAAATATTTCTGTGTCAAAGGAATTTCAAATAAATGGATTTTAAACTGGCAACAAAAACGCAACACACGCTCGCATACAAAGCACATCCACATGCCAGCCAAACGTAAACGTAAACGCAAACAACGAATATGAAAAACGTGTGTAGAAAATATTTCCAGCGAAAGAAAAACGTTTCGAAATGAAAAAAAAAAAAACAGAACTCGAATTGTGAACAACAAATGAACACACAAAAATTTACACGAATTGCAGACTCACTTAAGCAGATACTCACACCGCCATACGCACACACAAGCATGCATATGTACACTATGGCACACAACGTAAACAAACAAGCAGAACCAATCCTTCCAAAAACCTGAATAATGGGCAAATGACAAAAAATGTGAGGATACCAATGCGTATTTAGTTCATGGAATAAAAGACAAAGACAAAAAAAAAAAAAACGTTGGTGATTCACAATCCTTACCAGAAGCAAGGAACATTTTATGTCAATGTCGGTGTTACTATTAAAACCACATACAAATAAACTTAACAAATGTGATGAAGCCTAACAGGCACGGGCCTGTGAATGAGAACAAATGTGGAGTAAATAACGCAGCAAAAACTTGAAAACTTGGCACTTAAATAAATATCATATAAATATTGCGCTGTGCAGGTTTGGTCACTTCCTTCACTTTATATGAAACTAGCTGGCCCGGTCCGCGTTGCAGGCCCGTACTTTTAGTATCTAATGCATACTTTTTAAAGCATAATAAGTCACAGATGTGACCTATGTAAGTGGCACAATTTTTGTTATAAGCAATGACTCCATAGTAATCTCTAACCAAAACAAGTAAGCAAAGGCTATAGTCGTGCGGGGCCGACCATGTGATACCCTACAACACTACAATATGTTAGAAGCCCCCTTATGTCCAAATCCATTTTTGGAGAATTTCGCTTTTGAAATTATGTCACGGAGCACTGCCCAGACATTACCCTCAGCATTTTGACCAGGGACATTTGCCCAATATTTACGCACTCCGTCTTGCTGTTAGTTGTTGTGGTTCATTTTACGGCTATATACAATTCAATGGTCACCAAAATGCCAGAATTCTTCTCTGTGCTTAACTATTTTCTCAGGCGTGTCGATTGGCTTCAATTGTGTGATCAGGAAATTTTTTCTGTTTTTGGATTATTTGAACCCCTAAATATTTTGCGATCATCTCCAACAGCAGGAGGCCTTTCTGTGTGTCCAAATTTAAACTCATCTATATAATTTGCTTGTCAACGATAGTTGGCTATATTCGTCAACGAAATCAGCATAAAAACCAGAAGTTCGCCTTTTCTGTATTTCGGATATCGCCTGTAAGTAATGTTGGTATTTTTCACACAAAAGTAGAGGCCCCTTCTACCCGCTGTCCTAAACTCTAACTTCATGCGAGATTTAGTGTCCATTGGTTTCTATTTGTGACCTTTATAACGGCTGCAAAATCAGGAATATTTTGAGTTGCTGGTCCATTTTAACCTCTAAATATATTGCGGACATCTATGAAAACAATAGGCTTAGCTCTTCTGAGCCTAACCCTACCTTTGTGAAAAATTTCGTGTGGATCGAACGATAAGTGCAATCTGTATATAAATAATAACCCCAACCTGTGTTGTAAAGTGCAAAAATATTACAAAATATACACTTCAATATTATAAGTCAAATTGAAAAAAAATCGCATGCGATAAAAAATATGAAAAAATAAAGAAAATGTCACAAAATACTACAAAATCTATACATCATTATTGGAATTTTTTATACGATTTTTTTAGATTTTATACTTTTATGCCAAAAGGGCATTCTAAATTTACAAAATTTGTCAAAATCGCTCCAGCCAGTCTGGAGATATAAGCATTCTAGCTAACATCCCCTTCCTTTGTATATATACATTGTATATATTTCGCTATATATATCCGATATTTTTACTATCGGCATTTACGAAATGGTCAGAATTGACCTGTTCGTCTATTTCTTATTTCGCCGACATCAAAAATATTCGCGGTTAAATGGAAAATTTGACTTTTATTTAACACAAATGTTATGATCTATTTCAACCACTAAATATTACCCAATGACCATCAAAATTACAAAGCTTCTGCCCAGCCCAAAGCTCTAGCCCCATGCAAACTTTCGCTTCCGAAAGTGGTGAACTGCCAAATTTGGGTTTCTCCGATGAGAAAACATTCGTTGTCCGGCAGTTTGTAAACAAACAAAATGATCGTGTTTATTTGCACAAAGAGGTCAGCTGAAAATGTGCACCTTCGGTTGGCCACCAGAACTGAAGCGCCGGCCATGGTTATGGTGTGGGCCGTCCTAACAGGCGATGGTGGCTCTCCGCAGGTATTAAAATATTCTGGAGGGTGTATTAAAGCCTTGGGCACGCAAACAAGAATGGTTACAAAATGAGGTTCCTCGCTTAATTTCCAGCGCACAATGGCCACCAAAATCTCTGGATACTAATCCGTTGTACTATTGAGTCTGGAATATTTTGGAAAGCAAGGTTGGCACTAAAAAATACCTAAGTGTGGATCGCCTCAAGCAAGCGCTTCGCCGGGAATGGGTAGGTCATAATTCGTGCCAAAGGTGACCTATTCGAGCAAATGTAAAATTATTTTAAAATTTGATGCTATTTCCGAAATTTTTAGCTTTCATTCAATAAAATTGAAAAGAAGAAATATAAATTATAGAATTTGACTTTGTTGTAGTTTTTTATCTCACCCTGTATACAGTTTGGGATGCGATTCTGAATATAATTAATAATTATTATCAAAAATTTTATTCTTTGACTGGAAGGAGCACGAAAAAGGCATCCAGTAGATTTTTTTAGACAGATGCATAAAGATAAGATATTTCTGTCCAAATCCAGTCAAATCCACAGGATATTTCGGACCAAGGTGAGCACTTAAACCTAATCTTCTATGAAATGAAGGTTTGTTGATGTGGAAAGCAACGTACCCCATAGCTATTTGGAGAGAGGAACTTAGCAACTAGCAAAAAATAACTTTTCCATAGAAAACGTACAAAAATGTCTGAAAGTTAAGCACTTCAAAAAGGTGTTGTTATTGCTAGGATTTGACAGACAGAGTAATAGTTTAGCTTCGTACCGGATCTTAATTAAAGTTGAAATTTACAAGAAGTCAATTGTGAAAACTCCCCAAGAACATCCCAAAAACGCCGTTCTCAGCAGTTGGGCATGGCTCGGTCCACTTTAAAACGGATTATTCGCATTGATTTGCATTTGTTCCCGTACAAAATTCAATTGACGCAAAGAATGTTGCCTGCGGACAAGCCTCGTCGATTGGAATAGGCCCAAAGAGTCATCGAAATGGCCGAAGATGACGAGCACTTTTGGAACAAAATTATCATGTCCGATGAAGCCCATTTCACATTGAATGGGACCGTAAATAAGCAAAATTGTCGTTTTTACGGCACTGAAAATCCTCAGGAGATTCAAGAAGTGCCTCTTCATGACGAAAAAGGTGCGGCGTTAGTGCGAAAACGGTCATTGGGCCGTTTTTCTTCCAAAATGAAAATGGCCATGCTGTTACCATCAATCAGGAGAGTTATCACGACATGATGACCAATTTTGTGATGCAAATTATTCGTCGAAAGCGTATGAGGCAGTTCTGGTTTCAACAAGACGGCGCTCCACCGCACACAAGTCGCATAACAATCGATTTTCTGAAGAATTTGTTTCCGGGGTCCGTCGAATATGGGCAACCCTGTTTTGCTAGGATTTGATAGACAGAGTCATAATGTATTGTCCCATTTTTGAGGCAATTACCAGAAGGATTGTTTCTATATTATCCTTTTTAAAAACAAGCACATGTTTGATACATATATTTTGATGTGCAAAGTTTGGACCAAGTATATTTGCTTGGTATGGGGATTTTGTGTGGTTTCCAAAACCAGAATCGACAGTGATTATTTTAGGACGTGTTCTATGTATGTATTGAGATCTCAAAATTTCACTTGAAAAATATTATCAGGATCTACGAAACACTTTGAATATAGCCAGGTTTTACAATTTTAGTCCACTATTTGGAAAAATCCTCTTCCCGATTTCTTTGCAAAAATTACAGTCAAAACTATTGAAAATTGGAACTGAGACTCTCGATGGCCGTGTAGTCAATATTGTTTGCAGAGAGGGGAAGAGGAATTACACTTACGTTTCCTCTAGAAACTCAAAAGGTCTTCGTCCACGAAATATTTGTTTAATATTAAAAAGACCTAAGCTATCTTCGGCCATTAGAGGCTTCGCGAAATCCAATTTTATTAAGAGAGAGGTGCTTTAAAAATGTTTGTCTTAATGTGGTGATGACAATTGTACACAAATTCGTACATTTAAATTCTTCTAATATTTTAATACCCAACCCCGAAATCGTAACCCTAAATACCAAAAGCATGTATGCCGTCGAGGGGTGAGCAAAATGTGAATACTTTCATACTTTGGAAGACGCATGCACGTGTGCGTATGTGATTAAATATGTATGAATATTTCGTGTGTGTGTGTGTGTGCCCAAACTAGTGTGCCCACTGGCAATGGTGGGAGCAGGGAGGTTTAGGTAGGAGTGTACTTTTTATGGGGGGGGCGAAAGACAAATAAGGGAATGCTGTCTGTATTTATATAACATCATCTCATCATACCCACCTCAAGTTTAACATTCAACAAAACCTACTCATCCTTTCAATGAAAAGACAAACGCACACACACACGAGCGCGAAAGAGGACAAGGCGAAACATACAGAGAAAAAAATCGACACCAAACAAGAAAGGATCTACAAAAAAACGCGCCAAGAATTACAAAATGTTACACGAAATGAATGCATTTGCTTCATTCCTTAAGGATTTACAGAGGGTTTGGTAAGCTTTTATTACTCGATTTTGCTTTCCCCATGTTTAAATATCAAATAGGTTTGCGTGTGTGTGTTTTCCCCATTCTCGTTCGTGTTTTCCTTTTTTCAGGAGGGTAAATTGTGATTGTAAACCAAAAAAGGAGGTGGATAAAGCCAAGACAAAAGGATATCCATGCGTATTTTCATTACTTTCGATCGAAATATAAATACACGCACACTTGAAATGCTGACGGGAAATCTTTTGGTAAAACGGCGACAGCTAAACGTTTTGCATAAAAGAAATTGGCATTGAATCGGAATCTGTTTGAGGGAAAATAAAAAAAAAAAAAAAAAAAACACCAATGAAAGTCAAACAAATATGCCAAAGGGAGAAAAAGGATACACAAACAGCGGTAGTCAAGGATTCTTGAGCCTTGATTTTATTTTTCATTTTATACCAACATATGCCATATTAATGGGCGTGATGCAAAAACCTTAGTTTAATGTAAATAAATTTACAGTTTTCTCTTTGCGTATTTATAAAGTACTAGCGTTGTACAGGGTGAGATAAAAACAGTCAAACACCATAATTTTTATTTTTTTTTTAGTTTTATGGAATGAAAGCAAAAAATGTCGGAAATAACATCAAATTTTAGAATAAGTTAAGATTTGTTCGAGTTGTTCACCTTTGGCACGAATTATGGCCTTCAAGCGGCCAATGAAACCATCACACGCTGCCCGAATGTTGGTCTGCGGTATTTTGGCACATTCCCCGCGAAGCGCTTGCTTGAGGTGAATTTTTTAATTTTATTGAATGAAAGCAAAAAATGTCGGAAATAACATCAAATTTTAGAATAGGTTAATATTTGTTCGAGTTGTTCACCTTTGGCACGAATTATGGCCAATGAAGCGCTTGCTTGAGGTGATCGACACTTTAGTATTTTTTAGTGCCAACCTTGCTTTCCCAAATACCCCCAAACACAATAGTCCAACGGATCGGTATCCAGAGATTTTGGCAATTGTGCGCTGGAAATGAAGCGAGGAACCTCATTTTGTAACGATTCTTGGGTGGCGCGTGTTGAGTGCCATCGGCTGAGTCCTGTTGGAATGTCCAAGGTCTGCGGCCAAAATGTTTGCGTGCCCAAGACTTCAATACACCCTCCAGAATATTTTCGCGATAATATTCGGCATTTATTCTGATGCCACGGTAGATAAATACGTGTGGAGAGCGCCCATCGGCTGTTATGGCGGCCCCACACCTTCAGCATGGCCGGCGCTTGAGTTCTGGTGGCCAACCGAAGGTGCACATTTTCAGCTAACCTCTTTGACAAGTAAACACAATCATTTTGTTTGTTTACAAACTCCTGGACAAGGAATATTTTCTCATTGCAGAAAACCAAATTCGGCAGTTCACCACTTTCGGCCAAGGAAAGCAACTCTTTAGTTCTTTTGAGTCTATTTATACCCTACACCACAAGGTGGTCAGAGTATTATGTGTTTGTGCATTTGTTTGTAACAGGCAAAAGGAAACGAGATAGACCCATAGTTCCTTTTGATGATCTGCATAGAATCACATTCTGAGTCGATTTATGCATGTTCGTCCGTCCGTTTGTTCGTCCGTCGGCCCGTCTGTCCATGTATTTTTGTAAACACAGTACAGCTCGCATTTATTACCCGATCCAGATGAAATTTTGCACAAATCATTTGTTTGGCCCAAGGAGATAATCGGTCAAAATTTAAATATAGCTCCCATATATATCTTCGTCCGATTTGCCTTTTATTGTGCACCAAACGTGTAATATCAGCCCAAATAGTATGGAATTTTGCACATACAACCATATTAGGCCTGAAAATAAGTATGCCAAATTTTATCGAAATCGGTTCAGATATAGCTATAGCTCCTATATATATTGTTCATCCGATTTGTTATTTTTGTCCTCCGCATCTGTAATACGAACTCGGTAACAACAATATTTTGGGAAATATATCAAATACAACTCAGAAATACATTTGCTAAATTTTATCGAGATCGGTTCAGATTTGGATATAGCTCCCATATATAACTTCGTCCGATTTACTTTTTATTGTGCACAAAACGTCTAATATTTGTCCAAATGGGATGAAATTTGGCACTTACGGCCGAATTGAGTCTAGAAGCTAGTATGTCAAATTTGGTGAAGATCGGTTCAGATATAGCTATAGCTCCCACATATACTCTTCATCCGATTTGTTATATTTGTTACCCACAGCTGTAATATGCACTCCGTAACGACTAGTTTCAGGGAAATATATGAAATACGGCTCAGAAATATCTTTGCCAAATTTTATCGAGATCGGTTCCGATTTAAATATAGCTCCCATATATATATATTTATCCGATTTCAAGTTAATTGTGCACCTAATGGGTAATACAAGTCCGAATTTAAAAGATATTCAGTCCTTTGAACTTTAAATTATAATCATAGCGTGTATGAACTTTTAATTGTTATGCGGAGCTCTACTAAATTAGCAAAGTGGTGTAGGGTATCATAAAGTCGGCCCCGCCCGACTTTAAGACTTTCTTTACTGGTTTCTTTCTGTTGCTGTTTTCTTCCGTCCACTTCCTTGACGTCTAGCTGCTCTACCAGTATCACGGTAACGGGCGATGATACGAGACACAAAAGATTTATTCACAGTTAAATGCTGATGTGCTCTAACGAAAGCCATTTGTGTTTTCAGCCAAATATAAAGAAATCAAACTATCACGCTTGAATTCTATCACGGATATTTTTTTTCTGGAAAATTCTCACCTAAATGCTTTTGTACGCTTGTAAAAAATATAATGAGCAGTCATTGGAACAATGTTAACAGCTGGCGGACGAGTGGCTTAGAAATGACAACAGTCTGAAGTTGGTGGCAGTTGTATCATGACACCCCTCGGGAGTATACGGCATGGCTGATGAATATACAACATTAGATTGACACCAAGTTTTCTGAAATTGTTTTCCAGGAGGTACATTTTGACCATATACAAATACAATTTGGCCAATTCGTGGATAAAATTCTATGAAAATAATGTGTAGACTTGATATATACATATGTAATTTAGGAATGTTCAGTGTAATTCAACACACATCAAATAACGTAGAAAGTTTGTGTCTTCTTTTATTTCTAGAATAAAACCTACAGCTATCCTCACTAGCACACATTTGGGAAAATATTCGAATTAAAAAAGAATTTAAGTTGTTTGATTGTCGGGCTTTAACGTCATGACATTCGCCGGCAAGTACGGACGTGAGTCCCAAACATGAACTTGTTAGGAAGTTTATGAAGCAATACAAAATGCCAAACACCCCAAGGAAATCATTAGCATTGTGTCCTCATCATCATCATCATAATCATCGCCATCGTCACCATCACCATCATCCAAAGTAACGAGATAACCAGTAACCAATGTCATCATACCCAGCCACACAAACACGCACCCTTAATGACATTTTGTAAACGTGAGTTTTAATAGGCCTATTAACAGATGTTATTGTAAGGACATGTGGGTGAATGTTGGGGGAGGGTGGGCAGATTGTGTTTTGAGAAAAAACAAGTAAAAAAGCTGTAAGTTCGGTCAGGCCGAACTTTTAATACCCTCCACCATTTGGTACAAATTTGGCAATTTCCAAAAAATAAAATCTGTTAAAAATTCTGTTAAAATCTTAAGAATACCGAATGCTTATACGACGACGTGGGCCTGCATAGGCAACTTTTGTCATAAGCTATTACTATATTTAAATGCGAAATTTGAAGAAAAATCTGTTTATAATGTAGCTAAAATCATTAAAATACCGAAAATGGGGGGGGTACCGTTATATGGGGGCTATACGAAGACGTGGACCTGCACAGACAATTTTCAGGCATGGGCTGAAGTATCCATTACGAACTTCACATGCGAAATTTGAAACAATCCCGGTAAATAATGTCGCTAAAATAATCAAAATACCGTATATCGGGGGGTACCGTTATATGGGGAATATATGAAGACGTGGACCTACATGGCCCATTTTCTGTTTTATGCTGCAGTATCTATTACGAACTTCCAATGCCAAATTTGGAACGATTCCGCTAAATAATGTCGCTAAAATCATCAAAATACCGAATATCGGGGGGTAGCGTTATATGGGGGCTATATGAAGACGTGGACCTACATGGCTCATTTTTTGACTTAGGATGTAGTATCCATTACGAACTTCAAATACCAAATTTGAAACGATTCCGGTAAACAATGTCGCTAAAATCATCAAAATACCGAATATCGGGGGTACCGTTATATGGGGGCTACACGAAGACGTGGACCTGCACAGATAATTTTCTGTCTTAGGCTGTAGTATTCATTACGAACTTCAAATACCAATTTTGAAGCAATTCTGGTGAATAATGTCGCCAAAACCAATAAAATACAGAATATTGGGAGGTACAGTTATATGGGGGCTATATGATAACTTGGACCTACATGGCCCATTTACGAACTTAACCTGCCTACTGGGAAAATTTACATGTGTGCAAAAGTGTAGCCTTCTATCTCAATTTGTTCGCAAGATAGCGTGATTACAACAGACAGACAGACACACAGACAGACAGACACACAGACAGACAGACGGACAGACAGACAGACACACAAACAGACATGGCAAAATCGTCTTAGAATTTTACGCTGATCAAGAATATATATACTTTGTTGGGTCTGACATGAATATTTCGAGGAGTTACAAACGGAATGACAAAATTAATATACCCTCCATAGTATGGTGGAGGGTATAAAAAAAGAATAAACATTCCATGTTTTTGGGTGTTTTCAAATTAAGATACAAATATCTGCCTTTCCCAGAAAATATGGACAATTTGTTTGACCAGAACCAATGTGGTTACACATATTTCCCTGCAAGATATCTGGTTAATGGTAAAATAACAAATGCACGGAAAAAGTCCAACAAAGGACTTTTGAAAATTCATATTTCATTATTATCTTTTTTTGTATGGCTTACAATGAAAGGGGTCAAATATTTCCCTGCTATATCCTTTGCCAATTTTCAAAATTTCACAAGGGACAAGCAAATTGACTTTTTTACCACGAATAATTATTTTACCTCAATAGCAAAGGACACCCCTCACTCAGAGAACAAACAATTATGTTCTCTCCCCAAAACTGCACCTTTGTTATGTCCTGGCACAATGAATTTGAAGAGCCAATGGCAAAAGGAATAAAATTGTAATAAAAAACACAACTTCTGACAAAACATTAGTTCATATTTCAAAAAATGTTCAATTGTTGAACAGAACATTAAACACCAAATATCCTTGCGTTTTTTATGTGCATGCTTCTTTTTTTCTTTTTTTTGTTTGTTCCTCCCCCTCAGCGGGAACAGACATTCGTTTTTTCCTGATAAATGTTAACATTCGTGTTAATGGTGCATGATAGTGTTAACGCTGCGCTTCCTGGTTTTCACCTCCCTTGCGATAAACATTTTATAGAGGGAAACCGTGTTTTCGGGGGGAAACATAAATTTAGTCAATTACCCAATACTTATCTTGTTTTCCATCCGTGGCTGGGGTGGTGGTGGTGGTGGAGGTATTTTTGGCAAATATTTCGACATCGTTTTATGGCGAAGAAATTGATGTTTTTTGTACAAACACCAAATTTCATGGAAGAAATGTTTTAAAGTAGAAATGTGAAGGTAAGGAGAAGGTTTAAAGTCTTTATGGGTTAGAAGTGACCAATAAAAAATTAAATTTAACCCGATTTTTTAGAAAGACTTAATGTTACCTAAACCATATGACTACGGAGGCTATGTATCCCATTTGAAGAACGGTTTTATACGCTTAGTCTCTAAGGAAGAAAACCTTTTCACAACGTTTGGAGCAATGTCCGTTCCTCAACCTGTCTGTGAATGGAGCATCCGTCATAATCTTTTTTAATGAATTTAGATCGCGTTCCGAGATGTCAAAAACAGTCTACTTTTTCTAATACCTGTCCAATAAAAATTCAAAATAACATGGAATTCAACTTTGTTTAGAAAACACGAAATCTAAAATCGATTTTTATACCCTCCACCACCGACGTAGTCAGGTTGGGGGATCAGCCCCACCGAAATGCTAAATTTGTAGATATTTTAGGGAATTTTGCTAAAAAATATAGTTTTTTTTTGTCAGTTGCTCCTGCTCCTTCCAGTGGTTTCTAAAGGCATTCCTGGCTACGTCGGTGCCCTCCACCATACATTGTATGGAGGTTATATTAAGTTTGTCATTCCGTTTGTACCCTCTCCAAATAAGCATTTTAGACTCCACAAAGAACATATATCTTCTCTTCTCTAAAATCGATTTTTATACCCTCCACCAATGACGTAGTCAGGTTGGGGGATCGGCCCTACGGAAATGCAAAATTTGTTGATATTTTAGGGAATTTTGCTAAAATATATATATTTTTTTTTGTCAGTTGCCCCTGCTCCTTCCAGTGGTTTCTAAAGGCATTCCTGGCTACGTCGGTGCCCTCCACCATACATAGTATGGAGCTTATATAAGGTTTGTCATTCCGTTTGTACCTTCTCGAAATAAGCATTTTAGACCCCACAAAGAATATATATCTTCTACATGCCCGTCTATGGAAATCACTCTAGCTTCCGAACGAAATGAATTAGATTGCTCAAATTTTACTCAGATGTATTTTATGTCTGCAGAAGATTTGGTATTGAATGTGGGCCAAGTGGATCCACGTTTTGGTATAGCCCTCCAAATAACTGTAGTTTTAGTAACATTTTAACCCGAATTTTTTATAAATTTGGCAATGTGTTATGTTATGTAAGAAACATTCTTTAACAAATAACTTGGATCTAGTTTAGGTATAGTCCCCCACTGTGCCCCGATGTTGCGTATTTTGATTTGCGTTATATATTTCACCGGAATAGTATACATTTTCGTATTTGAACTTCGTAATGAATGGAATTGTGAGCCTGCAATTGGTACTATTTCCTATGACAGAATGCCTTTGCAAATCCACGTCTTCGTATAGCCCCCATAAAACGGAAGCCCCATATTCGGCATTTTTATAATGTTAGCTACATTTTTCAAGATAAATATCTCGAACTAATAACTGGCTATAGAGGTCCACGTTTTCTTATAGCCACATATAACTTCAACGGTTTCTTATATTCTTAAGCCACATGGCTACAGAGGGTATATATCGCTTGATATGGCCAAAATGTGCGTCATCGAAATAACGGTTTTAGGCCCTGAGACTCTTTGAACCAAGTCCGTTTCAGGACATTTGGAGTCGATCTATAGGTAACCGCCCGTTCGTCTGTCTGCCCGGTTTGCTTGTGCGCACGAGTATCAGATTTGGTCCAAAGTTGGGATACCGTTAAATTATTATCAAACTTACGTGGAGTTCGGAGACGTACTACATCCGTCCACTCCATCTGGTACAACCACAGCAAAAGGTAAAAAATAATAATTTATCATATAGAAAGTATGGGTTTTTTTGCACAGATCAGAATTTTTATAGGTTCTAGGTCAGGTGCGAAAATAAACAATATCGGCCCACTTCATAAAGGACCTCCCCCACAAAGGGTCAAAATTTGGAATAATTCTTATAATATGTGAATCCGATAGTCTTTCGCATAGCCAACTATTTTTTAACACAAGATCCGGAGTGAAGTAGATATCGGCCCACTCTTTCTGGTAACTTTAACACAACGGGTCAGCATTTAAAGGTTCGGCACGGTCGAACCTAGCTGCTTTTGTACTTGTTAATTATACAATACGAGTATGTGTATTATATTCCCAGACATACCTGGAGGCGATTTCCAGAACCTGAGCAAAAATATAATCCTTGCTTAGTTTTAATACTGGCTTTGACAGAGGAACCCCGACCCGGATAATGCTCCCAAATCAGAAAATTGACAAATGCGAGAATGCACTACCAGGTAATTATCCGTGGTACATACAAATATAATTTCAATTTCAATATTTCCATTTAATTCCCTCTAAAAACATGTTCTAAAAAAATGTTAAAATATTCATTGCCGGACGGGTATTTCAATAGACTGCATTGCGTTTATTTACTTACTCACACTTTCGGCTGACTTTGTAATCCCAAAAAGAGGAACAGCAAAAAATGCAATATTTCATTTTAAAGGAATGTACAAAAAACAAACTCAACTGTCAATCAACGTAAACCAAATTTGGGTTTTTTCTTGGTCAGATATCTAACAGCCACAAGAAGGAAGAATGGAATGTTTGCAGACTCAGATATGCAAACATAGAAAATAAAAACAAAACAACTAAAATTGCCAACTTCAACTTCCAAAACAATACCCCAGTAAATGTGCCTGAAGATTTCAATATTACATGCTATTCGGTAAGTATGTAGTTGGGCTGACAACAAAGACTTAGTCAAACATGTACGATAGCTTTCAAAATGATGTACATATTATGTAAACACAACAACTTTGCACATGTCCGAATAGAAGTAGAAAAGTAAAAGTGAAGAGAACAATATGAAGTAAAAAGAGAATATCAAAAAAGAGTAAATCCGTCAAAAATTACTCGATGCAAAATTAAATGGAATTAAAAACAAGTAAAAAAGTATCGGACGGTTTTGCCGACAGATGTGTACCCTCAGCCAATGTTCGACTATTAAAAATGTTTTGACTTCTGTTATGATAATACCAAATGTTTAACCCCTTATCCAGTAGGTTCCGAAGGAATGGACCAATATTGGGCATTTCGTATCAGTCCTAAATAAATATGATATAAATATTGCGACGTGCCTGGTTTGGACAATATCGACTACATCCTTCACTTTACATGACATATGTGAAAATTTTTTGAAAATGTTAACATTCCGTTCCATGCTTCAATTATGTATTCCCTCTTTATAGCAGATGTTGGGTTTATAAAAATATTGGGATGTGTGAAATTTTAAGACAATCGGATTCTTACATCACATTTATATATATATATATATATATATATATATATATATATATATATATATATATATATATATATATATATATATATATATATATATATATATATATATATATATATATATATATATATATATATATATATATATATATATATATATATATATATATATATATATATATATATATATATATATATATATATATATATATATATATATATATATATATATATATTATATATATTTTTTTTTTTTTTTTGGAAAATTTCGACTTTTTATGGGGATGTACCAGAGGAAGTGGACCGATGTATTCCATCTTGGCATCATACCTAGGGTTCATAAAATTATTGAGATGTGCGAAATTTGAAGATAATCAGTTGTAATTATTCAAGTTGTAATTATTCAAAATTTTGACCCTTTTGTGGGGGAGGTACCTGATGGAGTCAACCGATATTGTCCGCACCTGACCTAGCACTGATGCAAACACTACGATTCGCAAAGTTGGAGCAAAATCGGATTATTCCTTCTCTTTCTGTGCAAAAAATATTTTTTGAAAATTTCGTCCTTTTGTGGGGGAGGTACCAGAAGGAGTGGACCGATATATTCCATTTTCACACCAGACCGTGGGCTAATGAGATTATTGGGATGTGTGCAAGTTGAAGACAGTCGGACTCTTACGTCACATTTTATAAGAGTTATGATTTATCAAAATTTTTACCCTTTGTAGGGGAGGTACCTGATGGAGTGGACCGATATTGTCCATTTTCGCACCTGACCTAGCACTGATGAAAATATTACGATTCGCAAAGTTGGAGCAAAATCGGATTATTCTTTCTCTTTCTATTCAATAAATTATTTTCTTTGAAAATTTTGACATTTTGTGGGAGGCACCAGAGGGAGTGGACCGATATTGCCCATCTCCGAACTCGATCTAAGTTTGACAAATATATTACGATGTACCAAGTTTGGACCAAATCGGATACTCCCTTCGAGAGTTATTTCCTGAAAAAAAGTTATTCGTGATGGAATTTAAGCGTGATAGTGCGATTTCTTTATATTTGGAAAACCACAAGTGGCTATCGTTAGAACACTCCAGCATTTAAATGTGAATAAATCTTTTGTGTCTCGTACAATCGCTCGTTACCGTGAAACTGTAGAGCAGTTCGACGTCAAGGAAGTGGACGGAAGAAACAGCAACATCAGCAGAAATGATTCGAAAAGTAAAGAAGCGACATGACCGAAATCCGCGTCGCAGTGGCTGTAAAATGGCTCGTGAGCTGAACATATTGCAATATTCCATTCGGCAAATATTGAAAAATGAGCTTGGGGTAAGGCCATTGAAATTTTTAAAAAAGTGCAAGAACTTACACCGCGACAGATAGAAAAAATCAAAAGAGCTAAAGAGTTTCTTCGATTGGCCAAAAGTGGTGAACTGCCGAATTTGGTTTTCTCCGATGAGAAAATAATCGTTGTCCAGCAGTTTGTAAACAAACAAAATGATCGTGTTTACTTGCCAAAGAGGTCAGCTGAAAATGTGAACCTTCGGTTGGCGACCAGAACTCGAGCGCTGGCCATGGTGATGGTGTGGGCCGCTGTAACAGCCGATGGTCGCTCTCCGCTCGTATTAATCGACCGTGACATCAGAATAAAATATTCTGGAGGGTGTATTAAAGCCTTGGGCACGCAAACATTTTGGTCGCAGACCTTGGACATTCCAAGAGAATTTAGCACGCGGCACCCAAGAATGGTTACAAAATGAGGTTCCTCGCTTCATTTCCAGCGCACAATGGCCACTAAAATCTCGGGATACCGATCCGTTGGACTATTGTGTGTGGAGTGTTTTGGAAAGCAAGGTTGGCACTAAAAAATACCAAAGTGTCGATCAACTCAAGCAAGCGCTTCGACGAGAATGGGCCAAAATACCGCAGAGCAACATTCGGGTAGCGTGTCACGGTTTCATTGGCCGTTTGAAGGCCATAATTCGTGCCAAAGGTGACCAATTCGAATAAATCTATAAATATTCCAAAAATTTGATGCTATTTCCGACATTTTTTGATTTCATTCAATAAAATTAAAAAAAGTAAAAATTATGTCGTTTGACATTGTTGCAGTTTTCTTTTTATCTCACCCTGTATATCATCTTCACAACAGATCTTCTGTTGGCAGAAATTTTTGTATATGTGAAATTTGAAGAGAGTTGAATGCTTATTTCGCTTTCTTTGAGCGTTTTGTTTTTCAAAATTTTGAACCTTATGTGAGGAAGACACCAGAAGAAATGGTCCAATATCTACCATTTTAATAACAGATCTTTTGTTGGTGGAACTATTGGGATGTACCGAGTCTGAATGGAATCTGATGTTAATTTAGCGTTTTATGAGGTTCATGGATATTAAAAATTTTGACCCTTTGTGGGGTGGGTACCAAAAGGAGTGGATCGATATATTCGCTATTCACACCAGTACTTGGGTTAATAGAAATATTGTGAAGCATATTGCAGACAATCGGACTCTTGCATTACACTTTATAAGAGTTATAATTATTCAACATTTTGACCATTATTATACATCTTCGCACCTGTCGCAGCACAAAAATATTAGGACTTGCAAAGTTGGAGCAAAATCGGATCATACTTTCTCTTTCTTTGCAGTAAAATATTTATTTTTATTACGAAGTACTAAGTTTGGACCAAATTGGATACTCCCTTCGTGCGCAACAGCCAGACATACAGACGGACGGACGGTCGGACATCACTAGATCGATCTCAAATTTCCTAAAACGGATTTGGTCCAAAGAGACCTAGGGTCTAAAATCGTTAGTTCGATAAGGCACGATTTGGCTGTATCAAAGATACATACCCTCTCTAGCCATATAGCTGAGGTTATAAAAAAGGACATTAGTTAGCATAGGTTGAGGGTATACGGGGTTGCCCATATTCGACGGACCCATCTGGCAACGCCATAACTTCTGACAGAGATGTCACATCGCTTAATGACATACCGCGTTTGAAGCGTCAGTCCAAGCAGATTTTTACCATGAACCAATACACGCCACGCGACCGCTCTGAAATAGTTGAAATTTACATTCAACGGAAGAAATCAATTGTGAAAACTCAACGTGCTTTTAAAACATTAAAAAATGTGAGAAGTGCTCCTTCTAAGAACACCATTAAGCGTTTATACGAAAAATTTTCGACTGGTAAGGCTCTTTCTAATGCGAAGAGGCCATATAAAAGTCGACAAAGGCGATCGGCCGAGAATAGCGCTGCCGTACGAGCCAGTGTTGAGAGGTCCCCAAGAACATCCCAAAAACGCCGTTCTCAGCAGTTGGGCATGGTTCGGTGCACTTTACAACGGATTATTCGCATTGATTTGAATTTCTTCCAGTACAAAATTCAATTGACGCAAAGAATGTTGACTGCGGACAAGCCTCGTCGATTGGAATGGGCCCAAAGAGTCATCGAAATGGCCGAAGATGACGAGCAATTTTGGAACAAAATTATCATGTCCGATGAAGCCCATTTCACATTGAATGGGACCGTAAATAGGCAAAATTGCCGTTTTTACGCCACTGAAAATCCTCAGGAGATTCAAGAAGTGCCTCTTCATGACGAAAAAGTCACAGTTTGGTGCGGCGTTAGTGCGAAAACGGTCATTGGGCCGTTTTTCTTCCAAAATGAAAATGGCCATGCTGTTACCATCAATCAGGAACGTTATCGCGACATGATGACCAATTTTGTGATGCCAATTATTTGTCGAAAGCGTATGAGGCAGTTCTGGTTTCAACAAGACGGCGCTCCACCGCACACAAGTCGCATAACAATCGATTTTCTGAAGAATTTGTTTCCGGGCCGTTTGATGTCGAAAAGTGGTGATTTGGACTGGCCACCGCGTTCGTCCGATTTGACGCCGCCAAGGACCGTAGAAGAGTTCAAGGACAACATTCGTGAAGAAATAGCCGCTATTCCGGCCGAAATGTTGGCAAAAACGATAGAAAATGCAGCAAAAAGAGCAAAATACGTCATCAATGCCAGAGGCGGCCATTTGAGAGATATCATATTCAAAAATTGATGTAAACAAATCTACTTGGAACAAATTAAATAATTAACATTGCCAACCGCCAAATTTTTATTTTTTTCTTTGATTTTTTAAAAAACAAGTAAAAACATTAAGTTCGGCCGGGCCAAACTTTTAATACCCTCCAAAAATGTGGCAAAAACCATAAAAATACCGAATATCGGGATGTACCGTTATATGGGGGCTATATCAAATCATGGACCCATGCATGCAATGTTTCGCCACCGGAGCTGGAACCCATTATGACCCACAAATACCAATTTTTAGACAAATCCGTGAAAAAATGTGGCAAAAAAACTAAAATACCGAATATCGGGAGGTACCTTTATATGGGGGCTATACAACAACGTGGACCTATACATGCAATGTTTTGCCACACGCTCAGGGACCCGTTATGACCTACAAATACCAATTTCCAGACAAATCCGTGAAAAAATGTGGCATAAATCATCAAAATACCGAATATCGGGAGGTACCGTTATATGGGGACTATACCAGAACGTGGACCGATATTTCTCATTTTCAATACCAACCATCCTAGACACAATGCAAATAGCTCTGCTAAATTTTGGCGCTCTACGTCAAACAATGTGGGCTGTATCGTGATTTCAACAGACAGACGGACAGACAGACAGACGGACATCGTTAAATCGACTTAGAATTTTATGCTGATTATGAATATATATACTTTATGGGGTCTAAGACGAATATTTAAGGATGTTACAAACGGAATGACAAAAGCTTTCCAAGGTGGAGGGTATAAAAACATGGGTCCGTCGAATATGGGCAGCCCTGTATAACTTTCGTCTAAGCCGATTGCTACGTTATTATTTTTCTTTTCTGTTTCACTCGGTTCATTAGAGTTAAAAAAAAAAATTGTAAAAAAATATGTAAATCATAATTATATTTTTTCATAGCTTATTTTAACAGCATAATGATATGAAGGGATTAATTTCGGCAACACACAGCGTATTCATAAGCTTCATATTTAATACTTTAATTTCCCTGTTGAAAAAAAAACATATTTGAACGTTAATGAATGATAGGGATTTTTATTCTTCTTTTTTTTTGGTAAATTAAGTTTTTACTCATCATAATGGTACATACACACACACATACAACCATACATATATTTGTGAACATATTCACACATATGTACCCACTTGTGTTTGGAATTAACCAGTGCTTGATATTTAAATGAATGCTGGAATGAAAAGCTTTATATCCAACATAAGATTGAAAATATTTTTTTAAAAACACCACAACTGCCGTTCACACAATAGCAAGTTGGTTGTTGAAAGTTGTGAGCCTTAACGCCAGCCACATTCACACACACACACACACCAACCAACATATTTTTATTAAACTTTTCATTAATTTAATAATACTTAATAATGCATATGCCATTGGTAAGAATGTGTGTGCGTGGCTGTGGTGGATGGACGGGTTGGTGGATGTTTGAGGTGAGTTGTATGTGAAGTGAAGTGTTCATTGTTAAGTGTTATTAATAAATTGAAGAACAGTGGTATATCCATCCATGCTAAAGTCACAGTGGCGGCAACATTTAGTAGAATTTTATGATAAATACATTTTTAGAACATTTTGTCTTGCTACAATACCGTTTAAGAAAGTTTCTAATATTGTCGCAGACACTACAGGGTTAGATAAAAAAATGCAACAAAGTCAAACGCCATGATTTTTATACCCTCCACCATAGGATGGAGGGTATATTAAGTTTTTCATCCCCTTTGTAACACCTCGAAATAGACATTTTAGACAGGGTTGCCCATATTCGACGGACCCATCTGGAAACGCCATAACTTTTGACAGAGATGTCACATCGCTTAATGACAAACCGCGTTTGAAGCGTCAGTCCAAGCAGATTTTTACCATGAACCAATATACGCCATGCGAGCGCTCTGAAATAATTAAAATTTACATTCAACAGAAGAAGTCAATTGTGACAAAAAAAAAAAAAATAAATAAATAAAATGTGAGAAGTGCGCCTTCTAAGAACACCATTAAGCGTTTATACGAAAAATGTTCGACTGGTAAGGCTCTTTCTAATCCGAAGGGGCCATATAAAAGTCGACCAAGGCGATCGGCCGAGAATGTCACTGCCGTACGAGCCAGTGTTGAGAGGTCCCCAAGAACATCCCAAAAACGCCGTTCTCAGCAGTTGGACATGGCTCGGTCCACTTTACAACGGATTATTCGCATTGATTTGCATTTGTTCCCGTACAAAATTCAATTGACGCAAAGAATATTGCCTGCGGACAAGCCTCGTCGATTGGAATGGGCCCAAAGGGCCCAAAGATCCGTCAAATATGGGCAACCCTGTATATTCTTCATCAGCATAAAATTCTATGTTGATTTAGCGATGTCCGTCCGTCTATCCGTCAGTGGAAATCACTCTAGCTTCCGAACGAATTGAAGTAGATTGATAAAATTTTACTCAAATGTATGTTATGTCTGCAGGACATTTGGTATCGAAAATGGGCCATGAAGGCCCATTTGGTATAGTCCTCATATAACGATACCTCCCAATATTCGGTATTTTAATGATTTTAGCGACATTATTCAACGGAATTGTTTCAGATTTGGTATTTGAAGTTCGTAATGGATACTACATCCTAAGACAGAAAATTATCTGTGCAGGTCCACGTCTTCATATAGACCCCATATAACTGTATCTCCCGATATTCGGAATTTTTATACCCTCCACCTTGGAGAGGAGGGTATATTAACTTTGTTATTCAGTTTGTAACATCCCTAAATATTCGTCGTAGACCCCATAAAGTATATATATTCATAATCAGCATAAAATTCTAAGTCGATTTAACGATGTCCGTCTGTCTGTCTGTTGAAATCACGAACAGCCCACATTATTTGACGTAGCGCGTCAAAATTCAGCAGAACAAATTGTATTGTGTCTAGGATGGTTGGTATATAACGGTACCTCCCGATATTCGGTATGTTGATGATTTATGCCACATTTTTCACGGATTTGTCTGAAAATTGGTATATGTAGGTCATAACGGATCCCTGTACGTGTGGCAAAACATTGCATGTATAGGTCCACGTTTTGGTATAGCCCCCATATAACGATACCTACCGATATTCGGTAATTTGATGATTTTTGCCACATTTTTTCACGGATTTGTCTGAAAATTAATATTTGTAGGTCATAATGAGTTCTAGCTCCTTTGGCGAAACATTGCATGTGTAGGTCTACGATTTGTTATAGCCCATGTATAGGGGGACCTTCCGATATTCAGCATTTTAATGGTTTTTGCCACATTTCTTCTTATGTTCCCTTTAACCTAAGGTGGAGGGTATTAAAAGTTTGCCCCGGCCGAACTTAATGTTTTTTTACTTGTTATTATTTTATCCACTTTATTATTTTGGTGGCCATTGAGCGCTGGAAATGAAGCGAAAAACGTGCGATGGTGCTGTCCTTTTGGAATGTCCAAGGTCTGCGACCAAAATGTTTGCGTGCCCAAGGCTTTAATACACCCTCCAGAATATTTTTGCGATAATATTCGGCATTTATTCTGAAGCCACGGTCGATTAATACGAGCGGAGAGCGACCATCGGCTGTTATGGCGACCCACACAATCACCATGGCTGGCGCTTGAGTTCTGGTGGCCAATCGAAGGTGCACATTTTCAGCTGATCTTACAAATTGCTGAACAACGAATGTTTTCTCATCGAAGAAACCTGAATTCGGCAGTTCACCACTTTCGGCCAAGCGAAACAACTCTTTAGCTCTTTTGATTCTATTTTCTTTCTGTTGCGGTGCAAGTTCTTGCACTTTTTGGAATTTCAATGGCTTTACCCCGAGCTCATTTTTCAATATTTGCCGAATGGAATATTGTTCACGAGCCATTTGCGGCCACTGCGACGCGGGTTTCGATCAAGTCGCTTCTTCATCTCAATCTGTATATACCTTAAATGCACTGATTCCAAGAGTTCTTAATCCGAAAATTTCAGAAAATGTAAAAAAGGTCAATTTTACAGATGTAAGTAAACTTTTAAAGACTATCATATGGCAAAATATGTACGTATTTCCATTTTTTGTTTGAAACGTTATCACCCGAATTACTGCTATCCGAACCACAGTTCATTACAGCAGAACAATGGAAACCATAAACATATCGCCTTTTATATTTATTTGCTTATCATTAAGCTGTGATGTGTTGTTCTCATATTTCCTTTCATGTGGAGCGCATCAAAGAAACCCCAGCATTATGACTAGGAGCTAGGATATAACAGAACAAAATCCCTTACTAACGTCATATTTTACGCGTTTTTCAAACGATTATTTATAAAAAATACCGCCTAACACAAGACAAATAAATATCCTTCCACGCAAACACACACATATACACCGTAACAGCAACGCACAAACTTACAACGACAAAGTAACAACATCCTAAGATTAAACAAAAGTCACAACCAACGACTCAGATGAATATCCTTCTGTTTTTCCGGCATTGTTTTGGGCTTAGCAGAATAACAGAAGAAGAAGAAGAATAGGTAATACCAACACTTATCCATAGTTGTTGTGTTTTTTGTTTTTATTTTTCCTACATTTATGCCATTTGTCTATGTGTGAGAAATGTGTGTTTTTTATTAAGACTAAACGTAGCCTAAACGTATGCTACATAGGCTACGCTTGTATGTGTCTACTCTATAATGTCTGAATATGACATGTATGCGTCATGTGTTGGTGATATTTTTTCTCTTCTTTGACATCATTATTATCGTGCAGAGGAATTCTTAGCAATGTTAGGGAAATAATAGCACCCACAGTGGTGTAAAATCTGTAGATTGCATATTTTTCTACTCTTAGCCATATGGCCAGAGAGAGCCATATATATCATTTGAAACGGCCAAAACGTGCCTCATCGAAATAACGGCTTTAGACCCTATGTCTCTTTGGACCAAAACCGTTTCAGAACATTTGGAGTCGATGTAGCGATGTCCGTCCGTCTGATGCGCACAATAACTAAAAACTTGGTACATCGTAATATTATTTTTAAACTTAGATCAAGTTCGGAGGACGGCAATATCGGTCCGTTCCTTCTGGTACCTCACCCACAAAAGGTCGAAATTTTCAAAAAAAAAAAATGTAGATTACTGCATAGAAAGAGAAAGGTTGATCCGACTTTGCTCCAACTTTACAAATTCTAATAATTGCATCAGTGCAAAATCAGGTGCGAAACCCCATCAAGTACTTCCCCCCACAAAGGGTCAAAATTTTGAATTAATATAACTCTTATAAAATGTAATGTAAGAGTCCGATTGTCTTCAAACTACACACATCACAATATTTCTATTAAACCACGATCTGGTGTGAAGATGGGGAATATCGGTGCACTTCTAGTACCTCCCCCACAGAGGGTCAAAAGTTTGAATATCCATAAAGCTCATAAAACGTGAAATAAATATCCGGTTTCATTCAGACTTGGTACGTCTCAATATTTCCATTAACACAAGAGCTGTTGTAAAGATGGTAGAGATCGGACCACATCATCTGATACCTCCTCCACAACGGGTCAAACTTTAGAATAATTATATCCCTCATAAAATGTGAAATAAATATTCTAAGGCATTCGAATTTCACACATACCAATCTATTAACACAAGATCTGATGTGAAGATGAGATATATCGATTTACTCCTTATGGTACCTCCCCCACACCTGGGGGTATTTGTCCCCACTGTCGTCCTGATAGGTGTTCAAAAGAATTTCACACAACGGGATGATCCAATGATCATCCAAAATGTTAAATTTCTGCCCTTTCCTAAAATAACGTGGTGCAAAATTCCTTCGATTTTTCGAGATTCTATTCTTCAGCATCAATTTAACGGTCAGAAGTGACCTACACAAATACACGGATTTCGCTGGAATTAAAAATATTAGCGGTGTAATGGAAATGTTCATTTTTTTACATACTAGTTGTAGTCTATTTTATTCACTAAATATTGTCCGATGATCAAACTAACTAAACTCTAGCCCCTTTGAAAAATCCGAATCGATTGCTCTATAATTGTGGCCCGCAAACAACTGCAAAATAAGGAAAGTTTTCTGTTTTTTTTTTTTCTATTTCAACCCCTAAATATTTTGCGATCATCTCGACTTAGGTTGGCGATATAGGAAAACCCATATATAACATCGTATGTGTAGGACCAATATTTCGAGGTGTTATATAATTGTTGGACAAATCAAATGTATAACACCCCCCACATATAGTGTTGTAGGGTATAAATAGAAGACACCTGTATGGGTGTTTTGGAATTTCACTTGGTAAGCTAACCTGAATAGCGTGGTAAAGTTTTTGGACCCTCAAGTGAATGCACCACATCTAGACATAGGAAAAAATCACCCACATATCCCTATGGAACAATGAAGGCGTAGGGAAACCACAAAAATCCTATGGGGTCAAAACAATGATCCTTTGATTACTAGATAAGTAAGATATAAGTGGGGTAAGAGGGTACCTGCGCATAAAAACTCCTTTGTACAAGAAAGGATGTGCAGATGTATGCAGGATATGCGGAGAAAATGATGAAAAGTTGAAACATGTCAATGGACAGCGTTTGAAAATATCAGATCCGAATTCGCAGGGAACAAGTCCATATCAGAATTAATCAGATCATTTTAATATTGTAAACTGTCCGTTTAGTCTAGAGCGCACAAAAGGCCAATTCTGGTTTAAGTCTCTTTCCAATAGGACATGAGGCGATTTCTTCGTCCTTCTTCGTCCCTCTTCGTCCCTCTTTACAACAACTAACCAAACTATTTATCTCAGTTTAATAGACTTTAAGAAGATTACATTCTAAATTTATAAACTAAAACCGAAAATTATGTGTTGATGTTTTTTACTGAAGCTTTCTAAGCCAAAATCTCCCATAATACAGGGTTGCCTTCTGAGAACACCATTAAGCGTTTATACCAAAAATTTTCGACTGGTAAGGCTCTTTCTAATCCGAAGAGGCCATATAAAAGTCAACCAAGACGATCGGATTATTACAACGGATTATTCGCATTGATTTGCATTTGTTCCCGTACAAAATTCAATTGACGAATGTTGCCTGCGGACAAGCCTCGTCGATTGGAATGGGCCCAAAGGTCCGTCGAATATGGGCAACCCTGTACTTAATTGTTTTGGGAAAGTGTCAAAGGAAGAAATGTTATGGATCAAATTTCAATGTGAGTTTCTTAAGAAAAGAAATGTGTATACAGGCTGAGATAAAAAAACTGCAAAAAGTCAAACGCCATAATTTTTACTTTTTTTTAATTTTATTGAGTGATAGCAAAGAAAAAAATGTCGGACATAGCTTCAAATTTTAGAATAAGTTTAGATTTTTTCGAGTTGGTCACCTTTGGCAAAAATTTCAAATGGCCAATGAAATCGTCACACGCTGGCCGAATGATGCTCTGCGGTATTTTGACTCATTCCCGGCGAAGCGCTTGCCTGAGGTGATCCACACTTTGGTATTTTTTAGTGCCAACCTTGCTTTCTAAAATACTCCAGACACATTAGTCCAACGGATTAGTATCCGGAGATTTTGGTGGCCATCGCGAACTGGAAATGAAGCGAGAAACCTAATTTTGTATCCTTTCTTGGGTGGCGCGTGCTGAGTGCGATGGTGCTGAGTCCTATTGGAATGTCCCAGGTCTGCGGTCAAAATGTTTTGCGTTCCCTAGGTTTTAATACACCCTCCAGAATATTTTCGCGATTATATTCGGCATGTATTCTGATGTCACGGTCGATTAATATGAGCGGGGAGCGACCATCGGCTGTTATGGCGGCCCACACCATCACCATGGCCGGCGCTTGAGTTCTTGTGGTCACACATTTGTGGTGCACATTTTCAACTGACCTTTTTGGCAAGCTTACAAACTGCTGGACAAAGAATGTTTTCTCTTCGGAGAAAACCGAATGCGGCAGTTCACCACTTTCGGCGGT
Source organism: Musca domestica (assembly GCF_030504385.1). Lineage (NCBI taxonomy): Eukaryota > Metazoa > Arthropoda > Insecta > Diptera > Muscidae > Musca > Musca domestica. Next base: position 4,332,996 of record NW_026712344.1, on the reverse strand, counting down.
GTAAGTTCTGCGGTGTAAGTTCTTGCACTTTTTGGAATTTTAATGGCTTTACCCCGAGCTAATTTTTTAATATTTGCCGAATGAAATATTGCGATATGTTCAGCTCACGAGCCATTTTTAGGCCGATCAATTCGCTTCTTTACTTTTCGAACCATTTCTGCTGATGTTGCTGTTTTCTTCCGTCCACTTCCTTGACGTCGGGCTGCGCTACCAGTATCACGGTAACGAGTGATGGTACGAGACACAAAAGATTTATTCAAATTTAAATGCTGGAGGGCTCTAACCACTTGTGGTTTTCCAGCTAAATATAAAGAAATCACACTGTCACGCTTGAATTTTATCACGAATAACTTTTTTTCAGAAAAATATGCCAATAATGATGTTAATATAGATTTTGTAGTATTTTGTGAATTTTTTTTATTTTTTCACATATTTTATCGCATGCGATTTTTTCAATTTGACTTTTAATATTTTGTAATATTTTTTCACCTTACAATACAGGTTGGGGATATTATATAAGTATTGCAAATATCGTCCGATCCTCACGAAAATTTTCAGAAGGGTAAGGTTGGGCTCAGAAGGATAGGCCTATTGTTTTCAAAGATGTCCGCAATATATTAGGGGGTTGAAATGAACCAACAACTAAAAATGTGGCTGATTTTGCAGCCGTTATAAAGGTCATAAATAGAAACCAAAAGACACGAAATCTCGCATGAAATTAGAGTTTAGGACAGCGAGTAGAATGGACCACTACTTTTGTGTGAAAAATACCAGCACTACTTACAAGCGATATCCGAAATACACAAATCCGAACTTTTGGCTTTTTTATGCTGATTTCGTTGACGAATATAGCCAAATATCGTAGACAAGCAAATCATATAGATGAGTCTAAATTTGAAGATACAGAGGGGCTTCTTGCTTTTGGAGATGATTGCAAAATATTTAGGGGTTCAAATTAACCAAAAACAGAAATGTTTTTCCGATCACATAATTGAAGCCAATCGAATGCCTGTAAAGAGAGTTAAGGACAGGGAAGTATTCTAGCATTTTGGATGACCATTGGATTATATTTAGCTGTAAAATGGACTACTACAACTAACAGCCCGACGGAGTGCATAAATGTTGGTCAAATGTCCCTAGTCAAAATCCTAATTTTAAAAGCGAAATCTTACAAAATGGATTTGGACATAAGGGGGCTTCTAACATATTGTAGTATTGTAGGGTATAACATAGTCGGCCCCGCACGACTATAGCCTTTGCTTACATGTTTTTTTTTTTTTTTGATTTGGTAAACACAGTGCTTGTGACACAGCTTGAAATTATGAACTCACACACTGAATTAAATAGACAGACAAACTCACACATGCACACGCACACATTACCAGACGGACAGTGACAGAGTCAGTCACATAGCAGTCATTCATATTCGTATTGTTAAGTTGATAATATACAAAAACACAATTTTAATGCTAATGCTCATGTTGTTTATTGTTGTTGTTGTTGCTGCTGCTGTTTGTGCCTATTCCTGTTTATGCGGCTATAATAAAGGACATCGACATTTTTGAATGTACATGTATGTGTGTCTATACGCGTGTGTGTGTAAATGTGTCACAGAAATACATGGTGTCTGAACGTATGTTTGTATATGTAAAACATCAAACCATCGTCATCATCATCCGAATTGTACTCATCATAAGTATCAGAACGTGTGTCGTCTTTGTCATTGGAGCCTACACATACACACACACACACTAACATATATATGCACACACAAATAATGAATGGCTACATTGTGTCTTGATTATAAATTATGATACACAAATAACCTGTTCTCGAGGCATTATTTAAAAATAATCTTTTATTCCGAAAAACGACATGCCATGAACTCTGCAGCTGGATTTTTCACTTTACGAGAATCCTGATGCTCGATGGAACGAACACATTCGCACATACACAGACGACAATAAAAAGGAGTGGAACATGAATTTGCATTCACATTCATTTGTGTATTAAATGTACATTGTATGTATGTGTGTGCGTGCGAGGGTGTGAGTGTACGTGTACGTGTGCCTCATATCAGATCGTTGACAACAATAAGTTGCTTAGATGTGTTCATGGAATAAACAAGTCTTAACAACAAAATCTTCCATCTAATCCATCAACGTCGTCAAGTTTATAGGCAATTTTAAAGGCAAATAGCTTCAGATAGAAGAAGAAGAAGAAGGAGGCTAACTCATTCTGCCGTATTTAAATAACAGCGAATGCGTGTAGGTTTATATTAAAGAGCCTGAAAAAATAGTCCATGTAGCGTAATGTTGTTGTCATGGCTATAAATATATTTTGAAAAAAAAAAAAAAAATAATAATAATATTTACTGCGTATTTTATAGGTCGCAGAGAGTGGGCATTGAGTTGTGTTGTAATGAAAAAAAATTAGATATTTTAGTCAGAAATTCTTTTCTCAAAAAATATTTCACAATTATATCGAAAAAAAAAAATAATTTAATATAAAGATCTTCTGGTATTTTAAAAGACTATTCCACAGGGAGATCTTCTGAAAAACAGCCTTTTGATAGATGACTGATTGTTATATGAAGAGAAAGTCGCTAAAGGGTCTTTGATTAACCCATTAGTGGACGAAGTTCCCTGAGCACTATCTTTAAGCGATTTACACCAATTACAAATAAAAATGGTCTAGTTAATTTGTTTTAAAAATAATTTATTCAAAAAAGCTTATGGTTTTGGAGTTATGGACCGTCCCTTATAAGGGACGCTGCGCATTGGGTACACTTGGCTTATGATATTCCTTAAAGCAATTTTTAGGGTGGAGACCTTTGTCACACTTCTTACAAGTAAAGTTAGACTTTTTGCCGCATAATCCACAGCGTTTATCTGTTTTTGAATATTCAATAATGTGGTTTCTGCCATCATATCTTGTATCTGCAGTGACATTGCTATTGCGCAAACCTCTTGATGCTGGGGTACCATACGATTCCAGATATGATGTTGCAATTTAGAAGAGTTGAACATGCCGCATCATTGGGATGTAACTTCTTCATTAACAACCATGCATTCACTACTGACCATCAAGCAAATATGCAAATATGAGCCACCACCATCAGTATCTTCATCAGTATCTGCACCATCTATTGGTGGGATCGCGTAAATTTCAATGTCGTGCAACTCATTATCGCCAATAACATCCAATTCAGTCAGTATTTCAGAAACTGTAAGTCTGCACATATAAGATTCATTACTCAATCAGTGGATTACAATTGTACTACGGGCGCAGTGTCCCTCTTAGGGGACGTTGCATTCATAGTCACTTTATGCACGTGTCACAACAATTTATTTTATTTTTTTGGCATAAACTAGTATATTACACTAACTTACAAATAACAATACAAACACAATCATAAATATTCACAGAATCATAACTTTATTGAAATTTTATTTGCCCAGCTCGAGATTTTTGTTTTTTCACAAATTGGTTTTCCATATTTTGCACAAAATACAACACACAACTCGCAAGAAATTAAATTAATGGGATAGAACATAATTCGTTGGAGTGTCAGTAACGGCATAGCCTACTTGTTTACAAAAAAAAGCGAGTATTGGAAAGTGCTACAGTGCAAAATGTGAGAGTCCCTTATAAGGGACACTGCCCACTAATGGGTTAATATACAGGGTTGTCCATATTCGACGGACCCATCTGGCAACACCATAATTTTTGACAGAGATGTCACATCGCTTAATGACATACCGCGATTGAAGCGTCAGTCCAAGCAGATTTTTACCATGAACCAATACACGCCGCGCGAGCGCTCTGAAATAGTTGACATTTAAAAGAAGTCAATTGTGAAAACTCAACGTGCTTTTAAAACATTAAAAAATGTGAGAAGTGCGCCTTCTAAGAACACCATAAAGCGTTTATACGAAAAATTTTCGACTCTTTCTAATCCGAAGAGGCCATATAAAAGTCGACCAAGGCGATCGGCCGAGAATATCGCTGCCTTACGAGCCAGTGTTGAGAGGTCCCCAAGAACATCCCAAAAACGTCGTTCTCAGCAGTTGGGCATTGCTCGGTCCACTTTACAACGGGTTATTCGCATTGATTTGCATTTGTTCCCGTACAAAATTCAATTGACGCAAAGAATGTTGCCTGCGGACAAGCCTCCTCGATTGGAATGGGCCCAAAAAGTCATGGGTCCGTCGATCTGACATTCTACTTGCCTTCGTTGATTGTAATTTTTAAGTGAATAGATTATATCCATTCCCTTCCATAAAGTTGTATGTGTACGTGAGTGCTTGTATGAAATACTTGTTGTGGAGTGATGTTGCGTATCGGATTTTTTTAATTACCCTTTAGTTATTTGAATTACATTTTGTTTACACTGTATGCTTTCATATTCAAATTATATATAATATATGAAAAAATGGACCCAAGTAATATAGACGGCAATACAGGGTGAGAAAAAAAACCTGCAGCAAAATCAACCGCCATAATTTTTTGTAAACTTTATTAAATGAAAGTAAAAAATGTCGAAATAGCATTACATTTTAGAATATGTTTAGAATTGTTCGAATTGGTCGCCTTTGGGACGATTTATGGCCTTCAAACGGCCAATGAAACCGTCATACGCTGCCCGAATGTTGCTCTGCGGTATTTAGGCCCATTTCCGGCGAAGCGCCTCCATTAGGTGATTGACACTTTGGTATTTTTAAGTGCCAACCTTACTTTCCAAAATACAGACACAATAGTCCAACGCTCATGGTCGATTAATACGAGCGGAGAGAGACCATTGGCCGTTATGGCGGCCCACACCATCACCTTGGCCGGCGCTTGAGTTCTGGTGGCTAACCAAGTTGCACTTTTTCAGCTGACCTCTTTGGCAAGTAAACTCGATCATTTTTTTTTTTTTTTTGTTCACAAACTGCTGAATAACGAATGTTTTTTCATCGAAGAAAACCAAATTCGGCAGTTCACCACTTTCGGCCAAGCGAAGCAACTCTTTAGCTCTTTTGAGTCTATTTTTTTCTGTTGCGGTGTAAGTTCTTGCACTTTTTTTCATTTCAATGGCTTTACCCCGAGCTCATTTATCAATATTTGCCGAATGGAATATTGCGATATGTTCAGCTCCCGATCCATTTTTTTTGGCCACTGCGACGCGGGTTTCGATCAAGTCGATTCTTTACTTTTCGAACCATTTATGCGGATGTTGGTGTTTTGTTCCGTCCACTTCCTGGACGTTGGGCTACCATTATCACGGTAACGAGCGATGGCACGAGACACAAAAGATTTATTTACATGTAAATGTTTGAGTGCTCTAATAATAACCACTTGTGGTTTTCCAGCCAAACATAAAGAAATCACACTATCACGCTTGAATTCCATCACGGATAATTTTTTTTTCTGGAAAATGCTTTTGTACGCTTGTAAACCATATAATGAGCTGTCACTGGAATAATTTTAACAGTTGTCGGACTAGTGGCTTACAAATGACAGCAGTCTAAAGTTGGTTGCAATTTTTTCAATTCAATTTTTAGCTCTATTACACATTAACATAAAATCAAATGATACAAGTGTCGAAGTCATTTCATATTTTAAAATTCTAGCTCATTCTGTGTGTCCAAAATAAAATACTCAAAAGGTATTATAGCGATTTTAATATTTGAAAAAGTGGATCTAACTAATATGGACGGGAATATAGTGAATTGCCGGGAAATTTGGTCGAGAATAATTTTAATCGGTCCTATTACGGTTATCGTCTGCGTCGCAAAATTAAGTCGAGACGACAATAATGATATTAGAGTTGTCGTTTTTTTGTCGATAGCGACAAATGTTTGCCATTTTCATTGTCGATACAACAGTCGACGTGAAGTCGATTTTTGGGAATATCTGTCGCCGTAAAAAATTGTGACGACATAGTATTTTTTGGTCGACACTGATATTGTAAGCATTTTGTATTTGATATTTGACCATGAAAATAACAACAGCAATGCAGGTGACATTTTTAATCAAATGATTTTGTCGGCTTTGGAGGAGTCTGTCGCGAATATAATGCAGTTTCAAAAGTTACTGGGTTACCAGGTGGTGCACTTGGAATAGAAAATAAGGAAAACATAAGTGTAATAGACGTTATAGATCATGAAAATGAGCAAGTGGACAATGCTGATGACGAGACTGATGTAACCTACTATAGAAGCTTCTCGATCGCCCAGAAAAAAACAATGGTAAAAAGTCATCAGGGAAAGTAGAAACTATTGAACTTTTGAAAAAGCGGCATAAACTGTTGGAACAACATCATCAAGAGCTACTATACATTCTTCTCTTCATCCTCACTTGAACTTAAGATATGTAACGCATTTATAATCTTCGTTTTCTTACTATATTTTTATTTTTCCGAAAGAGTCGAAATTAGAATTCAAAATACAAAAAAAAATCTTTTTTTGTCAATAACAAGGGAGTGTTGCCAACTTTTTTTAATTGTTGCCAACTTTTATTTTAAACTGTCGATGTCGCTTCTATGCCTTACCATAATACCATTTTTGAATCGAAGCGACGGCGAGGGCGACTCGCACATAAAGTCGACGACGACTATAGCAACGACAACCGTAATTGGGCCGAATATTTCTAATCCTCTGCATATCAAGATGAATATCTGTAAAGATATCAAGGGTTTTGTTAACCTGGGAGTCTTCTATTCACTTGCTTAGTACAATCTAGAAATATATTTTGTACAGTGTATTATATTAAAAAAACATATTTATTTTCATTATGAGTTCCCAAAATGTTTTCGCTATTCAAGTTAAAAATTTTACCTTGAACCTGGTTTTACTGAAATGTCCTTTCCCGTAAATTATGTTTATTTAATCATATCATTCCGGCTACATTATACATTTTTTCATTTTCCATATTTATTGTTTTTGTTTCCTACAAAAAATAAGAAAAAAGAAAACAGACACACACACACAACAACAATGTTATAATGCCGATGGTGTTTGCCTCTTTTTCGTCCTGTGCCCCGGTGTGTGTGTGTGTGTTTCATGTTTTTGCAATCGCCTTTTTTAATTTAATGTCAGGTCAACAATTGCATACAACTAAAAGTTTATTTTTGGTGGCCGCCTGAGGTCGTGAGCTAAATGGACATTCAGTATTTAAACTTTTGTTTCCAAAAAAACCCTTACAAAATATAATTAACTTTGGTAAAAGTATTGCAGCTCAGCAAGTCGACACAGACGCAGAGGCACACACACACCCCAGCCCAACACACCTCCACACATAAACACACCATAGCTAAATATAAACAAAATTTATAAACAATCCTAACCCACAACGACAAGAACAACAACACACAAAAAACCACTGAATAAATGTAATAAAAAAAATCCCCTTGAAACCCTTCCCCTCTACCCGCGTTAGGACGAAAACAATCCCCCAGCAAAATAAAATAATAAACGATAAACAAACACACACTCACCAACGTGGCACATAGAGGAATTCCAGACACGAAAGACATGATCTCTAACAACAAAAAAATAAATAAATAAATGAAGAAAAATCGAAAAAGCACGGCACTAAAAAAGAAAATCCCCAACAACATAAACAAATTCCGCGGGCGTATGAAATACATTATTTATATTTTATTTGTTGTGGTTTTCGGTAATTGTGATAGTGGTGGTGATGTTGGCAAGGCTTTTGGCGCTTGAGCTTTCATTCGTACAAATGTGTAGCTGTAATATTTGTTGGAAGTTTCAAAATAATCTGACAAAATGTTTGAAAATAATCTTTGATTCATTCGTATGCACACACACACATATACAAAATGAAAAATTCATTCGTTTGTATTAAAAACGGTGATATTTTACGAAACTTGTAAAAAGTTGGAATTTGGCTTTTAGATATGAAAAACGTCAATGAGTTTATTGACGTCATTTGAGGGTGTGAAATGAAGTCTCACTAACTTGGAACTTTAAAGACGAAGATAACAAATTGAAACACCACCACCAACCATCAAACGACATTATTTTTACATTTTTTTTTTTAATTTTATTGAATGAAAGTAATAAATGTCGGAAATAGCATCAAATTTTAGAATACGTTTAGATTTGTTCGAATTGGTCACCTTTGGCACGAATTGTGGCCTTCAAACGGCCAATGAAACCGTCACACGCTGCTCGAATGTTGCTCTGTGGTATTTTGGCCCAATTCCGGCGAAGCGCTTGCTTGAGGTGATCCTCACTTTGGTATTTCCTAGTGCCAACCTTGCTTTCCGCAATAGTCCAACGGATTGGTATCCGGAGATTTTGGTGGCCATTCTGCGCTGGATATGAAGCGAGGAACCTCATTTTGTAACCCTTCTTGGGTGGCGCGTGCTGAGTCCTGTTGGAATGTCGAAGGTCTGCGGGCAAAATGTTTGCGTGCAAAAGGGTTTAATACATCGTCCAGAATATGTTCGGCATTTATTCTGATGCGACGATCGATTAATACGAGCGGAGAGCGGCCATCGACTGTTATGGCGGCCCACATCATCACCATGGCCAGCGCTGGAGTTCTGGTGGGCAACCGAAGGTGCAATTTTTCAGCTGACCTCTTTGACAAGTAAATACGATCATTTTGTTTGTTTACAAACTGCTGTACAACCTCTTTTTTCTCATCGGAGAAAACAATATTCGGCAATTCGCCACTTTCGGCCAAGCAAAGCTTCTTTATCTTTTTGAGTCTATTTCTATTTCTCTTTATCTCTTTTGAGTCTATTTTCTTTCTATTGCGGTGTAATATCTAGCACTTTTTGGAATTTAAATGGCTTTACCCCGAGCTCATTTTTCAATATTTGAGGAATGGAATATTGCTATATGTTCAGTTCACAAGCCATTGTTCGGCCACTGCGACGCGGGCTTCGTTCGATCAAGTCGCTTCATTGCTTTTCGTACCATTTCTGCTGCTTTTGAAGATTTATTCACATTTTAATGCTGAAGTGCCTAACCGATAGCCACTTGTGGTTTTCCTGCCAAATGTAATCCATCACGAATAACTTTTTTCTGGAAAATTCTCACCAAAATGCTTTTGTACGCTACTAAACAATATAATGAGCTATCACTATAAAAGCTGTCGAGTGACTTAACACCAAATCGGATGAAACATATATATGAGATCTTTAGCTATATCTGAACCGATTGTTAGCAACATTTGAAGCAATTGCCGAAATTGAGTCAATTTCGGTTGATATTAGCCATTTGGTGCGCAAATTTGAAATCGGAAAGAGATATAAATTCATATCTGATCCGATCTTGACAAAATTTTAAACACATATTTCTGGGCTGTTGTGGAGTACATTTTACGCATGTGTCGCACATAAAACCCCAAATCGGATGAAACACATGTACGGGAGCTAAAGCTATACCTGAACCGATTTTCACCAAATTTGAAGAAATTGTTTCTAGGCTGAATTCAAATGTAATTTTCAAAATGCATTCCATTTGGGCTGATATTAACAATTTGGTGCACAATAAACCTTATATCGAATGAATATATATACATAGGAGCTATAACCTAATCTGATCCGATATCGATTAAATTGGACAGAGGTATTTTTGAGCTTTATAACTTATCTGGTACCAAATCATTCATTCTTGTAGAGTGCATATTATGTACATGAGGGACTTAAAACCCCAAATCGGATGATTCGATGTCTTAGCTTCTAGCCAGAATTCGGTTAAATTCAGATCATTTGGACTGGTGTTGGCCATTTGGTTCACAATTATCCCGAAAGCGGGATCTAAATTGAAACCGTTCTCACCAATTTCAATAGGGTTCGTCCTTGGTCGAAAAGAAAAAAACAATGCTTGAAAAATTTCATCTCAATTCGATAATAAATGCGACCTTCATTTTGTTCACAAAATTACGCGGACAGATGGACGGACATACAGACGGAGTGACATGCATAAATTGACTTAGAAAGTAATTCTATGAAGATCCTCAAAAGTAGCTATGAGTCTATCTCGCTTTCTTCTCCACTTTACAAACAAATGCAGAAAAACATGTGCTGTAGGGTATAAATATTCACTTTATTTTAGAATATTTTCATGCGATTTTTAGATGCGATTTCTGTCGAGAGGACATTCAGAATTGGTAAGAAATGTCAAAACCGGTTTAGCCGTTCTAAAATTATAAGCGTCGTAACTAATACCCCTTACTTTTATACATTTAGATTGTGAATGTTTTGCTATGATTTTTATACCCTCAGAAATATGGCTACAGAGGATATATATCATTTGATACGGTCAAAACATGCCTAGTCGAAATAACGATTTTGGACCCTAGGTCTCTTTGGACCAAATCCGTTTTAGAACATTTGGAGTCGATCTAGCGATGTCCGTCCGTCTGTCTGTCTGGCTGGCTGGTGCGCACGATAACTCTCGAAGGGAGTATCCGATCTGGTCTAAACTTGGTACATCGTAATATTTTTGTCAAACTTAGATCGAGATGGGCAATATCGGTCCACTCCTTCTGGTACCTCCCCCACAAAACGTCGAAATTTTCAAAAAAAATCATGTTTTGCACAGAATGTGAAAAGATAATCATATTTTGCTCCAACTTTGCAAATCCTAATATTTGCGTCAGTGCTAGGTCTGGTGCGAAAACGGACAATATCGGTCCACTCCTTCTGGTACCTCCCCTTCAAAGGGTCAAAATTTTAAATAATTACATCTCATAAAATGTTATGTAAGAGTCCGATTGTCTTCAAATTTCACAGATCCCAATATTTATATCAACCCAAGGTATGGTGTTAAGATGGAATATATCGGTCCACTCCTTCAGGTACCTCCCCCACAAATGGTCGAAATTTTCAAAAAAAAAAAAAAAATTTTTTTGCACAGAAACAGAAATGATAATCTGATTTTGCTCCAACTTTGCAAATCTTAATATTTGTGTTTGTGCTAGGCCTGGTGCGAGAATAGACAATATCGGTCCACTCCTTCTGGTACCTCCCCCACAAATGGTCAAAATTTTGAATAACTAAAACACTCATAAAATGTGATGTAACATTCCGATCGTCTTCAAATTTCACACATCCCAATATTTATATTAACCTAAGGTCTGGTGTTAAGATGGAATATATCGGTTCAATCCTTCTGGTACCTCCCCCACAAACGGTCGAAATTTTCAAAAAATACATATTTTCGCACAGAAAGAAAAACGACGAAATACAAAACGCTCAAAGAAGGCGAAATAAGAATCCGACTATCTTCAAATTTCACACATACAAACATTTTTGCTAACACAAGATCTGTTGTGAAGATGCTATATATCTGCGAAACCCTTCTGGTACCTCAACCACAAAGAGACACAATTTTCAATACTTTTATATGTCATAATTTGCGAAACAACTCAGCGATTCTTTACAACTCTCTCTCTCTCTCTCTCTCTCTCTCTCTCTCTCTCTCTCTCTCTGAGATGAATGTGGAATATAAGATTTCCCATAAATTGGATATAAATGTTCGATTTTCTTATATATTAATAATACTACTTATATCATATTTATTTAGGTCCGATATGAAATGGACAATATTGACCCATTCTTTCAAAATCCACCCCATAGAGGGTCAAGAGTTTGAAAATTCATAACAGAAGTCAAAATATGTTTAAATAATCGAACATTGGCTGAGGGTATACGTTTGTCGGCAAAACCGACCGAGACTTTTTTACTTGTTTTCACATAGTTAAGTCACCTATATGACCTGAACTCGCCAAGGTGGTATTTTGGTGAGGAAAGGATAAGTGTCCATAATGCTTTGGTCTCAATTTTTTTTTAGATTTTCTCCGTGAGCTAAATACAAATATTACATTCCAACATTTTTTGTATGAGTATGAGTATTTTAATTAACCATTTGTTTGAAACACAACACTTCAAACACACAAAGCACGACTTCGAACCGATTTTTTAAAATTACCCCAATAAATCTTACGAGAATGAGTATACAAGCAAAAATAATAATAATAATAATACGTGAAAACGTACATTTGTTGTGCCAAAATTAATGACCGAGATACGCTTTATGTGTGTAGCCGAGTTTTCAAATAAACACCAAAATACAAACGAAGGATAAACCCATTTGTTATTATGTTTAATGTTTGGTTGAAATGTTTTGTGTGAAAGATCCGTGCTTACGTTTTTTTTTTCTTTATTTTTTGGAAGAAAAGCAAATAAAAATTAAAAAAAGATCAAGTTTGAGAGACATACTTCTTTTCTGTCACCATGCATAAAAAAAGTACAAATGGTGCAGATGAATGTAGTTATGCGGATAATCCAAATTATTTGCAATTTCGTAGCCGTGTAAAGCATAAATAGCGTAAATAACATAAAAAAGCTCCACTACCCATTTTTCCTAAACTTAGATACTTACGTATTCTTCAAAAAAGTTCTTAAGCCTTTTTAAAATGACTTTATCATAGTGATCCTTCAACAGAATTCTATCAGATTAATGTCCATCTACCATGATTCATGCAGCATATCTTTGACATAACTGGCAGGATATTTCCAATGAAACTAATCCTTTGGTATAAGAAAATTTAATTGGACATGTCAACACATCAAATTCTGTGGTAAATAATTATAATCACATCTATAGAAATTATCTTCTCCTGCATTATCAAGTATTCAATAATACAGTAAATTTCGTATAATTGCAATGCATTTAAGTGATAAGCACAAGTTAGAATGATAAATTTGTCAGACGGGAATTGGAACGAAACACTAAACATCTCCAGAGAATATGTTATACCAAAAAAAAAAAACGTGGAAAGTGGAACGATTTTGGCATTTTTCAAAAAATTAAAAAAAAAAATCTTAAAAATACCGAATGTAGCCGTTATATTAGGGTCTATACGACGACGTAAATCTGTATAACAACTTTTGTCATAAGCCATTATACTACTCAAATGCGAAAAATTGGTGAATAATGTAGCTAAAATCATCAAACTACCGAATATATATGTGGGGCTATACGAAAATGTGGACCGGTACAGACATTTTTCTGTCATAGGCTGTACTATCCATTACGAACTTCAAACACCAAATTTGAAACAATTCTTGTCAATAATGTCGCTAAAATCATCAAAAGACCAAACATCGGGGTTATATAGGGGCTATACCAAGATGTGGACCTGCACAGACAATTTTCTGTCATAGGCTGTACTGCCCATTACGAATTTCAAAAATCAAATTTGAAACAATTCTGAAGAATAATGTAGCTAAAATCATCGAAATACCGAATATAGGGAGGTACCGTTATATGGAGGCTATACCAAACGTGGACCTACTTGATGCATTTTCAATAGAAAAAGTCCTGCAGACATAATACGCATTTGAGTAGTATTTTATCAACCTACTTCATTTCGTTAGACTGATTTTCACAGACGGAAGGACATTGTTAAATCGACATTGACATTTATGCTGATCAAGAATATATATATTTTGTGGGGTCTAAAATGTATATTTCGAGGTGTTACAAGCGGATTGACAAATTTAATATAGCCTCCATACTATGGTAAAAGATAATCCTGCATCGATAACAAACTAGTTTTAACATTTTCCTATATAAAAATTATATATTTGATGTATGCAAAAATATATCTATAGGAACACAGATTCTTGCTACATCCACGGACCTGCGGTATAGAGGCTATATTATTAGACAACGACAAAAATAAAAAATTTCTAAAATGGTACCACCTTTTCAAAATCGTACCATTTGGTATTATATGAATGAATAGAGCCAACAACTTCGCATTTTGTACGATCATCAAGGTTAGAAAGTATGTTTGATATATGAAGGTAGTATTGGCAATGTGTACTACAGGTGCAGGAAAGGTACTCAATAGTATAATACAGAGTGAGATGAAAAAAACTGCAACCAATTTCAGACTGCTGTCATTTCTACTCACTCGTTCGACAGCTGTTAAAATTATTCCAGTGTCAGCTCATTATATTGTTTATAAGCGGTGAGAATTTTCTAGAAAAAAATTATTTGTGATGGAATTCAAGAGTGAGCGTGTTTTCTTTATATTTGACTGAAAAATCGCAAGTGACTATCGACAGACCACGCCAGCATTTAAATGTGAATAAATCTTTTGTATCTCGTACCATTGCTCGTTACCGTGATACTGATAGCGTAGCCCGACGTCAAGGAAGTGGACGGAAGAAAACAGCAACATCAGCAGGAATGCTACGAAAAGTAAAGAAGCGCCTTGATCAAAACCCGCGTCGCAGTCGCCGAAAAATGGATCGTGAGCTGAACATATCGCAATATTTCATTCGGCAAATATTGAAAAATGAGCTCGGGGTAAAACCATTGAAATTCCAAAAAGTGGAAGAACTCACACCGCAACAGAAAGAAAATAAACTCAAAAGAGTTAAATAGTTGCTTCGCTTGGCTGAAAGTGGTGAACTGAAGAATTTGGTTTTCTCCGATGAGAAAACATTCGTTGTCCAGCAGTTTGTAAACAAACAAAATGATCGTGTTTACTTGCCAAAGGGGTTAGCTGAAAATGTGCACCTTCGGTTGGCCACCAGAACTCAAGCGCCGGCCATGGTGGTGTGTGCCGCCATAACAGCCCATTGTCGCTCTCCGCTCATATTAATCGACCATGGCAACAGAATAAATGCCGAATATTATTGCGAAAATATTCTGGTGAGTGTATTAAAGCCTTGGGCACGCAAACATTTTGGCCGCAGACCTTGGACATTCCAACGGGACTCAGCACCATCGCACTTAGCACGCACCACCCAAGTATGGTTACAAAATGAGGTTCCTCACTTCATTTCCAGCTCACAATGGCCACCAAAATCTCCGGATACCAAACCGTTGGACTATTGTGTCTGGAGTATTTTGGAAAGCAAAGTTGGCACTAAAAAATACCAAAGTGTCGATCACCTTAAGCAAGCGCTTCGCCGGGAATGGGCCAAAATGCCGCAGAACAACATTCGGGTAGCGTGTGACAGTTTCATTGGCCGTTTGAAGGCCATCGTGTCAAAGGTGACCAATTCGAACAAATCTAAACTTATTCTAAAATTTGATGCTATTACCGTCATGTTTGCTTTCATTTAAAAAAATGTAAAAATTATGGCGTTGGACTTTGTTGCAGTTTTTTATCTTACCCTCTATTGTACCCGTTAAATGTTGTCCGATGACCGAACAACATTGCAAGTTTGTGCCCGGCCCTAAACTCTAATCCCACGCCATATTCCTCGTCAATCTGTATCTAAAAAAGAGAAAAAATGTTTGCTTTTTTGTAATTTATGGACTCGAAAACCGTGAACAGATTTTCCCTGAAAATTTCCAGGTATACTACAACATCGCCTGAAAGTAACATAGGCTATATAAATTTTATATTTTATATTATATTTTTTCAAATTCCACATGGAACTGAAGATATAGCATCAGAAATTGGAATGCGTAACGGAATTTGAAACAAAAATGATTTTGCCAAATTATATTGAAATCGGTTCAGATTTGGATATAGCTCCCATATACAATTTCGGCCGATTTCATGTATTTGATGCATCAAACACGCTACGTATCTCTAATTTCTATGAAATTTTGATTGTGTTACGGAATTTAAAACGAATATACTTTTGTCAAATTATATTGAAATAGGTTCATATTTGGATATAGCTTATCATAAGCCTAACACGCAGTATTGTAGGGTATAAAAATTTAGCGCTTAATCTCAATGCGCTGAAAAATACCTTATAATATCACTGTCGCCGTTGCGAAACATTTCCAAGTGGGTTTGTTAAAACTGGTTTGTAGTTAAATTAGTTTTTTAGTAATCTCTAAATGGAAGGAATTTTTTGAGTCACTACTAGGCAGCAGTTAATATTTTTTTTTTTTGGGTTCCCGAGGAAGAAGCACGAAATATATGAATTTTAAGAATTCAGGGAATTATAACCGTTCTAAACTCATTAAATAATTATTGTCCTAATGTGATGATTGGTGTGTCATTGTCATTCTATCCACTTCCTTTTATTTTATGTTACAAACATATAGACTTGACTGTAATCAAGGTGAAGAAAGGTCATTAAAAATATATAAGCCATTAGTTAAAGACCAACAACAAGTGTAAATAATAACTGACAAAAGGTAAATTAAATTACCAACTTCCATTGAAACCTATCAAGAGCACATGTAATTTACGGCGAATATCAGATGATAGTCCAGTTGTACTCGCTCTTAATGGTATTACGCCAAGAACACGAAAGTTCTTTTGTCACCGCCAGGCAAACAAATAACTTTGATAAGATATGTAGATGTGATGATGATGAAGATGAAGAAGAAAGAGCTAGCTAGAACTATGCGAATCCCAATCCCCTCTTCTCCCACAAACTTTGGTTGAGTTAAACACAACAACATAACTATTGCAAAATAACCATAAAATTTAGTTACTATTATCCCAAGTTGAGGAAGAAGAGCTCACATTCTGGTGGCATCGACCAGGATGCTCTGAGGTAAAACACAACTGTGGATAAGCCCATCCCTGACAAATACCTAAATACCTGAGTCTGTAATGGCAACTGTATTTGTCGTGCGCTGCGAAAGGAATGCAGTAGTTGGTTACAGATGGTGGCTTGAGATGTCACGTAGCAATGCATTCTTGGCTAAACTGAAATTGAAAAGATGATTCCGAAGAGGATAATAGGAAACAGTGTTGTCAACACAATATTCGCACAAAGCAGATATTGTGATTTTGAATTGAATTTAAGGGGGTTTATAGGAAAAAAAGAACATTTAAAAGAAAATCGTATGAACAACTTACCTGTTATTGGAGATAGTGGACCGGCAAAAAAGAAAAAAAAAATAAATAAAACATACGTTAGCAAATTATATGAAGTAGAAGATAAATTGTTTAATAATAAAATGTAAATATTGTGTAGTAAGGTATTAGAAATAAAAAAAAACGTAAAATTATTTAAATAATCAAACCAAGAGGATGGGAAAATCTGTACCATAATTATTAAATTCAGGTATGTGTTTATTTGTGAGGTATTTTACTAAAATGTTAAAAAACTTCTGTTGACCTTGAAATCCTGGATAAATCAGATAATTTTTGACCTACGTTGCTAAAATCTAAAAAAGTAATAAAAATCTTGGTGTAAATGTGATATTTTTATACCTTCCACCATTCTATGGAGGGTACATTAACTTTGTCATTCCGCTTGTAACTCCTCGAAATACTAATGTCAGACCCAACAAAGTATATGTATTCGTGATCAGCGTAATATAAAATTGTAATCACGGTATTTTTCGAAAGAATTGAGATAGAAGGCTAAAATTTTGCACACATGTGTATTTTGCCAGTAAGCAGGCTAAGTTCGTAAATGGGCCATATGTCGGTCAACGTTTTCATATAGCCCCCATATAACGATACCTCCTAATATTCGGTATTTTGATGATTTTAGCGACATTATCTACAGGAATTATTTCAAATTTCGTACGATATTAGATTTTTTTAATTTTTAAGTTTCTTCAAACGTGTTGAGGGTATTAAAAGTTCAGCCTGGCTAGGCCGAACTTAGTTTCTGTTTATTTACAAATTTTGGATTTTTTGATAAATATTTGGCACAGAACACAAATTCTTTTTAAAAAAAATAATGTTAAAAAATCATGTTCCTGGCCAACAATCGTAAATTTTATAAACTTATTTTACAGAAAACAAATTTTATGTTTTTAAGATTAAGGGGTGAGATGAAAAAAAACTGCAACAAAGTCAAACGCCTTTATTTTAAATTTTTTAATTTTTGTTGAATAAAACCAAAAAATGTATGAAATAGCGTCAAATTTTAGAATTAGTTTCGATTTGTTCGAATTGGTCACCTTTGGCACGAATTATGGCCTTCAAACGGCCAATGAAACCGTCATACGCTGCCCGAATGTTACTTTGTGGTATTTTGGTCCATTCCCGGCGTAGCGCTTGCTTGAGGTGATCGACACTTAGGTATGTTTTAGTACCAACCTTGCTTTCCAAAATACTCCAGACATAATAGTCCAACGTATTGGTATCCGGAGATTTTGGTGGCCATTGGCGCTGGAAATGAAGCGAGGAACCTCATTTTGTAACCATTTTTGGGTGGCGCGTGCCGAGTGCGATGGTGCTGAGTCCTGTTGGAATGTCCAAGGTCTGCGGCCAAAAAGGTTGCGTGCCCCAGGCTTTAATACACCCTCCAGAATATTTTCGGCAAAATATTCGGCATTTATTCTGATGCCACGGTCGGTTAATACGAGCGGAGAGCGACCATCGGCTGTTATGGCAGCCCACACCATCACCATGGCCGGCGCTTGAGTTTTGGTGGCCAACCGAAGGTGCACATTTTCAGCTGACCTCATTGGCAAGTAAACACGATTATTTTGTTTGTTTACAAACTGCTGGACCACTAATGTTATCTCATCGGAGAAAACCAAATTCGGCAGTTCACCACTTTCGCCCAAGCGAAGCAACTTTTTAGCTCTTTCTACAAGGTGGTCAGGGTATTATGTCTTTGTGCATTTGTTTGTAACAGGCAAAAGGAAACGAGATAGGCCCATAGTTCCTTTTGATGATCTGCATAGAATCACATTCTGAGTCGATTTATGCGTGTCCGTCCGTCCGTCCCTTTGTCCGTCTGTCCATGTATTTTTGTAAACAAAGTACAGTTCGCATTTATTGCCCTATCCATATATATCTCGTCCGATTTTCCTTTTATTGTGCACCTAACGGGTAATATCAGTCCGAATAATACGGAATTTTGCACGTACGATCAGATTGGACCTCAAAATAAGTATGCCAAATTTGATCCTAATCGGTTCAGATATAGCTAAAGCTCCCATATATATTGTTCATCCGATTTGTTATTTTTGTCCTCCGCAACCGTAATATGCACTCGATAACAACAATATTTGGGGAAATTTAACAAATACAGCTCAGAAATACATTTGCTAAATTTTATCGAGATCGGTTCAGATTTGGATATAGCTCCCATATATAACTTCGTCCGATTTACTTTCGATTGTGCACCAAATGTCTAATATTTGCCCAAATTGGATGAAATTTGGCACTTACGACCGAATTGAGTCTAGAAGCTAGTATGTCAAATTTGGTGAAGATCGGTTCAGATACAGCTCTAGCTCCCATATATAATGTTCATCCGATTTCTCATATTTGTTACCCACAGCCGTAATATGCATCCCGTAACAACGATATTCAGGGAAATATATCAAATACAGCTCAGAAATATCTTTGCCAAATTTTATCGAGATCGGTTCAGATTTGGATATAGCTCCCATATATATATTTTTATCCGATTTCAAATTAATTGTGCACCAAATGGGCAATACAAGTCCGAATTTAAAAGATACAAATGCTTCGGCATATTTAGTCTCCGAACTTTAAATTATAATTATAATCATAGCGTGTATGATTGAGTTCTCCCATAAAAATTTTTAATTTTTATGCGCCGCTTTACTAAACTAGCAAAGCGCTATAGGGTATCATAAAGTCGGCCCCGCCCGACTTTAAGACTTTCTTTACTGGTTTTAGTCTATTTTCTTTATTTTGCGGTGTAAGTTCTTGCACTTTTTAGAATTTCAATGGCTGTATCCCGAGCTCATTTTTCAATATTTGCCGAATGGAATATTGCGATATGTTCAACTCACGTGTCATTTTTCGGCCACTGCGATGCGGGTTTCGAACAAGTCGCTTCTTTACTTTTCGAACTATTTCTGCTGATGCCGCTGTTTTCTTCCGTCTACTTCCTTGACGTTGGGCTACACTACCAGTATCACGGTAACGAGCGATGATACGAGATACAAAAGATTTATTCACATTTAAATGCGGGAGTGCTTTAACGATAGCCACTTGTGGTTTTCCAGCCAAATATAAAGAAATCACACCATCACGCTTGAATTTCATCACGAATAAGTTTTTTTCTAGAAAATTCTCACCAATATGCTTTTGTACGCTTGTAAGCAATATAATGAGCTGTCAATGGAATAATTTTAACAGCTATCGGACGAGTGGCTTAGAAATGGCAGCATTCTGAAATTTGTTGCAGTTTTTCATCTCACCCCGTATCTTTCTGGGCCAAAATACTGACGTTTTGATAATTTTTATAAAGGCTTCTTGGATTTTTAGGAATTTGTAAGAATGTAGTTTAGAAAGTCTACCCAGACAAAGATTCTTATTTCTAATACTATGTTGTACAGTATCTTTCCTCACATAAATCTCAGATTTTCAAGAGGACTTTAGTACAGTGTTGGTATGTTTGTTCGGAATACCGTGGTATTTTGTTGTTGCAAACTAGTCTTAATCTCATTATTGTTCTTTTTATAAAAACAACGTTCATTTATTAGTGGAGAAAGACGGTTATGTTTAAAATGGTGTCAAGTTTCGGAAAGAGCCACCAATCCTCATCAGTTTCCTTGCTTTTTGTCTGGGATATTCTTCTCAGGAATTATTTTAAAATAACATGTGACGAGATCGAAAATATTTTGCACACCCAGCCCACATGAAACTGAAGGCTTTTTCGCAAGGTCTTCTTCGAAAAAAATAAAAAAAAAAAATAATAAAATAATAATAAATAAAAAACAAGCCACACTGTTCAATTAATAGACAAGGCACGGTCGACGAAGGGGTTTTTGTTGTAACAGACAAAACCAACTAACATGGTTATGCTATTTCGTACAGGTTGAATGAGAGCATAACAAGTGGAGAAAGATATAAATGTTTATAAGTGCGGTTGTACGATTTAGAAGACTTTCTAAAAGAATTTTAGTTTTATTTAATTCTTTGGTTCCTCTTCTATTGAGCTTACGATCTCGTCACTTGGGTAAAAAATGTTTTTTGTCATAGAAGTTATTTTTAAAATAACTTCTGGGGAGAATATCCCAGACAAAAAACAAGGGAACTGATGAGGATTGGTGGCTCTTTCCGAAACGTAGATATTCCCTGCCTTACCCCTGGTAAACATTACCATCGTTCTCCACTAATAAACAAACGTTGTTTTTATAAAAACAACAATAAAGGGATAAAGCCTGACCATTTTGCAACAACAAAATACTACGGTATCCCGAACAAACAAGCCACACTGTTCTAATTTTTTTTTACAAAATCTTCCCAAGAAATCGTGTATTTTAATTCATATTTATTCTAGATGCGTAGCAGTTGTAGTGTTGTAATAGTGCCGTGAGGGTGTTATTTTTGGTGCAAAAATCGAAAACTTTAAATTGCTCTCAGACATTTTGTAAGGACTATTTGCAAAGGTTCTGCTGAGGTTAGATAACAGTTTTTTTAAGATTATTCTTGGTTTTGTATTTCCCATGTATATAGACGTACATTTGTTATTCGGCAGTATTCGGTATTATTCTTCGGTACTGCGCTCAAAACAGATGGTTTATTTCGCGTTTTTATTCACCCGCCTAGTGTACACCACCATTCCCCATCCACCATTTATATGGTAAATGGCATAAAATTGTCACTGTGAAATACTGACTATATTTATATTATTTTTCAAGGATAGTTGTAATCTAATATTTGGTATGAATGTGAGGTACGTTTAAGTAAGAAAACTGTCAACAACAATTGTTGATTATGCCCATACCGGCAAACAGATAGATAGAGCGACAGACACACGTATCTACATACTGGCAGGCATTAGCATAGGACGGACACCCATAACCACATGTATTTCCATGCAGACGACATCCTTATTTATTGTTGCTATCATTAGATCTAAGTTCATGCAATCGTTCAGCTGCCAGTTGTTCGTTGTGTTGTCTACAGTTGTTCGTTCTGTAAGTGTGAGTGTGTGTGTGTGTGTGTATGAATTCGCCATGAATTAAATACGCAGCAGTGACTAGACTCGTTGGTAGCCAGAATTTAGAGGGTTATAGTGCAGCAATTCACCTGTAACTTATTTGCAAATTGTACGTGTTTATAGTTGATTTTTCTCATGGTTTATTTGTTCGCATACCAATACCGAACTCGATGTAGTCAAACAATTGTCAACAATATGTGTGTACGTACATACATATATACATACATGAGTACAGCAAATGAATGCTATTTATATATTATTGGAGGTATGGGCAACTATAGTGCTGAGAAAAAGGTTAAGTCAGTTTTTATACCCTTCACCACAAGGTGGTCAGGGTATTATGTCTTTGTGTATTTGTTTGTAACAGGCAAAAGGAAACGAGATAGCCCCTTTTGATGATCTGCATAGAATCACATTCTGAGTCCGTCCGTCTGTCCGTCTGTCCATGTATTTTTGTAAACAAAGTACAGTTCGCATATATTGCCCTATCCAGATGAAATTTTGCACAAATCATTTGGCCATTGAAATTGGAGATAATCGGTCAAAATTTAGATGTAGCTCCCATATATATCTTCGTCCGATTTGCCTTTTATTGTGCACCAAACGTGTAATATCCGAATAGTATGGAATTTTGCACGTACGATCAGATTGGACCTGAAAATATGTATGCCAAATTTGATCGAAATCGGTTCAGATATAGCTATAGCTCCCATATATATTGTTCATCCGATTTATTATTTTTGTCCACCGCCGCCGTAATATGCACTCTGCAACAACAATATTTAGGGAAATATATCAAATACAGCTCAGAAATACATTTGCTAAATTTTATCGAGGTCGGTTCAGATTTGGATATAGCTCCGATATATAACTTCGTCCGATTTACATTTTATTGTGCACCAAACGTCTAATATTTGCCCACATTGGATGATATTTGGCACTTTCGACCGAATTGAGTCTAGAAGTTAGTATGTCAAATTTGGTGAAGATCGGTTCAGATATAGCTATAGCTCCCATATATACTGTTCATCCGATTTGTCATATTTATTACCCACAGCCGTAATATGCACTCCGTAACAACGATATTCAGGGGAATATATCAAATCCAGCTCATAAATATCTTTGCCAAATTTTATCGAGATCGGTTCAGATTTGGATATAGCTCCCCATATATATTTTTATCCGATTTCAAATTAATTGTGCACCAAATGGGCAATACAAGTCCGAATTTAAAAGATACAAATGCTTCGGCATGTTTAGTCCTTTGAACTTTAAATAATAATTATAATCATAGCGTGTATGATTGAATTCTCCCATAAAAACTTTTAATTGTTATGGGCAGCTCTACTAAATTAGCAAACAAAGACATAGAAGTGTAAAGATGGGACAAGACAGAGTCAAGATATGGCAACCCTGTGAAAATATCTGTTGTTATGATATCGTAACAACATAGTTAGCAATGTTAAGCGATTAAAACCGCTTAGGCAATATGCAATTAACTGGGGAAACTCTAGGAGTAAAATTATGAAACCCAATTTTTGGATTTTTCAAATTTTTGTTTGTCTTATATTTCTATAAATGGGTTTTTTATATTAACATGGTCCTGTCATGAGCTGTTATCTGGATAGCACAGACACAAACCATTTGCTAAAAATGCATTTTGTCTAGTCTTTACCATTTTAGGTCTTTGTAGCAAAGTGGTGTAGGGTATCATAAAGTCGACCCCGTCCGACTTTAAGACTTTCTTTACTGTTTTTTTTTTTTTTTTTAATCTTTCAGGGGAAGACTCAACATGACATGTTTATACCATTAGCCATGTGGCTACAAAGTGTATTTATCAGTTGATAGGGGCAAAAACGTGTCTCATCGAAATAACAGTGTTAGACCCTAGGTTCCTTTGCACCAAATCCGTTTCTAGATATTTTAGGCGATGTAGGGGTGGCCGTCCGTCGGTCTGTCGGCCAAAATGTATCTCATCGAAATAACAGTTTTAGATCATCGGTCCCATTGCACCAAATCCGTTTCTAGACATTTTTAGTCGATGTAGCGGTGGCTGTCCGTCGTTCTATCTGACTTGCTGGTGCACACGATAACTCTCGAACGGAGAATCCGATTTGGTCTGATCTTCGCACATCGTCGAGTTCGAAGATGGACAATATCGGACCACACATTTTAGTACCTCCCACAAAAAGTCAACATTCTCAATGAAAATGTAAAGCAAATCCTAATATTTGCATCAGTGCTAGGTCAGGTGCAAAACTTGACAATATCGGCCAACTCCATCAAGTACCTCCCACACAAAAGGGTCACAAATTTTAATAATACATTTTTTATTGTTTTTGTAATTGTGAATGAATAATGTGTAAATGGAATTTGAGCACAATACGGTGTTAAATGCTGATCTTGTTTGACTAGAATTCAAATCTAGCATTTCTATACCAGCAAATAGGGTTGCCCATATTAGACGGACCCATGACTCTTTGGGCCCATCCCAATCGACGAGGCTTGTCCGCAGGCAGCATTCTTTGCGTCAATTGAATTTTGTGGGGGAACAAATGCAAATCAATGCGAATAATCCGTTGTAAAGTGGACCGAGCCATGCCCAACTGCTGAGAACGGCGTTTTTGGGATGTTCTTGGGGACCTCTCAACACTGGCTCGTACGGCAGCGATATTCTCGGCCGATCGCCTTGGTCGACTTTTATATGGCCTCTTCGGATTAGAAAGAGCCTTACCAGCCGAAAATTTTTCGTATAAACGCTTAATGTTGTTCTTAGAAGGCGCACTTCTCACATTTTTTAATGTTTTAAAAGCACGTTGAGTTTTCACAATTGACTTCTTCTGTTGAATGTAAATTTCAACTATTTCAGAGCGCTCTCGTGGCGTGTACTGGTTCATGGTAAAAATCTGCTTGGACTGACGCTTCAAACGCGGTATGTCATTAAGCGATGTGACATCTCTGTCAAAAGTTATGGCGTTGCCAGATGGGTCCGTCGAATATGGACAACCCTGTACACAAAAATGGCCGACAAAGATGTATAGGGCTCATATCAAATCGTAGACCTACTTCTTTCATATGGTAACAATCCGTCTGATGAGAACCGAAAATGCAAAATTTATTGGAACTACAGTCAATGATGCGGACTAAACTAAATAATTTAAATTCGTAAGAAAAAGAATTTTTATCCTCCCGAAAATTCGTGTAAGTATTTACACTGTGCAACAGTATTTGGTTAGCAGATAAAAATCGCAAAAGGGGTTTGGATTCCCAGGAAAAACCCTTTTGTATGGCAAATTATATATAGCCAGCCTTAAGTAAATAACAAGGGTACAGAAGATACTCCGCAAAAGTTGAGGTAGAGCTTTTAAATTTCATACATTCATATGGGTTACATGTAGAATTCTTTGTACAAAATATGGGTCATTTTGGTCCTCGTTTTGGTATAGCCCCCATATAAGATTATTATAAGCATATTCAAGTTTTTTTAATTTGTTTGCCATATTTTTCAAATTCTGGTAACTTGGGTTTTCAACAAGTTAAAAAAAACAGTAAGTTCGGCCGAGCCGTACTTGGAATACCCTCTACTATTTGAAATGAATGTGGAAATTTCAAAAACAAAATTCTAATATAGCCGTTACATTGGGGTTTATACGTAGACGTGGACCTGAATAGACAACTTTTGTCAT
Organism: Musca domestica; assembly: GCF_030504385.1. Classification (NCBI taxonomy): domain Eukaryota; kingdom Metazoa; phylum Arthropoda; class Insecta; order Diptera; family Muscidae; genus Musca; species Musca domestica. The sequence goes on along the minus strand of NW_026712344.1, from coordinate 4,307,460 downwards.
AATCCATTAAAACATTCAAATACAAAATTTAAAAAAAAGAATCCGATGTTTAATGTAGCTAGAATCAGCAAAATACAGAATACAGGGCCTATATGAAGGCCTGGACCTGCATAGATAATTTTCTGTCATAGACTGTAGGTCCCATTACGAACTCTAAATACTAAATTGGGAACAACTCCGGTGTAAAATCAAAATACCGAATGTTGGCATGTACCGCTACATGGAGGCTATACGAAGGCGTGGGCCTGCGTACGCAATTTTATGTCATAGAATTCTAGGTACGAAATTTGAAACAACTCTGGTGAAAAATGTCCCTAAAATCGTCAAAATATTGTATATCGGGGGTACCGTTGTTTGTGGGCTATACGATATCTTGGACCTACATAGACATTTCTCTTTCAGGGAGTAAAGTGCTTGAAAATATCTTCTAGTATGCAAATTCTAAATATTGAAATTAGTACAATTCTGATAGCAAATTTAGGCTACATTTTCATTCATTTCGTCAAAATGCCGAACATGAGGGTATACAAGAACGTGGGCCGAAATAAACCATTTATGAAATTAACCTGCCTTTTGACAAAATACATATATGTGTAAAATTGTGGCTTTATTGTTAAATCTACTTCGAATTTCATACCGGTTAAGAATATATACTTTTTAGGATCTAACCTGATCATTTCTAAAAGTTACAAATGGAATGACAAAGTTATAACACCCTACACAGTATGGTGGTATAAAAAGTTAAAACCGATTGAACTCAAATCAATATGTAATGAAGTTTTATTATATTTTCCCCGAGTGTTGCGCTAGCTCCAGACATTCTTCTGCTTATAAAATATTTTATTTGTTCCCGAAGAATGTGTGTGAGTGTGCATTTTGATTGCGCCCAGAATGTTTATGAATGTAAAGCGATGCTACACAGCGATGAACCAACCCATATATCCTTGAAGAGAGACGCACACAAACACACACATAAACAACAGCAAGAACACACATTCATACACTTATACATACGTATTGCTAGTTGGCATACGTATTGTTGTTGATGATACAGGAAAATAGCTTCAGGATATTCTAAATAAAGCAAAATGATTATCATTTGTTGTTATCATAGCAGTGGCAGTCCTTGTTGTGTCGTTTTTGTTGTTGTAGTTGTTGTGATGTCATTGTCATTCGTTATGAGAACCATTGCCTTGTTTTGGTATGATTCGAGTCTATTTACGAACTCACCCAAACTATTTGTGTGCGATGTGCGATGGTGTGTGGGTAGAAGGGTGACGGCAAGGGTTCACAGTATTTTGACCAGTTGAATAGTCTTTGTCAATTGTTCGTTGGTTCGTCCGTCCGTTCGTTTGTTTATTTGTTTGCCGGTCCACACAGAAGTTTATCTATGCGGTTACAACTACCAAGTACCAGAACACTCTACTCTTGATTTTGTGGTAAACACCAAGATCAAGCATAGACATGTGGCGTGATTAGCATTGAAAATCAATTGCATAAAGAATCAACAATCGAATAGTGAGTGATGTATTCTATTGACATGTTGTCTAATTCAAGGTGTGAAGATGTTATACGTTTTGAAAATATTAACTTGTAGGTACAACTTTCTTAACAGACACGCGTATTAAAGTGCATACATTTTTGGTTAGGTCCTTGAAGGCTCAAAGACTCACTGCCTTATGTCAAGAAAATGTCATGAGGGAAAAATAGTTATATGAAGTGATATAGTTCGAATGTTTTGATCATCTCTATATATAAACAAGTAAGCAAAGGCTACAGTCGTGCGGGGCCGACTATGTTATACCCTACAACACCACAATATGTTAGAAGCCCCCTTATGTCCAAATCCATATTGGAAGATTTCGCTTTTGAAATTAGGATTTTGTCTAGGGACATTTGCCCAATATTTATGCACTCCGTCGTGCTGTTAGTTTTTGTAGTCTATTTTACAGACACATATAATCCAATAGTCATCCAAAATGCTAGAGTACTTCCCTGTCCTGAACTCTCTTTACAGGCGTGTCGATTGGCATCAATTGTGTGATCGGAACAACATTTATGTTTTTGATTAATTTGAACCCCTAAATATTTTGCAATCATCTCCAAAAGCAAGAAGCATCTCTGTATCTCTAAATTTAGAATCATCTATATGATTTACTTGTCTACGATATTTGGCTATATTCTTCAACGAAATCAGAATAAACAAGCCAGAAATTCGCCTTTTGTGTATTTCGGATATCGCCTGTACGTAATGCTGGTATTTTTTCACACAAAATTAGTGGTCCCGCTGTCCTAACTCTGCCTTTATGCGAGATTTCGTACCCCTTGGTTTCTTTTTGAGACCTTTTTGAAAACAAGCCCAACCCTACCCTTGTGAAAATTTTCGTGAGGATCGGACGATATTTGCAATACTTATATAATATCCCCAATATGTAAGGTGAAAAAAATATTTCAAAATAGTCAAAGTCAAATTGAAAAAATCGCATGCGATAAAAAATATGAAAAAAATAAAAAATATCACAAAATACTACAAAATCTATTTAACATCATTATTGGCATATTTTTCTGCGATTTTTTAGATTTTATACTTTTATGTCAAGAGGGCATTCTGAATTGAAAAAATTTGTCAAAATCGGTCCAGCCATTCTTGAGATATAAGCATTCTAACTAGCATCCCCTTCTTTTGCATATACGCATTGTATATATTTTGTTATATATTACCGATATATTTGCTATCGGCATCTACGTAACGGTCAGAATTGACCTGTTCGTCTATTTGTGATTTCGCCAGGATTAAAAATATTCGCGATTTAATGGAAAATTTTACTTTTATTTAACACAAATGTTATGGCCAATTTCACCCACTAAATATTACCCGATGACCATCAAAATTGGAAGGCTTCTGCCCAGCTCTAAGCTCTAGCCCCATGCTAACTTCCGCTTTGATAGGTCTATAATTGTGACCTGTAGAGCAACTGCAAAATCAGGATTTTTTTCAGTTTTTGGTCCATTTCAACAGCTAAATATTATGCGATGATTTCCAAAAGAAATAGGGTTCCCTAGGACCCTAGCCCCACCTCCATTCTAAATTTCGTGAAGATCGGGCCATAATTGCGACCTGTAGAGTGATTACAAATAAACATGGACAGACGGATAGACGGACGGACGGTAATACATAGCTAGATCGACTCAGCTCGGCGAGATAGGAAGATCCATATATACTTTCCTATGTGGGAAACCAATCTTTCGTGGTGTTGTATAATTTTTGGCCCAATCAAACTTATAATACCCTCAACACATAGTGTTGTAGGGTATAAAAAGGTCTAATGCGAACTATTGGATTGAATCTAAAATTTCAAAGAGGACTTTTCGCTGAAGAAATAGGGGTCATTTGTTCGTCGTTTATATTTACTTGATAATTTCAGAATAACCTATGTTCGTAATGGTAATGTTAAGATCAACTGAGACTGGTCTACTTTAGTGTAAGATTCTCTCTTCCCTCTACTTTTTGAAAATTTGCCTCGTTTTGTTCTGGATATTTTTAATTGTCCATGTGACAACGTGACAAGGTGTAGCGCAAATTAACTTCGTTATTGAAAACCCCAGCAGCATTCTAATACAAATTTCTATTTGTTTCCATTTGAGGAAGCTACATAAATAATTAGTATTAATGAATGTTTCCTTCATTGCATTATCTTGCATTTCCCATTGTACTCTCCCCGTGCCCCCCATGCGTAATACATCCTCAAAATTCATTGACTATATTTGCAATTGTAAATTCATTGCAAGTGGATTTTAAAACAAATAACTACCGGAGGATAATCGACAACTACACGCACTATGTCATTATGGAAGGTGACTAGTCACTTTGCCAATTGACCAGTAGTTTCCTAAATTCACGCATACACACACATACACACACAAACACATTATTTCCGTTTAAATAACAACAATATTTGGACATTTGTTTAATTGAATTTGAGTTAAATTTCATTTGAATAAATGTTTTGTGGTTATAAATTTAGCATATCAGATAAATTATTTATGCATGATGGACTAACAAGGAGAGACCCATAGGCTGGCTGGCAGAGGACAATGTGAACATGTACTTATGTTGGTATTTACATAGATACAATAAACATACATAGCTTATTATTGCATGAAACCAGACAGTCGGCCATTCAGCCAACCAGCCATATGCCATAATGATAAATATCAATTGGATTCATTAACTGACAATAATTAGCTACAAACACTATTATTAAGTGACCAGCGCTGCTGTGGTGTGTGTGTGTGTGGATTTTAGCTAAACTGGTGCCAGAAATTTTAAAGATATAATTTAAAAATAATGTTTTGCATGAAATAATGAAATAATTTTAATAAGAAAGCGTGAATAAAAACAAGTAAAAAAGCTGTAAGTTCGGCCGGGCCGTACTTTTAATACCCTCCACCATTTGGTACAAATTTGGCAATTTCCAAAAAAAAAAATCCGTTAAAAATTCTGTTAAAATCTTAAAAATACCGAATGCTTTTACAACGACGTGGACCTGCATAGGCAAATTTTGTCATAAGTTATTACAATATTTAAATGCGAAACTTGAAAAAAATCTGTTTATAATGTAGCTAAAATCATCAAAATACCGAATATGGAGGGTACCGTTATGTGGGGGCTATACAAAGACGTGGACCTGCACAGACAATTTTCTAGCATGGGCTGAAGTATCCATTTCGAACTTCACATGCGAAATTTGAAACAATCCCGGAAAATAATGTCGCTAAAATCATCAAACTACCGAATATCGGGGGGTACGGTATATGGGGGCTATACGAAGACTTGGACCTACATGGCCCATTTTCTGTTTTATGCTGCAGTATCTATTACGAACTTCAAATACCAAATTTGGAACGATTCCGTTAAATAATGTCGCTAAAATCATCAAAATACCGAAAATCGGGGGGTACGGTTATATGGGGGCTATATGAAGACGTGAACCTACATGGCTTATTTTTTGACTTAGGATGTAGTATCCATTACGAACCTCAAATACCAAATTTGAAACGATTCCGGTAAATAATGTCGCTAAAATCATCAAAATACCGAATATCGGGGGGTACCGTTATAGGGGGGCTACACGAAGACGTGGACCTGCATAGATAATTTTCTGTCTTAGGCTGTTGTATCCACTACGAACTTCAAGTGGCAAATTTGAAAGAATTCCGGTGAATAATGTCGCTAAAATCATCAAAATACCGAATATCGGGGGGTACCGTTATAGGGGGGCTATATGATAACTTGGACCTACATGGCCCTACATTACGAACTTAACCTGCCTACTGGCAAAATATACATGTGTGCAAAATTTTAGCCGTCTATCTCAATTTGTTTGAAAGATAGCGTGATTATAACATACAGACAGACGGACAGACAGACAGACAAGCAGACAGACAGACAGACACACAGACGGACATGGCTAAATCGTCTTAGAATTTTACGCTGATCAAGAATATATATACTTTGTTGGGTCTGACATGAGTATTTCGAGGATTTACAAACGGAGTGACAACAGTAATATACCCTCCATAGTATGGTGGAGGGTATAAAAACACTCGAATGTTTAATTCGATTAAATTTAACTAAGTCAAAAGTCAATCACTTTTATACGAAATGCAGAAGTGGGTAAGCTATTTCTTAATTCCAGCTATAATTTCGGCATTTTGAAAGTTACGATGCAAAATTTTAACTATATCAGCTGTAATTAAATATTTTGGGTTATTTATTTATTTCACTCAAAATATATTCAATATAGGTATAACCCCCATGTAACGAAACCTTGAAATTGTAGGGGTTCAACGATATCTGACTTGGCATTTAGTGCAGTTTTCTGGATGAATTTTCAAAGGAAAGCTTGTTGTAGTTACCTTAATAGAGGGAAAGATCTTCTCTCTTCCTTTGTTGTATAATATTCGGATCACGATTCCAGGAAACAACAAAACATCTAAGTCCTACGTAAAAGTCAAGAATTCATCCAAAAATATTAACAAGTTAAAAAGTATCGGTTATGCCGACCGATGAATACTCTCAGCCAATGTCCATATATCTTTATATATTTTGATTTACGTTATAATTATTTAAAATGTTCAACCATTATGGGGGGTTCCACATAAGTGGGCCAAAATTTTCAATTCCGAATCTGACCTGAGCCTGATATAAATATTTGGACTATTTCGACTGCCCTTAACTTTATATGAAATATATGAACCTTTTTGGAAAAAGTAGGAATATGCATGTTACAAACGTGCCAGGATAGGGCCCCTTCCATTTAATGTTTAATAAAATTATTAATCTTTAGTTACTAGAAGGAGTGGGCCGATATATACCATAATAACAACATTCAGCAGCATCTATATAAATTGACTCCAAATTTGTTCTAACGGATTTGGTCCATTGTTTGGTCGTTATTTCGATTATGCAAGTTTTGGCCGCAACATATGAGTAGAAATATGACCGAGCGTATAGAAAGAACATTTTAGGGTAATTTCGGTTGACACTTTTTATACCCTCAGCCGTATAGCTGCAGAGGTTATATATAATTTGATCTCGAAGGGAGTATCTGATCTAATCCAAACTTTGTCCTACTCTATAGAACACGAGGGGATGATCCAATTTTATGCAAACTATGCAAATCCGAATATTTTTATCAGTGTTATGTCAGGTGCGAAAATGGACTCAATCATGTACCTACGACACAAAGGGTCAAAATTTGGAATAATTATAACTTTTATAAAATGCAAAGTAGGCATCCGAATCAAGAGCTGGTGCTGGTGGTGGAAGATGGAATACATCAGCCCTCTCCTTCTGGTATTTCACCAGCTTAAATATCAAAACGCTCATAAAATGCAAAATGAATATACCGTTATTTTAAGACCGGTGAGACTAGGTGTGGGACCACTACTTCTTGTACCTCCCCACACCGGGTCAAAATTTCAAATATTTATATATTTCATAAAATGTGAAATAAGCATCAGATTTTCTTAAAATTTCACACATCCCAACATTTTTTGATAAAAAAAAAAAATTGCTGTGAAGCTGGGATCCACTCCTTCTAGTACGTCTCCCACAAAGGGGTCAACGTTTTCAATAACAAAACGCTCATACCACAAAGTATCACATAAGTATTGAAAATACTTATATCTCTCATAATTTGCGAAATAAGTCAGCGATTCCATTCAAACTTGGTATATCTAAATATTTCTCTCACCAGAGATCTGATGTGGTTGGTACCTTCCCCACAAACAATTGTATTTTACAATTATTCGCATAATATTGGAAATATATGTTCGATTTTTTTCCATTCACATTCGAATATTTTTATCTGTTTTAGATGAAGGAGAAAACTTCGCTTCCCAATATCTGGTACCTCACGCACCTTTCAACAATTTTCAAATATTATCAAAAATCTCATATAAAGTGGAGGAAGTAGTCCATAAAGTCCAAATCAGACTTAGATATGAAATGGACAAATTGGCCAACTCCTTCGGTATCTCTCCATAAAGGCTCAAAATTTTGTAGAATCATAACGGGTGTAAAATATATTTAATATGCGGACAATAGGTGAGGTCATACATCTGTCTGTCTGGCTGGTGCGCACGATAACTCTCGAAGGGAGTATTCGATTTGATCCAAACTTGGTACATCGTAATATTTTTGTCAAACTTAGATCGAGTTCGGAGATGGGCTATATCGGTCCACTCCTTCTGGTACCTCCCACACAAAATGTCAAAATTTTCAAAGAAAATAATTTATTGCACAGAAAGAGAAAGGATAATCCGATGTTGCTGGAACTTTGCGAATACTAATATTTTCATCAGTGTTAGGTCATGTGCGAAAACGGACAATATCGGTCCACTCCATCAGGGACCTCCCCCACAAAGGGTCAAAATTTTGGATAATTAAAACTCTTATAAAATGTGATGTAAGAGTCCGATAGTCTTCAAATTTCACACATCCCAATAACTTTGTTAATCCAAGGTCTGGTGCGAAAATAGAATGTATCGGCCCAGTCCTTCTTGTACCTCCCCCACAAAAGTTAGAACTTTTCAAAAAATATTTTTTGCACAAAAAGAGAAAGGATAACCCGATTTTACTGGAACTTTGCGAATCCTAATATTTTCATCAGTGCTAGGTCATGTGCGAAAATGGACAATATCGGTCCACTCCATCAGGGACCTCCCCCACAAAGGGTCAACATTTTGGATAATTAAAACTCTTATAAAATTTGATGTAAGAGTTCGATAGTCTTTAAATTTCACACATCAAGTTCTGGTGCGAAAATGCAATGTATCGGTAAACTCCTTCTGGTACCTCCGCCACAAAGTGTCGAAATTTTGAATACCCATGAAGCTAATAAAACGCCAAATTAACATCCGATTCCATTTAGACTTGGCACATCTCAACATTTCTATCAACACAAGACCTGTTATAAAGGTGGTATAGATCGAACCATTACTTCTCCCCCATACATAGGGTTCAAGATTTTGAAAAACGAACGCCCAAATAAAGCGAAATAAACATCCAACTCTCCTCAAATTTCACACATACAAATATTTTTGCTAACACAAGATCGGTTGTGAAGTTAATATATATCTGCCAACCCCTTCTGGGGTCACAATTTTCAATAATTTTATCTGTCATAACTTTCGAAACAATTTAGCAATTCTTTACTACTTTCTATGCTCTAAACAAGAAGCCTGATATGAATATGAAATTTATCGGAATTTATGATTTCGCATAAAACTGGACATAAATATCCTTTCTTTTATTGTTGCCAAATATTTCGCTCAAAATTTTTTATTTGTATCAGATGAAGTATAAAAGTGAAACATTTCGGTAGACTCTATCTTGTACATCACGCACATTTTAACATTTTCTAAAAATTATTACATATCTCATACATAGTAAAGGAGTTAGTCGATATAATCCATACCAGGAACGTCGGAATATTTATATCATATTTTGGGGTCCGATACGAAATAGACAATATTGGCCCATTCCTTCGGAACCTGCTCCATAGAGGGTAAAACATTTGAATAAAAAAGTCAAATTATATTTAAATAATCGAACACAGGCTGAGGGTATATATCTGTCGGCAATACCGACCGATACTTTTTAACTTGTTCTACACTGTATTGATATTTTTTATTTAATTTTGGGAAAATTTGTCACTGTGTGTTCTTATTATGTAAAAGTAAATAAATAATCTAGTTAGGTCCTCGAACCTTGAAATACCTTCTTAATATGCAAAAATCTTCCCTTAGATAAAAATCGTTCAGTAGGACTTCAGTTGAAAAACTACCTCCCATATGACTCTTATTGGTAAGCTAATACTTGTAAATATATTGATAGATGACCTTAGACCTTTGAAAGAAAACAGTTTCACAATCACATTTGAGAGCACTAACCATTGTGGCGTATGAGTTACAATTGCACATACATACGCCCAACATACGTATACGCTCCAAAGTACCAAAGTCTCTTTCAAAATATATTCTTAAATTAAAATCAAAATCAAACCTAAATTTATGGCATCTTAAACTTTTGTAAACTTAAAATAACTAGCGAAAATGTAAAAAATAACATCTAACACATTTTTAAATACAAAATCCAAATATTAGTGCAACTTTCTACATGTTTATCTTTATAATGCAAAAGTTTCAAAGTGCAATGTCAAAGTGCAATTAAAACCTTGTGCAAAACACACACTTGAACTTTTTCTCTGAATAGCTGGCCTTGAATTTAAAGTTAACATCTCATTTTTTGCGATGTTTTGTGGTTCGGTCCTTTTTGTGTGTCCTGCTAGGCAAACAAACAGATGTGGTAACATTTGTTGCAACATTAACATTTGCATTTCCATTTCCGTCATTATAGCCGGAGGGCGTTTGTGGTTGTATTCAGCGCTGTGGTGCAGCAATACACTGCTGCCGTACACAACACCACCACATTAGTAACGAACGGTAACAACAAACATGGCAATAATAATGACAAAAGCCAGCAGCAGGTTTTGCCACATTATATCATGGCGCACACACACAGGGCGAGAAAGAGAGAAGCCATGGTACAATAATCGTCATTGGTTTAATTATTATCGTCGTAGTCGTCACCATAGTCATCATCATCATCATTATCACCAGCATAATCATGAGCATTTACAATACATTTTTGTCTTTGGCAACCACATGCAACGAATATGGCTTTGAATGCATTTCATAATACAAATGCATTGTTGCAGCGCTTTACTGTTACACACACACACACACTTACATTTTACCACCCATATTTACATATGTACACACAAGCTAACATTTACACATATCAGTCAGAGGCAGTCAGCCAGTCATCGTTCAACGGCAGGCAGCAGCAACAGCATCATCGTCATCACCGTCGTCGTCGTCATCATCCATTTGCTTGACGTTAATTTAACTTGCATTTCCACCTAATGTTTGTTTATTTAACATACTGACTTGAATGTTTAACCATGGCTGCTGGCATGCACAAATATATATGTATGTATGTGTTTGATACATACAAATGTGTGAGTGAGTGTTGAAACACATGTGCATTCATCAGATTTGTATGCACACCGACTGTTGCATTATGTCCTATGCACGTTTGCTTTCATGAGTACTCAAATAAAAATTATTCTTTGCAACCATAAAACATAAATAGAGAGACAGACAGACAGATGACGTTGGTTTGGTAAATGGTAACGCTAAATAGAATATGAGTTATTTCTTTACAAAAAGTTAGGAACAATCAATCGGTTTGCGTTTTTTATTGAAAACTAAAGTTTCATTTGTTTTTTGGAAAGTACGACCATGAAAACGAAGTTGTTTGTAAGTAATATGTTTGGAAAAATTGTAGACCGAGACAATAGCTTCAACTCTTCTTTTGAATGCAGGTTGAAATAAAAGCCGAATATCTACATATGTTTTTCAAAACAAAACAAAGTCTAAGGAAACTGTTCAACTTAAGATTTTCAACGTAGACATATGGTATAGTAGACTTTTTTGCTCAGTACAACCCCAGGAATCAGAAAAGCGTCGCGCCCTTTAAAATTTTCAAATCGCTTCACCCCAATGTAAATATAAAAAATTCAGTTTAGACGAAAAAACTGCAACCAAATTCAGACTGCAGTCATTTCTAAGCCACTCGTCCGACAGCTGTTAAAATTATTCCAGTGACAGCTCATTATATTGTTTACAAGCGTACAAAAGCATTTTGGTGAGAATTTTCTAGAAAAAAGCTTATTCGTGATGAAATTCAAGCGTGATGGTGTGATTTCTTTATATTTGGCTGGAAAACCACAAGTGGCTATCGTGAGAGCAGTCCAGAATTTAAATGTGAATAAATCTTTTGTGTCTCGTACCATCGCTCGTTGCTGTGATACTGGTAGCGTAGTCCGACGTCAAGGAAGTGGACGGAAGAAAACAACAACACCAGCAGAAATGGTTCGAAAAGTAAAGAAGCGACTTAATCGAAACATGCGTCGCAGTGGCAGAAAAATGGCTCGTGAGAAGAACATATCGCAATATTCCATTCGGCAAATATTGAAAAGTGAGCTCGGGGTAAAGCCATTGAAGTGCAAGAACTTAGACAGCAACAGAAAGAAAATAGACTCAAAAGAGCTAAAGAGTTGCTTCGCTTGGCCGAAAGTGGTGAACTGCCGAATTTGGTTTTCACCGATGATGCAACATTCGTGGTCCAGCAGTTTGTAAACAAACAAAATAATCGTGTTTACTTGCCAAAGAGGTCAGCTGAAAATGGCCACCAGAACTCAAGCGCCGGCCATGGTGATGGTGTGGGACGCCATTACAGCCGATGATCACTCTCCGCTCGTATTAATCGACCGTGGCATCAGAATAAATGCCGAATATTATCGCGAAAAGAAATCTGGAGGGTGTATTAAAGCCTTGGGCACGCAAACATTTTGGCTGCAGACCTTGGATATTCCAACAGGACTCAGCGACATCGCACTCAGCACGTGCTACCCAAGAATGGTTACAAAATGAGGTTCCTCACTTCATTTCCAGCGCACAATGGCCACCAAAATCTCCGAACTATTGTATCTGGAGTATTTTAGAAAGCAAAGTTGGCACTAAAAAATACCAAAGTGTCGATCACCTCAAGCAAGCGCTTTGCCGGGAATGGACCAAAATACTTCAGAGCAACATTTGGGAAGCGTGTGACGGTTTCATTGGCCGTTTAAGGTCATAATTCGTGCCAAAGGCGACCAATTCGAACAAATCTAACCTTATTCTAAAATTTGATGCTATTTCTGACATTTTTTTGCTTTCATTCAATAAAATTAAAAAAAAAATAATAATTATTATGGCGTATGATTTGTTGCAGTTTATTATTTCACCCTATATATATAAGAATTTCGGACTAAATCGTGGACTCTGCTCAGATTATGTAATCTATGATATATCAAAATGTTGACAACATGTCGGGGAGCCACTATGTAGCCGGAATTGCGGCCAATAATTTCACATCAAAATTTAGACCCCTAATGGGAGAAAAAACAGTACATCGTGGCTGAAAGACTGAATAGAAAGGTACGGTGTGGCAAGTTGGGGCTACATATTGGACTTGGTTCGCTGTTTTTGTGATTTGTTCCTATTTTAGAACTCCTATTTTAGAAGACCATTAGCAGAGGAGTACCTTCATATTCCATTTCCAGGCCATGTACTGCTTTAGAGCTTTAGAGACGATTTCACATTTTTTGACAATTATTAAGAGCTAGTACAAACAGTGGACCGATGTTGTCAATTCTGATCTAGAATCAATGCCCAGACAAAACGGCTAAAGTTAAAAAATTTTGCACAAACATAATAAGGTTTTGGGAACTTCGTACGAAAAATATAAAAATGTACTAAAAAATTAATACTTGGTATTTGACAAACACAATGAGCTACAATTCTGAAATTTGGAGTGACTGATGGAGTGCAGGATATATCTACCAAGGGGATTTGGAAATTTTGTAATGGGTACCCGGTTCGTGGTAGATTTTTGATACACGAAAACTACCAAAAATTCCATACTTTGTATTGGACAAACAGAATGAACTGGAATTCTGAAATATGGAATAAGAGTCACTGAAGGTGAAAGTGTCGGATGGATGTAGCAAAGTGTCTTTGGAAATTCGAACTTTAAGGTTATTAAAACGTCTAAAATGGTACTAAACTCCCAAAATAGTACAATTACATAAAGCTAAATTTTATAAAATTTGGTATGAGAATCAAGGTAGAAAAGTATGTTTATTATACCCTACAACACTTTGTGTTGGGGGTGTTAAAAGTTTGACTTATGTAACACCTCGAAATATTTTTTTGCCACATAGGAAAGTATATATGGATCTTCCTATCTCGCCGAACTGAGTTGATCTAGCTATGTATGTCCTTCCGTCTGTCTGTCCATGTTAATTTGTAATCACTCTACAGGTCGCAATTATAGCCCGATTTTCACGAAAATTAGAATGGAGGTGGGGTTATGGTCAGAATAGAAGCATATTGCTTTTGGAGATGATCACATAATATTTAGGGGTTGAAATTGACCAAAAACTGAAAGAAATCCTGATTTTGCAGTTGCTCTATAGGTCGCAATTATAGACCAATCGACGCCAAAGTTAGCATGGCGCTAGAGCTTAGGGCTGGGCAGAGGCCTTCCAATTTTGATGGTCATCGGGCAATATTTAGTTGGTTAAATAGGCCATAACATTTGTGTAAATAAAAGTCAAATTTTTCATTAAACCGTGAATATTTTTAATCCCGGCAAAATCATAAAAAGCCGAACAGGTCAATCCTGACCGTAACGTAGATGCCGATAGCAAATATATCGGATATATATTGCGAAATATATACAATGTGTATATACAAAGGAAGGGGGTGTTAGCTAGAATGCCTATATCTCAAGAATGGTTGGACCGATTTTGACAAATTTTGTCAATTCAGAATGCCATCTTGGCATAGAAGTATGAAATCTAAAAAAATTGCCAATAATGATGTTAATATAGATTTTGTAGTATATTGTGACATTTTTTTATTTTTTTTTTATATATTTTATCGCATGCGATTTTTTCAATTTGACTTATAATATTGAAGTGTATATTTTGTAATATTTGTTCATCTTACAACACAGGTTGGGGCTATTATATACAGATTGCAATTATCGTCCTCACCATTGCAATTATCGTCCTCCTCGTCCTCCTCACGAACATTTTTACAAGGGTAGGTTTAGACACAGAAGGGGTAGGCCTATTGTTTTCAAAGATGTCCGCAATATATTTAGGGGTTGAAATGGGCCAACAACTAAAAATGTTCCTAAATTTGCAGCCGTTATTAAGGTCACAAATAACACAAAATCTCGCATGAAGTTTGAGTTTAGGAAAGCGAGTACTACTACTTTTGTGTGAAAGAATACCGGCATTATTTACAGCCGATATCCGAAATATACAAAAGGCGAACTTTTGGATTTTTATGTCGATTTCGTTGACGAATATAGCCAAACCTCGTAAACAAGCAAATCATATAGATGAGTCTAAATTAAGGGATACAGAGGGGCCTCTTACTTTGGAGATGATCGCAAAAACAGAAAAAATGTCCTGATAACATAATCAAAGACATGACACGACACGCCTGAGAAGAGAGTTAAACGCAGGGAAGAATTCTATCATTTTGGATGACCATTGGATTATATTTTGCTGTAAAATGGACCACAACAACTAACAGCACGACAGAGTGCGTAAATATTGGGCAAATGTCCCTGGTCAAAATACTAAGGGTTAGGCGAACTCTTCCAAAATAGTTTTGGGCATAAGGGGGCTTCTAACATATTGTAGTGTTGTTGGGTATCACATGGTCGTCCCCACACGACTATAGCCTTTGCTCACTTGTTGATATATGAAGGTGATTTTGGAAATGTGTTTCCGAACTGTACAAATGATACCTAACTTAGTACCATCTGATTTAAAGTTGTACGAAAAGTACTAAATTGAACTAAATTTGGTTTTAGGTGAAGGGATAGAGGTGAAACCGTGTAATTAGATAATGCCAAAATAAAAAAATAATAACCATGAATCTTGCAATAACTAAAGTCAGGGGGATCATTATATAAGTGCCGTACCAAAAGGTGGACCTGTATTGATAATTTATATACCCTCCACCATGGTATAAAGGATATATAAGTTTTGTCATTCTGTCTGTAGCACCTCGAAATATACATTTTAGACCCAACAAAGTATATATATTTTTGATCAGCATAAAATCTCATGTCGAAATAGTGATGTCCATCCGTCTGTCAGTCTATACAAATCACTCTAGGTCCTGAACGAAATCAAGTAGGTTGATAAAGTTTTACTCAAATGTATATTCTGTCTGAAGGTATTGAAAATGGGCCACGTAGATCCACGTTTTGGTGTAGCCCCTATATAACGGTACCTCCAAGTATTCGGTATTTTGATGATTTTAGCGTCATTGTTCACTGTAATTGTAACAAAATTCGTATTGATAGTTCGTAATGGGTACTACAGTCTATGACAAAAAATTTCGTATGAAGGTCCACAGAAAATGACAGAAAATTGTCTGTGCAGGTACACGTCTTTGTATAGCTTCCATATAAGGTTACCTCCCCATTTTTGGTATTTTGGTGATTTTAGCGACATTATTTACCGGAAATGTTTTTAATTTAGTATATGAAGTTCGTAACGGATACTACAGCCTATGACAGAAGATTGTCTGTGCAGGTACACGTCTTTGTAGTAGCTTCCATATAACGGTACCTCCCTACATTCGGTATTTTGATGATTTTAGCGACATTATTCATTGGAATTGCTTCAAATTTGGTATTTGAAGTTCGTTAGTGATGATACAGGCTATGACAGAAGATTGTCTGTGCAGGTCCACGTCTTCTTACAGCCCCTATATAACGGAACATCCCTATATTCGATATTTTGATGATTTTTGCGACACCAGAATTGTTTCAAATTTGGTATTTGAAGTTCGTAATGGATACTACAGCCCCCATATAAGGTTATCTCACTATTTTCGGTATTTTGCTGATTTTTATTATGCAGGTCCACGTCATCGTGCAGATCCTACATTTGGTATTTTTAAGATTTTAACAGAATTTCTTATGGATTTTATTTATTTTTATTATTATTATTATTTTTTTTTTTTTGTTGGAAAATTGCCAAATTTTTTCCAATTGTTGGAGGGTAATCAAAGTTCGACTCGGAAGAACTTATAGCTTTTTGACTTCTTTGTAAATAACGTTTCCAAATGATACGAATTCAAAATGTCCAAATTTTGGCTAAATGAAATGGAAAGTATTGTTATCCTTACAGGGGGATTGTGAAAAAGGGTGGACAGATTTTCGACCAAAATATTCCTCGTATTTCTATCAGCAATGTTGCTTTTTTACTTTTAAAATCACTTTATGAGATTTTTTCACATAAGGCGAACTTGATATAAATAAAAATACAATTTTCTACAAAAAACAAATAAATAAATAAATAAAAAATAAATAAATAAATAATTGCTTTCAAAATATTTTTGGAATTTCATATATATTAAAATCCCTTACGTACATATATAACCTATGTACTCTATTTTCATATGCAATTGCAAATCACTTTGTCATTTTCCCAACTGTATCCATCAAAATCTAAACTTGTGTCGACATCATCGCATCCCTTTTCGAATGCTGATAGTTTAGCTGTCAGAATTAACGTTGCTATTTTAGTTGTTTGTTTGTGTAACGATTGTTGGAGCTTTACATCCGTTAATGGTAACATTTGTTCATCAGCATTTATTCATTCGCTCAGTGTTCATTTTTCTATTAAAAATTGTCTGAAAAGCTGCTATTCTTGTGGATGGATTCAAATGAAAACTAAGGGTGTCATTTTAAAGGGGGCCTTTTATGGGATATAATTTTGTTACACCGTCAATTTGGTGGATTAACGTATAATCGACGACATTAGTCATACGCACTGATGTACTAATTCAAATGATTTGACGTAAGAGTTATGCATTTACATTTTGAGATATTTCATTTTGCGTCATTTTTGGACTTACATTACAATTGTGATTATTTGCAAAACGCTTGAAATATTTACTAAAATTACAATGACAAATTTGATATAAGCTTTGTTCCGGAACATACGTTTATATTTTATAGTTTTATTAGTTTTAAGAGAAAATATGCAAAACTTGCATAGAGGACTTCGTGAAAACAACAAAGTTGGCCGAGTAATACTAATAGTAGCACAATTTTCAACCGCAAATTGTTAATTTTTAAGAATTGCTCTCTAATGGTGTCATTTATCCTACTATTCAGCTCTATTAATTTTTGGTCTTTGTAATCCTTCTCTAAGAAAGAATTTCACATTTTGCTATTTTTACCTTTTAGTGAAAATGTAACGACGTTATAGTAGCTTGCGTAAAGGCTCAAGGCCTTATTGTAACGTTGCCGTGTATTGTGACTTTACATTTCCCCCACTTATGTTAGAATGCACACATTCGCACAAGAGCATAATATTAATTTTTGTATAGTTCTTCGAAAATTGCCCTGTTTTGAGTTATGAATATTTGAATGACTGCATGTTGATGTTATAGTGATGTAAAATAGTATGTGGTGCTTTTAAACTATGAGATTTAATATTATACTATTTATACCCTACAACACTATGTGTTGGGGGTATTATAAGTTTGATTGGGCCAAAAATTATGTAACACCTCGAAATATTGGTTTCCCACATAGGAAAGTGGATGAATATGGATCTTCCTATCTCGCCGAGCTGAGTCGACCTAGCTATGTATGTCCGTCCGTTCGTCTGTCCGTCTGTCCATGTTAATTTGTAATTACTCTACAGGTCGCAGTTATGGCCCGATCCACACGAAATTTAAAATGTAGGTGGGCTTAAGGTCAGAATAGAACCCCATTTCTTTTGGAGATGATCGCATAATATTTAGGGGTTGAAATGGACCAAAACCTGAAAAATTTCTTGATTTTACAGTCGCCTACAGGTCGCAATTATGGACAAATCGACGTGGAAGTTAGCGTGGGGCTAGAGCTAAGGACTGGGCAGAAGTCTTCCATCTTTGATGGTCATCGGGTAATATTTAGTTGGTGAAATAGACCATAGACCTGTATTAAATAAAAGTCAAATTTTCCATTAAACCGCGAATATTTTTGATATCGGCGAAATCACAAATAGACGAACAGGTCAATTCTGGCCGTTACGTACACGCCGATATTAAATATATTGGATATATATAGCGATATATGGAAGGGGATGTTAGAGAAAATGCTTATATCTCAAGAACGGCTGGACAGATTTCGACAAATTTTGTCAATTCAGAATGGCCTCTTGGCATAAAAGAATAAAATCTAAAAAAATATCGCATAAAAAGAAGCTAATAATGATGTTAATAGAGATTTTGTAGTATTTTGTGATATTTTGTTATTTTTTCATTTATTTTATCGCATGCGATTTTTTCAATTTGACATAGTATTGAAATGTATATTTTTAAATATTTTTTCACCTTACAACACAGGTTGGGGTTATTATATACATTCTGCTATTATCGTCCGATCCTCACGAAAAAGGGTAGGGTTAGGCACAGAAGGGCTAGGCCTATTGTTTTCAAAGATGTCCGCAATATATTTATGGGTTGAAATGGACCATAAACGGAAAAAAGTTCGTGATCACACAATTGAAGCCATTCGACACGCCTGAGAAGAGCGTTAAGGACAGGGAATAATTCTAGCATTTTGGATGACCATTGGATTATATTTAGCTGTAAAATGGACCAAAATCAACTAACACCACGACGAATTGCGTAAATATTGGGCAAATGTCCCTAAGGGTAATATCTGGGCCGTACTCCGTAGCATAATTTCAAAAGCGAAATCTTCCAAAAATGGATTCGGACATTAAGGGGCTTCTAACATATTGTAGTGTTGTAGGGTATCACATGGTTGGCCCCGCGCAACTATAGCCTTTGCTTACTTGTTTTTTGTGTATTTTAGTCATTTAATAATTTTGCTTAAAATATAGGGTTTGTATCTCAGTCTTCCAGAATTGTTGAAAAAGGGTTTTGATCTGCCCTATACTTTGTTAAAGAGTATCGGAAATTCCATAGCCAATATCCAGAAAGACTGACGAGATTTATGAAATTACTTTACTGACACAAAAATACCTGCAAAAGACTTCAAACAATAATAATTCGTTGACATTATAGGTCTATAATTGTTATGCAATAATGGAGTTAAGAATTATATTTTGTCACTAAAAACGCTTGGAAAAATGTCCAGTTAGGCATTGTTTTAGGGTTTAAAAAAATATCTTCAAACAAAACAATTATAAATAAAACGAACAAGTGTCCGCTAAAATTAAAATATTAGATTTGTTCCATTCGTTAATTTTAGTACTCAAAAGGAATAATTTGTTCATTATTTTTTGGACAATATTTCCAAACAAATCTTCATACATCGCACTAACTTTTCTGCTGTACCAGTTCGACAATACATGATTCATATTCACGTTTTCTCTTTATCGAAAATGATATATGAAAAAATTATTACCCTTTGCACAAAAAAGTCTTCAAAATCTTCCGTTTTGAAATTTACCAAGGAGGATATTAGTTAAACCCTAGCACAATGGTTGCCCATCCCACTTTCCTGGCCAAAACTATTTCAACGTCTTTTCATAATAAAAATTGGCCATCACCATATCTAAATCATACAAACCAACAGTGATCTCAATTTTATATTTCCTGATTCAAGCTCTATCCATTCACTCAACGAGAAATTTGGTACCATTAATACTTTTTGAACAATCATAGTACGCATTCCATATCAAATTTCAGCATACCAGCAGCTACAAACGCCAACAGTGACATACATATCAAATTTCTGGATTTCAATTCTTTTTCATCATCCTATACCAAATTTAGTACCATTAAGTACTTTTCGTACATCTATAGAACACATTTTCAGAACCACATGCAATATCTCAATCTCTGATACGAACAGAGACCTTAATATAAAATATCAGGATTCCAGCTCTATCACTTACCGAATACCCAAATTAGTACCACTTAGTACTTTTCGTACAATTATAGTACACATTTTCAAAACCACCTCAACTATAGACACACCAACAGTCACATCTATATCAAATTTACAGATTTCATCTGGAAACAAAGCTTAGTACTATTTAGTACTTTTCGTACAAGTACAGTACACATTACACGAGATACAAACATATACCTCAATAGTTATTTTCAGGATCCTGCCATATCCCTTCACCCAATACAAAATTTAGCACCATTTAGTACTTTGCGAACAATTTTGGTAAACATTTCCAATATCACCTCCATAACATAAACAAATTCCGTGATTTCAGCTCTATTCTTCACATAAAATTTAATTTAGTAGCATTTAGAATTTTAGTACGATCACAGAGCACATTCCCAAAACCTCTTTCATATCTCAGTCCGAGATACAAAACCAGTAAAGAAAGTCTTAAAGTCGGGCGGGGCCGACTTTATGATACTCTACACCACTTTGGTAATTTAGTAGAGCTCCACATAACAATTAAAAGTTTTTGTGGGAGAATTCAATCATACTATAATCATAATTATAATTTAAAGTTCAAAGGACTCAATATGCCGAAGAATTTGTATATTTTAAATTCGGACTTGTATTGCCCATTTGGTGCACAATTAATTTTAAATCGGATAAAGATGTATATGGGAGCTATATCCAAATCGGAACCGATCTCGATAAAATTTTGCAAAGATATTTCTGAGCTGTATTTCATATATTTCCCTGAATATCGTTGTTACGGAGTGCATATTACGGCTGCGGCTAACAAATATTACAAATCGGATGAACAGTATATATGAGAGCTATAGCTATATCTGAACCGATCTTCACCAAATTTGGCATACTACCTTCTAGACTCAATTCGGTCGTGCCAAATTTCATCCCATTTGGGCAAATATTAGACGTTTGGTGCACAATAAAAGGTAAATCGGACGAAGTTATATATGGGAGCTATATCCAAATCTGAACCGATCTCGATAAAATTTAGCAAATGTATTTCTGAGCTGTATTTGATAAATTTCACCAAATATTGTTGTTGCAGAGTGCATATTACGGCGGCGGTGGACAAAAATAACAAATCGGATGAATAATATATATGGGAGCTATAGCTATATCTGAACCGATTTCGATTAAATTTGGCATACATATTTTCAGGCCTAATTTGGGTGTATATGCAAAATTCCATACAATTCGGACTGATATTACACGTTTGGTGCACAATAAAAGGCAAATCGGACGAAGATATATATGGGAGCTATATCTAAATTTTGACCGATTATCTCCAATTTCAATAGGGTTCGTCCTTGGGCCAAACAAATGATATGTGCAAAATTTCATCTGGATCGAGCGACCTGTACTTTGTTTACAAAAGTACATGGAGAGACGGACGGACGGACATGCATAAATCGACTCAGAATGTGATTCTATGCAGATCATCAAAAGGAACTATGGGTCTATCTCGCTTCCTTTTGCCTGTTACAAACAAATGCACAAAGACATAATACCCTGACCACCTTGTGGTGTAGAGTATAAATAGACCTCAATATCAAATTTCAGGATTTCCCACCTATCCCCACACCTAATAGCCAATTTACTACCAATTATAGTATATATTTTAAAAACAATCTTCATATCTCAACCTCAGATACCAACAGTGACCTTAATATCAAATGCCAAGAATTAATGTCTATTCCTACACCCAATACCAAATTTAGTACAGTTATAGAACCCATATTCAATACCAGCCCCTTCTCTCAACCACAGATACCAACATTGACATCCATATCAGATTTCAAAATATTATCTTTATCCCTTCACTCAATGTATTCAGTATTTATCGTACATTTATAGTGAACACTTCCAAATACACCTCCATATGTCCAGGCTACACACGGACAGCGACCTTAATATCAAATTTCAGATTTCAAGCACTATCTGTTCACCCAATACTAAATTGTACCAAATATAGTACTGTTTAGCAATTTTCGCGCACTTGAAAAACAAATTTCCAAAACTACCACTTTATCACAAACCTACTACAAACAGGTATCCCAATTCAAAACTTCAAAATTCCAGCTTGATCCGTTTACTCCTAACTAAACTGTTCCATATTTAGTGCATTTAGTAAAATTCGCACACTTAGTACAAATATCCGAAAATACCTTCAAATATCAAACTTACTTGCCAACCGTAATTCTCATGACAATTTTCAAGTTGTAGAAGCTTAGTACAATTTTAGAAATTTTTATAACCAGGATTGCATCCCCTATTTATTCACCCAAATACAAATGTATGTTGTACAGATAAGTACGAATTTCCAAAATTTCGTACGTAACCCAAATCTACACAGCAAAAGTAATCTTAGTTCCAAATTTCTGGATACCAGCTCTATTTGTTCACCCAAATTCAAATTGTACTAAATTTAGTACCATTTAGAACGCATAAGTACAAATTACCAGACAACGTGCAACATACATTCCCATATAAATCTCCCAAAATTTGAATTGTACCAAATTAAGGATCATTTAGTACACATATGTACGAATTTTAAAAACTTCCTACAAACCCCAAACCAACAATGCAATAGTAATCGTATTTCCAAATTTCAGCATTCAATATCTATCGGTTAACCCAAATCGAAATTCTACCAAATTTAGTACCATTTACTACTTTGCGTGCACATAAGTACAAATTTCGAAAACTTCTTCTATATCCCAAAACTAAATTCCGCTCGTAATGTCTATTTAAAATTTCAGCATTCCAGCTCCGATCCGATCCTCCAAATTCAATTTGTACCACATTTAATACCATTTAGTACTCTTGGTATACATTGGTACACACTTCCAAAACTACCTCATCGACCCTGCCCCTCATCCTTGATTCCCATTCCAAATTTCAGGTTTTTAGTTCAACCGTTCACAAGATACAAAATAGTACCAAATGTAGTACATTTTAGTTCTTTTCGTACACTTATAGTGCCAATTTCCAAAAAACATTCGGTACATCAATCATACCACAAGTGTCCCTCATTAATTTAATAAATAAAGTAGAGCTAGCTCTATTGGTTTGTGAAATACAAACGATACGATGCTTATTACCTTTTTTCGCACCGTTCTAGTAGAAATTTCCAAAAACCCACTATTTGTCCGAAGGTGTCTGGTAAGGCAAACTCACCCAAAATTTAAAGACTCTTCAGCCGTTTCGTCTGAGGATTAATAAATCCTTCAGTCAGTCAGTTAATTATTGTACCCTTTTATTATTGTAGATAAACAATTAAAAAAGCTGTAAGTTCGACCGGGCCGAACTTTTAAAAATTAGCAATTTCCAAAAAAAAATTAACAAATAATTAATAATAAATAATAATAATTTAAAAATTCTGTTAAAATCTTAAAAATACCGAATGTAGCCATTATATTAGGATATATACGACGACGTGGACCTGCATAGGCTACTTTTGACATAAGCCATTACAGTATTCAAATTCAAACCTAGAAAAAAATCGGTGAAAAATGTCGCTAAAAACATCAAAGTAGCGAATATCAAGAGGTACCGTTATATGGGGGCGATATAAAGACGAAGATCTGCAGAGAACATTTTCTATCTCGGACTATAGTATCCATTACGAACTTCATTTACCGAACTTGAAACAATTCCGGCGAATAATGAAGCTAAAATCATCAATATCCCGAATATCGGGAGGTGCTGGGGGCTATGCGAAGGCGCGGACCTGTACTAACAATTTTCAGTCAAAGGCTGTAAAATCCATTACAAACTTCAAATACCAATTTTGAAACATTTCCGGTGAATAATGTCGCTTAAATAACCAAAATACCGAAAATAGGAAGGTACCATTATATGGGGGCTATACCAAAACGTGGACCTACATGACCCATTTTCAATACCAAAAGTCCTGCAGACATAATATACATTTGAGTAAATTTTATATTTAAATTTTATCAACCTACTTCATTTCGTTCGGAAGCTTGAGTGATGTCCACAGACGGACAGACGGACGCACATGGCTAAATCGACATAGAATTTTATGCTGATCAAGAATATATATAATTTGTGGGGTCTAATATGTGTATTTATATATTAAGTGACCTTATTTACGCTCCATACTATGGTGGAGGATATAAAAATGTCAAAAAATTAAAGTAGGTCCATATTTCGATGTTGCAACCATTCAGGAGAGGGTACAATTTTCCATGCATCAAATAAAATACAGGACCACAAGAGAAGCCACTGGACTGCGTTAGAGCAACGTTATTATCTAAAGAACTAAAAAACTCAGAGCTATATACAGGGTTGCCAATATTCGACGGACCTTTGGGCCCATTCCAATTGACGAGGCTTGTCCGCAGGCATTTTGTACGGGAACAAATGCAAATCCGTTGTGAAGTGGACCGAGCCATGCCCAACTGCTGAGAACGGCGTTTTTGGGATGTTCTTGGGGACCTCTCAACACTGGCTCGTATGGCAGCGATATTTTCGGCCGATCGCCTTGGTCGACTTTTATATGGACTCTTCGGATTAGAAAGATCCTTACCAGTCGAAAATTTTTCGTATAAACGCTTAATGGTGTTCTTAGAAGGCGCACTTCTCGCATTTTTTAATGTTTTAAAAGCACGTTGAGTTTTCACAATTGACTTCTTCTGTTGAATGTAAATTTCAACTATTTCAGAGCGCTCGCGTGGCGTGGATTGGTTCATGGTAAAAATCTGCTTGGACTGACGCTTCAAACGCGGTATGTCATTAAGCGATGTGACATCTCTGTCAAAAGTTATGGCGTTGCCAGATGGGTCCGTCGAATATGGGCAACCCTGTACCTCAAGTGTACAAAGTACATGGATACTTTTCAAATCACAAACTACTCAATTAAGATACAAGCTGTAGCGTTTTCTTTTCATAAAACTCCCAATAAGAAGACCCAAGCAAAAGCCAAACAAGAAACCGGCCATGACAAAAGAAGCTTTAATACCAAACACGATAGACACAATAAATCCTACCCACAAAGTAATTGTTGTAAATTCCTTTGCTCTGGTCCGCAATAAGGAAGCAAAGACTAAAAACAAATAAAAAAAAAGGGAGCAGCGGGTTCTGAGTCCTCGTACACAACTAAAACTTGATGTGTATACACAATTCATTATACTTTTAATTATTCCTATGCATCTAGGGGCACAATCTCCATGATTTTGCTTTTCTTTTTTTATAAAAGGATTTTCCTTTTTCATGATACATCCACTGAAAGTGTTGTTGTTATACCCTACAATACTATGTGTTGGGGGTATTATAAGTTTGATTGGGCCAAAAATTATGTAACACCTCGAAATATTGGTTTCCCACATAGGAAAGTATATATGGGTCTTCCTAGCTCGCCGAGCTGAGTCGATCTTGCTATGTATGTCCGTCCGTCCGTCTGTCCATGTTAATTTGTAATCAAGCTATAGGTCGCAATTATGAACCGATCCTCACGAAAATGAAAATGGTGGTGGGGTTAGGGTCAGAATAGAACCCTATTGTTTTTGGAGATGATCGCACGATATTTAGGGGTTGAAATGGACCAAAAACAGAATTTTCCTGATTTTGCAGTTGCTCTATACGGCACAATTATGAACCAATCGACGCGAAAATTTACATGGAGTTAGAGTTTAGGAGTGGGCAGAAACCTACCAATTTGAGCGGCCATCGGACAACAATTAGCGGTTAAAATAGACCCTAACTAAGAAAATAGTAAAATTTCCACTAAAACGCGAATATTTTTAATCCCAGCCAAATCACAAATACATTAAAAGATCACTTCTGACCATTACAGTGATGCTAATAGCCAAGAAGTCGGATATATAGCAAAATAGGTACAATACATATGTAAAAGAATTGATCTTATTTATTCTGCTTATAAACCAAGAACCGCTGGGCCGGTTTTCACAATTCAGATTAATTCGGAATGGTCTCTTGCCAGAAAAGGGTAAAATCTAAGAAAATAAAAAGGTTATAGCTGTTGTTTCATTTTTTTCCATTTTTGTCATATTTTTTTATCGCATGCGATTTTTTCAATTTGACTTACAATTTTTAATTTTCTAAATTTTTAACAGAAGAGAGTTGAGGACAGTGAAGAAGTCTAGCATTTTGGATGACCATTGGATTATATTTAGCTGTAAAATAGACCACAACTTTCGTGTGCAATTGTTTTGAATACTTCACAATACTACGGAGTGCGTAAATATTGGCCAAATTCTCTGGGTCAAAAACCTAAGGGTAACATCTGGGCAGGGCTCTTTGGCATTACTTCAGAAACGAAATCTTCCAAAATGGATTTGCATATATAAAGGACTTCGAACATATTGTAGTGTTGTAGGGTATCACATGGTCGGCACCACACGACTATAGCCTTTGCTTACTTGTTTTTATTTTCCCTTTGTAACTTCTATTTTATCAGTTTTATTGTGCAATAGAAATCCCTGGCCATTCATGACGTGTTCCTCCTTCAAACACATGAATAACAACCCAACCACCCACCACCAAGTCCAACCACGACATTAATGCTACACTTTCACCACAGACTGCATTATTAATGACGTGGAAATGTCACGTGCCTTTGGTTTTCTAAAACCTCTTTCAATTGAGCACGACTTGTGTGTTGGCACTGGAGTAGGCGGCAATGGCAATGCTGTTACTGCCATTGCTGATGACGATGATAATGATACATAAGTATGTATGAACATATATACCTACAGTCTTGTAACAAGAGGCGCAACGTAGGGTAGGGGACTGTGTTGTATTGCTGTGGTCTGTAATGAGAATGCCGTCAGTTCACATAATGATGACACAATGCCACAGAACACAAAAAGGACACTCTGGAACAAACGAAAGAAAAAAATGCCATAGTGGTCCGTCCATCAATAGATGAATGTTGCATCGTCGATGGCGGTTATTTGTCTATCTATCGCTGCAATAACTTCTATCCATCTCCCATTGGCTTGTGGTTTAGAGAACAGTAATGGGATTTATACTGCGATTGCGATTGGGATATATAATGTCTGACATTTATGACGAGGATACAAACAGGAACGATTATCATAATGAGCAGCGGCTCATTGTGTACGGAGATTCGTTTACATTCAATGAAAGGGGTGGTTCTCAACATTGACATTTAAATTTTTGTTTCAATATCATTGTCACACGGCGGCAGAGATTTTAAATTGAAAATGATAGATTTAGGTGCAGAAAATTTAGCGGAGTTGTCGGAAAAATTTGTAGGAGTCAGAGTAGATGTAGGTATATACTCTTAGTTGGGTTAAAATATAAAACTGTTCAATAAAATAATAATTCAAATAATGCAATAATAAAATGTTCGCCACGCAAAAAAATAATAATGATGTCCATGTAAAGCTAACCTCAAATTTAAGAAATTTCGAGAATTTTTCGGAAAATTTTTCAGAAAGAATGGATCTAGAAACAGTGATATCGATATCAAATTTCAGGATTTCAGTGAGTTTTCTTCACCCAATGCCAAACTTAGTACTTTTTGTACAGTTATAGTACACATTTGCAAAACAACATCCATATTTCAATTTCAGATACCAACAGAAACCTCAATATTAAATTTCGTGATTACGGACGTATTCACGCGCTAAACCTTACTATTTAGTACTTCTCGAACAATTATAATACGCATTTCCAACACAACCCCCAAAATTCACAATCCCAGATACCAACAGAGAACTCAATATAAAATTTAAGGATTTCAGCTCTATCCCTTCACCAACTACCTAATACCAACAGCAGGGTCCCCTACTACCAATATTTCAAATTACAAGCTTTGTCCGTTAACATTTAGCCATTTCGTACAGTTTTCACACTTAATAGGTACCAAATTTAGTGAATTTCTGCGAGGGAAGAGAGTTTTTTTTTAAATCCCTATGTGGGGGAGGTACCAGAAGAAATAGTCCGATCTCTACTATCTTTATAATAGATATTGTGTAGATGGAAAAATTTAGATGTACCAAGTACGAATGGAATTGGATCTTAATTTCGGGTTTTATAAGATTCATGGTGATTAACAATTTTGACACTTTGTGAGGGAGGTATCAGAAGGAGTGGATCGATATATCCTATTTTCACAGCATAGCTTGTGTTGGTAGAAAAAATGGGATGTGAGAAATATGTAGAACCTGATTCTTATTTCGAATTTTATGATCGCTTTGGTTATTCAAAATTTTGATCCTTAGTGCGGGGAGGTATCGAAAGATATGATCGATTTAAGATTGATAATAATATTGTGATGTACCAAGGCTGTGCACCAGCCAGAGAGACGGACGGACATCGCAAGATCGTCTCCAAATGTCGGATTTATTCCAAGGAGATCTAGGGTTAAAAATCGTTATTTCGAGAAGGCACGTTTTAACCGTATCAAATGATATATACGCTCTGTAGCCATATGTCCTACACAACATCAAAGACTTTCACTCCAAATTTCAAATTTCCAGCTCTACTCCCTCCCCATATACCAACGTTAATAATATTTAGTACTTTCCTTACTTTTTGTTACGTACTTTCAAGTCCCCGCCATGTATCAACCAAATCGCACAAAAGGTGATCCTAATGCCCAGTTTTAATAATTTCAAGTCAATTCCCTTCCCAGAAAGCCAAATTTTGTACCATTTATTACGCATAAGTACACTTTTCCATAACTACCTACATAATACAATGCCATAATAATCTAATTTTCAAATTTCAGCATTCAAAATCTATCGGTTTTCCTGACATTTAAATTGTACCATAATTAGTACCATTTGGTACACAAGTATAAATTTCCAAAACTACCAACAAACCTCAATCCTACAATTTAACAGCAATCTTATTTTCAAATTTAAGCATTCTAACTCGATCGGTTCTTCCAAAAATTTAAATTGTACCAAATTTAGTGTCATTTAGTACCTAGCACATTAGTACAGATTTCGAAAATTACTTCCATATCCCAATCCTACTCCGCCAGAGATGTTAATTTCAAATTTCAGGATTCCACCTCTAACGTTCTCCACAATTCAGATTTCACACAATTTAGTACGGTTTAGTACTTTTCATATATATGAGTACACACTTCCAAAACTACATCCTTGCATCGACCCTACTCCTCAACTTTAAATTCGCATTCTAAATTTCAAGTTATTACTCTATCGGTTTACATAATACGAAATGGTACCATTTCGGAAATTTAGTAAGATTTTAGAACTTTTCATACACTTATAGTGCGAATTGCCAAAAAAAAAAAACCTTTGGTACATCTATCATGCACATCATCATACTGATTCGATAAATATAAAGGGTATCATATTTGGTATCTTTTAGTACTTATCGTACCGTTCTAATATGAATTTCCATAATTCAAGCCTTATCTGACACCGTTGAAAAAAGATAGACCCTTACCAAAAATTTCTAACTTCAGCTGTATCGTCTGGGCGTTAGTACTAGATTGCAACAACAACTAATCGATATTGGCATATAAATAAGACGACTATGCTATCGATGTTACCAGCTCTAACATGTAAGCAAAGCCTATAGACGTGCGGGGCCGTCTGTGGTCTATTTTACAGTTAAATTTAATCCAATGGTCATCCAAAATGCTGGACTTCTTCCCTGTCTTTAACTATCCTCTCATACATAATTCCTATTGGTCTCAATTTTGTAATCAGGAAAATTGTTCTCTTTTTGGAACATTTGAACCACTAAATATCAAATATCATCTCCAAATGCAGAGATCCTTCTGTATTTCTACATTTAGACTCAACTACATGATTTGCTTTGCTGCGATATTTGGCTCTATTGTCCAATGAAAATAGCAAAGCCAGAAGTTCGCCTTTTGTTTATTTTAGATTCCGCCTGTTATTGATTTTCACCGTTTCGGTAAAATAAAAATGTAGGTATTTATACCCTATACCACAAGGTGGTCAGGGTATTATGTCTTTGTGCATTTGTTTGTAACAGGCAAACGGAAACGAGATAGACCCATAGTTCCTTTGATCTGCACAGACTCACTTTCTGAGTTGATTTATCAGTCCGTCTGTCCGTCCGTCCGTCCGTCTATCCATGTATTCTTGTGAACAAAATGCAGGTCGCATTTATTATCCGATTGAGATGAAATTTTGCAAACAACATTTGTTTGGCCCAAGGACGAACCCTATTGAAATTGGAGATAATCGGTAAAAATTTAGATATAGCTCTCATATATATCTTCGTCCGATTTGCCTTTTACTGTGCACCAAACGTGTAATATCAGCCCGAATAATATGGAATTTTGCACATACAACCAAATTAGGCCTGAAAATAAGTATGCCAAATTTGATCGAAATCGGTTCAGATATAGCTATAGCTCCCATATATATTGTTCATCCGCTTTGTTATTTTTGTCCTCCGCAGCCGTAATATGCACTCTGTAACAACAATATTCTGGGAAATATATCAAATGCAGCTCAGAAATACATTTGCTAAATTTTATCGAGATCGGTTCAGATTTGGATATAGCTCCCATATATAACTTCGTCCGATGCACCATTTATTGTGCACCAAACGTCTAATATTGGTCCAAATGGGATGGAATTTGGCACATACGACCGAATTTAGTATAGAAGGTAGTATGCCAAATTTGCTGAAGATCGGTTCAGATATAGTTATAGGTCCCATACATATTGTTCATCCGATTTGTTGTATTTGTTACCTACAGCCGTAATATGCACTCCGTAACAACGATATTCAGGGAAATTTATCAAATACAGCTCAGAGATATCTTTGCCAAATTTTATCGAGATCGGTTCAGATTTGGATATAGTTCCCATGTATATTTTTATCCGATTTCAAATTAATTTCGCACCAAATGGGCAATACAAGTCAGAATTTAAAAGATACAAATGCTTCGGCATATTTAGTCCTTTGAATTTTAAATTATAATTATAATCATAGCGTGTATGATTGAATTCTCCCATAAAAACTTTTAATTATTAAGTGGAGCTCAACTAAATTAGCAAAGTGGTGTAGGGTATCATAAAATCGGCAACGGCCGACTTTAGGACTTTCTTTACTGGTTTTTACACAAAAGTAGTGGTCCATTCTACCCGCTGTCCTAAAGGCTAACTTCATGCGAGATTTCGTGTTACATTGTTATTTGTTGGTTCATTTCGCGATAAAAAATATGATAAAATATAAAAAATATCACAAAATAATAAATAATAATATCACAATAAAAAAAAAATATTAACATCTTTTTATGCGATTTTTTTAGATTTTATACCTAGAGGTTATTCCGACTTGACAAAATTTGTCAAAATCTGTCCGGCCCCCCCCCCCTTTCTTTGTATACAAACATTGTATATATTTCGCTATATATATCCGATATATTTACCATTTGCATCTACATCATCTATTACTACAAATGTTATAGTATATTTCACCCACTAAATAATATCCGATGACTATCCAAATTAGAAGACTTTTACCCAGCCCTAAGCTCTAGCCCCATGCTAACTTCCGCGTCGATTGGTATATAATTGCGACCTGTACAGCAACTGCAAAATCAGGAAATTTTTCTGTTTTTGGTCTATTTCAACCCCTAAATATATGCAATCATCTCCGAAAGCAATGGGCTTCTATTTAGACCCAATCCCCAAAAGTGTTGTTTTGTTATAAAAATGGGTTAAATGCCAATTCTGTAAAAATTGCCTATCTTTAGAATCTGTAGAAGATCGATAAGCTATATGTTTACTATTTAAATATTCTCTTTATGTCATATAAATTCTAACTATGAGTATTTGGAATCAGTATGTCACCGATTTATTTGTGAGTGCTCTTCATAAATGTTTTCTCCCACTTAGAAGTGAAAACAGCATTAGCATTTTAAACAACACATAAAACGGCCCTGCGAAGAGACCCTAGAACTGTTCGACTGTAGGCTAACAACTCTATAAGACTTTGTACAAGGTAACTATCACGAATTTCCACCTAATTTATTAACCAAGGTTTCCATGATATATATCGTAATATGATTTAACGACGGAATAGCGTAAACGAATACCAAATATCGAGAACACTTTTCTCTCTAAAACGCCAAAACGGCAAAAAAAATTTATTAATATTGTTTAAGGCAAATTATCCATATTTTGTCTTTTTTGGTTTAGAACCAGCAAACTCTAAATACTACTCTACTTCCTACTGGGTTTTCATTGACTTCAACCCTCCCACTTTCTGGACATTCTCACAATAACCTGTACATTACGTACACCACACCGTATGTCTATCCATTTTGCAGCATATGCAACATTTACCCATTTCAATTGTCAGACCACCGTAGCCACTAAAACAACTGATGTGGTTCCAATATAAGTTGCCATCACCGGTGTCCAGAAAAATTCGAAAACCACTAAGACCACATTAGCAAAGTTATATGTGTGATATTATGGATTTAAATTGCAAAACGTTGGAATCGATCTGTTGAGCATTATCTACATCAACAGATATATTCATTCGGTGACATGTCGTTGGCACTTTTTGTTTTTTGAAATGCAAACTATAATATAAAATAAAAGCTATGTGATTGTATTGGTGGTGTG
Source organism: Musca domestica (assembly GCF_030504385.1). Classification (NCBI taxonomy): domain Eukaryota; kingdom Metazoa; phylum Arthropoda; class Insecta; order Diptera; family Muscidae; genus Musca; species Musca domestica. The sequence goes on along the minus strand of NW_026712344.1, from coordinate 4,274,694 downwards.
GGTAAGGTTTTTGTTTTAATTAGAAATGGTCTAAATTGACATAGACACAAGTTATATGGATTTAAAAGTTTGTGCCAAGCAGTTTGAGTTTTGTGACATGAAAACTGTTGGAAGTAGAATATACAATGTAAAAGATAAATAAATTCATTTGCGCACTGGCAAGTTCGATTTGAAATACCAAGCTTTTAACAAATTTTTCCTGATTCGGTAAAAATACGAATGGGGCCATAATCGTACACTCGCGAGGGGGGCCATGTAACGACTTTTTTTACCCTACAACACTATGTGTTGGAGGTATTATAAGTTTGATTGGGCCAAAAATTATGTAACACCACGAAATATTGGTTTCCCACATAGGAAAGTATATATGGATCTTCCTAGCTCGCCGAGCTGAGTCGATCTAGCTATGTATGTCCGTCCGTCTGTCCGTCTGTCCATGTTAATTTGTAATCACTCTACAGGTTGCAATTATGGTCCGATATTCACGAAATTTAGAATGGAGGTGGGGCTAGGGTCAGAATAGAACCCTATTTCTTTTGGAGATGATTGCATAATATTTAGGGGTTGAAATGGACCAAAAACTGAAAAAATTCCTGATTTTGCAGTTGCTCTACAGGTCACAATTATAGACCAATCAAAGCATGGGGCTAGAGCTTAGGGCTGGGTAGAAGCCTTTCAATTTTGATGGTCATCGGGTAATATTTAGTGGGTGAAATAGGCCACAACATTTGTGTTAAATAAAAGTCAAATTTTCCATTAAACCGCGAATATTTTTAATCCCGGCGAGATCAAAAATAGACGAACAGGTCAATTGTGACCGTTACGTAGACATCGATATTAAATATATCAGATATATATATATATATATAGCGAAATATATACAATGTGTATAAAAAAAGGAAGGGGATGTTAGCTAAAATGCTTATATCTCAAGAATGGCTAAACCGATTTTGACAAATTTTGTCAATTCAGAATGCCCTCCTGTCATAAAAGTATAAAATCTAAAAAATCGCAGAAAAATATGCCAATAATGATGTTTATATAGATTTTGTAGTATATTGTGACATTTTTTTTATTTTTTTTATATATTTTATCGCATGCGATTTTTTACTTTTGATTTATAATACTGAAGTGTATATTTTGTAATATTTTTTCACCTTATAACACAAGTATTGCAAATATTGTCCGACCCTCACGAAAATTTTCACAAGGGTAGGGTTGGGCTCAGAAGGGCTAGGCCTATTGGTTTCAAAGATGTCAGCAATATATTAGGGGTTAAAATTAAACAACTAAAAATTTTCCTGATTTTGCAGCCGTTATAAAGGTCACAAATAGAAACCAAAGGACACGAAATCTCGCATAAAGTTAGAGTTTAGGACAGCGGGTACAATGGACCACTAATTTTGTGTGAAAAAATGCCAGCATTACTTACAGGCGATATTCGAACTATTCGAACAAAAGGCGAACTTCTGGCTCTTTTATGCTGATTTCGTTGACGAATTTAGCCAAAAATCGTAGACAAGCAAGTCATATAGATGAGTCTAAATTTGGAGATACGGAGGGGCTTCTTGCTTTTGGAGATATTTAGGGGTTCAAATTAACCAAAAACAGAAATGTTTTTCAGATCACACAATTGAAGCCAATCGACACGTCTGTGAAGAGAGTTAAGGACAGGGAAGAATTCTAGCATTTTGGATGACCACTGGATTATATTTAGCTGTAAAATGGACTACAATAATTATAAGGCCGACGGAGTGCAGGAATATTGGGCAAATGTCCCTAGTCAAAATCCTAATTTAAAAGCGAAATCTTCCAATATGGATTTGGACATAAGGGGGCTTATAACTTATTGTAGTGTTGTATAATATAGTCGGCCTCGCACGACTATAGCCTTTGCTTACTTGTTGAATTATATCTCCATTAATAAAAGAGCAAACTAATCGACTGACTTAAAGATTCATCAAAGCTCTGACGAAAAGGCTAGAATCTTAAAATTTTATGTGAGAGCCACTCTTGGTCCGAAGATGTCAGATAGGGCTGGGTTTATGGAAATTCGTACTGAAAATTACTAAAAGGTACTGAAGTGTATGATGAATGGCCATTCGCACTATAAAGTACAAAAATGTAGTACATTCATGTGAACGGTTCCAGTTAAAAACTTGAAATATGGAATGAGAATCAAGGTTGAGACGTTGGTTCGATATGAGGAGATTGTTTTGGAAGTGTGTACTTATGTATACAAAAAGTACTAAATTTGGTACATTTTGAATTTGGAGGAACAGATGGAGCTGGAATCCGCAAATTGCAAATCAACATTATTGGCGGGATTCCGAAATATGTACTTATTTGTACGAAAAGTACTAAAAAGTGTTTTAATTGGTACAATTTGAATTTTGGCAGAACCCATAGAGTTAGAATCCTGAAATTTGGAAATTAGATTACTATAGCATTGTAGGATTGCAGTATGCAGGAAATTTTGGAAATTTATACTAACGTGTACTAAATAGTACTAAATTGGGACAATTTTAATTTTGGGAGAACCGGCAGTAATGGATTTCTGAAATTTTATTATAAAATTTCCATTGGATTGTATGATGTTGGTAGTTTTGAAAATTCGTACTTATATGTACTAAATTTGTTACAAATTGAAATTTTGGTGAATCAATAGAGCTCGAATTTTTAAATTTGGATATAATGCTTCTATGGGATTGCAAGATTGAGGTTAGAGGAACTGTTAGAAATCTGGAGCGTAGAATTGGGGTATGTAGGAGGTTTTGAAAATTCTTACATATGTGTGCTAAATTTGGTACAATTTAAATTTTGGAAGAACAGGTAGATATTAAATATTGAAAATTGTTAATAATTTTTTTATTGGATTGTTTAATGTACTTGGTTATGGGAATTTTGTACTTATATGAACTAAAATGTACTAAATTTAATACAATATGATTTTGGGTGAACCGCTAGACCTGTAATATAAAAAAATAAGATAATAAGTTTGGTATTGGGTAAAGGGATATAGCTGAAATCCTGAAATTTGAGGTAGAGGTATGTGATCGTGTTTGGAATTGAGATATGTCGGTTGCATTGGAAATGTGTAGTAACTTGGTGTTAGTTGAAATTTGATTTTTAGTTGGTATTTGAGTTGAGATTTGAAGGTGGATTTGAAAATGCATGTATCAGTTTTTCGAAAAGTACTAAATTGAAATAAATTTTATATTTTGCTAACTGTTGGTGTCTACGATTGAGATATGAACAATTTTGCAAAATAAGTACTAAACTGGTACGAAAAGCACAAAATGGCACTATTTTTGGATTATTTTTTTGTTCTCTAGGATGGAGAGATTGTTTTGGAAATTCTGAAATTTGATATTGAGATTATTGATGTCCGTCAAGATAAATTTAAATTTAATTAGCAAAGACACAAACCAAGGTGATTTTTTCTCCGGTTCGCAAAGGGTTAATAAAGAGAGAGAGAGAAAGAGATAGAAAGAGAGAGGGAGTAGTAAACTGTGAAACCCTTAACTCTTCTTTTAAACCGAGAATAAAATATTTAAAAATGAAGCGGTGTCAAAGCTGGGCACAAATGAAAGGTCTCGAGGAGTACTTTCCGAATATATGGACCTTATGATCAAAAAAAATTTCAGACTTAGGAATTTTTTGAATTTTCTGAAGAATTATCAATTTTAGGGAAATTGCAAATAAAAGGGTCCACAGGACATAAAATTGAAAATAAAGCGGTGTCGAGGCTGGGCACAAATGAAAGGTCCCGAGGAGTACTTTTCGAATATGTGGACCTTATAGTCAAAAAGAATTTCAGACTTAGGAATTTTTTAATTTTCTGAAGAGTTATCGCTCAATTTTAGGGAAATTGCAGATAAAAGATTCCACAGAACAGAAACTAAAAATGAAGCGGTGTCGAGGTTGGGCACAAATGAAAGGTCTCGAGTAGTACTTTCCGAATATATGAACCTTATAGTCAAAAAGAATTTCAGACTTAGGAATTTTTTGAATTTTCTGAAGAATTATCAATTTTAGGGAAATTGCAGATAAAAGGGTCCACAGAACATAAACTGAAAATAAAGCGGTGTCAAAGCTGGGCACAAATGAAAGGTCTCGAGGAGTACTTTCCGAATATATGGACCTTATAGTCAAAAAAAAATTTTCGGACTTAGGAATTTTTTGAATTTTCTGAAGAATTATCTCTCAGTTTTAAGGAAATTGCAGATAGAAGGGTCCAGAGAACAGAAACTAAAAATGAAGCGGTGTCGAGGCTGGGCACAAATGACCGAAAAAATGAGCTGAACATATCACAATATTCCATTCGGCAAAGATTGAAAAATGAGTTCGGAGTAAAACCATTGAAATTCCAAAAAGTGCAATAACTTACACCGCAACAGAAAGAAAATAGACTCAAAAGAGCTAAAGATTTGCTTCCCGTGGCCGAAAGTGTTGAAGTGCCGAATTTGGTTTTCTCCGATGAGAAAACATTTGTTGTCCAGCAGTGTGTTAACAAACAAAATGATCTTTTTTTTGCCAAAGAGGTCAGCTGAAAATGTGCACTTTAGGTTGGTCAACAGAACTCAAGCGCCGGCTATGGTGATGATGTGGGCCGCCATAACAGCCGATTGTCGCTCTCCGCTCGTATTTATCGACCGTGGCATCAGAATAAATGCCAAATTTTATCGCGAAAATATTCTGGAAGGGCACGCAAACATTTTGTCCGCAGACCTTGGACATTCCAACAGGACTCAGCACCATCGCACTCGACACGCGCCACCCAAGAATGGTTAAAAATAGGGTCCTCTTTTCATTTCCAGCTCACAATGTCCAGAAAAATCTGGATGGACTGTTGTGTTTGGAGTATTTTGGAAAGCAAGGTTGGCACTAAAAAATACCTCAGTCAAGCGCTTTGCCGGGAATGGGCCAAAATACCGCAGAGCAACATTCGGGTAGCGTATGACGGTTTCATTGGCCGTTTGAAGGCCATAATTCATGCCAAAGGTGACCAATTCGAACAAATCTAAACTTATTCTACACTTTGATTCTATATCCGACTTTTTTTTTCATTCAATAAGATTTAAAAAAAATTAAAAACTATGGCGTTTGACTTTGTTGTTTTTTTTTGTCTCACCCTGTAGAAATGTTAAAATTTGAACGTATATAATTATTTTACTGCAGACATTTAGATGTCACTTAGGAGAATTTTGATGTTGGAAAATTGTACTCATTGGGAGTCGTAAATGGAACATGGGGGAACTTCAATACCATCATCTTAGGAGTACGCGACATGTGTCCGTTTCATTAATTTAACTCTTTAAAAGATATGGAAGGAGAAGCTTACAAGAGCTATTAGATTGGCCTCTATGCCAGGATTTCCGAACAAAGTATAGGTCTATCGTATAAATTAGAAATCAGAAATAATCATTAAAAACTTAAGCGACGGTTCAGCCAGTTACTTCTAGAAATTACATAAAAAGCAATAATAATACAACTGAGGCAACATTGTGATATTTTAATGTAAAATATGAAAAATATATCATTTTGAGGAGCGTCCTCATCCTCATATATCCCCTGCGAAAGTATGCAATTGCCGACAAAAACACTGATACTTTCTCATTTTTTATAAGACTCTAAAACCCTACCTTACTCGTATTTAATCTATTTTCAAAGCAGTTCCCAGTTCCATTTAAATTAAATAAAATTCAATGTGGCAATGACCTTTCCCAAAAAAAGAACAAAAAAAAAAAACTAAAAACAAGCAAAGGACTAGCTCTGCATACCAGTGCAAAAAAAGCAACAAAATAAAGGATTTGCATTGCTATTTCTACAAAAACAAAAGCATCACAATTTTGATGTTTTCGTTCACATAGCTTTGAAGCAGCTTACCAATCCTTCTCTCTCTCAAATGAAAGGATGATTGCAGGCATTCCATTCAAGGACTTTGTTTGTAATAAACACAAGAAAATGAAAACACACACAAAGGTACAAAATTTCAAAACGACGACCCACCACAACAATAACAAGAACTAACGTGAATGCTAACAGGTGAGGAAAACAAGTGAGCATACAGATGGAAAATGAACAGTGCATGCACACACACACACACACACACCGGGAGAGAGAGAGAGTGAGCGGCAGAAAACAAGAAATGTAAACAAAATAAGCACACTTTGATGATAAACAACACAAATAAAACAAAACCGAAAATCATATTTCAGGATAACAGCAACAAAACATTTTTGTTTATGATTACCCAACAAATCTAGCCACCAATCAAGCCACACCACCACCACCAGCCAGTCAGTCAGACAGACAGACAGACAGACATTCCATGAAAGAAAATAAGAAAACATTGTCCAGTGGTCCCAATGCTCAATGAATGCGAACAACATCCCAATATCAAGGACAATCATCATAACAAGGAGCAAACACACTGAGAAAACTTGAGAGAGAGAGGGTTAATTCAGAATGTGGAGAGTAGCGGAATGAATTTTCGGATAATAGAGAGATGGAGAGAGCGTAAGCTTTATCCGTTGTTACAGCGCCGACTCAGTTCTGCTGGCCGGGAGAAATGAACACCCGTCAAATGGCCATGTCGAGTCGCAAGGAATGCAACAATGTTCCAGCAAGGATATAGCCAGCCAGCCAGCAAGGATAACACAAAATGAACAAATATTTAAACTGGTGCCCAACGAAACTGAAGATTTAGTCTACAGCCAAACGTACTACCGTCAAGAACGAAACTTTTAACCAGTCGAAAAGAGAGAACGCGCTAAACGGTTGTAACACAGAGACCCCATTGGTGCCCGCACAAGCCAGGGAATAAACGAAGTGTCCGTTTACACGGGACAAAGTGACTGGTAGTAAAGTGAACAGTGGAAAACATACAAATAAAACGAAATTAAAGTGAAAAAGAAGTTGAAAACTTAATAGAATATCTATCAAGGAGTCTAAAATTATCTAACAATATTTTCAAATAAAATCAGCCTAACATTAACCTGGATATAATCGACAAATAATTGAAACTCCCCTCACATGGATTTATTCAATGTTCCCTTTAAGTTTATGGCACATTTTTGTCCTGTTTTGCCAACGCCAAAGGGATTACCTTAGAGATTTACAATTTCAATATTTGTGTGCATAAGTGTTTGTATTGGCATTCGTCTTCGCCGGGAATAAACAGTTTATGTTAAGGAATTTCCCTTTACACTGACGCACATTCGCTACGACAAGGGGAACAACAAGAATTGTTGTGGGAATTAAGACCCGAATAAAAAAAAAGTTTTATGTTTTTTTTTCGAAGTCTAAAAATAAAATTTGATTGTGTGCCAAAGTTTTGTGTTAATTGCCAAAGTAAATCCCAAAGATAATACCATCAATACAAATAAAAATTTATTTACAATTTAATGAAATATTGGGAAATAAACAAGTCAGGTTATAAAGGGTAAACCAATTAAAATTGAAAAAAAAAAAACAGATATATAAAAATTGAAAACTAAAATTAATAACAAAAGCAAAAACCATATAGAATTGATTTGAATCATCAAAACTAAATAATTTGAAAATATTTTTGAAATAAATATTATATGTGCCAAATGTAAAGGATGCCTGTAAAGGAAATAATTTAGGGTAAGTAAACAAACGAGAAATGTTGAAATTTTTTTTATCGGATTTTATCACCCGCACTAAAATATACCGGCATCTTTTCAACCCATGCACAGTTGTCCACAACCGTGACAAAAATAAACCAGTAAAGAAAGTCTTAAAATCGGGCGGGGCCGACTTTATGATACCCTACACTACTTTGCTAATGTAGAAGAGCCCCACATAACAATTAAAAGTTTTTATGGGAGAAATCAATCATACACGCTATGATAAAAGTTATAATTTAAAGTTCAGAGGACTAAATATGCCGAAGCATTTGTATCTTATAAATTCGGAATTGTATTGCCCATTTGGTGCACAATTCATTTGAAATTGGATAAAGATATATATGGGAGCTATATCCAAATCTGAACCGATCTCGATAAAATTTAGCAAAGATATTTCTGAGCTGTATTTGATATATTTTCCTGAATATCGTTGTTACGGAGTGCATATTACGGTTGCTGGTAACAAATATAACAAATCGGATGAATAATATATATGGAAGCTATAGCTATATCTGAACCGATCTTCACCAAATTTTACATACTAGCTTCTAGACTCAATTCGGTCGTAAGTGCTAAATTCCGTCCAATTTAGACAAATATTAGACGTTTGGTGCACAATAAAAGATAAATCGGACGAAGTTATATATGGGAGCTATATCCAAATCTGAACCGATCTCGATAAAATGTAGCAAATGTATTTCTGAGCTGTATCTGATATATTTCCCCAAATATTGTTGTTGCATAGTGCATATTACGGCTGCGGAGGGCAAAAATAACAAATCGGATGAACAATATATATGGGAGCTATAGCTATATCTGAAGCGATTTCGATCAAATTTGGCATACTTATTTTCAGGCCTAATTTGGTTGTATATGCAAAATTCCATACAATTCAGGCTGATATTACACGTTTGGTGCACAATAAAAGGCAAATCGGACGAAGATATATATGGGAGCCATATCTAAATTTTGACAGATTATCCAATTTCAATAGGGTTCGTCCTTGGACCAAACAAATGATTTGTGCAAAATTTCATCTGGATAGGGCAATATATGCGAACTGTACTTTGTTTACAAAAATACATGGACAGACCGACGGACGGACGGACGGACGGACATGCATAAATCGACTTAGAATGTGATTCTATGCAGATCATCAAAATGAACAATGGGTCTATCTCGTTTCCTTTTGCCTGTTACAAACAAATGCACAAAGACATAATACCCTGACAACCTTGTGGTGTAGGGTATAAAAAACGGAATGCAACAAATTTTGACTGACATTCTCTTAATATATAAAATTGTACTTTTCCAATAATATTATTGAATTCAAAACCCGCATTTGATAGCCCAAACTAGAGAAGGTTGAATTATTATACCCTCCACCATAGCATGGAGGGTGTATTAAGTTTTTCATTCCGTTTGTTACAACTCGAAATATACGTATTTGACACACCAAAGTATATATATTCTTGATCAGCATAAAATTCTAAGTCGATTTAGCGATGTTCGTCTGTCCAGCTTCCGAACGAAATTAAGTAAATTTTACTCAAATGTATCAAATATATATTAGGTGATTTTAGCGACATTATTACAAATTTGGTATTTGAAGTTCGTAAGCCTAAGATAGAAAATTGTCTGTGCAGGTCCACGTCTTCGAATAGCCCCCATATAACGGTATCTCCCGATAATCGGTATTTTGATGATTTTAGCGACATTATTCACCGGAATTGTTTCAAATTTGATATTTGAAGTTCGTAAGCCTAAGACTGAAAATTGTCTGTGTAGGTCTACGTTTTGGTATAGTCCCCATATAATGGCACCTCGCTGTATTCGGTATTTTGGTGATTTTAGCTACACTATTTACCTATTTTTCAAGTTTCGCATTTGAATGTTGCAGTTGCTTGTGACAAAAGTTGCAGGTCCACGTCGTCGTATGGATTAATATAACGGCCACATTCGGTATTTTTAAGATTTAAACAGAATTTTTAACGGATTTAATTTTTTGAAAATTGCCAAATTCGTTCCAAACGGTGGAGTGTATTCAAAGTTCGGGCCGGCCGAACTTACTTTTTTTTCTGATTTTATTCGCTTCCACTTTTTAAGAATGCTGTTAAAATAGGTTACGTTCTGTCATCTAGGACATTTAATGTAACAATCTTTTCGCTATATTATGAGAAATTTAGATTATTGAAGAAATTATGTTTTTCAAAAAATATCCATAATTTTTGTGAGAAAATAATGTTCTATAGAAGTACACGATACTGTCAAAACGTGCCTCAACGAAATAACGGTTTTAGATCCTAGGTCTCTTTTTGAACCAAATCCGCTTCAGGACATTTGGAGTCGATCTAGGGATGTCCGTCCGTCTCTATGGCTGGGTCGCACGATAACTCTGGAAGGGAGTATTTGATTTGGTCCAAACTTTGTACATCGTAATATCCTTCGCAAAAGGTAAAAAAATTCACAACAAATAAGTTACCTTACACAACAAGAAAGGATTTGTGAACATTTTGCAACTGCTAATACTTTTATCAGTCCTTGGTAAGGTGAGAAAATGTGCAATATCGGCCCACGCCATCAAGTACCTCCCACAAAAGGTCAAAATTTTGAAATGTGAAATATGAATCCAATTGTCTTCAATCCTTCCGCACAAGAGATTACAATTTTCTTTAACAATTATTCGCATACAATTGATAATAAATGTTCTATTTTTTTAACTTTACTCATGCCAATAAAGAGTGATTTGTTAAGAGCTTGATAACTTAAAAAAAAAAAAAAAAAACGCATAAAATTTGCAAAATCTCATCGGTTCTTTATTTGAATTGTTAGATTGGTCCATGACATTTACTTTTTGAAGATAATTTCATTTAAATGTTGACCGCGGCTGCGTCTTAGGTGGTCCATTCGGAAAGTCCAATTTTGGGCAACTTTTTCGAGCATATCGGCCGGAATAGCCCGAATTTCTTCGGAAATGTTGTCTTCCAAAGCTGGAATAGTTGCTGGCTTATTTCTGTAGACTTTAGACTTGACGTAGCCCCACAAAAAATAATCTAAAGGCGTCAAATCGCATGATCTTGGTGGCCAACTTACCGGTCCATTTCTTGAGATGAATTGTTCTCCGAAGTTCTCCCTCAAAATGGCCATAGAATCGCGAGCTGTGTGGCATGTAGCGCCATCTTGTTGAAACCACATGTCAACCAAGTTCAGTTGTTCCATTTTTGGCAACAAAAAGTTTGTTAGCATCGAACGATAGCGATCGCCATTCACCGTAACGTTGCGTCCAACAGCATCTTTGAAAAAATTCGGTCCAATGATTCCACCAGCGTACAAACCACACCAAACAGTGCATTTTTCGGGATGCATGGGCAGTTCTTGAACGGCTTCTGGTTGCTCTTCACTCCAAATGCGGCAATTTTGCTTATTTACGTAGCCATTCAACCCAAAATAAGCCTCATCGCTGAACAAAATTTGTCGATAAAAAAGCGGATTTTCTGCCAACTTTTCTAGGGCCCATTCACTGAAAATTCGACGTTGTGGTAGATGAGAAGTCTATTCATGATGAAATGTCAAAGCATACTGAGCATCTTTTTCTTTGACACCATGTCTGAAATCCCACGTGATCTGTCAAATACTAATGCATGAAAATCCTAACCTCAAAAAAAACACCCTTTATTTTCATCAGCAACCACTATAACTGGTACCTCCTGCACATTTCAATATTTTTCGAAAATTATATAAACTGAAGGAAATAGTCGAAAGTAGGAGTTAGGTAATATTGATTCACTCTTACATGCACCTTTCCTGTAAGATGTAAACATTTAAAAAAAATAGAACAATTAAAATTTTTTTTAAGTGAGAAATCAACGCCCTACTTCAAATTACCGATTTTCCCCCACAAAACCAATTAAAACAAGTAAGCCAAGGCTATATTAGTGCGGGGCCTACCATTTGATATTCTACTCTGTTACCTTTGGTTTTAGACCGGCGGCATTTGCTGATAGGTATTCAAATAATTTCACACAAAAGTTGTCATTCCGAGTCGATTGGTTTTCAATTGCGACCTGTAAAACGCCTGAACAATCAGGTTAATTTGATTACTTTGGCACATTTGAACCCCTAAATATACATCTCCCTAATAGGCCTTAATTCTGATTTTAACTCTACCCTCATGCAAAATTTCATGAGGATCGGCCTGAACATAATACCCTCAGCACATATTGCTGCTGGGTGAAGAAAAACTTTAAAAAATGTAAAATACAAAATTTTTAGTCAAATTGAAAAAATCACATGCGATAAAAACTGTGACAAAAATTGAAAAAAAAAAAATGTAACAAAGAATATTCAGTTTTTATACCCTACAACACTATGTGTTGGGGGCTTAGAGCTTAGGGCTAGGCAGAAGTCTTCCAATTTTAATGGTCATCGGGTAATATTTAGTGGGTGAAATAGGCACAACATTTGTGTTAAATAAAAGTCAAAACCGCGAATATTTTTAATCCCGGCGAAATCACAAATAGACAAACAGGTCAATTCTGACCGTTACGTAGATGCCGATAGTAAATATATCGGTTATATATATCGAAATGTATACAATGTGTATATGCAAAGGAAAGGGATGTTAGTTAGAATGCTTATATCTCCAGAATGGCTGGACCGATTTTGACAAATTTTGTCAATGCAGAATGCTCTCTTGACATAAAAGTATAAAATCTAAAAAATCGCAAAAAAATATGCCAATAATGATGTTAATATAGATTTTGTAGTATTTTGTGAAATTTTTTTCATATATTTTATCGCATGCGATTTTTTCAATTTTAATTTTAATATTTTGTAATATTTTTTCACCTTATATTAGGGGGTTGAAATGAACCAACAACTAAACATTTTCCTGAGTTTGAAGCCGTTATAAAGGTCACAAATAGAAACCAAAGGACACGAAATCTCGCACAAAGCTAGAGTTTAGGACAGCGGGTACAATGGACCACTTTGTGTCAAAAAATACCAGCGTTACTTGCAGGCGATATCCGAAATACACAAAAGGCGAACTTCTGGATTTTTTATGATGATTTCGTTGACGAATATAGCCAAATATCGTAGACAAGCAAATCATATAGATGAGTCTAAATTTGGAGATACAGAGGGGCTGCTTGCTTTTGGAGATGATTGAAAAATATTTAGGGGTTCAGATTAACCAAAAACAGAAATGTTTTTCCGATCACACAATTGAAGCCAATCGACACGCCTGTGAAGAGAGTTAAGGACAGGGAAGCATTTTGGATGACCATTAGATTATATTTAGCTGTAAAATGGACTACAACAACTAACAACCCGTTGGAGTGCATAAATGTTGGGCAAATGTCCCTAGTCAAAATCCTAATTTCAAAAGCGAAATCTTACAAAATGGATTTGGACATAAGGGGGCTTCTAACATATTGTAGTGTTGTAGGGTATAACACAGTCGGCCACGCACGGCTATAGCCTTTGCTTACTTGTTTTGGCATATTTTTACGCGATTTCCTTACCCTTTTGTGGCAAAATACAATTTCGAATTTATGAGTATTGTGAAAATCAGTTCATCGGTACTTGATGTATAGGGTGAGATAAAAAACTGCATCAAAGTCAAACGCAAATATTTTTCATTTTTTTATTTTATTGAATGAAAGCAACAAATGTCGGAAATAGCATCAAATTTTAGAATAAGTTTAGATTTGTTTGAATTGGTCACCTTTGGCACGAATCATGGCCTTTAAACGGCCAATAAAACCGTCACGCTCCCCGAATGTTGCTCTGCGATTAATACAAGCGGAGAGCGACCATCGTCTGTTATGACGGCCCACACCATTACCATGGCCGGCGCTTGAGTTCTGGTGGCCAAGCGAAGGTGCGCATTTCCAGCTGACCTCTTTGGCAAGTAAACACGATCATTTTGTTTGTTTACAAACTGCTTGACAACGAATGTTTTCTCATCGGCAATTCACAACCACCCAAATACGGCAGTTCATAACATTCGGCCAATCGAAGCAACTCTTTGGCTCTTTTGAGTCTATGTTCTTTCTGTTGTGACGTAAGTTCTGGCACTTTTTGAAATTTCAATGGCTTTACCCCGAGCTCATTTTTCAATGTTTGCCGAGTGGAATATTGCGATATGTTCAGCTCACAAGCCATTTTTAAGACACTGCCAGGCGGGTTTCGATCAAGTCGCTTCTTTACCTTTTGAACCATTTCTGCTTATGTTGATGATTGTTTTCTTCCGTCCACTTCCTTGACGTCGGGCTACGCTACCAGTATCACAGTAACGAGCGATGGTACGAGACGCAAAAGATTAATTCACATTTAAATGCTGCAGTGCTCTAACGATTGCCACTTGTGGTTTTCCAGCGAAATATAAAGAAATCACACTATCACGCTTGAACTCCATCACGAATGACTTTTTTTTCTCACCAAAATGCTTTTGTACGCTTGTAAAAAATATAATGAGCTGTCACTGGAATATTTTTAACATCTGTCGGACGAGTGGCTTAGACGTAACTGCAGTCTGAAGTTGGTTGCAGTTTGTTAATCTCACCCTGTATTTTCCTGTAATGTTACTATGTTACGATGGTCCATGTAGATTGAACGTAAACTCATGAGTACTGCCATGTTTGGATTAAATCAATTGAGATATAGCTCCTTGCTCTTGATTTCCTCAAAGTCGTAATATGAATTCTATAGAAATTATAATTGTTACGAGAGCTCACATGGCTAAAAATTTAGCGAAATTCGATTCGGATTAAGACATAGCTCGAATACATTAGCCCCAATCCCATTTTAATGTTCATAGTTGCTATGATTTACTTCACACAAATTTCTCATATTCCTCATTTAAAGGAATATTTGTTAGAGGTATTACTACCAAGTATGCATTGCTGTACAGGGTATCCAATCGCCCAACCCACAATGACTCGTTTCCTTACCTTACCTTAAACTTTATGATTCATTAAACTTTAATTCTACTTACATTTGAAATTATTCTCCTAAATATTTTTAGAAGTTCATACTTATAGATTAGAACTGATGAACTTTAAACTGAAAGTTTTTTAATTAGTCATTCACAGAATGTGACTATGTACGAATATATACTGGCTCCTCCTTCTTATACAAAGGCTCACATTTGTATGTAGAAACTTATTTCTATTTATAGCTTAAATCTATTAGGGAGGGACGCAATATGACATGACACGCATAGGGATGAGAAATGAGAATATAAAATATGCACCTGTAGTCATGGCAATAGAAAATAAGTTAAAAAGCATTTGTCGGTTTTGCCGACAGATGTATACCCTTAGCCAATGTTCGAATGTTTAAATATATTTCGATTCCTGTAATGATCACTCAAATTGTTAACCCTCTATGGTGTTGGTTCTGAAGGTCTCTCAGGTTTCTGGTTGAGATAAACATTTAGATATAGCAAGACGTAAAGATTACCTGACTGTTTCGCAAGTTATGACAGATACAAGTATTGGAAATTATGACCCTTTGTGGGAGAGGTACCAGGAAGGATTTCGCAAATATATATCATATTTTTAAGCTTTCGTTTTCTTTGAAAGTTTGGTTTTTCAAAATTTGAACCCTATGTAGGGGAAGGTACCAAAAGAAATGGTCCAATCCCTCCCATCTTAGTAACAGATCTTGTGTTGATGGAAATATTGAGATGCACCAAGTCTGAATGGAATCGGATGTTAATTTCCCATTTTAAAAGCTTCAGGGATATTCAAAATTTCGGCCCTTTGTGGAGGAGGTACTAGAAGGAGTGAATCGATATCTACCATCTTTACAGCAGATCTTGCGTTAGTAGAAATAATGGGTTTTGAGAAATATTAAGAGATCCTAATGCTTATTTCGAATTTTATGATCGATTTGGTTACTTAAAATTTGACCTTTAGTGGAAAGGTAGGTAGAACCGAAAGGTAGGGTCAGATCTCTGCCATCTTTATAGCAAATGTTGTGTTGATATAAATGCTGAAATGTGCTAATTCTGAATGGAATTGGGTGTTAATTTCCCATTTTAAAAGCTTCAGGGATATTTAAAATTTCGGCCCTTTGTGGAGGAGGTACTAGAAGGAGTGAATCAAGATCTACCATCTTTACAGCAGATATTGTGTTAGTAGCTATTATGGGATGTGAGAAATATGAAGAGATCCTAATGCTTATTTTGAATTTTATGATCGCTTTGATTACTTAGAATTTGACCCTTAGTGGAGGAGGTACCGGAAGGTAGGGTCAGATTCCTACCATCTTTATAAGAGATATTGTGTTTATATAAATATTGAGATGTGCTAAGTCTGAATAGAATTGGGTGTTAATTTCCCATTTAAACAGCTTCAGGGATATTCAAAATTTCGACCCTTTGTGGAGGAGGTACTAGAAGGAGTGAATCGATATCTACCATCTTTACAGCAGATCTTGTGTTAGTAGAAATTATGGGATGTGAGAAATATGAAGAGATCCTAATGTTTATTTTGAATTTTATGATCGCTTTGATTACTTAGAATTTGACCCTTAGTGGAGAAGGTACCGGATGGTAGGGTCAGATCTCTACCATCTTTATAACAGATGTTGTGTTTATATAAATATTGAGATGTGCTAATTCTGAATGGAATCGGATGTTAATTTCTCATTTTAAAAGCTTCAGGGATATTTAAAATTTCGGCCCTTGATGGAGGAGGTACCAGAAGGAGTGAATCGATATCTACCAACTTTACAGCAGATCTTGTGTTAGTAGAAATAATGGGATTTGAGAAATACTAACAGATCCTAATGCTTATTTCGAATTTTGTGATCGCTTTGGTTGCTTAAAATTTGACCCTTAGTGGAGGAGGTACCGGAAGGTAGGGTCAGATCTCTACCATCTTTAAAACAGATGTTGTCTTGATATAAATATTGAAATGTGCTAATTTTGAATGGAATTTATGAGTTTCATCGATATTCAAAATTTTGACTCTTTGTGGGGGGGGGAGGTACTAGAAGGAATGGACCGATATATTCCATCTTCATACCATACCTTTGGTCAACACAAATATTGTGATCTGTGTAATTTGAAGACAATCGAACACTAACATCAAATTTTATAAGAGTTATAATTATTCAAAATGATGACCCTATGTGCGGGAGGTACTTGATGGAGTGGACCGACATTGTCCATTTTCGCACCTGACCTAGCAGTGATGCAAATATTAGGATTTGCATAGTTGGTGCAAAATTTGACTATCCTTTCTATTTCGGTGCCGTAATTTATTTTCTTTGAAAATGTTGACATTTTGTGGGGGAGGTACCAGAGGCGGTGGACCGATATTGCCCATCTACGCACTAGATCTAAGTTTGACAATAATAATACGATGTACCAAGTTTAGATCAAATCGGATACTCCCTTCGAGAATTATCGTGCGCATCAGCTAGACAGACGGACTGACGGACATCGCTAGATCGACTCCAAATGTAATGAAACGGATTTGGTCCAAAGAGACCTAGGAAATAAAAGCGTTATTTCAACTAGGCACGTCTTGACCGTATCAAATGATATATACCCTCCCTATATGACTGAGGGTATAATGATGTTGACCCTATGTGGGGAAGGTACTTGATGGAGTGGATCGATATTGTCCATTTCCTAGCACTGATCGACTCCAAATGTCCTGAAACGGATTTGATCCAAAGAGACCTAGGGTCTAAAAGCGTTATTTCGACTAGGCACGTTTTGACCATATCACATGATATATACCCTCCCTCTCTAAGCATATAACTGAGGGTATAGTGATGTTGACCCTATGTAGGGAAAGTACTTAATAGTGTGGACCGATATTGTCCATTTCCTAGCACTGATGTAAATATTAGGATTTAAAAAGTTGGCGCAAAATGGGATTATCCTTTCTCTTCCTGTGCTGTAAAATATTTTTATCTTTAAATATTTCGAAATTTTGTGGGGGAGTTGACCGATATTGACCATCTGCGAACTCGATTTAAGTTTAACAATAATATTACGATGTACCAAGTTTGGGCCAAATCGGATGTTCCCTTCTAGAGTTATTGTGCGCTCCAGCCACCCACAAAGACGAACATCGCTAGATCGACTCCAAATGTAATGAAATGGATTTGGTCCAAAGAAACCCAGTGTCTAAAAACGTTATTTCGACAAGCCACATTTTGGCTGAGGGTATAATGAGCAGTTTTCAAGTGGGTTCTAAACTACTTCAGTCAACGTTTTTGTGTTCGGCTATTCAGCAACTTGGCAATTATTTTGATAGATTGAATGTAATGAAAATTTCTGGAGTTCTTACGAAAATTTTCGGAAAATATTCAGTTTGGTTCTCTTTTTTAAAATTGTAATGATAATAAAACATATATTTTTCTACCGACTCACCTCAATGTCTTCGAAACTGCCTTTGGTGCAGCAACACATTTGTTCATGTAACTTGTTTACGTACATTTATTTTTCGGAAAAAACAAGTTTCGTAATTTTTTTTGCTATAAACTTTTTGATACCTAACTTTAATTGAAAATGTTTTAAAATATCATTGATGTCAATGCCATTGGTTGTTATTTGCTTCTCCATGTTTGTGGCATATTTATCTCTAGGCTTTTACACAGATATTTACACATACATACATATAAATATCTGTGATCCGAATGCAATGCTAATCTTACAGTATCTATTTGATAAAACCAAGTTTATTTGTAATTGCAAAAAAACAAAAATGTTTGTGTTAATTAATTTTATACTTGAAAATACTTTTTTGGTAGATACAACCAACATCTTCAGAAGAGTAATAAGGGTGGAAATTATTTTTTAATTTAACTAAATTTAAGTAAAATGCATAGTTGAAGTTTGAGAAAAATTAAATGTAAACTATTATCTAAATATTTTTTTTCTTTTTTTCTTAGCAAAAAGAACAGTAATTCTGGCATAACTTAGGTCCTTTTATTGTAGCTAATGAATACAACTCTTTTATACATTTCCAGTTTTATGCCATTAAAAAGATCGCCATTCATTGATATAAAAATAATTCATGCCCCAAAAAATTCCTACATTTGAACTTTCCTATGAAGTCGAACTTTTGTTCCGCTTTATATTCTAATGTCTCAGAAGTATCTGATAATTGCCAGAAAATAAAGCATAAACATATAAGGAAGACAGACACATCATCGATATCTAGATTAGATTAAAGCATTTAAACAACGACAATATCCACATATTTGTTGTAACAACAGAAACAGCAGCAGCAACAACAACAACAACAACGCCAGTAACAACCTTTGCAAGACGTAAGAGTTATGTGTATATGGAAGTTATGCGTGGCCGTGTTGCCACCAGCCATTGAGAAAAACTCTCGTTTTTTACTCTTTTAATGAGCCTAGCCAGACAGCCTGGCTACCGTCAGTCGCTGGCACTTAGCCTGCCCATTTTTCGCCCGGTTTTTGGTTATATTTTTGCCGCTTGTTTTGTAGGCCATGTTATAAGGAATGTTGACAGAATATTGTGAACTAAAAATGCTCGAACATACCAGCCAAGCATCAACTTATATACGTATATGTACATATATGTAAGCCTGAAAGAGGTGTTGTGGTGTAGTAACACACACACACAGCCACTTACACACCAAATATGGAAGAAGATAAAGGCTTGTAAAATATTCTGGGAAAATTTCCGCTTGAAATGACACATTCTTTGGACGAAAATAGCTTCAACGGGAGCAAAGGCAAAGTTTCGAAGAAATTGGTGGATGTATGAAGGCTTTTAAAGAAAAGTTATTCGGAAAGGATAACTCACAAACACTAACACATGCATAGGAAACATGTAAAGGGGACAAAAAAAAATACCGTAGGCTATATGTTTATATAGAATACGTAAAAAATCGGCTGTGATTTAACAAGCTGATACTACTGAACCAGCATCTTGGAATTTTATAGAATGTCGAGGGGTGGAGGATAAAAGTGGTTTTCCAAAGAAAATTCTGAAATTTCCAGTGAATGTTGGCTTTGGCTACAAAGTGAGATTTGAAATCTCGATATAGGCGATGTTATTATACGATGTACAATATATCAGTGTAAAATGCATGAGATTTAAAAAGGTCATTATTGTAGTAGTCAAAGCCCCCCCATATGTATATCACGGCATCTTTTGAATTAGGTTTAGGAGTAAGGTTTCGCCAGCAATTTTCAACAAAATTAGCTATATGGTAGCTTTTTGAGTCTCAGTGAAAATAATTTCTTTTTGCAAAAAGTTGCCAATAAACTTCCAGATTTGGAATAGCCCCAAAAACACCGGTTACTCCAAATTATCGCCATGTTAAACGTTCTTGTCATTTTTAGGTATCTGAAAATTAATATTCAAAACCGGCTAACCTACTCAACTTTGTTAGGACAAATTTAATACCTGTTTTCTTGGTTGGTACTAAAGACAGTATAAATGCTTTTCGAAGTAAATGTTAAGATTAGATAAAGGAAGAAAACAAATTAAAAAAAAATAACTCTTAAAATACTTCACATTTTCTTGCTATATGAAATATATATTATCACTGAGAAAAACTTTTAAAATTATTAAAAAAAATATATGAAAATAAAAGTCCACGATTTTAGCCCTAAATAGTCTCGAAATAAATATTAACTGCTTATCCCTGATTTTTTATACCCTCAGTCATATGGCTAGAGAGGGTATATATAATTTGATATGGCCAAAACGTGTCTCATCGAAATAACGGTTTTAGTCCGTATTTCTCTTTGGACCAAATCCGTTTCAAGACATATGGAGCCGTTCTAGCGATGAAAGTTAGTCGGTCCGTCTGTTTTGTGTGGTGGCTGGTCCAATATTTTTTGGTCCAAATATTATTATGAATATTATTATTATGAATCGTAATATTATTATGAAATTTAGATCGAATTCGGAGACGGGCAACATCGGCCCACTCCACAAAAAAATGTTTTACTGCACAGAAAAAGAAAGGATAATCCGATTTGGCTCCAACTTTGCAAATCCTAATATTTGCATCAGTGCTAAGCCAGATGCGAAAATAGAAAATATCGGTAAACTTCATCAAGTACCTCCCCAACAAAGGGTCAAAATTTTAAATATCGATGATGATCATAAAACGCAAAATTAATATCTGATTCCATTCAGACTTGGCACATCTCAATATTTCTATCAATACAACATTTGATATAAAGATGGCAGAGATTTTACCATAACTTCCGGTACTTCCCCCACTAAGCGTTAGAATTGAGAATAACCAAAGCGATCATAAAATTCGATACAGCTCTTCATATTTGTCACATACCATTATTTCTACTAACACAAGATCTGCTGTGATAATAGGATGTATCGGTCGACTCCTTCTGGAATCTCACCCACAAAGGGTCAACATATTGAATATCCATGAAGCTCATATAACGCGAAATTAAACTTGGTACATCTCAATATTTCTATCAACACAAGATAGAAGGTAGAGATGGGACCATTCTTTCAGGTACCTCCCCCACAAATGGTTCAAGATTTTGTTAAAAAAACGATCAAAGATAGCGAAATAAGCATCCAACTCTCTTCAAATTTCACACATACAAATACAAGATCTGTTGGGAAGATATTCATTTATATCTGCGAACCCCTTCTGGTACCTCACCTACAAAGGGTCACAATTTGCATTACTTTTATCTGTGATAACCTGCGCAACAAGTCAGCAGTTACAACTTGCAACTTGCTATATCCAAATATTTCTCTCAACCAGAAACCTGAGATGAACATGGATATATTACATAAATTGTCGCATAAAATTGGATATATATGCTTGATTTTCTTGTAATTTTGGCCATACCAATATTTTTATCTGTATTAGATGAAGTATGAAAATGGAATACTTCTGTGGATTATATGTGGTCATATATCTCATATAAAGTGAAGGAAGTAACCAAACCTAGCACGTCGCAATAATTATATCATATTTATTTAGGTCCAATACGAATTGGTCAATATTGGCCCATTCCTTGGGAATCTACTCCCATAGAGGGTTAACAATTCGAATAATTATAACAGAGGCCAAAATATATTTAAATAATGGAACATTGGGTGAGGGTATAGATCTGTTAGTAAAACCGAATGTAATCCTGTATTTGTTTCTTAAAATCTAAAATCCTGGATTTAAAAGTCCTTTTATTCTTAAAATCCAGACCTACAGTCCTTAAAAATCCACGATTAGAGTTCTGATTGTCGAGAGTCTTTTTAAATATCCAGATTGCTAGTCCTTGAAAAGTTCATGATAATAACAATGATAGTCATAGAAAAATACCATGAAATCTCTAAAAAATATAAGACTTTAGCCTTAATTTTTTAAGGAATCAACGATTATGGTTCTATTATAGTTGTGTCTTCCTAAAAAATACTTTGAAAAAACGTCACAAATATAGTCTTGAAAATTCTGGGTATATTACCCACTTAAAAACATTCTTGTTCTAAAAATTTCAAGATTACATTTCCTTAGTCCTTGAAATAATCAAGATTCAAATTTTAAGGACTGTTAGTACTTGGAAATGTCAGGAATATTGCTTTAAATATCCTGGAAATATTTCCTAAAAAGTCCATGCTTTTCTTTCAAAACATGGAAAATTGGAGGGGGAAATGCACCAGCTGGTGTTGTGTAGTTTCAAATCTTGTCAATATCAAATAAGAAGTGATTTGGTTGAAAATTCCGGAAAAAACCTTTTCTTTTTGGTATCATAATAGATAGACCATACTTTCGGTAAATGTATCGATTTGGCAAAAAAAAACTATTTTTGATTTGTATCAGTACTCAGTACCCGCCAGAAAAACGCAATAGAAATCATCGCAATGTTTACAATTACAAAAAAAAAAAAAAAAAAAAAAACAGCTTTAAATCCAAGGTATTTCAAAACAAGGTATTAGAAAAAAACGAGTTGCACTTTTTACTTGAATTCGAGCGAGCGATCATGCTTTGCTCGTTTTAGAGTGGGAGCAAACGAAATCTCAATCCAAAAAGTCAAATAAAGTCAAAATAATAACATTGCGTACTCTAATTTTTTAAACAGGAGAAGCTCGGGAGCGCTCCCACATACTACAAAAGAGAGAAGAGTAAACTCCGTATAATATTCCTACTCGTAGAGCTCTCCCGCTTACAAGCAAGTTTCACTCTAGAGTAAAAACGACCAAATCTGTGCTGTATACCCGCAGATGAATAATAATCTTCATGGAGAGTGGCATCAAAGTTTTGGAACTTGCACCTAGAATAGTTAAGAAATGCTAAAAAACTCATTCAAAAGCAGGCCAAACTAACTTATCTGAAAGGCGTTTTTCAAAGGACGATTTTACTTGTTATATTAATAAACATGTCTATGTATTAATGCTGGCCCGAAAAAAAAAACAACGGCGCACGAAAATAAACTGTCAAAGGATCGAAGAAAGCATAAAGTAATTTTACTTTTTAAAAATATTTCGCTGTCATGAAAAAGGTAAAAGGTAGTTTCCCTCTCCATGCCTTTGTCGGTCGCCTAAAAATATGCTATAAATAAAAAGCCTAAATGATAGGCAATAAATAACGCAAAATATGTGCTCTAAGAGGAAATGTTTTAACTTTTGTTGCAAAACGTTTAAAAAGTAACTCAAACTTTGAAAATTTAAGGCAAAACAAACAACGACAGCTAAAAATATCTTTGCAGGAAAAGTTATAAATGACTGGAGACAAAAAACAAGGAGAAGAAAAAAAATTGTGAAAAAAATTAAAAAAAAAATGGGGAAAAAGTTTTAATTTGTCAAAAAGACAAGGAGAAGAGAAGGTAGAACAATTTTGCTGTAAGTGCGTATAGAAAGTTAACAAAACCAAATGGAAACCCAGCAAAAGAAAAAAACACCTACAAAAACGGAACAGCAAAGCAAGTAATTCAAAAAAAGAGGAAAACAGCCTAAAGATATTCTACCAAGTTGTGGTTAGCATGTTTTCAAGAGCAAAGGGAAGCACGGCAAAAAATGGAATAATATGGTAATGTAGAGCAAAAATAAAAAAGTTAAAAAAAATAGAAATCTGCGAAAAACTTATCAAGTGCGGTGTCGTCTGCACCAGCACGACTTCAAACTTGATGACAAATAACATAGATGATTTTTCCGGTTCCTCACTTCCTGTGCTCGTCTCCTCTCTTCCCTTATCAGTGGGATGAACTGTAGTTGTTGGTGAAAACTGAACTTCATCATGGCATGGCATGGCATGTGACCAAAAGACAAAGATAAAATAAAGAAAAATTAATCATGACAAAGATTTTTTTTGCGCATACTATTTACGGGCGACTGACCGACCGACCACCAGTAGAAAGAAGTAGTCCCTAAATTTCGGTAACACTTATAAGCTCTGTAAAAGACGAAAAAAAAAAAACTTTGGAAGCATAGACAAAAGTAACTCTGCATCATTATATAAACATCATCAGTTTAGTACGAAACGAAAAAAAAAACAAAAGAACTGAAACAACATTCCACAAAACAAGCACCCGCAACAACGCCCCTCCCACACACACACACACACAGACAGTGGCTATACAGAGGATTATGTTAATTAGGTAAATTTCTCCCGGTTTTTTACTTAGTTTCGGTAGACCATCATCATCAGCAGCATCGCCGTCGTCATATCCTGACATAGTAGAGCACAAAGGACAGCTGATACTTTTAAGTTTTTTTTTTTCGTTTTTGTTATACTTCCTTTTACTCCCGTTTCTTTTTTTCGTTTTGTTCTTTTATTTGTTAATTTTTCACTTTTCATCTCTTTACGAACTGTGTCACTTTTGTTGTTCAGTGCAAATCCTTAGAATAAACGAAATTAAGCAAATGGGCGTGAAGCAAGGACTTAATATCTGTGTATATTTTGTTTTGATTAATATTTAATTCTACTGCTTCGGCATGTTGAGTTTATAAGGCCAATTTACATTTAAATTGTCGTAGCGTTTTTTGTTTTTAGTTAATGCTAAGAAATGTTTCTGTTTTGTTTTTTTGGCTTGTGCCATTTCAAGCTTATTTTCATTAAGTCAGTCAGTTTTTTTCTGCGCCAAATAATGTTTGGAAGATTTTCATTTCAAACCACAGAAGTAAATTACGTTTTTGTTAAAAAAATGTCACAACGTTGGACAGAATGAGTTTAAATGTCATCTTTCTTTAGGACGCCGTAACCTGGACAGTTTGACCTTTCAACTATTCGAACTTGACCTTTAAAAGTGATTATCTGAGGGAGACCCATTTGACTCCCTCTGGCTGTTGCACTCACGCTTTCTTTCGAATGAATCTACATAAAAATATAAGATTTTGCAAATATCTGCATTGGATCAGTAGGCAGGTCAAGTTCGTAAATAGACCCTTTCGAATCCGCCCCAAATATAACAAATATAATCTCCATATATTCAGCAATTTTACGATTGAGGCCATATTCTTTTTAATGAATTGTTTAAAATTATCCGAGTTTTCTAGCCCCCACATAACGGTGACTCCAAGATTTCAATAGTTTTATAATTTTAGCCATGATTTTCCAGTATTTATCACATCCCAATATGTTTCTTCTTTAAGTGTACCTAGCATGGGTGAAGGTACCACAAAAATTAAACCGACACATAACATATTAAAGCAGGACATAGGAATGACAAAATGTTAAGGTCCTTTGTGAGGGATGTAGCAAAAGAAAATCGCAGAAATTGTCCATTTTTGCATACGCCCGGATATACAGGGTGAGATGAAAAAACTGCAACAAACTTCAGACTGCTGTTATTTCTAAGCCTCTCGTCCGACAGCTGTTAAAACTATTCAAGTGACAGCTCATTTTATTATTTACAAGCGTACAAAAGCAAGTACAATCAGTAAAGAAAGTCTTAAAGTCGGGCGGGGCCGCTTTGCTAATTAAGTAGAGCTCCACATAACAATTAAAAGTTTTTATGGGAGAATTCAATCATACACGCTATGATTATAATTATAATTTAAAGTTCAAAGGACTAAATATGCCGAAGCATTTGTATCTTTTAAATTCGGGCTTGTATTGCCCATTTGGTGCGAAATTAATTTGAAATCGGATAAAGATATATATGGGAGCTATATCCAAATCTGAACCGATCTCGATAAAATTTGGCAAAGATATTTCTGAGCTGTATTTGATATATTTCCCTGAATATCGTTGTTACGGAGTGCATATTACGGTTGTGGGTAACAAATATAACAAACCGGATGAACAGTATATATGGGAGCTATAGCTATATCTGAACCGATCTTCACCAAATTTGGCATACTAGCTTCCAGACTCAATTCGATCGTAAGTGCCAAATTCCATCCCATTTGGAAAAATATTAGACGTTTGGTGCACAATAAAATGTAAATCGGACGAAGTTATATATGGGAGCTATATCCAAATCTGAACCGATCTCGATAAAATTTGGCAAAGATATTTCTGAGCTGTATTTGATATATTTCCCCAAATATTGCTGTTACAGAGTGCATATTACGGCGGCGGTGGACAAAAATAATAAATCGGATGAACAATATATATGGGAGCTATAGCTATATCTGAACCGATTTCGATCAAATTTGGCATACATATTTTCAGGCCTAATTTGGGTGTATATGCAAAATTCCATACAATTCGGGCTGATATTACACGTTTGGTGCACAATAAAAAGCAAATCGGACGAAGATATATATGGGAGCTATATCTAAATTTTGACCGATTAGCTCCAATTTCAATAGGGTTCGTCCTTGGGCCAAACAAAAGATCTTTGCAAAATTTCATCTGGATCGGGCAATAAATGCGACCTGTACTTTGTTTACAAAAATACATGGACAGACGGACGGACGGACGGACAAAGCATAAATCGCCTCAGAATGTGATTCTATGCAGATCATCAAAAGGAACTATGGGTCTATCTCGTTTCCTTCTGCCTGTTACAAACAAATGCACAAAGACATAATACCCTGACCACCTTGTGGTGTAGGGTATAAAAATATGCACCTTCGATGATGGTGTGGGTCGTCATAACAGACGATGGTCGCTTTCCGCTCGTCATAATCGGCCGTGACATCAAAATAAATGCTGAACATTATCGCGATAATATTCTGGATAATATACATAAACTGTTGTATTCCCCCCAAAGATTGGGATTAAATCGTACGACCAATTGACCGGTCCCGAACGTGAAATAAAACGTTAAACGAACTCGTCTCTTAATCAGTCCATTGTTACGAACGCTGTGTGTCATGAAGCACAATCTTGTTGAAACCACATGTCATGCAAGTCAAGCTACAGAACTACAAATTGCAAAACTCTTAAGGAACTAACTCCATTTCAATTCCTGAAAAACAATTTTTTAAATATAATTTAGCCATTCCAATATAATTAATGTTTTTTTTTTATCAAAAACATTAATAATAATAGAGGTTCAATTTAGCCTGTGTAAAAAAGGTTAATTATGTAGAAAATATCAACTAAAACATTAATAATTATTTTTTGAAAATTTCATGAGAACTGCTGCTTTATTATTTGAAATCCTCTGAATTAGGCTATTCTCTTCTATTTGCTTAATAACTGGCCAAATATAATAGACTTCAAGAGCTGGCCATGGCTGTGACGGCTTAATTGCGGCAGCGTATTTAAATTAGTCATTTATTTAAGGCATTTAAATTCCATTCATTTATGTTCTGTTTATTCTGTTCTTCTTCTCTTCGTTTTCTACGATTTTTTTGCTTTTCTGGTCAGTCAAAAACGGAATTTTTATGCTGTGGAAATAAACGAAATATTTTTTGCTTGTTTATATTCTATAAAGAAGTTCTGTTGTTAATTTTGTATATTTTACTGCAGGCCGGATGGATTTGAAGGATTTGCGTTGCTGCCGACTCTTTGGTTTATCCTCATTTGGTTTTTTGTTCGCCACTGGCTTTGAAAATTAAAAATGCAAATTCTTTGCGCCACTTCTTGCTGTCTTCTATAATTTTTCATAATTAACGTATTTTTTCTGGGTAGTGAAATGTCACCGCTGTAATTTAAAGCCTGTCGGCCAGAGTTGGGTGAGACATACGTATTTCAGTAGCTAGGCAACAAAGCCAAATGTAAATATTTAATTTCTGCCTTAATTTATTCTTTTTTCTAAAAAATAATTTGTGTGCTGATGGAGGTTTTTCGTTTTGAGTTATTAGAGTTTATTGCAGTGGACTGTGTCCAAGATTTTTTTTATGATTTGCTTATTAAAGAATAACTATGAAAATTTATTTAAAATTTAATACTTCTTGTTTAATTATGCGCAGGAGAAATTTATGCAAAATTAAATATTAAAAAGATTTATATAAATACGTATGTGAAATATGGAATGCTTAAAATTTCTATTTAAGCAAATACCGCGATGGATGAGATCCTAACGATTAATAGAAAAACAAATCATTGATTTCCTGATTTTTTTTTAAACAAAAAACCCGCTTTCAATTTGGCGTACACAAATATTATGTGGATGTGGTGTCTATCTTTAAGAGAATAAGACTCAAACTGTTTATTTTTTTTATTAAAAGCGACATAATCCCAAAAATATGTATATAAGGAAAAACCCATAATAGATTTGATACTTACAGATTTGACCCAAAAATATAGGTATAGGGCATAAATCACTTTTTACATACCTGAAAATAAAAAAGAATGACAAATTATTAGAGACGTTGAAGAAAATTTAATTATGCCCTCATTCTCATCGAAATAATTGTTTATATTTGGAGTCAATCTAGCGTCTGTTTAAAATATTTTTACCAAATTTATATCGAGTTCGAAATCGCGCAGAGTGCAAGTTTTGCGAACAAGTGCAAATATCACATTACTTCATGGGAGTACCTGGCATAGTTCAAACTTTACACATCGCAATATTCGTATCAGATTTAGCTCAGATGTGAAAATTGATCAGACCGCCACCTCGTCCTTTCTAAACAATTTCACCCCATTAAACCAAAACTCCCATTAAAAGGTATCACAGCAAGTCCAAGTATTCTTAACAATTATTTGTGATAATATACTACTATGGGTCCTAGAAGACGCCAAGAGCCTAAATCTTATACGCCAGAAATTTATTCTAGGGTTAAGGCCTCACTTTGATCAAACGTAGAAAAATACTTGAAATCGGAGTTATCCTTATAAGGAGGCTATTCCCGATATGACTGCTATGACCCATTGTCTTACAACGAAATGTAGAAGACTCTTGGTGTGTTCTAGGACCCATAGTAGAATTCTATGGCAAATAGTTTTGTAGGACATTCAGACTTGCTGCGATACCTCTCAATGGGAGTTTTTTTTAACATATTTTAAGAAAGGTCCAAAAGGACTGCTTTGGTTGACTCGATTGAGTGTTAAAATATT
Organism: Musca domestica; assembly: GCF_030504385.1. Taxonomy (NCBI): domain Eukaryota; kingdom Metazoa; phylum Arthropoda; class Insecta; order Diptera; family Muscidae; genus Musca; species Musca domestica. Next base: position 4,245,653 of record NW_026712344.1, on the reverse strand, counting down.
CGCCCAAAATGTTTCTCGTATTTTTATATGCAATATTCCCGAAAATCTCCAAAAATTTGAGAGAGGGCGGAACATACCCCCTCTATTTTGATTACTTTTCGATGTAAATTTTTAAAACGCCGATACATGTGTCTTTATTTTTTAGCTCTACTATCATAATCTGCTGGATTTTCCCCGTAATTAATTAGATTGATATATGGACAAAATCGAACCACTTCTACCATTTAAAAAATCATCTAGAAAATGTGAAACAGATACACTTACTAAGAATTTAATGCGAATAATTGATAATCAAAATGCTAACCTTGATAGACCGGCATTTCCCGTATTTACATTAGATCTATGTATAAAAAACTAAATGGCACAGCTAAACAAAAAAATGGCCGACAAACATGGGTGTATTTCTTTCGTATGGCAATAATCCGGTCAATGACAACTGATATGCAAAATTCATTGGGAATGTAATCAGTAAAATGGGAATAAAAAGAGGCACTGCAATATTTAGTAAGAAAAGGATTCATATCCTCCGACAAAAAAATTCCAAAACCTTCAAATACGGGGACTATTTTAACTATACGCAAAGGGTCTCTAATATTTTGATCTATGCTTCGCAAAATTATGAAATATTGACGTATTTCTTTCGTATGGCAATAATCCGGTCAATGACAACTGATATGCAAAATTCATTGGGAACGTAATCAGTAAAATGGGAATAAAAAGAGGCACTGCAATATTTAGTAAGAAAAGGATTCATATCCTCCGAAAAAAAAATTCCAAAACCTTCAAATACGGGGACTATTTTTACTATACGCAAAGGTTCTCTAATATTTTGATCGATGCTTCGCAAAATTTATGAAACAGTTTTGTGACGCAGTCCCATGGCTTACCTGTAGAATATACAAAATATTTGGTCGTGTCGGTCCACGTTTTGGTATAGCCATCAAAGGGTATTCCCAATTTCAAGTATTCTTTTTTATTTTAGCCGTATTTTTTCAAACAAATTCCGGAAAATGTTGGTAATTTAAATTCATAGAAAGAAGAAAATATCCTATAAAAATATATAAGTATAGACCCACGATATGGCATAACCCTCATATGAAAATAACCACTGATTTCAGGTGGTTGGTGCCCATGGTAACTCTCTCGAAGGAAGTATCCGATTTGGTCCAAACTTGGTACATTGTAATTTTTTTTGTCAAACTTAGATTGAGTTCGGAGATTGGCAATATTGGTTCACTCCATCTGGTACACCCCACAAAAGGCCAAATTTTCATAGAAAATAATTTACCGGATAGGAAGAGAACTTTGCAAATCGTGATATTTGCATCATTGCTAGGTCAGGTGTAAAAATGGACAATATCGGTCATCTCCATCAATTATCTCCCACACAAATATTAAATAATTATAACTCTTATAAAAAGTGGAGTAAGAGTTCGAATGTCTTCAAATTAAACACATAACAATATTTTTATTACCCAAGGTCTGGTGCGAAGATGGAATATATCGGTCCACTACTTGTGGTACCTCCCCCACAAACGATAATAAAAAAATTTGACGATTATTCATGCAGCTCAGAAATCGCGAAAATAACAATCGATTCCATTCAGATTCAATATTTTCATCAACACAAGATCTGTTATAAAGATGGTAGAGATCGGACCATTTCTTCTGCTACCTCCCACCCAGAGGGTAAAAAGATTATAAAATCCGAAATAAGCATCCGCTTCTCTTCATATTTCACACATCCCTTTATTCCTACTAATACAAGATCTGCTGTGAAGATGGAATGTATCGGTCCACTCCCCTTCTGGTTCCTCCCCCACAAAGGGTCAAATATTTCGAATATCCATGAAGTTCATAAAGCGCGAAATTAACATCCGATTTCAATCAGACTTGGTACATCTCAATATTTTCGTCAACACAAGATTTGTTATAAAGATGGTAGAGATCCAACCATTCCTTTTGGTATCTCCCCAGCATAGGGTTCATGATTTGAAAAACAAAAGGCTCGACGAAAACGAAATAAGCATCCAAATCTCTTCAAATTTCACACATACAAACATTTTTGCTAACACAAGATCTATTGTAAGATCTATCTACGAACCCCTTCTGGTACCTCACCCACAAACTTTGCAACTAAATATTTCTCTCAACCAGAAATAAATATGGAGTTTATGATTTCGCATAAAATATTTTTAATATTTTCTTTCTCAATTTTATTCAGTTTATAAAAATGGTATCTCAAAATCGATTGCCAAAAAACCTACGTTCTGAAAATTGTTAACAAATTATACAAAATACAAACAGCTGTAATCAGACAAAAACAAAGAAAGAACTAAAAATCAATAATACTTTTTCCATGCAGTAGAATATTGCAATGGAATACAAACTAAATTTCCCCCAAAGAAAAGCTTTAAAAAATTACAAAAAAAAGAAAAGCAACTCACTTGATTGCAATTCGAAGCAGTCGTCGTAACATAAAAACAAATCCTTTTCATATTTAATCGAGTACGTATACCAATTAAATTTCAATATTTTGTGCAAAACATTTGATATCTGCTGTGCGGAAAATATATTCCGACCCCCCTCCCCACACACACGCACACAAGTTTACAGCTACAGAGGTATCAAAAAACAATAGTTATGCAATTGTTTTTCGCAAATTTGGAGCTTTAGCCTAACGAGGACACACTGTACAATCAATGTTCGTTAGTCTATTTTGTATGTCCTCCCCAGTTTTTTTTTTGTGGTACATCATCATCATCACCACGCTGTGTTAATTATCGTCCACAATAATTGTATTGATATGTGTATTGATGATGTGTTTTTGTTGTCCATTTTTGTTGTGTGTGTGTGTGTAATAACCATTTTAATGACAATGTAGGCCAAGGCTTATATGCATTGTTAATTGCAAAAACATGCTATGATATATATGTAAAAATTTGTGCAACAAAATATGTAAATTTATTAAAAATAAATGTAATTTTGGTATAACATAAATTCAATTATTAAATTATTAAAATATATAGAATGTTCATTGAAAGGTACGGTGTTGATATCTATCATTGGATTTATTTGAAGAATATCATTTTAAGGCATTTATTGACAATATTCTTATAATGCATTAAAAATCCTATACAACTAACTAGAAAAAATCAAATAGAACAAAATAAAAGTATTAAGCCCATTTAAGATTTCGATGCGAATTTTGATTAATTTTTCAATTTTTGCAGAAAATTTAGCCATTTACAGGGTGAGATGAAAAAACTGCAACCAACTTCAGACTGCTGTCATTTCTTAGCCACTCATCCGACAGCTGTTAAAATTGAATCCAGTGACAGCTCATTATATAGTTTACAAGCGTACAAAAGCATTTTGGTGAGAATTTTCCAGGAAAAAAGTTATTCGTGATGGAATTCAAGTGGCTAACGTTTGTGCACTCTAGCATTTAAATGTGAAGAAATCTTTGTGTCTCGTACCATCGCTCGTTACCGTGCTACTGGTAGCGTAGCCCGGTGTCGAGGAAGTGGACGGAAGAAAACAGCAACATCAGCAGAAATGGTTCGAAAAGTAAAGAAGCGACTTGATCGAAACCCGCGTCACAGTAACCAAAAAATGGCTCGTGAGCTGAACATATCGCAATATTTTATTCGGCAAGTATTAAAAAATGAGCTCGAAGTGCAAGAACTTACACAACAACAGAAAGAAAATATACTATACAAGAGTTGCTTCGCTTGGCCGAAAGTGGTGAACTGCCGAATTTGGTTTTCTCCAATTAGAAAACATTCGTTGTCAAACTAAATTAATGTGTTTACTTGCCAAAGTAAAATCTCCGGATACCAATCCGTTGGACTATTGTGTCTGGAGTATTTTGGAAAGCAAAGTTGGCACTAAAAAATACCAAAGTGTCGATCACCTCAAGCAAGCGCTACGCCGGGAATGGGCCAAAATACAGCAGATCAACATTCGGGCAGCGTGTTATAATGGCGTCTGACTTTGTTGCAGTTTTTTATCTCACACTGTATATCATATGTAATCATAAGGCAACGGGTATTAAAATAAAGGCAAATTTACCTTAAAAACCCTTAAAAATATCAGGAATATTGTTAAAACAAGTAAGCAAAGGCTATAGTCGTGCGGGGCCGACCATGTGATACCCTACAACACTACAACATATTAGAAGCCCTCATGTCCTAATCCATTTTGGAAGATTTCGCTTTTGAAACTATGTCACGGAGCACTGCGCAGATATTACCCTTACCATTTTGAATAGGGACATTTGCCCAATATTTACAAACTATGTCGTGTTGTTAGCTGTTGTGCAAAAATGCTAGAATTCTCCCCTGTCTTTATCGCTCTTCCCAGGCATATCGAATGGCTTCAATTGTGTATCAGGAATTTTTTTCTGTTTTTGGTTCATTTGAACCATCCCCAAAAGCAAGAAGCCCCTCTGAATCTCCATACTTAGACTCATCTATATGATTTTCTTGTCAACGATATTTGGCTATCGTCGGATATCGCCTGTAAGTAATGCTGGTATTTTTTACACAATGTAGTGGTCCATTCTACCTAGAGTCCTAAACTCTAACTTCATGCGAGATTTTGCATCCTTTGGTTTCTATTTGTATTATAACGGCTGCAAAATCAGGAACATTTTTGTTTGTCAATTTTAACCCCTAAATATATTGCGGACATCTTGGAAAACAATAGGCCTAGTCATTCTGAGCCTAACCCTACCCTTTTCGTGAGGATCGGACGATAATTGCAATATGTATACAATATCTCCGACCTGTGTTGTTATGTGAAAAAATATTACAAAATATGCACTTCAATATTATAAGTCAAATTGAAAAAATCGCATGCGATAAAAAAAAATATGAAAAAATAAAAATATATCACAAAATACTAAAAAATCTATATTAACATCATTATTGGCATATTTTTCTACGATTTTTTTAGATTTTATCCTTTTATGCCATGAGGTCATTCTAGATTGCCAAAATTTGTCAAAATCGGTCCAGCCATTCTTGAAATATAAGCATTGCGACCTGTATAGCTACTGCAAAATCCGATATTTTTTCAGTATTTGGTCCATTTTAACCCCTAAACATTTGGCGATCATCTCCAAAAGAAATAGGCTTCTATTCTGACCCTAACCCCACCTCCATTTTAAATTTCGTAAAGATAGGATTATAATTGCGATCTGTAGAGTGATTATAAATTAACATGGACAGACGGACGGACGGACATACATAGCTAGATCGACTCAGCTCGGCGAGCTAGGAAGATGGGAAACCAATATTTCGAGGTGTTACATAATTTCTGGCCCAATCAAACTTATAATACCCCCAACACATAGTGTTGTAGGGTATAAAAATAGTCGGAATATGGGAGATAACGTAAAAGTACTTTCTAGATAGATACCCCGACTCGTTTGTATATAAACAACTTTCTCGAGGACTTTGAATGGCGGAAGATATTGCAGAGGCTACTCTGCAAATGACAACTCTCTCTGTCCAATAATTAAGATTCGATTAGGACTCTCTCTTATGTGAACTGACTTAATATGTGCAACTAATTTCTTAATGATTACCTTAAGAAATAATCAAAATTCACTTCCTGTGACCCATATTTTCCGGCTGTATATCAAAAATACTTATTTGTATTGATCTCATTATATATTCATATCTTAATTAACATCTCTAGTTATAATAACAATCTCAATACCCAGGTAAACATACTAAGAATCATTCTCATTTTCTTAGTTCGTAACATAAAATGTATTTTCCATTATTAGAATTATTAGTATATGTAGGTGTGTATGTGTGTGTGTGTGCGCACAACATAATTATATTTAAGCATATGCCTACGTGCAATATGTTTAATTAGATATTTATTAAAGGTTTCATGAACCGTACACGATATGACACTTTTACACACAACGCCCTCTGACTCGAAAAAGGAGTAAAGGTAAGGCCGAACGAACGAACGTACGAAGGATCGACTGCTGACACTGAACTCTGCTTATCACACTCACACACACACAGTCGAGGCAATTGCTTTGAACAAACAAGAGGAACAACAACAACAACATGGTTAATGATGTTAATAACAGCAATAATAATAATCCATATTAATAAGCATAATTTAAAGGTAGAAGGTTGCATGGTTAAACGATGGAGGAGGAAATGATATTTTGAGGTTATGTGGTGGTTTATGTGTATAGTGATTTTTAGGAATTCCTCACTGATGTGATGAGGTTTTATTTATATCGAAAGAATAAGTCTCAGTTAATTGGTTGTATTTTGTTAGAACATGTATTTCTGGAAAAAGTCCCAGAAGGCACAAAATATGCACTACCCTTACAACTTCTTTTAACATGGAAATGTCATGGAAAGTACTTACCAAACTTCAACCCAGACCCAAGAAATCAATAGTTCTTTCGGGTGGATTTCATCACACATAGTTTTTTTTTTTTTTTTTTTTTTGTTTAGATGCTCGGGTTGAACTTGCGATCTTATCTGGGCACACAAAAACAATATTATTTCTTGTTGTACCCTCCACCTTGGGAAGGAAGGTATATTAACTTTGTCATTACGTTTGTAACATCCCTAAAAATTCGTCGTAGACCCCATAATGTATATATATTCATAATCAGCATAAAGTTCTAACACGATTTAACGATGTCAAGCTGTCTGTCTGTCCGTTTGTTGAAATCACGATACAACCCACATTATTTGACGTATAGCGTCAAAATTTAGCAGAATAATTTTTATTGTGTCTAGGATAGTTGGTACTGAAAATGAGATATATCGGTCCAAAATCATCAAAATACCGATGAGTTCTACCTCGGTCGGCGAAATATTGTATGTATGGGTCCACGCTTTTGTATAGCCCTATATAGCGGTACCTCCCGATATTCGATATTTTGATGATTTTTGCCACATTTTCCCACGAATATGTCTAAAAATAATTATTATACGATAATTACTCCACCATAGTATGGAGGGTATATTGAGTTTGTCATTCCCCACCCCACAATATATATACAGGTCAGATAAAAAAAATGCAACAACGTCAAACGCCATAATTTTTACATTTTTTTTTAATTTTATTGAATGAAAGCAAAAAATGTTGGAAATAGCATACAATTTTAGAATAAGTTAGATTTGTTGGAATTGGTCACCTTTGGCACAAATTATGGCGTTCAAACGGCCAATGAAACCGTCATACGCTGCCCGAAAGTTGCTCTGCGATATTTTGGCCCATTCCCGGCGAAGCGCCTGCTTGAGGTGATCGATAATTTGGCTTTTTTTGGTACCAACCGTGCCCTCCAAAATACTTCAGACACAAAAGTCCAACGGATTGGTATCCGGAGATTGTGCGCTGAAGCGAGGAACCTCATTTTGTAACCATTCTTGGGAGGCGCATGCTAAGAGCGATGGCGTTGAGTCCTGTTGAAATGTCCTTAGTCTGCGGCCAGAATGTTTGCGTGCCCAAGGCAGAATATTTTCCAGATAATATTCGGCATATATTCCGATGCCACGGTCCATTAATACAAGCGGAGACGGGCATCGGCTGTTATGGCGGGCCACATCATCACCATGGCCGGCACTTGAGTTCTGGTGGCCAACCGAAGGTGCACATTTTCAGGTGACCTCTTTGGCAAGTAAACACGATCATTTTGTTTGTTTACAAACTGCTGGACAACAAATGTTTTCTCATCGGAGAATAACAAATTCGGCAGTTAACCACTTTCGGCCAAGCGAAGCAACTCTTTAGCTTTTTTGAGTCTATTTTCATTCTGTTGCGGTTTAAGTTCTTGCACTTTTTGACATTTCAATGGCTTTACCCGAGCTCATTGTTCAATATTTGCCGAATGGAATATTGCGATATGTTCAGCTCACGAGCCATTTTTCGGCCATTGCGACGCGGGTTTCGATCAAGTCGCTTCTTTAAATTACGAACTATTTCTGCTGATGTTGCTGTTATCTTCTGTCCACTTCCTTGACGTCGGCCTACGCTACGTAACGAGCGATGGTACGAGACACAAAAGATTTATTCATATTTAAATGCTGGAGTGCTCTAACGATAGCCACTTGTGGTTTTCCTACCAAGAATAAAGAAATCACACAATCACGCTTGAATTCCGTCACGAATAACTTTTGTTCTGGAAAATTCTCACCGAAGTGCTTTTGTACGCTTGTAAACAATATAACGAGCTGTCACTGGAATAATTTTAACAGCTGTCGGACGAGTGGTTTAGAAATGACAGCAGTCTGAAGTTAGTTGCAGTTTTTACATCTCACCCTATATGTATACCTTTTGTGTATATGCACCTATTGTATACATGTATGTCCAAAAATATCCACCCAATTTTGAATGGTTTCTGTTCGGCGAAATGTTCTTCTATTTTTATCTTTTATGTAACCGTACATTTTTAACGACAAAGTCAGAACGTTTATGTTTTCTGTCATTCCTGCCTTGCCATTTGAACCTCAGATGACTACGTCTGATTTTGTCATAACATTAGATGATGGCAACAATTAACCACATTAACCTACATTACTTTGTAGGACCTTGAAATGGATATGAGTGTGGGCGTTGGCATGTGTGTGTGTGCGTGGCTGTTCCTTGTTCGTCTGGAACTATTCCATGTCAATTTACCTTAAATCGAGTAGAAATAATAACTATTTCCTCTCTAATAATTTCTGGGCCAATTTTAATTGTAACCGAGTTCATTCTACGAAGTTCACGGGTTTGTGTGTGGTGGTGGGTGGTTACTCTTCCTTGCAAAATATACATTGTTACAGGAATTGTGGGCATATGCTTACGTAGCTGTAACAACCGACAATCGTTTCGTCTAAAAGGTTTGGAAGGGGGTGGAGAAAAACATTGTTTTTCTCAGTTTTTCATTCTTTCCCGTTCCACTTAATTAAGTCTAATTAAAAAATTAAGTTGTGGTGGTATTGGTTTGATAGTGTATTGCTACTACTACCACCACCATCAACATCACCTCTAACACCGCCACCACCCACCTAATCAAAAAGCTGTCTTTAACAAAACATAAATGGAGTTTCGTACAACGGCATATCGTCGCGAACAAAGCAGTCGTTCTTCCTTTGCCGTTTTTCGAGGAACGGTCTCCTTGGTACATTTTATTGTCATCATTTTATAGTTTGGGACGGAGGAGAAAGAAAAATTCGCAATGTTCTTCTTATTATTTTTACTGTTCCCATGAAATGGAGCTGAAGGAAGTAAAGTTTCTGGGGTGTGTGTGTGCGGTTGTAGTTAACGTAACGCTATGATGGTTTTTGTGGGGGTGTATTGTCATTTTCCCCCGCCTATACGACGACTTAGACATATGCCTTCTATGTCCGTTTCCCTGTTTATGTGTGTGTGTATTTGCCTGTATTTACTGGTAACGATATTACAACTAATTAGCTTTAAATTGCTTTTGTAATTACGCGAATGCGCTCAGATACACACATATACTTGTTAGATATAAACGTTTTATGAGTTTTAGTGATAACACAATTATTTTTGTAATAGTTTCCTGTTTTAATTAATGACAAGGAGTTTAAATCATAAATGGCATTTTGTTCTCATTTTAAGTGTTTGTAATAAAATTAAAGAAGTTAGGATGTGGGTTTTTTTTTAAATGGGGAAAGATATTGAAATCGACCACATCGAAAGGCCACAATCTTTGTCATGAGCAGAAGTTAAGTTATAAAACGAAACACATTAAAAATCCTTTTAGACATTTTTGAAGGATCTCATATCAAGGATTCCTAAAAATATATGCATATTTCCTCAATTATCTTTCAAATCTTCGGCAAGGCCCCAATATCGGAATTTTAAATTCAGGTACTTACTCGCATATTTTGAAGGGTTTTGACGTTTTGTTAAGGATTCTAAATGCTAGATTTTTTGGGAGTTATTGATGCCTCCTTGAAATACCTCGTAGATGTGTTCATGCGTTTGCCAAGCAAACTCACATTTTTTTTTAAATCGACCAGTTCTAATAGCCACAACTCTTGGCACGAGAAGAAGTTAAGTTGTTAAAGCAATGCACATTAAAATTTCTTTAAGACATTTTTGAAGGATCTCTTTGTGGACTCTTCAATGACTTTCTTACAAATGTTTGCATATTTCCCTAATTCTCTTTCAAATATTCTGGAACGGATCTATTTTGGAATTTTAAACTCAGGACCTAACTAACAGATTTCAAAGCCTTTTTGATGCCTTGTTGAAGAACCTTAATGGTGGATATTTTTGGAAATTATTATTGCTTCCTTGAAAGATCAGGACACATTTTTGAGGTATTATTTAATAAACTTATTCTTTAATGTTTTTAAAAACTGAAAAAATCATTTGTATTCCCCGGAAGGACATAAATATTCAATTTTTGAAGACTCCTTGAAATCTCTATATTTGTAGATTTTTTGATGACTTTCTGCAGAAAATTTGCTTTCATTTGCATTCACTAAAGAGGGACTAAAAAAATAAATCGTAGATTTAAATCTTTCCGCAAGGACACAAAACGCTCACCTATTTAAAGTCCAATTGAAGTCTTCTTCAGTGCCCATTTGTTTAATTCTTTCTTAAATGTACTTGAAAGACCTTAATTTTAATGTTCTTTAAACAGTTCCTCTAGAGCATAAATTGTAGAATGTTTAAGGACATTTTGAATAATATCAAATGTGGTTTTTCCGATATTTTGAAGATTTCTTTATAGGACCCATTTGGTGAATTTTGAAAGACCTCTTGAAAGGACCTATTTGGTAGATTTTCGAAGGACTCCTGACCTAAAGCCTTCTTAAAGGACATAAATCATTAATTTCTAAAGACCATCTGAAGCGTTATTGAAGCATATATATTCATAATCAGCATAAAATTCTACGTCGATTTAACTATGTCCGTCTGTCTGTTGAAATCACGATAAAGTCCACATTATTTGACGTAGAGCCACATTATTTGACGTAGAGCAATTTGTATTGTGTCTAGGATGGTTGGTTGGTTCATTAAAAATGAGATATATCGGTCCACGTTTTGGTATTGTCCCCATACAATGGTACCTCACGCTATTCGGTATTTTCATGATTTTTGCCACATTTTTTCATGGATTTGTCTGAAAATTAGTATTTGTATTTGTCATAATGGGTCCTAGTTCGTGTGGCGAAGCATTGTATGTATAGGTTCACGTTTTGGTACAGTCCCCATATTACGGTACTCCCCGATATTAGGTATTTTGATGATTTTTGGCACATTTTTTCACGCATTTGTCGGAAAATTGGTATTTGTAGGTCATAATAAGTACTAGCCCCCATATAACGGTACCTCCCGATGTTCGGCATTTTGATGGTTTTTGACAAATTTATTCGCGGTTTTGTCTAAAAATTGGTATTTATGGGTCCTAATGGATTCTAGCTCCTTTGGCAAAACATTGTATGTATAGATCCACGTTTTTGTATAGCCCCATATAGCCGTATTTCCCGATATTCGGTGTTTTGATGATTTTCGGCAGATTTTGCCATGAATATGTCTAAAAATTATTATTTGTGGGTCAAAATGGGTTCTTATGTTTCCCTTACCCTAAGGTGGAGGGTAGTAAAAGTTTGGCCCGGCCGAAGTTAATGGTTTTTACTTATTTAGTTTTAATTTAGTTCTTTATAGAACTTATTCCACGAACAAAATCTTGGATTTCTTTAAGTCCTTTTATTCGAACTAACATCGTAGATTTTGAAACATCTTCTGAATTTTTGAAAAAAAAAAAAAAAAACAAAACCTGAATTTTGAAAGACCTGTATTTCAAGTATTTTTAAAAAAAACTAGAATCCATTTTTAAATATAAGTAATTTTTTTAAAGACCGCATAAAGCCTTCTGCCAAAATCACGGATTTTTCAAAGACTTCTTAAAGTTTTTTTAAAAACAAAATTTTCCGCTTTTTAAGAACTCCTATATCCTTCTGCCAGGATCACGATCGTGGATTTTTCATGATCTTCATAATCTTTCTTGAAGAACCCACATAACGGATTTTTCGAAAACCTTCTTAAGAGGAAAGGACCAAAATTGTGGATTTGTTAAGACCTCTTAAAACCTTCTGCCAGGATCGCAATCGTGGTTTTTTTAAGACCTCCTAAAACCTTCTGCCAGGATTACAATCGTGGATTTTTTAAAGAACTTCTTTAGCCATATTGGAAACCCCACATCGTGGATATTTTAAATAACTTCTTTAGCCTTCCTGAAGACGCCTTATCGTGGATTTCTTAAAGTTCTTCTTAAGCTGAAAGAACCGAAATCGTGTATTTTTTTAATACCTCTTCTTAAGCTTTATTGAAGAACCCACATCCTTCTTACCTAAATCGTGTATTTTTTATGACCTCTTCATAAGCCTTATTGAAGAGCCCAAATCGTGGATTTTTTAAAGTTCTTCTTAAGCTGGAAGAATCAAAATCGTGTATGTTTTAAGACCTCTTCTTATTAAGGAACCCACGTCGAGGATTTTTTACGATCTTTTTAAGCCTCCTCGAAGAAGTCTTCGTTAAGAGACCATAAAGTGGATTTTTAACCATCTTTCTGTGGAGCAAAATCTTTGGCACTTTGAAAAACCTTTTGAAGTCTTCTGCAAGGAACAAAACCGTAAATTTTTAGATCGCATTTTTGAAGAGCGCACCCGGTGGACTTTAAAAGGACCTTTGGAAGAATTCTTGATTGGCTTAAATCCTAAAGGACCTTCTTGAGACATATATTCGTGGAATGTTGAAGCATTTTTGAAGGTTATAAATTGTGATCTTTTTAAAACCTGGGAACATAAAACCTTATTGTGGAGTTTTCAAACAGTGTATAGTTTCTTAAAGAGTTTTCGAAATCTTCCGAAAGGTCATTCCTGTAGAGGCCAAAATCATGGATTTTTCTTACACTTTTCTTTTCTTGACGCATTTGAATCGTTTTGTTTTTACATTTTGATGCCCTCTTGAAGAGCTTTCTCTTGACGAAAAATTCTGGAGGTATAAAAAATAATAAGGCTACTTGTGGAGCCTAAAATGTGGATATATTAAAGAGGTTTTTAAAAGCTTGTTGCTTAACCTATTCTTTATATTCCTATTCTATATATACTCTTGAGACCTTTTCGAAGGAATTAAATCAGGGACTATTGGTCACATCTTAAAGTAGAGACAATTTTTTATACAAAATGATGGATTTTTGTTTTAATTTTGTAAGCATTACAAATAGGTGGACTTTTCCGATTCCTAAGACCTCATTAAGGACTTTTTAAAGCTGTCGTGGGTGGACTTTTTCTGGTTCCTTAGACCTCTATTAGGGGTTTTTAATGCCGTCGTTTAGGTCTTAACTGTCTTTTTTTACTATCCTATAAAATTTAAATATTGAGTTTTTAATGTATTTAAGAAAGTTATCTTGTTAAGAGAAGGTCTTTAAGAATTTATAACCTCAATTATCGAATATTTAAAGTCTCCTTAACCTTTTCGAATGATTTAAATCGTGGATTTCGAAGTGATCTTACATTTTTGGATTTTGTTTTTTTAATGATTTTGGGAACCTTCAATTTTTGAAACCTTCTTGCTTAATCATTCTTTAGATTTCTTTAGAGCTTGAGGACTTAAATTTTTTTAAACAAAATCGTGTTTTTTTAAGTCTCCTTTTTTGTGGACAAAAATCGTGAATGTTTTTAAATTTTTAGGCCCTTGATTTTTAGTTTTTCCTTTGTATCGTAAATTTATGATTTTGGAAACCTTCTTGAAATAACCGATTTTTGACTTTTTAATAAGTCTGAAGTCTTCTTATTAATCCTACATTGCAATATTATAATTTTTATGAGTACAAGTACTTTGTTTTTTTGCGACCTTTTTCAAAATGTTTTAAATTAATTGTAATCTATAATTTTATGAATATATTTTTATATGCATGTATATATGCACGTAGAAAACACCATAGTTTTCCCAAAACTGATTTCTATGGTAAAATATTCCATTAAGTATTGACATCCAACAAATTCAGTGGTTGAATAAAAAATAGAAAAAAAAAAACAATGTTTTGGTTGTTTAAATTTTTTCCCAGATACTGATGATGGTGATGGATTTCAAAGTTGTGATGAAAACCAAAATAAATTTGCCAGCACACATGTCGTTCGGCAGCCACCACTATGGTTTGCATCTGCAGCGCAGCAGGAACATCAGCAGCAATTGTTCCACATGTACGAGTATTTGGGTCAGGTTTATCATGTCATAATTCCATTTAAAAGCTTTTTATAATTAAATTTTCTTGTTTGCTGAAATCTGATTTACGAAGAAAACAATGACAAACACATATACATACAGCCAAAACTTTGCTCCATGAGAGAGAATGTTAAATGAACGGATAGAGGAGATTCCTTTCGGTGAGTATGGGAATTACGTTGAGAAAAATTATAAAAACAATGCCAAAAAAAGAAAACTATGGTTGGAACTTTTTCGAGCGGAAAATTTTGAAAATGGAATTGGTGGAATTCCTTCGTAATTCGGGTAAATTAAATAATTATTAAACAGGTACAGATGAATGGTTTTCAATTTAAGATACGCTAATTAATTAACGTATTTACATTTTTTACAGTTAAAATTTCCTTTAATAGATGATCTATTATTATCAATTATTTTTACGGTTATTATTTTTAAATAATATTTTTATATGTATTAACTCATATTCATAATTCATATTTTTTTTCTTTTCTGCAGATGCTGACTCGATTTTAAAAGGTGAGTTTTAAATAAGATTTCTGTAAAAAAAATATGAAAGGAGATTCCAAACCCCTTTGAAAACATTCCTTAAAATTGATTAAATGGGTCAATCATGACACGCCAGAAAGTTTTAGTCGGTATTCTGGTGTATAATTTCGCGTTTTATGGAAGTTAAAATTATATACAAGGTGGGATAAAAAACGGCAACAAAATCAAACGTCAAAATTTTTCAATTTTTTTTTAAAGCAAGCAATGTCGGCAAAATAAAGTCGGAAATATCATCAAATTTTAGAACAAGCTTAAATTTGTTGGAACTGGTAACCTTTGGCACAAATTATGGCCTTCAAACGGCCAATGAAACCGTCACACGCTGCCCGAATGTTGCTCTGCGGTATTTGGCCCATTCCCAGCACTTGCTGGGGGTGATCGACACTTTGGTATTTTTATACCCTCCACCATACTATGGAGGGTATATTAATTTTGTCATTCCATTTGTAACTCCTCGAAATACTGATGTCAGACCCAACAAAGTATATATATTCTTGATCAGCGTAAAATTCCAAGACGATTTAGCCATATCCGTCTGTCTGTCTGTGTGTCTGTCTGTCTGTTGTAATCACGCTATCTTTCGAACAAATTGAGATAGAAGGCTAAAATTTTGCACACATGTATATTTTGCCTGTAGGAAGGTTATGTTCGTAAATGGGCCATGTAGGTCCAAGTTATCATATAGCCCCCATATAACGGTACCCCCCGATATTCGGTATTTGGATGATTTTAGCGACATTAAATAACGGAATCGTTCCAAATTTGGTATTTGAAGTTCGTAATAGATAGTGCAGCATAAAACAGAAAATGAGCCATGTAGGTCCACGTCTTCGTATAGCCCCCATATACCATACCATATACCGTACCGAAGTTCGTAATAGATACTTCATCCCATGCTAGAAAATTGTCTGTGCAGGTCCACGTCTTCGTATAGCCCCCATATAACAGTACCCCCTATGTTCGGTATTTTGATGATTTTAGCTACATTATAAACAGATTTTTCTTCAAGTTTCGCATTTAAATATTGTTATACCTTTTGTCAAAAGTTGCCTATGCAGGTCCACGTCGTCGTATAGGCATTCGGTATTTTTAAGATTTTAACAGAATTTTTAACGGATTTTATTTTTTTCCTTTTTGGAAATTGCCAAATTTGTGCCAAATGGTGGAGGGTATTAAAAGCTCGGCACGGCCGAACTTACAGCTTTTTTACTTGTTTAGTGTCAACCTTGCTTTCCAAAACACTCCATAAACAATAGTCCAACGGATTGGTATCCGGAGATTTTGGTGGCCATTGCGCGTTTGAAATGAAGCGAGGAACCTCATTTTGTAATCATTCTTGGGTGGGGCGTGCTGAGTCCTGTTGGAATGCCCAAGGTCTGCGGCCAAAATGTTTGCGTGCGGAAGGCTTTAATACACCCTCCAGAATATTTTCGGGATAATATTCGGCATTTATTCTGATGCCACGATCGATTAATATGAGCAGAGAGCGACCATGTGCTGTTATAGCGGCTTGCACAATCACCATGGTCGACGCTTGAGTTCTGGTGGCCAACCAAAGGTGCACATTTTCAGCTGACCTCTTTGGCAAGTAAACACGATCATTTAGTTTGTTTACAAACTGCTGGACAACGAATATTTTCTCATCGGAGAAAACCAAATTCAGTTCACCACTTTCGGCCAAGCGAAGCAACTTTTTAGCTCTTTTGAGTCTATTTTCTTTCTGTTGCGGTGCAAGTTCTCGCACTTTTCGGAATTTCAATGGCTTTACCTCAAAATCTTTTTTTAATATTTGCGAGTGGAATATTGCGATGTGTTCAGCTCACGAGTCATTTTTGGGCCATTGCGACGCGGGGTTCGATCAAGTCGCATCTTTACTTTTCCAATCATTTCTGCTGATGTTGCTGTTTTCTTCTGTCCACTTCCTCGACGTCGGGCTACGCTACCAGTATCAAAGTAACGATGGTACGATACACAAAAGATTTATTCACATTTAAATGCTGTAGAACCAAAAATTCATCTTGTTTGGGATCTAAATATTTCCATCGTTCATCATGACATCTAGTTTGCAGAAAATTAGTCTCTTGTCATTTCGAAATCTGTAAGATTTCATACATGTATGAAGAACATAATTTTTATCTACGTATATGGTTATCAAAATATAATTTTCTGCATCATGTATGAGTCGGTATGACAGACGGAGGAGTGGAACAACGTTGCTAGTCATGTTCAACATGCAATATAAAAATTCATATCCTCTTTTGGGTCATACATTTTTGAATTTCAAACCACTGCGAAAATGAACAAACGAATCAACAGAACACTGGCTGGCTGGCTGACTGACTGACTGACAGACTGGAACAACAGAGTGTGTTCTGCCACCACCACTATGAAATGTACAAAAGTTCCACTACTCGACTTTAGTCGCTTGCACAGGAATGCCAGCCAGAGCAAGCTTGGAAGCAACCAGTAGAACTTTGTTTGTGCAGAGTAGTCAAAGAACACAAAAGGATAACAACAAGGATGCCTTTGATGTTTGAAGAGGTTTTCATTCTACTTTTGTCATATTTACGTACTATGCATACACCAAAACCCCCACCCCCACCCACACACCCACATATACTTATGTAAATAATGCATAAAATACTTGAGGCCATAATTCTGGTGCACAAAATGCATGTTCACGTTAAAAAAAAAAAACATACAAAGCCAAACAACGAGAACAACAGCAACAACAACAAAGTTGGTAAAGAGATACGTTCGGTACTGGCGAAAGGACATATTCATTTCATCATTTCCATGCAGAAAAAAATGGAAAACAGGACAAAAATTGTGTGAAGTCAAGTGTAAAGAAAGTTAACCTACAAAAAATGCAATAAACGAAATATTTCAAAATTTCCCCAAGAAAAGGATAAAGAAATCGATTAGAGAGAAAAAAATATATTTGATATTAGAAAGGATATTACTACAATATACAAATATGAATTCAATGAAATGCTATATTTGTCATATCGACAGAAAAATAACCAAAAACTATTGTATTCACTTTTGAGTACATCACCAAGAACATTTTTGGCGAAAAAGTAAAATTCATTGCGGATTTGTAGTTAGGGGCGTATAAAGAACTGAAAGATCCGGAAACTCAATAAGCCTCACATAGCAGAATTAAGGACCTCATAATGAATCCAAGATTTCAATCCATGGAGGTCTGTTAAAATCGGTATACTCTAGGAAAACGAGAATATTCTTTATAGATATTCAGCTTTATCCTATATCCTGTAAATGAGAATTACACTGTGCGACAAATTTCAAAATTTTCTACAATTAAGGGGAAAATCCAGCAGATTATAGAAGTAGATCTAAAAAAGAAGGCAGGTGGATCGGCGTTTTGAAAGTTTACATCACAGTAAGTAACATAGAGGGGCAAGTTTCTCCCCTCTTCCACAACATTGGAAATTTTTAGATTAAGATTGCTCTAAATTCGTGCACTTGAAATATCTTCGGCAAAATTGCAGATCAAAATACAAGGTATATTTTAGCCGAAAATTTTAGCCCCCGAGCTAGTTCCCCCCTTTTTCACTTTTTTTGGAAATTTTCGATTGAAGATTCTTCGATATCTGTGCATTGTAGGTACATAGTGTATTCGGCAATATTGCAGATAAAAATACGAGGAATAGCTTGTTCGAAAATGTTAACCCTCGAGAGAGTCAATAAAGGGGTCTTCTAGGTGCTTTTTCTAAAATATGGCAAAAAAAAACTCCCTTAAAAGGGATCGTAGCACGTCAAAATATTTCAAAAAATGATTTGTCGTAGAATTCTTCTATAGATCCTGGAAGACATCCAGAGCCCAAATCCTAACTAAACTTCAGCAATTCAATACAATTTAAACATCACATTTTAGGGCTACAACCGTACTTTGTGTGATTTTGTGCAAAAATCCTCAACAAAGCATCATTGTAGAATAATAGCGTCAGGGAAACAAAATTCTATAAGTCACTAACAAAAAAGAAAACTCTATTTCCACTCCAAAATGTTAGCATCAAAATCCAAAAATATTTGCATCAATGTTCCCAAAAACTTGAAATTATTCCATATTTTCTTCGGTCAATTTTTCCTCGGACTTTTCTCGATTTGACGGCTGAAAGTTTCATAAAATTACGTTTTAGGTGAAAGGTGTCAAAAGAAGAAATATTTTACGCAAAATTTGACTATAAATCTCAGAATAAATCATATATCAATTTATGAAAATTACATTCGAAATTTTTGTATTAAAAGTGAATTTTATGCTATTTATTTAACACTTATCCAAGTCGAGTAAAATGTTCCCTTTATGCTTTAAATTTTTGGAATTTCTTTACACTTAAATATGTACCATAACAACTGATATGAAATTTAAATTAATAAAAATCCTAGTTATTTCAGTCTGGATTGTGAAAAATGCTCGGTAGTCTCGGTAGGACTTGTTCTTATATCAAAACCCCAAAGGAGTTCTGGATTCATTGCCCAAATGCTAGCTCTGACCACATACAAAGGGACATCTAAAGTTTAAGATATTTTCGCAATTATTGGATAAAGCTTGGAGATCTTTGAATTATATCCCGCATCATTGGAATATAGGTCATATCGGAACACTATTTGTATGAGTCACCTTGTAACGATAACTCCGATTTAATTTCGTCAAATGTTGACATTTAGATTTCTTATTACCTAGAAACGCTATTTATAAAAAAATATAAAAATAGGACCAGCTTTTGGTACAGCCCTTACAAAATCAAATGCCTGATTTTATTTATTGTGGGGGTCATGCCATATTTTCCTATCAAGTTGCCTGAATATTAGTACTGGGTTGCCTATATTCGACGGACCCATCTGGCAACGCCATAACTTTTGACAGAGATGTCACATCGCTTAATGACATACCGCGTTTGAACCGTCAGTCCAAGCAGATTTTTACCATGAACCAATACACGCCACGCGAGCGCTCTGAAATAGTTGAAATTTACATTCAACAGAAGAAGTCAATTGTGAAAACTCAACGTGCTTTTAAAACATTAAAAAATGTGAGAAGTGCGCCTTCTAAGAACACCATTCAGCGTTTATACGAAAAATTTTCGACTGGTAAGGCTCTTTCTTATCCGAAGAGGCCATATAAAAGTCGACCAAGGCGATCGGCCGAGAATATCGCTGCCGTACGAGCCAGTGTTGAGAGGTCCCCAAGAACATCCCAAAAACGCCGTTCTCAGCAGTTGGGCATGGCTCGGTCCACTTTACAACGGATTATTCGCATTGATTTGCATTTGTTCCCGTACAAAATTCAATTGACGCAAAGAATGTTGCCTGCGGACAAGCCTCGTCGATTGGAATGGGCCCATGGGTCCGTCGAATATGGGCAACCCTGTATAATAGTTTTTTCGCGAATAGAAATCTTCTCGACAGAAGATGTTTAAAGCAAATATTATGTAAAGGGCCCTTATATTAACAAGTAAAAAAGCAGCTAAGATCGGTCGGGTCGAACTTTGAACTTAAATGAAAACTGTTATATGGGGACTATACAAAGACGCTGACCTGCTTTCGACATATTTTTTTCAAAGGCTGTAGTACCCATTACGAAATTCAAATATGAAATTTGAAACAGTTCCAGTGAATAATGTCCCAAAATATATTAAAATATCGAATATCGGGAGGTACCGCTATATATGGGGGATATACGAAAACGTGAACCTGCATACGAAATTTTTTGTCATAGGCTGTAGTACCCATTACGAACTTTATATACGAAATTCCGGTGAATAATGTCGCTAAAATCATGAAAATACAGATTATCGGAAGATACCGTCATATGGGGGCCATACGAAGACGTGAACCTGCCTACACATTTTTTTAGCATAGTTTGTAGTACCCATTAATATCTTCGAATACAGGGTTGCCCATATTCGACGGACCCATGACTCTTTGGGCCCATTCCAATCGACGAGGCTTGTCCGCAGGCAACATTCTTTGCGTCAATTGAATTTTGTACGGGAACAAATGCAAATCAATGCGAATAATCCGTTGTAAAGTGGACCGAGCCATGCCCAACTGCTGAGAACGGCGTTTTTGGGATGTTCTTGGGGACCTCTCAACACTGGCTCGTACGGCAGCGATATTCTCGGCCGATCGCCTTGGTCGACTTTTATATGGCCTCTTCGGATTAGAAAGAGCCTTACCAGTCGAAAATTTTTCGTATAAACGCTGAATGGTGTTCTTAGAAGGCGCACTTCTCACATTTTTTAATGTTTTAAAAGCACGTTGAGTTTCCACAATTGACTTTTTCTGTTGAATGTTAATTTCAACTATTTCAGAGCGCTCGCGTTGCGTGTATTGGTTCATGGTAAAAATCTGCTTGGAATGACGCTTCAAACGCGGTATGTCATTAAGCGATGTAACATCTCTGTCAAAAGTTATGGCGTTGCCAGATGGGGTATATACGAAAACGTGAACCTACATACGAAAATGTTTGTCATAGGCTGTAGTACCCATTACGAACTTCAAATACGAAATTTATTACAATTCCGGTGAATAATGTCGCTAAAATCATGAAAATACCGATTATTGGGAGGTACCGTTATATGGGGGCTATACAAAGACGTGGACCTGCATAAAAATTTGTTTGCTAAATGTTGCAGTACCCATTAAGATCTTCCAATACGAATTTTGAAACGATTCCGGTGAAAATACCGAATATCCTGAGGTACCGTTATATGGGGGTACACGAAGACGTGGACCTTCATATTAACATTTTTCTCATACGCTGTAGTACCCATTACGGACTTTAAATATGAAATTTGAAATAATTCCCGTAAATAGTGTCTCTAAAATCATGAAAATACCGAATATCGGGAGGTACCGTTATATGGGGGCTGTACGAAAACGTGGACCGGCATGGCTCATTTACGAACTTAACCTGCCTACTGGTTAACTATGCATGTATTCAAAATTTTTTCATTCTATCTCAATGCGTTCGAAAGACAGCGTGATTACAACAGACAAACGGACTTCGCTAGATCGTCTTAGAATATTACGCTGATCCACAATATATATACTTTGTAGGGTATATTATGAGGGAGCGTGGAAGAGAGGTGAATTTGCCCACTGTATTTAGGTTACGTTGCAATGTAAATATTCAAAACGACGTTACACGTGTATCCTATTTTTAGCTCTACTTCCATAATGGATTTTCCCCGCAATTTTTTATGGTGCTCTGCGTTGTCATACACATTATAAGCTCATTCGACCTCTCTCTCTCTCTCTCTCTCTCTCTCATAGAAATGCAGTAGCATCCTCAAAAGAATAATAATAATTATCTTCATTTGCATTTTACCAATAATATGTAAATTTCTGGTACATCTGCATACTTGTGCTTGCAACAACAATTCCATTTCGTTCGAATTCAAATGAACGTTTTGCGGTATGTTTAGTAGCAAAAAAAAAAAAAAAAAATACAACCAACAACAACAACAGTGCACAAAGTACACACTGAAGGACTCGGAGAACGACGAATATACTCTTGTAATATCAAGTTGCAGTAAAGTATGAGGTAAACAAATAATATCTTTGCCAAGCCAAAGCAAAAGAGAGACAGAGAGAGAGGACGAAGAATGGTAGCAAGTAAACTATAATGACCAAATATTTGTCGACTGTCAATGAAATGAAAATATTTTTTTGGAAAATTGCAAGAAAAAAAGAAAGGAGAATTGAAGTGAAGTCTTGGACGTATAAGAATGTAGAGTAAGTGATAATGGAAATGGGTAAGCATGGCATTCTAGAGATAAAGTTAGAAGTTTATAAGACACAGTAAGAGAGAATATCTTTCGGAGGTAGTAGAAGACTTACTAAAGAGATAGAAGGCTTTCAATAGGGTTTCTATGTAAGTAGGTCGTATGTATTCAGTAAAAAATCCGATTACCAAATACAAGATTTTTATATTAATATGTATATATGTATATAAAATAGAAGTAATATTATTGACTGACTCACTTAGAATTAGGACCCAGACGAAACGGCTTAAGCCACACTCTTCAAATTTCGCAAATCTTGGTGCGTAGGCGTTTGATAAGGCTGGGTTTGTGGAAAATCCTACTAAAAGGGTACGAAGAGTACTAAATATACAATGCTTTGTATTGGACAAGCGAAATGAGCTTGAATTTGAAATAAGAGTCACTGATAGATACAGGATTGATGCAAAGTGTTTTGGAAAACCTCGAATTTTAGGGCTATGAAAAGTACTAAAATGTACTATACTTTCATATTATAAAAACTGCAACCTTGCCAACCTTGCATTCCAAAATACTCCGGACACAATAGTGCAACGAATTGGTCTCCGGAGATTTTGGTGGTCCTTGTTTCCTGGAAATGAAGCGAGAAACCTCATTTTGTAACCATTCTTGGGTGGCGCGTGTTGAGTGCAATGGTGCTGAGTCCTGTTGGAATGTCCAAGGTCTGCAGCCAAAATGTTTGCGTGTCCAAAGCATTAACATACCCTTCAGAATATTTTCGCGTTAATATTTATTTTGGTACACATTTTCAGACCTATTTGGCAGGTAAACACGATCATTTTGTTTGTTTACAAACTGATGGACAACGAATGTTTTCTCATCGGAGAATAACAAATTCGGCAGTACACCACTTTCGGCCAAGCGGAGCAACTCTTTAGCTCTTTCGAGTCTATTTTCTTTCTGTTGGGGTGTAAGTTCTTGCACTTTTTGTAATTGCAATGGCTTTACCCCGAGCTTATTTTTCAATATTTGCCGAATGGAATATTGCGATATGTTCAGCTCACAAACCATTATTCGGCCACTACGACGCGGGTTTCGAGCTTCTTTCGAACTTTTCGTACCATTTCTGCTAATGTTGCTGCGTTCTTCCGTCCACTTCCTTGACGTCGGGATACGCTAACAGTATCACGGTAACGAGTGATGGTACGAGACACAAAATATTTATTCACATTTAAATGCTGGAGTGCTCTAACGATAGTCACTTGTGGTTTTCCAGCCAAATATTGAGAAATCACTCTATCACGCTTGAATTCCATCACGAATAACTTTTTTTCTGGAAAATTCTCACCAAAATGCTTTTGTACGCTTGTAAACAATATAATGAGCTGTCACTGGAATAATTTTAACAGCAGTCGGACGAGTGGCTTAGAAATGGCATCAGTATGAAGTTGGTTGTAGTTTTTTCATCTCAACCTGTATATTATGTCTGCAGGAAACGGGCCATGTAGGTCCACGTTTTGGTATAGCCCCCATATAACGGTACCCCCCTATTTTCGGCATTATGGTGATTTACCCGACATTATTCACCGGAAATGTTTTAAATTTAGTATTTGAAGTTCGTAATAGATACTACAGCCTATGACAGAAAATTGTCTGTGCATGTCCACGCCTTCGTATAGCCCCCATATAATGGCACCTTCCTACATTCGGTATTTTGATGATTTTAGCTACATTATTCACCGATTTTTTTAAAGTTTCGCATTTGAATATTGTACTGGCTTACGACAAAAGTTGCCTAAGCAGGCCCGCGTCGTCGTATAGAACCTAATATGATGGTAATAATGGTACATTCGGTATTTTAAAGATTTTAGCAGAATTTTTAACGGATTTTATTTTTTTGAAAATTATTAAATTCGTTCCAAAAGGTGGAGGGTGTTAGAAGGTCGGATATACGGCATT
This sequence comes from Musca domestica, assembly GCF_030504385.1. Lineage (NCBI taxonomy): Eukaryota > Metazoa > Arthropoda > Insecta > Diptera > Muscidae > Musca > Musca domestica. Next base: position 4,221,159 of record NW_026712344.1, on the reverse strand, counting down.
CTTACTTATTTTACTTTTCAATTCTAATAAAATTACATTAGACATCTTCTAAAACATTCCCGCAAGTTTTGATATTTTTCCAAGAGCTTTATTTCTAAGTCTGAATAAAAAAATTCACATAACACAAGTTGAGCAAAAGTTCTGATGTGTAGACACTTTTTAATATAAAATTCCCCAAAAACACAATGAAACTGTTTTTGTCCCCTTTGGAAATTACATTGTCCAAATGAAAATAGGAAAAACCTTTTTCGGAATTGAGAAAAACAAAAAAAAAAAACATTTCGACTTTATTTTTGTCTGGAAAGTTCAAAAGGATTGTGCTGATGAAAAAGAAGTTATTTGATTATTAAATTATTTATTCACTTGCTCAGTAAACGCAAACACACACACACAAAGCATCCGACGAATAGACCTAATAAAAGTGTAATAAAATACTCTCATGAAATAGAATGGTAGAGCCAGCAAACAAAACACAAATCTAGCTAGTCACTCTCCTTTTTATGGGCCCTAAACACAAGAACAAAAAACATAAAAAAAGGAAAACAATTTAAGGCACAAGGACAGAAGGCAGAGGCCACAGTCAGGATTCAAATGAAAACCGAAAAAAAAAACTAAAGGATATATAAAATTTACATATCATTGCCGAATATTCTCCAAAGGGAGAGCACCATGTATTTGATTATTTCGAGTTTTACTCCTTTTTCTGTAGTCTCACAAAAAAAAAAAACCAATATTCCTAATAGAACCGGCAATAAAGACAGTAAACATACAAACCGAGATTAAGAATATATACTATCATGTTTGTATACCGAAGGACTATTTTTGTCTGAAACATTTTAAAGTTGCTAAACCCCAAAAAAAAAAAAAAAAAACAAAAGAATCGCAAGGCCTATATTTCTTACCACCGATTTTCTATTTTTTTTTTTTTTTTTTGGAAAACCTATGTGAGGACCTCTCACAGGATCACATATCCCAAAAATCCTCATTTTAGTAGAAGACCACTCTGAAGGACAACGATCTATAAAATATTTCTTGGGTCCTATTCAGTCCATTTAAAATGGACACTTTAAATGCACTACGTCCACAAAGGTCTAATCAAAAACCTTCAACTTGAAGAATACTTCTGCAAATCCAAAAGGGTGTCACATGAAAGTTCTCACCGACTGCAACTACAAACTTTCGACTGTCGTCACATATCTCGTTATTTTATTATTTTACAACATGTCCCATTGTGCCCTTGATTCTCTTGTTCTATATGCGCTACATCCAATCCGCATACCATTTGCATATGTGTGTGTGCGTGTGTGACTGTCATTGTCAAACGAAAGAGTACCCAATGTCGCGTTGTAAAGTGGAAATTTAGAATTTCATTGCCTGAAATTTACAACTAAATTATGTACTTGAGGGTGTTGAAATAAAATTCTCAAAGACAGAATGCCAAGCAAGATGACGACCCGAGACCCAGGCATATTGTGTCAAATTGCTGGCAAGCAAGCAACAACAAAGAAAGAACAGTAAAAGTACTCTTGAGAAAAATCAAGAAGTCTTCAAAATGTAACAAAATGTACGTTTGATGTTCATGATGCTAGCAATGTTGACTGGCTGGTTGGTTGGCTGGCAATGTTCTTTTTATGCTGTCGTCATGAATTTGCCAGATCCTGCCATTTTTTTTTTTTTTTTTTTTTTTGTAACAACGGCATCACCTCGGAATGCCACGATGACATTTTATGCTGTTTTTAAATCAGCTCAGATTACACGCTTTATGCTAAACACTTTCGAATTCCTTCATCACCATCATCATCAGCGGCAAAAGAGGAGGGTATTAAGGACAATATCTCAGCATTGACTCCTAAACTAAAAGCAACATCTAGACTGCTTAAATGACTGTTGCCAATATATGCAAAATTAAATTTTTAATAAACGAATATATTATAAAGAGTTATAAGAAGAACTAGAGCTCTTCTATGCGACAGAGAAGACCTAGAGCTCTTCTATGCGACAGAGAAGACCTGGAGCTCTTCTATGCGACAGAGAAGACCTGGAGCTCTTCTATGCGACAGAGAAGACCTAAAGCTCTCCTATGCGACAGAGAAGACCTGGAGCTCTTCTATGCGACAGAGAAGACCTAAAGCTCTTTTATGCGACAGAGAAGACCTGAAGCTCTTCTATGCGACAGAGAAGACCTGGAGATCTTCTATGCGACAGAGAAGACCTGGAGCTCTTCTATGCGACAGAGAAGACCTGGAGCTCTTCTATGCGACAGCGAAAGACCTAGAGCTCCTCTATGCGACAGCGAAAGACCTAGAGCTCTTCTATGCGACAGCGAAAGACCTAGAGCTCTTCTATGCGACAGAAAAGACCCAGAGCTCTTCTAGGCGACAGAAAAGACCTAAAGCTCTTCTAGGCGACAGAGAAGACCTAGAGCTCTTCTAGGCGACAGAAAAGACCTAGAGCTCTTCTATGCGACAGCGAAAGACCTAGAGCTCTTCTATGCGACAGCGAAAGACCTAGAGCTCTTCTATGCGACAGAAAAGACCCAGAGCTCTTCTAGGCGACAGAAAAGACCTAAAGCTCTTCTAGGCGACAGAGAAGACCTAGAGCTCTTCTAGGCGACAGAAAAGACCTAGAGCTCTTCTATGCGACAGCGAAAGACCAAGAGCTCTTCTATGCGACAGCGAAAGACCTAGAGCTCTTCTATGCGACAGAGAAGACATAGAGCTCTTCTATGCGATAGAGAAGACATAGAGCTCTTCTATGCGACAGAAAAGACCTAGAGCTCTTCTATGCGACAGAGAAGACATAGAGCTCTTCTATGCGACAGCGAAGACCCAGAGCTCTTCTAGGCGACAGAGAAAACCTAGAAGTCTCTATTAAAGCCGTTAATTTATATTTTCTTTATGAAGTAGAAAACCTTTAAGGCCTAAGCTCTTATATTTTCATTCAAGTGTGGATGACCTATATTATCTTTATTGAGTAGAATGCCAGTAGTATTTCATTCAATTTAACAGAACCTTCAAAAGAAATCAATCACGATGTCACTTTAAGCTCCTAACTTTTGTTCATCGTTATAAATTAAAACTTTTTCTAATAACTCGTAATGCCGTTAAATCAAAACACAATTTTTCTCCTAAAATGAGGCACCAAAAACTTTTGACAAACAGACAAATTTTGTTTTTGTTGACTTGAATTTATTATTCACATCAAGAAATCAACAAAATGCCTTGTCTATTATTCCGTAACGAAAATGTAAGCCATTGTTAGGAATAGAGAAGGAAAAAAATGCTCATTCATACAGCACCACTACATGTACGCACACCCTGGCTAAAATTCCAAAGAAATTTTGCCAAAGAATGTAAAATTTACTGGGGTGATTTTTTTTGTTCTCCGCTTCATCCGATTATACAAAGTTGAGTTGTTTTTTTTTTTCGTTCGTTGGCTCACGTTTTTGCTTTCAAAATGAAAATCAGACAATTGTTCCTAGACCTAGTTGATATGCAAAATTAGAATGTTTCTGGTACCCAGTGATACAGATTTGTTGTTCATTGTTCTGACTACCACTGCTGCTTCTGTTTCTGCTGCTGCTGCTGCTGCTAAGGATGATTGCTCTGGAACTGCTGACTGTACGTTTGTTGTTCTTGATGATGCTCAGTTTGTCTCTGTGTGTGTGTGTGGGTTCTTGGTGTTCATAAATATGTAAATTTTTGCAAATTATTTGTAACTGAAGTCCTACAGCAGAAGATCTACTACCGATACATTTTTGCACAAAAAACGTCTTTTATTATGCAGTAAAAGCTGAAACAACAAGGGGAGAGAAGTGAAGAAGGTATCACAACTTTTTGGTGAGAAAAACAAATCACGGCTTCTCTTGTGATATCTTAAAGTTCTTTCATTATTTAATTTCACTTTTAAAAGATTTGTGATACGCCATCACCATCTTCCCAATTTGGCAAAAGGCAAATGAAAAAACAAAGGCCACATACTGGTAGCTTTACCGGGGTGATGTGGTATCAACACCATCCCTGCCGCACATCAACAGAACAAATGATTCGCATCAATGTGTATGCAGTTCCCCATTCATGCCTCCCGCCGGTAACCCATCTCGTTGTTTCTAATCCAAAACGGAAATTTAAAAATATTTTTCATTATGCTCGAAATTTTGTAGCGAAACGAACTTTCTCCGCATTTTTCTCCTGCTGCTGCTGCTGCCTTTTACACCAAAATTATGCAATTTATGCTAAAGATCCTATAAATATTTTATGGTTTCGTTAAAAGACAATGTTATCGTTTATTTTTGCTGATTTTGGTTATTTGCTTTCCCAAAATGGGCAGATGGTTCGGAGAGCGTTTTGTTTAGATAACAGAATGGAGGTTAGGTTGAATTTTTATCATAAACAATTAGGAATTTTAATATTGCTGCCGCATTTGTTGAGTTATTAAATTATTTGTACAGACCCCTCCTAACCCTGGCATATTGACTGGTGTATTTTTGTGGCAATGAGAAATGTGCGATGGGGGAGGGAAGATATTTGCCATAGTGTTAAGGTAAATCAGTGGGAAGACGACTTCATTTTTCAGTGTGGGAAGTCAACCTGTTTATAATGACCTCAGCAGGTTCATGAACATTGGAGAAATTTTCAGTAGACAAGTTAGGAAGTTTCAGTAGATCTGACGACTTCAATATATCCTTAGAATATGACCGTCAAGTATTTTTCAATTTTAGATTTTGAAAAAATTGTTTGGAATGACTGTTGTTTTTTTGTTTTTATGTCCTCAAACTTAGTATGGTTATTCCGTTTGTAACACCTCGAAATATACATTTTGGACCCCATAAAGTATATATAGGGTGAAAAAACTGCTACCAATTTCAGACTGCTGTCATTTGAAAACCACTCGTCCGACAGCTGTTAAAATTATTCCAGTAACAGCTCATTATATTGTTTACAAGCGTACAAAGGCATTTTGGTGACAATTTTCCATGAAAAGAGTTATTCCTGATGGAATTCTAGCGTGATAGTGTGATTCTTAATATTTGGCTGAAAACCACAAGTGGCTAAAGTTGGAGCACTCCAGCATTTAAATGTGAATAATTCTCTTGTGTCTCGTACCAGCGCTCGTTAACGTGATACTGATAGCGTCGTCAGGGAAGTAGACGGAAGAAAACAACAACATCAGCAGAAATGCTTCGAAAAGTAAAGAAGCGACTTGATCGAAACCCGCGTCACAGTGCCCTAAAAATGGCTCGTGAGCTGAACATATTGCAATATTCCATTCGGCAAATATTCAAAAATGAGCTCGGTGTAAAGCCATTGAAATTCCAAAAAGTGCAAGAACTTATACCGCAACAGAAAGAAAATAGACTCAAAAGAGCTAAAGAGTTGCGTCGCTTGGCCGAATGTGGTGAACTGCCGAATTTGGTTTTCTCCGATGAGAAAACATACGCTGCCCAGCAGTTTGTAAACAAACAAAATGATCATGTTTACTTGCCAAAGAGATCAGTTGAAAATGTGCCGTTCGGTTGGCCACCAGAACTCAAGCGCCGGCCATGGTGATGGTGTTGGCCGCCATAATGAGGTTCCTCCCTTCATTTCCAGCGCACAATGGCCACCAAAAACTCCGGTGGTCTGGAGTATTTTGGAAAGCAGGGATAGCACTAAAAAATACCAAAGTGTCGATAACCTCAAGCAAGCGCTTCGCAGGGAATGGGCCATAATACCGCAGAGCAACATTCGGGCAGCATGTGACGCTTTCATTGGACGTTTAAAGGCTATAATTCGTGCCAAATGTGACCAATTTGAACAAATCTAAACTTATTCTAAAACTTGATGCTATTCCCGAGTAACAAGTAAAAAAGCAGCTAAGTTCGGCCGGACCGAACTTTTAATACCCCTCACAATTTCGAAGGAACTTGAAAATTTTCAAAAAGAAAATTCCGAAAACTGCCACTTAAAGGAAAACCGTTATATGGGGACAACACGAAGACGTGGACCTGCATACGAAATTTTTTGTCATTAGTGCCTATTACGAACTTTAAATACGAAATTTGTTACAATTACGGTGAATAATGTTGCAAAAATCATAAAAATACGGAGTATCGGGAGGTACCGTCATTTGGAGGCAATACGAAGACGTGCATACGATTTTTTTTTTTGCCATAAGTTGTAGTACCGATTAAGATATGAAATTTGAAATGATTCCGGTGAATAATGTTGCTGAAATCGTGAAAATACCGACTATCACGAGGTGCCGTTATATGGGGGCTATACGACGACGTTTTCATATACTGAAGTACCCATTACGAACTTCAAATACGAAAATTGAAATATGAGGGCTATACGAAGATCTGGACCTGCATACAACATTTTTTGCCATAGGTTGTAGTATCCACTAGTGGGAAGTATCCAGTACGAAATTTGAACCGATTCCGATGAGTAATGGTGCTGAAATCATCAAAATACCGAATATCGGGAGGTACCGTCATATGGGGGCTATATGAAGACTTGGACCTGCATATAAAATTATATGACATAGGCTGTAGTACCCATTACAAACTTCAAATACGAAATTTGAAATAATTCCGCTAAATAATGTCGCTAAAATCATCAAAATACCGAATATCAGGTGGGTACCGTTATATGGGTGCCATACGAAAACGTGGACCGACATGGCCCATTTAAGAACTTAACCTACTGGTAAACTATGCATGTATGCACAATTTTAGCCTTCTATCTCAATTCGTTCGGATGATAGCGTGATTACAACAGACAGACATACGGACATCGTTAGATCGTCTTATAATTTTACGCTGATCCAGAATATATATATACCTTGTAGGGTACATTTTGAATATTTCGTGAAGTTACAAACGGAATGTGAAAGTTAATATAGCCTACAAAGAATGGTGGAGAGTATAAAAATTTAAAAATTATGGCGTTTGACATTGTTCCAGTTTTTTATCTCACCCTGTGCGGAAATTAACGACATCACAAATATATGAAAGGCGTACCTCTGACCTTTGCATTGATGCTGATTTCTTTCGCAAATATGTGAACCCATATATCGGAGATATAGGAAATCATATAAAGGAATCTAAATTTTCAAATATTGTTTCGAATACCCATTAACACGACATAGGGCGTAATGACCTCGTGGTTTCAGCCAAAAGCCATGATAAAACTTTTGCGGGACTATGTGACATTTTGTCAAGAATGAAATGACAATAAAATGTTCAATATGCATGAGTAAAAATTTGAATATGAAATTTTTGTGCTTTTCGAAAGGCCGAATTAGGTATTTGACGTAGTAGCCACATCTCCTTCGTGAAATACAGAAGGTGTTTATGAGATTGTATGTTTTTAGAAAATATTGGTTCCACAAATGAATTTTCAGATATATAATGTCTTGGGCAATATTATTGAAAACAATACAAGGAACCGACAATTTAAAGCTTCAAGCAAGTCACCATAGAGGTATTTTTCATCCTATTTTTACCTCTTTAAACGGGATTATAAAAAGAACATTTTAGAAAATAATTTTTCATAACTTTCTGCGACAGGTCTCAGAATACATCAAAACACCAAATCTTATCTTAACGCCAGGAAATCTCTCCCACTTCTCCAAAGATATAAGACATACAAAAAGCGCCACACTTTTGCAACCTTAATCATATACCATTCTGTACCTAAAGAAATCGCTTTGCTTTCTTCCAAATTATACTATATTTTTTTAATTTGAAACCCAATTATCTTTGTATTATTTTACAGACTTCTGAAGCTATTTTTGTTTAATAATACAGCTCATTTCCATCCTTTTGTAATAATTTTTGTTGTCTCTTTCTGTACGACAAAATAAGACTTATAAACATTAATAGCATTACAGCAATCTGAGTTAACTGGCAAATAAAGACATTTACCTAACATTCAACTTGACTTAGAAGCAGTGTCATTTCAAGGTAAAAAGTTTCTGCAACAACAGTGGTGAAACGGGACAAGATAGAGTAAGAGCGACGAAAGACGCCTGGCATCAATGTCAACGAACGTACAAAAATACGTACATACACTGGTGGCCAAAACTAAAGCAACTGAAATTACAAGGAGAATGAATGTCCTCTAACTTTTTTTAAAAATTGAGAAAATGAGAAAGTGTTTCTTGTTTTAAATTAGGTACTTTATTCCCTTTTTAAAAATCTAAAACAAAAAACCAAAATTCATTTTTTTATAAAAAATAATGTATGGTAAAGTCAATTAACCCGATTTTGGCTTGGACAAAACAAAAGCAACTCTGTTGTACATTCATATGACCGCTGCGATTTCAGTTGTTTTTACTGTTATATTTATCGCTTTTAGACTCCGCCGACAATTTCTCTTGTCATAAATCCTTTTTGAGAAGTTTTTTACAACAGCATGTATTTTTCTTTTCGCTTTTTAAGTACTGCCCAAAAAAAGTTTAAAAATGGCTAGAAGCAAATACAGTACATGAATAAAACAGCAAATTATCAGTGATTATGAATACAACATCACAGAAAATGATTTCCCAGAAATATTTCATAAATATTTATGTGATTTCATAATTATTTCTGTATACTAAGTCGGTTTTTTGAAACTGGATCAGTAGTAACAGGCCGTGGTCTGCATGCCCGTAAGACATCAAAAAACCATTTATATCTGAAAAAATCAAAAAGGCTTTCGGAATCGATAATATTAAGTAGAATCAAGCTCAATGGAAAAAACATAGAAAATCTTTGGAGTATCGTAGACAGGAACAAATAAGCACAACATTTTCCAAAGAATTCGGGGTGCCTGGGAAAGCATACACAAGGATCAAATTGAGCGTGTTATAGATTCAATGCCTCGTAGGTGTGCAGCTGCTTTCAAAAATAATGGATGCTATCGACTACTAGCCAAAATTTAATTATTTTAAAATAAAAAATCAAAAAGTTGCTTTAGTTTTGACCAAGCAAAAATTAGGTCATTTTAGTTTTCCATATATTATTTTTCGTTTAAAAATTATTTTTGTATTTTTATTTTTAGTTTCTTAAAAGTGTATTAAAGACCTCATTTTAAAGTGGAAAAATAATTACGTTTTTTTTTTTTTTTGTAAAAGTTACAGGACATTTATTGTCTTTGCGGTTTTAGTTGCTTTAGTTTTGGCCAACAGTATATATATATTACCCTGACCAAATGTTACCTTAAGAATGGTATGATTTGTTTTTTTTTTTAGAAAATGGAAGCTAGAGAACGTTGTAAATGTTAAAGAAAGCCAAGATGCGAAAACTAGTATGTATTATTTGAATAAACAAAAGTAGAATAGGGTGGAATGAAAACAACTTTTTATAGCATTCACTATGTAAAAAAAGAAATTATGACCAAATCGGATTATTGGCAAAAGGTAGATATACGAATACCGGAAAATGTTTCAATTAATAAGATTGTAAATAACCAAAAAAAAAAAGCAGAAACTGGGCCCTGTGCAGCTTCTATCAAAATAATGTAGAAATTTGTTGCTAGATCGAATTTTTATTCAAAGAATTACCAATTTTTTAAATTACAGTAAATTCTAGGATGTTGTAAAAGAAACCTTCGAAATACTGAATATCAGCATCTACCGTGTTTTGGGGAGTGTATCAAAAAAAGGGACCTTTACAACACATTTTTAGATGACAGTGTTTAGTTTAGATTCGATTACGCCAAAATACAAATTAAATGGAGGGAAACCCTTGAAAAAACTTTAATTAATTTTAGATTTAAGGCAGCTTTATATGAAGACAAAGTATTTCCACATATTATGAAACCTAATGTTCAAATTGCAGCTCATTCGATTGCAATTCTGGCTGATGTATACAAAATACCAAACTTTTGAAGCTACCGTTATTTTTATAAAAGGCAATTAATCTTGGACATGTTTTAGACCTCTTTAGAAAATCCGTAAATGTCGCTATAAAAATTGTTCCTATGTACTTGGGCAAAGTTATATGTCCAGAATTCCTGTGAATTTTTCCCTTACACAGAATTTTACTGAAGTTCCTCTATCTCTGGAATTTTGTTTTATTTACCAAAATGGTCTTCTTTGCATAGATGACCCCTGTAACACTTCCTATTCACGTGAGTCATGTAAGACCTGCCATATGAGGCCTTTTAAACGAACTTTATTTACGAAGTCGTGCCACATATCCTTTAACAGAAAAACTGCCAAAGGTCTTCTATATAGCAGACTTGTATAAATTTGCATATCAATAGAGGACATGCGAAAGCTCTCCCAGTCATGTAAAATTCTTCCCTTCCTTTGAAATAAAGTTAAAACGCAGTTTTTTAGTTATGCCACCCTTTGATAAGATGAAAAAAAACTGTACTGAAGAACAGAAAATTATTAAAATCGTGTATATAGCAGAGAGTTCTCATATACAATATTGGAGTAGAGCACCTTAAAAAATATACTTAAGGTTATCATTTAAAATTAAGAACAATCGGCTAAATACAGGGTGAAATAAAACTAGTAAAGAAAGTCTTAAAGTCGGGCGGGGCCGACTTTATGATACCCTACACCACTTTGCTAATTTAGTAGAGCTCCGCATAACAATTAAAAGTTTTTGTGGGAGAATTCAATCATACACGCCATGATTATAATTATAATTTAAAGTTCAAAGGACTAAATATGCCGAGGCATTTGTATCTTTTAAATTCGGACTCGTATTGCCCATTTGGTGCACAAATAATTTAAAATTTTGGCAAAGATATTTCTGAGCTGTATTTGATATATATTCCTGAATATCGTTGTTACGGAGTGCATATTACGGTTGTGGGTAACAAATATAACAAATCGGATGAACAACATATCTGGAAGCTATAGCTATATCTGAACCGATCTTCACCAAATTTGACATACTAGCTTCTAGACTCAATTCGGTCGTAAGTGCCAAATTCCATCCCATTTAGACAAATATTAGACGTTTGGTGCACAATAAAAGCTAAATCGGACGAAGTTATATATGGGAGCTATATCCAAATCTGAACCGATATCGATAAAATTTAGCAAATGTATTTCACAGATGTATTTGATGTATTTCCCCAAATATTGTTGTTGCAGAGTGCATATTACGGCTGCGGAGGACAAAAAATAACAAATCGGATGAAAAATATATATGGGAGCTATAGCTATATCTGAACCGATTTCGATTTGGCATACTTATTTTCAGGCCTAATTTGGGTGCATATGCAAAATTCCATACAATTCGGGCTGATATTACACGTTTGGTGCACAATAAAAGGCAAATCGGACGAAGATATATATGGGAGCTATATCTAAATTTTGATCGATTATCTCCAATTTCAATAGGGTTCGTCCTTGGGCCAAACAAATGATCTTGCAAAATTTCATCTGGATCGGGCAATAAATGCGACCTGTAATTTGTTTACAAAAATACATGGACAGACGGACGGACGGACATGCATAAATCGACTCAGAATGTGATTCTATGCAGATCATCAAAAGGAACTATGGGTCTATCTCATTTCCTTTTGCCTGTTTCAAACAAATGCAGAAAGACAAAATACCCTGACCACCTTGTGGTGTATAAAAACTGCAACAAAGTCAAACGCCGTAATTTTTAATTTTTTTTAAATTTTATTGAATAAAATCAACAAATGTTGGAAATAGCATCACATTTCAGAATAAGTTTAGATTTGTTCGAATTGGCCACCTTTGGCACGAATAATGGCGTTCAAACGGCCAATGAAACCGTCACACGCTGCCCGAATGTTGCTCTGCCGTATTTTAGTCCATTCCCTGCGAAGCGCTTGCTTGAGGTGATCGATACTTTGGTATTTTTTAGTGCCAACTTTGCTTTCGAAAATACTCCAGACACAATAGTCCAACGGATTGGTATCCGGAGATTTTGGCGAGAATGTGCGCTGGAAATGAAGCGAGGAACCTCATTTTTTAGCTATTCTTGGGTGGCGCGTTCTGAGTCCTTTTGGAATGTCCAAGGTCAAAATGTTTGCGTGCCCAAGGCTTTAATACACCTCCAGAATATTTTCGAGATAATATTCACTATTTATTCTAATGCCACGGTCGATTAATACGAGCGAAGAGCGACCAACTGCTGTTATGGCGTCCCACACCATCATCATCTGGTGGACAACCGAAGGTGCACATTTTCAGCTGACCTCCATGGCAAGTAAACACGATCATTTTGTTTGTTTACAAACTGCTGGACAACAAATGTTTTCTCATCGGAGAAAACCAAATTCGGCAGTTCACCACTTTCGGCCAAGCGAAGCAACTCTTTAGCTCCTTTGAGCCTTTTTTCTTTCTCTACTACTGCTAATGTACATTTAAATGCTGGAGGGCTCTATCTTTTGGTTTTCCAGCCAAATCTAAAGAAATTACACTATCACGCTTGAATTCCATCACGAATAACTTTTCTTTTTCTGGAAAATTCTCACCAAAATGCTTTTGTACGCTTGTAAACAATATAATGAGCTGTCACTGGAATAAATTTAACAGCTGTCGGACAAATGGCTTAGAAATGACAGCAGTCTGAAGTTGGTTGCAGTTTTTTCATCTCACCCTGTAAGTACGAATTTCCATACAAACCTCAGTCAAATGAACATACATACCCATTATTTTCAAAACGAATATATCCCGAAATATGTAAATATTACTTGACATCTAAGAAGTCGACAAAGGAACAGAAAGGAATATGTATTTTATTTTGAGAATCCACTCTTCCACTTTTTTGTTTCTCCCACTGTTGATATTTAAAGTGCGACATGAAAAAAGTAAAATATCGATTAGAATTTATTCTTCCTTATCTTTATTTGACGTCGGTGAGTCTTTAACTCAAAACCTTCGGTTTCTTAGTCAGATAGGCACACTCTGTGCAGACATTGCTCATTATTGGGAATTTTAATGGTAAATCTCCTTAGTTTGTAATTGTTATGGAATAACCCACTATTTTCAACTTTCTGGTAGCGTAAAAGATAGGAATGGTTAGGAGCATAAAATGATAAGATGGGAATGAATGAGCTCAGGGTACAGATTGCTTTATTCTAATATTAATTTCACAATAATATCGCAATTATTTTAATACCAACACCCTTCTATACATGTGCTACCTCTAAAAGCCATTCCAACTTAAGCAACAATGAAACGCGTCGCCTACTGGTGGGTTTGTGTTATCTTCCTTACATTCCTTTTGCCCAACAAAATTTCAGACCATCCATCCATTTCGTCTCCAAAACAAAGTTATTCTAAAAACTTTTTTAATTTTTCGTAAAGAACGTTAAACATAATTCCATATCGACAGATACGAAACCAAAACCTATCCTTCCTTTCTGTTCTCTTACAAATTAAGCCATCCATTTTTGAAAATCTGCAAAATGATGACCCCAAATTCACCCCAATTATCCGTTTGTGTGAAACATCACCGCAGCAAACCGTTTAGCGCAGCCACAAAAATTCACCATCAACTATTACCATATATCCTAATATACACAGAAAATACATTTGGTTTAGTTGGTCCTTAACTAAAGGAGAGAAGCATTAAGGTCAGGATATCTTGGGGATTTATGGCGTATCTTTTACGTTTTGCCACCTTCATTGTCAGTCACTCGGTTACGGTTACGGGACAGTAGCAAGTAGCAATGGCAATGGCACATCAACAAAAACTTAACTGAAATTCAAGAAGTTGTAACGAAGGACACTTGCCACACAGTTCAGGGTAAAACTTAAAGAGCAGTAACTCACACTTAAATAGTCGCACAAGGATCTGCAAGGACAAACATAAGAAAAAGAGACATACAAGTGGTGTTAGTAATGCTTAACATATATAGTTATTTCTTCAGACTAATGCAAGTCACTGAGGAGACAGGGGACACACCCCACCGGTGCGAGAGGGTCGGTGTGAGCGCGCTCGTGTGTGTGTCACGTATATGGTTAGTGGCACAACTTTAAGTATTATTTATTGCCAATGTCACGTATGGATTTCTTTCTTTCACTTCGTTTTTGTTTCTCTCTTCTTCACATTTCTACTCTTTCTTTTCTTAGCTTCTTACTTTTGTTCCGAAGCAAGAAGTTTCTTTAGAGAGTCCTTAGTTGAAAGATATCCCCTTTCTGAGATCTGAGGGGGTTCTTTTTGTTATTTGTTTATTATTGTATAGTTATATGTATGTAGTTAGCATTATACATATATGTCGTATGTTTATGTGTGTGTGTGCGTAGCTACATATATTAAGGGATCTATAAATATGACATTAGCATACATGACACTAATAATGGGATATATAAAACAAGTTAGGAATACAAAATAGATAAACGTCCATGGCAGGGGAGATGTTAGCAACGAAGTGCTGCTTAGATTTAATATCTAATAAATTGTATAATAAAAAATCGACACGGCTTTGTTTATATTTATTGTAATTAAACCGGTTCAGGACGGCAACCGATGATAGACGGCAAGCAACAAGTTCTCAGAAAGAAGGAATAATGAAGAAATATTACTTCCTTGGGGGAAGTAGGGGGGACGGACTATCGTGAATATTGAATAGCGAGGAACTTATGGGATCATAGAAACAAAAAACATTCAGCGACAAAAAAACGCCAAGACGAAAAGGCTGAAGCTAGAATCTGGAATCTGAATGTTGCAGTCTTAATGCGTAGGCGTATGATAAGGCTGCGTTTTGGGAAATTCGTACTAGAAGGATACGAAGAGTACTAAAATGTACCAAAAGTTAAATACTTTTTATCGGACATACGGAATGAGGTAGAATTTTGAAATTTCGAATGAGTCACGGATGGAGTGCAGGATAGATGCCTCAAAAGATTTTTAGAAATTCGAACTTTTAGATTACGAAGAGTTCTAATATTCTAAAACGGTACCATTTGGTATTGTGTGAACGGATAGAGCTAAACACTTGAGACTTCTTATGAGAATCAATTTTGGAAAGTAATTTTGAAATATGAGGGTGGCTTTGGAAATGTTTACTAAGTGTTCGAAATGTAGTAAATGCTACTAAATTTGCCACAATTTGGTTAAGGGTGAACGGATGAAGCTGGAATTTCAGAGCTTTTGGTATTGGGATACCTGTTGGTGGTAAGTTTATGACATAGAGGTGGTTATGAGAAATGGGTACTAAGAGAGCACGAAAATTACTTATAGTACGACATTTAGTACAAATTGCTTTTGGGCCAACAGATAGTGCCTGAAATCTGAAATTTGGTATTAGCCTTGGCGTGTATAGTTTGTTTCGGAAATATGAACTACAATTGTATGAAAAGTACTAAATGGTACTGTATTTGGTATTGGGTGAAGAGATAGAGATAAAATTCTAAAATTTAATATTAAGATTAATGGTGGTATCTGAGGTTGATGGTTGAGAGGTGGGCTTGGAAACTAGTTCTATAATTGTACGAAAAATACAACGGCGTAGGGCTGGAAACCTTCAAATTTGATATCGAGGTTGGTATCTGGAATTGACATTTGGAGACGAGTTTGGAAATGCGTGCTGCAATTGTACGAAAAGTTCTAAATTTTTTCTTGGGTGAAGGGAAAGAGTTGAAATCCTGATTTTTTGACGCGGACGTCAATATTGGTGTGAGTAGTTGAAGGAAGGAGGTACCGTTGGGTATTGGGATAGAGATGGAATTCTGATGTTGAAATAGTATTGGACAGAAAAGTTGGATGTGGGTCCATCTTCAGATTGCTATCATTTCTAGGCCACTCGTCCGACAGCTGTTAAAATTATTCCAGTGACAGCTCATTATATTCTTTACAAGCGTACAAAAGCATTTTGATGAGAATTGTCCAGAAAAAAAGTTATTCGTGATGGAATTCAAACGTGACAGAGTGATTTCTTTATATTTGGCTGGAAAACCACAAGTGGCTTTCATTAGAGCACTTCAGCATTTAAATGTGAATAAATCTCTCGTGTCTCGTACCATCGCTCGTTACCGTGATACTGGTATCGTAGCCCGTCGTCAAGGAAGTGAACGGAAGAAAACATCAACATCAGCAGAAATGGTTCAAAAACTAAAGAAGCGACTTGATCAAAATCCGCGTCGCGGTGGCCAAAAAATTGGCTCGCAAGCTGAACATATCGCAATATTCCATTCGGCTAATATTGAAAAAATGAGCTCGGGATTAAGCCATTGAATTCCAAAAAGTGCAAGAATTACACCGCAACGGAAAGAAAATAGACTGAAAAGTGTTAAAGAGTTGCTTCGCTTGGCCAATAGTGGTGAACTGCCGAATTTGGTTTTCTCCGATGAGAAAACATTTGTTGTCCAGCATTTTATAAACAAACAAAGTGATTGTGTCTCCTTGCCAAAAAGGTCAGCTGAAAATGTGCACCTTCGGTTGGTCACCAGAGCTCAAGCGCCGGCCATGGTGATGGTGTGGGCCGCCATAACAGCCGATGGTCGCTCTCCGCTCGTATCAATCGACCGTGGCATCAGAATAAATGCCGAATATTATTGCGAAAATATTCTGGAGGGTGTATTAAAGCCTTGGGCACGCAAACATTTTGGCCGCAAACCCTGGACTTTCCATCAGGACTCAGCACGCGCCACCCAAGAATGGTTCCAGAGCACAATGTCCACCAAAATTTCTGGATACCAGACTGTTGGACTATTGTGTCTGGAGTATTGTGGAAAGCAAGGTTGGCACTAAAATATACCAAAGCTTCGATCAACTCAAGTAAGCTCTTCGCTGGGAATCTACCAAAATGCCGCAGAGCAACATTTGGGCAGCGTGTGACGGTTTCATTGACCGTTTGAAGGCCATAATTCGTGGCAAAGGTGAACAATTCGAACAAATCAAAAAAATTTTCTAAAATTTGATGCTATTTCCACAATTTTTTGCTTTTATTTAATAAAATTTAAAAAAATGTAAAAATTATGGCGTTTGACTTTGTTGCAGTTTTTTTATCTCACCCTGTATACATGTCGCAATTAAAGTCCGATCCTCATGAAATTTTGCATGGGGGTAGGGTTAGGGTCAGAATTAAAGCCTATTGTTCTTTAGGTGTACATTTAGGGGTTCAAATTTACTCAAAAAAATTAAATTTTCCTAATTTTAAAACCAGTAAAGAAAGTCTTAAAGTCGGGCGGGGCCGACTTTATGATACCCTACACCACTTTGCTGATTTAGTAGAGCTCCGCATAACAATTAAAAGATTTTATAGGAGAATTCAATCACACACGCTATGATTATAATTATAATTTAAAGTTCAATGGACTTAATATGCCGAACCATTGTTTCTTTTAAATTCGGACTTGTATTACCCATTTGGTGCACAATTTATTTGAAATCGGATAAAAATATATGTGGGAGCTATATCCAAATCGAAACCGATTTCGATAAAATTTGGCAAAGATATTTCTGAGTTGTATTTCATATATTTCCCTGAATATCGTTGTTACGGAGTGCATATTACGGCTGTGGATAACAAATATGACAAATCGGATGAACAGTATATATGGAAGCTATAGCTATATCCGAACCGATCTTCACCAAATTTGACATACTAGCTTCTAGACTCAGTTCGGTCGTAAGTGCCAAATTTAATCCCATTTGGGCAAATATTAGACGTTTGGTGCACAATCAAAGGTAAATCGGACGAAGTTATATATGGGAGCTATATCCAAATCTGAACCGATCTCGATAAAATTTAGGTCAAATTTGGCGTACTTATTTTCAGGCCTAATTCGGGTGTATATGCAAAATTCCATACAATTCGGGCTGATATTACACGTTTGGTGCAGAATAAAAGGCAAATCGGACGAAGATATATATGGGAGCTATATCTAAATTTTGACCGATTATCTCCAATTTCAATAGGATCCGTCCTTGGGCCAAACAAATGATTTGTGCCAAATTTCATCTGGATAGGGCAATAAATGCGATCTGTACTTTGTTTATAAAAATACATGGACAGACGGACGGACGGACATTCATAAATCGACTCAGAATGTGATTCTATGCAGATCATCAAAAGGAACTATGGGTCTATCTCGTTTCCTTTTGCCTGTTACAAACAAATGCACAAAGACATAATACCCTGACCACCTTGTGGTGTAGGGTATAAACCCAAAGGCCACAATTGAAAACCAATCGACACGGAATTTCGCATCAGAAGGCAGCTAAGGGCAATGAAGAAGTCTAGGAATTTGGATAACCTTTGGCTTATATTTAGCTGTAAAGTGGACAACAACTTTCGTGTGAAATTATTTTGACTATCCAACAACACGACGGAGTGTGTAAATATTTGTCAAATTCACCGGCTCAAAAAACATTACTTCAAAAACGAAATCTTCGAAAAATTGGACATAAGGGGACATCGAACATATTGTAGTGTTGTAGGGTATGACAGGGTCGGCCCCGCTCGACTGTAGCCTTTGCTTACTTGTTAACAAATACAATTAAAATATATTCCTAAACTACGGATATGAAATTCCACATAAATGAGTAAAATTTTCTCTCATAAGTTTCACGCAAAAAAAAAAAAAAGAAAAAAAAAATTAAAATAAATAAATACAAATTGACGATATATTTTCCCTCTCGTTTACTTTTCCTTCCTCAGACATACTCACATCATTTCCGTTTCCTAATACCTCATCCCAAATGGCATCGCATTAAATTTCTTCTAATGTATGTATGTGACTTTATGGTGGTTCGTTATTTGTTCGCATATTTATTAAAGCTTGTAATTGATGCTGATGTGAGTGTGTGCATGAATGTTTTAACTTGTCACACATGTTATGACGTTTAAATGACAATTTAAAATGTCTTAATAATGGTGCCGCAGCACACAAAAATTTCTTCCCGTCCCCATTATTATGGAAAATCTGCGTCTTAGTCTCGCTTTTCTCTAATACACAAGACTATGATCAGCATGAAAAAAAAGTGGATTCGCTCCCTTTAACTTATCGAACTTCCTTTGCCTTATCAAGCAAGAAAGCGTATGTTCAATATGTTTTTTATGCTTGACTTTGCTTAACTTCTTCAAGCAGTCTTACTTTTTCAAAGAAAACTTTTCATCATCAGAAAATGCCTTGACAATGAAGAAAAGCAAAAAAAAAAATAAATAATAATTACAACAAATTTTCACCCAAGTTACATTGCTGCTGCATGTCTACCACCATCATCGTCGTCGTCGTCGTCTTCGCCGTCATACTTATGGCATTTAAAATGGGTTACGACTACATGAAATATGCTTAAGCAGCAATAACGCTCTTACATCTTTGGGAAAACTCTTTCTCTCTTCTTTGCTGTTATAGCCGAGGGAATGTGGTGGCATCTCAAAAAATAAAGTTTAAAGTGATTTACTTTTCTTTAGACATCTGTTCCCACCACATCCTCCTGCTTGCTCCTCCAACATCGAACTTGAAGGCAACAAATTGTGATATATATGCTTTGTTTAGCGGCATTTCAAAGTTAAGATAAATTCACATTTTGGCTTCGTTTGGTTCTTTTTTTTTTTCAAACTTTTTTCTTTAGATGAACTGAGGGAACCAAAGTTTTTCTAAGCAGATTTTGTCAACTTGTTTTTTTTTATTCTTCTTTCATGCTTCCGCTTTTTTCGTTTCCAGAATCATGTGTGAGATTTAGAGTGCCTATGGGGAATACAATCAAGTAAATGTGGTAGTTGTTATAAAGCTTACATCGTTAAAGAAATGGGTTTGAATGTGAATATATCTTGACTCTGCTTGGGAATGAGGTGCAAAGATGTTGCAAGGTTTGTAATAAGGGCGAAGATAAGTACTCAAGCCCCATAAAAGGAGAAGCGGTTAATCTATTTCCTGTATGGTTTTTATACCCTCCACCATACTATGCAGGGTATATTAACTTTGTCATTCCGTTTGTAACTCCTCGAAATAGTCATGTCAGACCCAACAAAGTATATGTATTCTTGATCAGCGTAAAATGCTAAGTCGATTTAGCCATGTCCGTCCGTATGTCTGTCTGTCTGTCCGTCTGTTGTAATCACGCTATCTTTCGAACGAATTGAGATAGAAGGCTAAAATTTTGCACACCTGTTTATTTTTCCATTAGGCAGGTTAAGTTCGGAAATGGGCCTTGTAGGTCCACGTTTTCATATAGCCCCCATATAACGGTACCTCCCGATATTATTCACCGGAATTGTTTCAAATTGGGCATTTGAGATTCGTGATGAATACTACAGCCTATGACAGAAAAATGTCTGTGCAGGTCCAGGTCTTCGTATAGCCCCCATATAACGGTCCCTCCCAAAATTCGGTATTTTGATGATTTTAGCTCCATTATTCACTGGAATTGTTTCAAATTTGGCATTTGAGATTCGTGATGTATACTACAGCCTATGACAGAAAATTGTCTGTGCAGGTCCAGGTCTTCGTATAGCTCCCATATAACGGTACCTCCCGATATTCGGTATTTTGATGATTTTAGCGCCATTATTCACCGGAATTGTTTCAAATTACGTATTTAGAGTTCGTAATGGAAACTACAGTCTGTGACAAAAAAATGTCTATGCAGGTCCAGGTCTTCGTATAGCCCCCATATATCAGTACCTCCCTATATTCGGTATTTTGATGAGTTTAGGTACAATACCCACCGAAATTGTTTGAGATATCATATTTGACGTTAGTAATGGATGCTATAGCCTGTGACAGAAAATTGTCTATGCTAGTCCAGGTCTTCGCACAGCTCCGATATAATGGTACCTCCCTATATACGATATTTTGATGATTTTAGCTACATTATTCACCGTTTATTTCAAGTTTCGAATTTGAATATGGTAATGGCTAATGGCAAACAATGCCTATGTAGGTCCACGTCGTATAGACCCAAATATAACGGCAATATTCGGTATTTTTAAAATTTAATAGAATTTCTTAAGGATTTTATTTATTTTTTTTTTAATTTCCAAATTCGTTCCAAATGTTGGAGGGTATTCAAAGATCGGCCCGGCCGAACTTACTGCTTTTTAACTTGTTATTAGATTCGATTAGATCGATTTCGACTGAAATTTCGTTGGAAATTTTGAATTAGAAACTATAAAGAAAATGTCGAACTCAGTTGAAACAAGCACAAGCATTTGAACATATGACATTAATTGCAGCCCGAGCACTTTAGGACTATAATAATGAACTTTGAGGAATTTTTCCTAAAGTTATAATACTATGCCACACAATAGTTGTCTTTCATAATTACAGGAAAAAAATATTAGTTCATGAAAAAAAGAGCTAAAATAGAAGCCACTTGTATCGGTATTCAAAAATGGCAATTTCTCCTCGGTTCAACATTTATTTGAAATTGTCGGATTATATGAAATAATTCTTTTAATATGAAATAATTCTGTTAAAATGTGGATTTTCTATTACATATGTAAGATTTTAAAAATGATATTTCGTTTGAGTGATATTTTACGTTTTCTTTTTAAATTGAATTGTGGGAACGATCATAACACTATGCGACAAATTCCATTTTTTCCAATAATTATGGGGAAATTGAGCAGATTATAAAAGTAGAGGTAAACAAAGAAGACATGTGTATCGGGGTTTTAGAAACAACCAAAATAGAGAGGGCAAGTTTCCCCTATTCCACACTTATAGAAATTATAAGAATAACATTCTACTAATTCCGTTCATTTTATGTATATAGTGTGTACGGCAATATTGCAGATAGAATTACGGGGAATATTTAGGTCAAAATGCTAACCCTCAAGCAAGTGAAGGGACCTTTTCTGTCCATAAAATATTGTTAGAAAACTTACTCTAAACGGGATAGCAGCAAGTCAAAATATTTTCAAAATTATTTGTCATAAAATTCTATGGGTCCTAGAAGATGTCAGGAAAATCTTACCTGCACAAAAGATAGTCATAAATGATAAAAAACACATTTTAGCGTCCAAGCAGTACTTTTCGTGAGTTTGTCTGAAAATAAATTATCATTTTATGATGACGTCAAATTATCTC
The DNA here is from genome assembly GCF_030504385.1 of Musca domestica. Lineage (NCBI taxonomy): Eukaryota > Metazoa > Arthropoda > Insecta > Diptera > Muscidae > Musca > Musca domestica. The sequence continues at coordinate 4,199,211 of NW_026712344.1, read as the reverse complement.
ATAAGTCAAAGAAAAGAAATATCCATATGTTAAAAAAATATATTTGCTCAATGTTTGCAGGAAAAAATTCAAAAATATTCCGCAATTTGTTAATTAATGTTTCCATGGACTTTTTCCGAGCTGACGCCTGAGTGAAACATAAAATTTCGTCTTAGGAGAAAGATGTCAAAGAAAAAAACAAGTAAGCAAAGGCTATAGACGGGGCCGACTTTACGATACCCTACACCACTTTGCTAATTTAGTAGAGCTGCGCATAACAATTAAACGTTTTTATGGCAGAATTCAATCATAGACGCTATGTTTATAATTATCATTTAAAGTTCAAAGGACTAAATATGCCGAAGCATTTGTATCTTTTAAATTCGGACTTGTATTACCCATTTGGTGCACAATTAATTTGAAATCGGATAAAAATATATACGGGAGCTATATCCAAATCGGAACCGATCTCGATTAAATTTGGCAAAGATATTTCTGAGCTGTATTTGATATATTTCCCTTAATATCGTTGTTACGGAGTGCATATTACGGCTGTGGGTAACGAATATGACAAATCGGATGAACAGTATATATGGGAGCTATAGCTATATCTGAACCGATCTTCACCAAATTTGACATACTAGCTTCTAGACTCAATTCGGTAGAAAGTGCCAAATTTCATCCAATTTGGGCAAATATTAAACGTTTGGTGCACAATCAAAGGTAAATCGGACGAAGTTATATATGGTAGCTATATCCAAATCTGAACCGATATCGATAAAATTTGGCAAATGTTTTTCTGAGCTGTATTTGATATATTTTTCCAAATATTGTCGTACAGAGTACATATTACGGCTGCGGAGGACACAAATAACAAATCGGATGAACAATATATATGGGAGCTATAGCTATATCTGAACCGATTTCGATCAAATTTGGCATACTTATTTTCAGGTCCAATCTGATGGTACGTGCAAAATTCCTTACTATTCGGACTGATATAACACGTTTGGTGCACTATAAAAGGCTAATCGAACGAAGATATATATGGGAGCTATATCTAAATGTTGACCGATTATCTCCAATTTCAATAGGGCTCGTCCTTGGGCCAAACAAATGATTTGTGCAAAATTTCATCTGGATAGGGCAATAAATGCGAACTGTACTTTGTTTACCAAAATACATGGACAGACGGACGGACGGACATGCATAAATCGACTTAGAATGTGATTCTATGCAGATCATCAAAAGGAACTATGGGTCTATCTCGTTTCCTTTTCCCTGTTACAAACAAATGCACAAAGACATAATATCCTGACCACCTTGTGGTGTAGGGTATAAAAAGGCAAAAGTTCGCTTTTTTTATATTTTCGATTTCGACTGTAAGATATTTTCAGCGTTTCCGTAGAATGGAAACGTTGGTGTTTTTTCACACAAAAGTAGTGTTCCATTCTATCCGCTGTCCTAAATTCTAACTTCATGCGATATTTCGTGTCCTTTGGTTTCTGAGCGTGACCTTTATAATGGCCATCAGAAAACCATCAGGTTTCGTTCTCTAATTTTCGAATAATAGCAACTTAAACTAATCTGCTCATTTCCAATTTATTGGTAGATGTTGCACTTAAATGGTCTTCCTAGATCTGGAACCAATATTTCCCAAAGACCTATAATCTCTCAGAAGTGGCAAAAGATTAACATTTATTAATGGTTTTTGACTGAAACGCATCTATATGAGATACAGACATTTGATTATATTCTTCAACGAAATCAGCGTTAACGAAATAGTCAGAAGTGCGTCTTTCCTGCATTTGTGAATTCTCCAAAAAGTCGCTGGAATGGACATTTTCGTATTTAGTCTACAAAAGTTGGTAAACTATTTCACACATTGAATATTTTTGGATGGCCATCCAAAACTGCTTGGCTTTTGCAATGTCCGGTAACCTCCATTTAAATGCGCGTGAGCATCGGGCGATAATTACGACTTGCTGACAATTTTGCAGTTTTTTTGTCCATTTCAACTCCGATTATCTCCAAAAAGAGTAGGCTTCTATTTTAACCCTCATCTTATCCCCATGCAAAATTTCGTAAGGATCGGGCCATAAATGCGATCTGTATATGATATCCTGATAACCTAACCACTTAGTTTTGTTAGCTGTAGAAATATTACCAAATGTTTTATTCAAAATGAAAATATGCCAAAAATATGACAAAATTGAAAAAATATGAGAAAATTGAAAAAATCAATATTTTCATCTTTAGAGAGATATTTTTATGCGATTTTTTAGACGGTTTTGCTTTCCTAACAAGAGGCCATTCTGAATTAATGAGAACTGTCGAAATCAGTTCAGCCGTTCTCGACATATAAGAGATTTTTCAAGCATATCCTCTTTGATAGACATATATATCACACATATTTTGCTATATATCCGATTTGTTGGATGTTAACATCAATGTAAAGGTCAGAAGTAACCTTGTCATGGCTTTGTGATTTCGCCGGGATTTAAAATATTCGCGGTTTAATGAAAAATTTTGAATTTTTTCAACACAAAAGATATGGTCTATTTTACCCACTAAGTATTATCCGATGACCACCCTAATTGGTATGCTTCTTCCACGCACTAAACTAGCTACATACGAAATTCCGCGTCGTTTGGTCTATAATTGCGACCTGTATAGCTACTGCAAAATCCGATATTTTTTCAGTATTTCGTCCATTTCAACCCCTAAACATTTGGCGATCATCTCCAAAAGAAATAGGGTTCTATTCTGGTCCAAGCCTCACCTACATTCTAAATTTCGTGAAGATCGGGCCATAATTGCGACCTGTACAGTGATTACAAATTAACATGGACAGACGGACGGACGGACATACATAGCTAGATCGACTCAGCTCGGCGAGCTAGGAAGATCCATATATACTTTCCTATGTGGGAAACCAAGATTTCGAGGTGTTACATAATTTTTGGCCCAATCAAACTTATAATACCCCCAACACATAGTGTTGTAGGGTATAAACATACACTTCAATATTATATGTCATATTGAAAAAATCGCATGCGATAAAATATTTGAAAAAAAAAAAAAAAAAAAAACACAAAATACTACAAAATCGATATTAACATCATTATTGGCATTATGTTATGCGATTTAATTAGATTTTACAACTTTATGCCAAGAGAGCATTCTGAATCGACAAAATTTGTTAAAATAGCGCAGCCATTCTTCAGATATAAGCATTTTAGCTAACATTCCTTTTCTATGTATATACAAATTGAATATATTTCGCTATCCGATATATTTATTATCGGCAACTATGTAACGGTAAAAATTAACTTTTTCGTCTGTTTCTGATTTTGCTGGGATTGAAAATATTTGCGGTTTAATGGATATTTTGACTTTTATCTAACACAATTCTCATGGTCTATTTCACCCACTAAATATTACCCGATGACCATACAAATTGGAAGGCTTCTACCCAGCCCTAAGCTCTAGCCCCATGCTATCTTCCGTGTCGATTGATCTATAATTGCGACCTATAGAGCAACTGGAAAATCAGGAAATTTTTAGTTATTGGTCCATTTCAATCCCTAAATACTTGGCGATCATTTCCAAAAGCAATAGGCTTCTATTCTAACCCCATCTCCAGGCAAATTTTCGTAAGGGTCGGGCAATAATTGCGACCAGTAGCTTGATTACAAACTAACATGCGTCTGTCCGGACATACATAACTAGATCGACTCAGCTCGGCGAGATAGGAACATCCATATATACTATCCTATGTGGGAAACCAATATTTCGAGGTGTTATATAATTTTTGGCCCAATCAAACTTATAATACCCCCAACACATAGTGTTTTAGGGTATAAAGACGCCTTTCTGTACTCGCTTGAGGGTTAAAAGGGGCAACAATTTCCTCGTATTTTTGTTTGCAATATTGCCGAAGATTAGTTACTTTTCGATGTAAACATTCAAAACGCCAATACCCGTTTCTTTTTTTAAAGCTTTACTTTCATAGTTTGCTGGATATTCCCCGTAAATATCGAAAAACATTAATTTTGAGACGTGTGTAAGAATTTCAAATCTCCCATAACTACATAATTTCCACTAAATAGTGTAACAAATACTCTAGGGAGCATTACTGGCAACATATGGTTCACTGAATATTTGATGGTAGCTGGGTAATTTATCACACAAATTATTCACTACTCCATGCCTACCTAAAAAGTTCACTGACCTACCTTTATGTATGGAGAAACATTACATTTCCATTTAAACCAAAATTGAATTGTATATTATTAACAAATGTTTACATTTTGCGATGGCGAGGGGGAATGAATAACGATGACACTGGCTACCATGCTCGATAAGCTTCATTTAGTTTTTTGATGTCTCCTAGTCCCACAAAATATCACATTTTCTATACATACACGTATGTGTGTGTATCAGTGTGACATCATGTCATCTATCATCAAAATGTAAATGTGAGCAATTTTGCATAAACCGCGACAGCCAACGCGCATAACATGTGTGTGAATTTTCATAGTTTAAAGGAGATTCACCATGAGACCATAAACATATCATCATTATTATTGTCCGCCCGAACGTCATTAATACTACGTTCATCATCGTCGCCAACAACATCATAAGCAAGGACATCAACCCGCTAAATTCACTTTTTATGAAAAAAAAAAAAAACAACAAAAAAATCAGATATGTATATGTTGGTATTAAAATTTCGTGTAACAGATGTCAGAAAAAATTATATTTATTTTTTTATTCTGTCGCTCCCAACTAGGACAGCAGTGACAAGGACAAAAGACATGAGGAGTCGTAGCAGGCAAACGAAGTGTGGGAAGAAGCGTTCACGCTTATGATTTGTATTTTGTATATATTTGTATGTAAGAAATCAAACCCGTTTGAACCATATGACACACACATTCTGACTATATATTTTTTAGAAATATAAATATATAGTTTTTTTGGGGAATAAACGGGAATACTAGGTTTGGTATAGATTTGGATTTGTATACCCTACAACACTATGTGTTGGGGGTATTATAAGCTTTATTGGGCCAAAAATTATGTAACACCTCGGAATATTGGTTTCCCACATAGGAAAGTATATATGGATCCTATCTCGACGAGGTGAGTCGATCTAGCTACGGATGTCCATCCGTCTGTCTGTCCATGTTAATTTGTAATCACGATATGGGTCGATCTTTGAGAAATTTAAAATTGAGGTCTGGTTAGGGTCAGAATAGAAGTCTATTTTAGGGGTTGAAATGGACCAAAAAACAGGAATTATACACAATTAAAGGGTGAGATAAAAAAACTGTAACAAAGTCAAACGTAATATTTTTTAATTTTTGTTTTTTTTTTCTTTTTTGAAAAAAATGTCGGAAATAGCAACAAAATTTTGAATAAGTTTAGATTTGTTCGAATTGGTCACCTTTGGCACGAATTATGGCGTTAAAACGGCCAATGAAACCGTCACGTTCTGCCCGAATGTTGCTCTGTGGTATTTTGGTCCATTCCCGGTGAAGCACTTGCTTGACGTGATCGGCACTTTGGTATTTTTTAGTGCCAACATTGCTTTCCATAATACTCCGGATACAATAGTCCAAAGGATTGGTCTTCGAAAATTTTGGTGGCCATTGTGCGATGGAAATAAAACGAGAAACCTCATTTTGAAAAATTTCTTGGGTGGCGCGTGATGAGTGCGATGGTGCTGAGTCCTGTTTGAATGTCCAACGTCTACGGCCAAAATGTTTGAGTGCCCAAGGACTTAATACACCCTCCAGAATATTTTCGCGGTAACATTCGGCATTTATTCTGATGCCATGGTCAATTAATACGAGCGGAGAGCAACCATCGGCTGTTATGGCGGCCCACACCATCACCATGGCTGGCGCTTGAGTTATGGTGGCCAACCAAAGGTGCACATTTTCAGCTGACCTCTTTGGCAAGTAAACACGATCATTTTGTTTGTTTACAAACTGCTGGACAACAAATGTTTTCTCATCGGAGAAAACCAAATTCGGCAGTTCACCTCTTTCGGCCAATCGAAGCAACTCTTTTGCTCTTTTAAGACTATTTTATTTCTGTTGAGGTGTACGTTCTCTCACTTTTTGGAATTTCATTTTTCAATATTTTCCGAATGGAATATTGCGATATGTTCAGCTCACGAGCCATTTTTCGGCCACTGCGACGCGGGTTTCGATCAAGTCGCTTCTATACTTTTCACAATTTCTGCTGATGTTGCTGTTTTCTTCCGTCCACTTCCTTGACGTCAGGCTACGCTACCAGTATTACGGTAACACGAAAGATTTATTCATATTTAAATGCTGGAGTGCTCTAACGATAGTCACTTGCGGTTTTTCAATCAAATATAAATAAATCACGCTCACGCTTGAATTCCATCACGAATAACCAAAATTCTTTTGTACGCTTGTAAACAATATAATGAGCTTTCTCTGGTATAATTTTAACAGCTGTCGGACGAGTGGCTTAGAAATGACAGCAGCCTGAAGTTGGTAGCAGTTTTTTCATGTCACCATGTAAAGAAAAATCGACTCGAAATTCCCGATATTCGGTTTCCTGGTGATTTTAGCCAAAATTTTCTAGAGGAATCATTTAAAATTCTGTATGTAGAGTTTGCAATGGATTCTGTCTTCTGTGACTGAAGATTGCTGGAATTTATATTATCTCTCATAAGGTACCAACCTTCAAATGTTCAGTATTTTGGTTATTTTATCCACATTTTTAACTATTTTGTAGTATTGTACTATTTTGTACTAAATTATACATTTTTATCAATATAAAATAAGTACACAAAAACAAATAAAAAGCTTTAAAGGTTTGGAACGAATTTGGCAATTTAAAAAAAAAAGATAAAATCCGTTAAAAATTCTGTATAAATCTCAAAAATACCGAATGTATCCATTATATTAGGATATATACGACGACGTGGTCTTTTGCCATAAACAATTAGAATATTCAAAATGCGACATCGGTGAATAATGTAGCTAAAATCATCAAAATACCGAATATAGGGAGGTACTATTATACATTTTCCGCCATAGGCTGTAGTATCCATTAGGAACTTTAAATACCAAATTTGCAACATCTTCGGTGAATAATGTCGCTTAAATCACCAAAATACCGAAAATAGGGAGGAACAATTATATGGGGGCTATACCAAGACGTGGACCTGCACAGCACAGGCTGTAGAGACAATTCCGTTGAATAATGTCGATAAAATCATCAAAATACCGAGTATCGGGAGGTACCGTTATATTTGGGGCAATACGAAGACCTGCATAGACAATTTTTTGTCATATCCTGTAGTATCCATTACGAACCTCAAATACCAAATTTGAAACATTTCCGGTGAATATTGTTGCTTAAATCACTAAAATACCGAAAATAGGGAGGTACCTTTATATGGGGGCTATACCAAAACGTGGACCTACATGGCCCATTTTCAATATCAAAAGTCATTTCTTTCGGAAGCTAGAGTAATTTCTACATTTTATGCTGATCAAGAAGTTTTATATGGAGTTTTGACTGGGAACGCTCCGAAGTCACTCCTCTTTGAAAAATTATAGTATGAACTGAAATCCTCGAAATAGAGTGAGAGTTTGCTCTAAGAGTGAAATCGAGTAGGGAAAGACTGAAAGCGAAATCGGTTTGTTTTCTCTACTCTCAGGAGATCTCCAGCTCGGCATTTCGATCGAGTTTTTTCCATTTTAATCGTACTATCTACAGGGTTGCCCATATTCGACGGACCCATGGGCCCATTCCAATCGACGAGGCTTGTCCGCAGGTAACATTCTTTGCGTCAATTGAATTTTGTACGGAATAATCCGTGCGAATAATCCGTTGTAAAGTGGACCGAGCCATGCCCAACTGCTGAGAACGGCGTTTTTGGGATGTTCGTGGGGACCTCTCAACACTGGCTCGTACGGCAGCGATATTCTCGGCCGATCGCCTTGGTCGACTTTTAGATGGTCTCTTCGGATTAGAAAGAGCCTTAGCAGTCGAAAATTTTTCGTATAAACGCTTAATGGTGTTCTTAGAAGGCGCACTTCTCACATTTTTTAATGTTTTAAAAGCACCTTGAGTTTTCACAATTGACTTCTTCTGTTGAATGTAAATTTCAACTATTTCAGAGCGCTCGCGTGGCGTGTATTGGTTCATGGTAAAAATCAGCTTGGACTGACGCTTCAAACGCGGTATGTCACTAAGCGATGTGACATCTCTGTCAAAAGTTATGGCGTTGCCAGATGGGTCCGTCAAATATGGGCAACCCTGTACATTTGGATTTATAGTATATGTTTTATTTATCCATAAATGGATTCCAAGGTACCTATCGTCGCTCCATTGCAGGAACTTCGACACTCTGCAATGTCGAATATATTAATTGATTGAATTATAAATTTCTTCAAATTGAAGTGTATCAAAATGCCGGTGCTTCCCGAATACTTACTTATTATCCCAACGCCTCCGCCTCCCTGCATTTCAACCATTTACTATTATCTGTCCTTAGTCAAGCTTCATAGTAAAGCAACACCCCAAAGCGACATTGCGTCTACAGCAAAACCATTTATAAACCGCACACATCCGCATTCGCAACATCTACAAATGGTTTTTAAATATGAAGTTCATTTTTTTTCTACCTCCTCTTTTTCTTCGCCTCCTGTACTTTTTTCTGGTAGGGTACTGAACCACCACGACGACAACACAAAATATGCTTGAACATTTTTCATACCACAATGTCAACAACATCTTTGTATGGGTGTGTATATGTTATAACTTTGCCATGTCGGCGTATTGTATGCGTATATGTATATCGGTAAATGTGTCGTCTTATTTTTCTACGACACCGACACCGCCACCTACAACTACTTCTACGTGTGGTTGAGTGGTAAAGTACAAAAAAAAAAGAAAAAACATGAAAACGATGAACACATCCTTGAAATAAATTAGTATTCTCTTACAGCAATTCATATAAGACGACGTATATGTACGTATTCAGATTTTTAACATTTTTCATACTTCTTGACTGCCATCCTGCCATTGCCACCATATTATGCTTGCGTTCGTTTATTATGATGGAGGGAGTCTTTAATAAAAATGATTTCTTTATAGGTAAATAAGTGGGTAGCATGAGAGAAAATAGTTTTGTGTTTTAGAGTTATTTGTCATTTAAGTATTTTAGGTATTTTGTGTAACTCAAAGAGCAGTAATTAAACCAATCCGGAAAAAACCAGGAAGGTTTATGAACCGAATAACCCATTAAAAGGTAATGTAAACAAACTATCTTACACATTACCAGTAATATGAAAATAATGGGTAATTCCTTTAAAAAAGATACGAAGAAAAATAGCTTACTTTTCCCATTACAATGTAATGGATAACGTCGGCACAGAGTCTGCGTGTTCCTCAGAAAATGGTGAGTTTGAGATTCGGCGTCGGCAAAGGAAGGAATACAATGTTGGTTTATCTCGCTGTAAAACTGGAATCAAGTGTGTAGTGTGTTTAATTACAAATCAGAAGACTGAAGCGGACAAAGTACAAAAGCGGATTGCAGTAGCACGGAACATTAAAACTAATGATTTTCTCCGTTTACTCGTCGACATTAAGTGGCCTACAACACTATGTGTTGGGGGTATAAAAAGTTTGATTGAGCCAAAAATTATGTAATACCTCGAAATATTGGTTTCCCACTATACATCGATCCCGCCGACCTGAGTCGATCTAGTTATGTATGTCCGTCCTGTCCCTCTGTCCATGTTAATTTGTAAATATGTTTCTTGGTATTCGGGTTGGAAAGGTTAGGAAAAAATCTAATTAGCAAATAATGAGTTTAATAAGTACCTCCAGATTTTCGGTATTTTGAAGGTTTTTGCCACAATTTCCAACCAAATCAGCTGAAACTTTATATTTGGTGTTTGGGATCTAGGTCTGTTCTTTCCTTCCAAAAAAATGTTCGGTATTTCGACGATTTAGATTGCATTTTCTAACAGAGTTGTTTAAAATTCGGTTCTTAAAGTTTGCAATGGGTTCGACGTCCTGCGGCAGCACATTGCTTATATAGTCCACGTTTTCTTGTAGTTCCTAATATTCAGTATACTGATGATTTAAGACTCAAGAGTACTTTTTTAAATCAAATCAAGCTACAGGTCGCAATTGTGGCTCGACCCTCACGAAATTGAAAATGGAGGTGGGGTTAAGGTCAGAATAGAACCCTATTGTTTTTGGAGATGATTGTAAAATATTTACGGGTTGAAATGGACCGAAAACAGAAAATTTTCCTGATTTTGAAGATGGCCACAATTATGAACCAATCGACGTGAAAACTTACATGAAGCTAAAGTTTAGGACTGGTCAGAAGTCTAAAAATTTGGCCATCGGTAAGATTTAGACTTTCGACGTCTTCTAGGATTGCAGAATTTTATGACAAATAATTGTGTAGAATATTTTGACTTGCTACGATCCCGCTTAAAGGGAGTTTTTGAACATATTTTCAAAACAAGTAGGCAAAGGCTATAGTTGTGCAGGGTCGACCATGTGATAACCTACAACATTAAAATATGTTGTCAGACTCCTTAGGTCGAAATTAATTGAAATGCAGCCCTGCACAAACGTTACGGTTGGCTTTTGTCAGGAACAAGTTATCCTATATTTGTGCCTTCCGTGACGATTGTTTTCCAAATACGTTCAGCGGTTCTTGATTTCCTAGCGGAATAACTAACGTCAATTTCTTTTACATATAGATTGTATCAATTTTGCTATATATATCTGATATCTTGGCTATCAGCATCACTATATTGGTCAGAAATGGTCTGATACTGCATTTGCAATTTCGTCGGGATTTAAAATATTCCCGTTTTAGTGCAAAAATTCGTATTTTTTACATAAAAGTTATGGTCTATTTACCAGCTAAATATTGTCCGCTGATCATCCAAATTCCATGCTAACTATCCCGTCGTTTCGGGGCCATAACTGACAGAAAGACGGACATACATACGAGTAGCTAGATCGACTCAGCTCAGCGAGATAGGAAGATCCATATACAGTTTTCTATGTCGGGGAACAATATTTCGAGGTGTTACATAATTTTTGGCCCAATCCAGCACATAGTGTTGTACGGTTAAATAACCAGAAAGACCCCTTTGTTCACTCGCTTGGGGATTACAATTTCCCACCTAAATATTTCTAGTATATTTATCTGCAATTTTCCCGAAGACACTATATACCTAAAATCCATGTATTCCGAGGAATCTTGATCCGACAATGTCCAAATGTGTGGTGGAAGAACTATTTTATTTTAACTCTATTTCATAATCTGCTGGATTTTCCCCATCTCATCTCATTGAAATTTGTCGCACAGTATTATGATCGTTCCCAAAATACAAAGAGTAACGAGAAAAAAAATATCACTTAACAAAATATCATTCTCAAGACCGCACATATGAATTGGATAGCCCTCGCTTATCCACCCAGATGGCGCTGCCAGAATTAATTTATATAAACCGAAATTTTCAAGAATATTTTGAAATGGCCGATTTTAAACGCCGAGACACATGTCTTCTATTTTAGATCTGTTTTCCATAAACAAATGGATTCTTCCCTGTAACTATAAAAAATAGCGTTACAATTTTAGATAAAAAATCGTCAAAGTTTGATTATTACATTTCTAAACAAAAATGTTAAAGTTCCACGATGAAATCTAGTTTTTTTTTATTTCATGATAGTAGTCTCCAGATATTCCTTAAAAAATCGTAAAATCCATGATTTTAGTCCTGGAAAAATTGTTTATGTTCTTAGAATTAAACACTACTTCTGAGGATGCATCGAACATTTGCCGCGAACCATGAAAATCGATCTGAAACGATTAGAATAAAAGCCAACCCCAAAGCCAAATATCTTTGGCATTTTCTTTGTGTTTTCTTATCGTATTTTTTCGCAAAGCTCAGCAAAAGACTTTAACATTGCTCGGGCTGCAATTAATGGCATATGTTTAAATATTCGGAACATTAACAATGAAATCCTCCGGTACTTGTTCCAATTGAGTCGAAAAGACAAATGACACGCTGTTAAACACACACACACACACATTCAATTTCATTTACATGCATCACCAGCAACTAGCGAGACATCAATTCTGGGAATACGCATCAAAAATTGGGTGTGTTAAATTGAAGAAAACGAAAGCAGAAGAAGAGCAGAACACAGGGAAGCATTTAAATGCTTCAGCTTTCCTTGGGGGGTGACTGTGGAAATCACCAAATACTGGGGGACTGGGGACTCAAGGGTGGCAAATTATTTAAACCCTGTACAGGATGAGGCACACTTTCGTCATTTAGGCTAATAGTCGCTTGTTGGAGAGCAACAAAAATGCTTAATGTCTGGCAGATAACTGCAATTATTTAAATATTTAAATCCTTAATTGTAGCAGGCATATTAGCATGCATACGCACGCACATATGTATGTACAACACACTGGGAATTTAATGGCCTGGCATTTAAATATCAAACATTCTGATGGAATTTTTATTTGGAAAAATGTTTGATTGCATTTGGGATGCCATTACTCCATCATCCGTGGGGTAAAAGGAAGAGGGACTTGCTCCCCACCAGCATAATGGTTTTTCCCCCTCTCCCAGCTTAGTTATTTTTTCGGTTGGTTTTGTGTAAAAAAAACCATATCCATTTAACTGCATGACATCGAAGAAATCTTTTACTTTAGTTTATTTTTAAAAGAATTTTAGGGAAATACAATTTAATATTTTTCCAAACCAATATTTTTTTTTTATAATAAATTAATATAATTTTTGAGAACTAAATAGAAAGCCAGTCATGAATATTCTAACCAGAATTTATATTTTATTTACAGGTATGTACTGAACTCTTGGATCTGGGATAATGAAGTAATTCTTCAATTTTAAGATAAGTATTATCTGTAGAAGAAACACAATATAAACCAGTAAAGAAAGTCGTAAAGTCGGGCGGGGCCGACTTTATGATACCCTACACCACTTTGTTAATTTAGTAGAGCTGCGCATAACAATTAAAAGTTTTTATGGGAGAATTCAATCATTCACGCTATGATTATAATTATAATTTAAAGTTCAAAGGACTAAATATGCCGAAGCATTTGTATCTTTTAAATTCGGACTTGCATTGCCCATTTGGTGCACAATAAATTTGAAATCAGATAAAGATATATATGGCAGCTATATCCAAATCGGAACCAATCTCGATAAAATTTGGCAAAGATATTTCTTAGCTGTATTTGATATATTTCCCTGAATATCGTTGTTACGGAGTGCATATTACGGCTGTGGGTAGCAAATATGACAAATCGGATGAACAGTATATATGGGAGCTATATCTATATATGAACCGATCTTCACCAAATTTGATATACTAGCTTCTAGGCTCAATTCGGTCGCATGTGCCAAATTTCATCCAATTTGGGCAAATATTAGACGTTTGGTGCACAATAAAAGGTAAATCGGACGAAGTTATATATGGGAGCTATATCCAAATCTGAACCGATCTCGATAAAATTTAGCAAATGTATTTCTGAGCTGTATTTGATATATTTCCCCAAATATTGCTATTACATAGTGCATATTACGGCTGCGGAGGACAAAAATAACAAATCGGATGAACAATATATATTGGAGCTATAGCTATATCTGAACCGATTTCGATCAAATTTGGCTTATTATTTTGAGGTCCAATCTGATCGTATGTGCAAAATTCCATACTATTCGGACTGATATTACACGTTTGGTGCACAATACAAGGCAAATCGGACGAAGATATATATGGGAGCTATATCTAAATTTTTACCGATTATCTCCAATTTCAATAGGGTTCGTCATTGGGCCAAACAAATGATTTGTGCAAAATTTAATCTGGATAGGGCAATAATTGCGAACTGTACTTTGTTTACAAAAATACATGGACAGACGGACGGACGGACATGCATAAATCGACTCAGAATGTGATTCTATGCAGATCATCAAAAGGAACTATTTGTCTATCTCGTTTCCTTTTGCCTGTTACAAACAAATGCACAAAGACATAATACCCTGACCACCTAGTGGTGTAGGGAATAAAAACTCAAAACAGCAACTAATGAACAACAGAAGACCTGTATAAGGTGTTCTGCGCACGAAACTTCTGAATAAAATTTTATGCCATAGAAGACTTGAAAAAAATCTTCTAGTCACAGAAGACCTGCATAAGGACTTTTGGTCACAGAAAACCTTTATAAGGACTTCTGGCCACAGAAAACCTGTATGAGGACTTTTGGCAACAGAAGACCTGTATGAGGACATCTGGCCACAAAAGACCTGTATACGGACTTCTGACCACAGAAGTCATCTATAAGGACTTTTCGCCAAATAAGGCCTCTATAAGGACTAGTATAAGGACTTCTCGTCACAAAAGACTTATATAATGACACAGTAGAACACAGTAGATCACTGTAAGGACTTCTGGCCATAGAAGACCTTTATAAGGACTTCTGGGCACAGAAGACTGGTATAAGGACTTTTGGCCACAGAAGACTGGTATAAGGACTTCTGGTCACAGAAGACTTTTATAACGATATCTGGCCACAGAGGAACTGTATGAGGACTTCTGGACACAGAAAACTTACATGAGGACTTCTGGCCTCTATAATGACTTCAGGCCACAGAAGACTGGTACAAGAACTTCTGGCCACGGAAGACTGATATAAGGACTTCTGACCACAGAAGACCTGTATAAGGACATCCGGCCACAGAAGATCTGTATGAGGACTTTGGGCTACAAAGAACCTGTATAAGGACTTCTGGCTCCAGAACACCTCTATAAGTACTGCTGGCCACAGGGTACCTGTATAAGGTCTTTTGTTCACAGAAGAGCTGTAAAAGGTTTTCTGGCCACAAAAATCCTGCATAAGGACTTCTGACCACAGAAGACCTCTATAAGGACTTCTCGCCAAATAACGCCTCTATAAGGACTGATATAAGGACTTCTGGTCACAAAAGACTTATATAATGACTGCTGAACACAGCAGATCACTGTAAGGAATTCTGGCCATAGAAGACCTTCATAAGGACTTCCAGCCACAGAAGACTGTTAAACAACTTCTGGCCACAGAAGACTGGTATAAGGACTTCTGGTCACAGAAGACTGGTATAAGGACTTTTGGCCACAGAAGACATCTATAAGGACTTCTGGCCACAAAAGACCGGTATAAGGACTTCTGGCCACAGAACACCTGTATAGCACTTCTTTGTACAGAAAAAGATACAGAGGACCACTATAGGACAGTATAATGTCTTCTGGCAATGGGAGACCTGTGTAAGGTATTGCAGCAAATGAAGGCAAGTGGAAAATCATTCATCTGCAGAAGACTTATATACGATCTTCTAGTAACAGAGGACCTATATAACATATTTGGGCAGCAAAAGACATGAATTATATCTTCAGGCCACAGAAACACCGTATAGGATCTTTGGTTGACAGAAGACCTGTGTAAGGTATCCTCTTCACAGGCATAGAAGGCCTATGCCTATAGGGCACATTTAAAAATGCTTCAATCTCTGTATAAAGTCCTCGGTAAACAGAAAACCTGTATAAGGTGTACAGTTTAATACCTATTTATTGATCACCTGTGAAACATATATTAGACTATATTAGGCCTTTCATGTCAAGAAGACTTAAAACATCCCCCACAGAAGTCTCCTGAAAAGTCCTCTGTCTATAGGGATCCCATAAAAGGTTTTCCTCTTTTTTAAAGACCTGTAAAATATCCTCTCTCTTTAGAAGACCTGTGAAAAATCTTTTACTTGCTGAACTTCTGCCAAATTGAAGACAAAAATTATTAAATTCCTAAGAAAATCTTCTATTTTTATCAATTCTATGGATTGTCTTTCATTTTTCAGACTCCTTAAATTGTCTTTAAAGACCAAAATGCGGAAACCGAAAATTCAAAAACAACACATGAATGATATAAAAAAGCAATATGACAACGTCATTCTTTTTCAGCACGTTTTCTATATGAATATTATCGATTTTAATAAAATGCAAATGAGTCTGGGAACCCCCCAACGTTGTAACATATCTGCCAAGTACACAGCATGCTGGTCGAGGACCCAGGCAAAAGGCAATTATGAAATCGAACAAATGTGTATGCAAAGGGCAATAGGGACACATATACATATAAATGTGGAATATCTCATAAAGATCATAACTTGACATTTTTATTATGTAAGAGAGAGTGAGAGGCGAAGGGCGGGACTAGGACTCGCTGAACATATGACATTATTTACATAAAATATTTTTTGATGAGTAAACAAGACAGTATTGTGCACTTTCATTGGCATAAATTGCTGTTCGAGTAATTGATATAAATGACAATTGGAGTCAATTGACACGAAACACGAGAAAAGTTCTTTAGCTTCAGGTCTTTTGGTAAATTGATGAATTCATGTATCAGAAAGGTCAGTGTCACATGTCAGTTCTGATAATTTTTGAGCCTGAACCTCTTTCTCTACTTTTTAAATTTTTATTTTTATTATTTTCGAACACGTCATCCCGACTTATACCCTAATAACCAATATGGAAATCAGGGCATCAATAAAGTACCACGTATATTTTTTCAATACAAAGAATAAATGAGGCCAAAATGTCCACCCACTCGACGACCCACATTTATAACCATTATGGCAAACGACAGGTGTCTATCGGTGTGAGTGTGTGTTCTTGTGTTTGTGTCAGTGAAAGTAGATTTTGAGTGCAAAATCTACTTTCACTGTGCTATTTTATCTAGGCAAGAGCCTAGATAAAATAGCACAAAAGGCACTTAAAGTTTCGCAGAGATAATACCTGGGAAATATTTCCTACAACGAAAAGCAAAAGAGAATCCTATTTACAATGAAGAATGAACGGGTTCGTAAGCAGATGCATTTCAGCAAGGTAGTGTGGGACGAGAAACAAATGCCTTACTAATAACGCCCGTGATGATCTTCCTGAGGATGATACGTAGTTCAAAAAATGTGCGAGATAGAGGCTTGTCGTTGGTAAGATAATTATTTTTTTAGAAATTGTCGAGGTTTTAGTTCAAGAAGTTAGGTTTTAAGGACTATAATCATGATAACTACAAGTGATTATTAAGGACCCAAAATAAAAGTATTTAAGAATATTTGCTTAGGACTAATAGAGCCATGATGGCGGTGATTTTTTAATAGAGCTATAATCAGGGAGTTTTTAACAACAGCTGTTAGGGGATACATTTTTCGAAAAATGTTAGACAGAACTACATATTTAAATCAAGTAGGGTCCAAGTAGCAAAAAGTTAACAATTCCTTGTAAAATATATAAATAATGGAAGTAAAGTAGTCCAGGACGACTTTTCAAGAACTGTGGCTATGATAAAACTTGAAAACTTATTTTTTTAAGAATATATTTAAGTTAATCATTGGAGATATATATTTCTAATTCTTCGAGATATACTCCCACGATGGTGTCATTATTAGTGCTTGAAGAAACATTTTTCTATATTCCTCGCTTTTGTTATCAAAAATATATTTTCGTGGACTATCTGAGGTATAAACGTAAAATTCGACAATATCAAAAAATGTTTCCGATATTTTCAAGAAGATGTTTTCGTGAATATTTTTCACAGGACTTTTAAAGGACTGCCACATTAATAGTAACAACCACTCTTTATAAAATTGAAAACAGCAATTTCTTGTCTGTATTTGATATCTGGTACCAAATATTATTCTTCTATCCTGCATTTTACAAATTTGACGGACTTAAACATCAAATCGGATGAAACATATATATGGGATATATAGCTATATCTGAACCTATATTTGATGTATTCATTTGGCCGAGTGTGCCAAACTTCAGTTTGGGCTGATATTGGCAATTTGGTGATCAATTAACCCAATATCGGCCGAAGTTATATATGGGAGCTATATCCAAATCTGAACCGATTTCGATAAAATTTAAAACAACTATTTCTGGGCTTTAAGGTGAGGGACTTAAAGATCAAAACGGATGAAACATATATATGGGAGCTGAAGCGATTTCTCCATATTTTAATTATTAACTTCTTGAACGAATTCGCTTGGAAATGCAACATTTCACTCACTTTGGGCTGAACTTAGCCATTTGGTGCACAAGAAACGTAAAATCGGACGAAGATATATAGGGGAGCTATATACCCACGAATTGCTGGACTGTATCTGATATCTGGTGCTAAATATCAGTCTTAGGACTTAAACACCTAAATCGGATGAAATATATATATGGGAGCTATGGCTATAACTGAACCGATTTTCACCAAATTTTAAGCACATGCTTGTAGGCTTAATTCGGTCGGATGTAGCAAAATTCACACCATCAGATGAATATATAAATGGGAGCTATATCTAAATTTGGACCGACTTTCACCAATTTTAATAGGTTTCGCCCTTGAGCCAAGCAAATGTTATTTAGAAAATTTCATCTCAATCGAATATTAAATTCGACCTGAATTTTGTTTAAAAAATACATGGACAGACGGACGGACTCAAAATGTGATTCTATGCTGATCACTAACCAACCAACTGCAACCAACTTCAGACTGCTGTCATTTCTAAGTCACTCGTCCGACAGCTGTTAAAATTATTCCAGTGACAGCTCTTATATTGTTTACTAGCGTACAAAAACATTTTGGTGAGAATTTTCCAGAAAAAATTATTCGTGATGGAATTCGCAAGCGTGATACTATGATTTCTGTACATTTGGCTGGAAAACCACAAGTGGCTATCGTTATAGCACTCCATCATTTAAATGTGAATAAATCTTTTGTGTCTCGAACCATCGCTCGCGACCGTGATACTCGTAGCGTAGCCCGTCGTCAAGGAAATGGACGGAAGAAAACAGCAACATCAGCAGAAATGGTTCGAAAAGTAAAGAAGCTACTTGATCGAAACCCGCGTCGTAGTGGCCGAAAAATGGCTCGTGAGCTCAACATATCGCAATATTCCATTCGGCAGATATTGAAAAATTAGCTCGGGGTAAAGCCATTGAAATTCCAAAAAGTGCAAAAACTTAGACCGCAACGAAATGAAAATAGACTCAAAGAGCTAAAAAGTTGCTTCCGAATTTGGTTTTCTCCGATGAGAAAACATTCGTTGTCCAGCTGTTTGTTAAAAAAAAAAAACAAAATACTTGCCAAAGTTGAAAGAACTCAAGCGACGGCCATGATGATGGCGTGTGCCGCCATAACAGATGATGGCCAATCTCCGCTCATATTAATCGCCCGTGGCATTAAAATAAATGCCGAATATTATCGCGAAAATAATCTGGAGGGTGTATTAAAGCCTTGGGCACCTAAACATTTTGGCCGCAGACCTTGGACATTCTAACAGGACTCAGTACCATCGCACTCAGCACGCACCACCCTAGAATGGTTACAAAATGAGGTTCATCGCTTCATTTCCAGCGTACAATGGCCACCAAAATCTCCGGATACCAATCCGTTGAACTATTTTGTCCGGAGTATTTTGGGAATGGGCCAAAATACCGCAGCGCAACACTCGGGCAGCGTGTGACGGTTTCATTGGCCGTTTGAAGGCCATGATTCGTGCCGAAGGTGACCAATTCGAAAAAATCTAATCTTTTTCTAAAATTTGATGCTATTTCCGACAATTTTTGCCTTCATTCAATAAAATTAAAAAAAATAATAAAAATTTTGACGTTTTACTTTGTTACAGTTTTATATCTCGCCCTGTACTTTATGGGGTCTACGATGAATATTAAGGAATGTTACAAACGGAATGAAAAAGTTAATATACCCTCCTTTCCAAGGTGGGCGTATAAAAATGTATATCGAGGATTAAAAAGCGGATAATCATGAAGTTTTCAAAAATTTCAAATGTCAAAAATTAATGTCAACAAGTTAAAAAGTATCAGTCGGTATTGCCGCCAGATATATACCATCAGCCTATGTTCGATTATTTAAATATATTTTGACTAGTGTTAAGATTATTCAAACGTTTGACCCTCTATGGAGCGGACCTAAAAATATGATAGAAATATTGCGACAGATGTGCAAAGTCTAAATGGAATCGGATGTTAATGGGGCCTCTTATGAGCTTCATGGGTACTCAAAATTTCAATATTTTTTGGTATGGGTTAATACAAATATTGGGATGTGTGAAATTTGAAGACAATCGGACTCTTACATCACATTTTATGAGAGTTGTAATTATTCAAAATTTTGACCATTTGTGGGGGAGGTACTTGATGGAGTGGACCGATATTGTCCATTTTCCCACCTGACCTAGCACTGACGCAAATATTAGGATTTGCAAAGTTGGAGCAAATTCGGATTATCCTTTCTCATTCTGTGCAAAATATATATTTTTTTGAAAATTTCGACCTTTTGTGGGGGAGGCACCAGAAGGAGTGGACCGATATTGCCCATCTCCGATCTCGATCTAAGTTTGACGAAAATATTACGATGTACCCAATTTGGACCAAATCGGATACTCCCTTCGAGAGTTATCGTGCGCACCAGCCAGACAGACAGACGGACGGACGGACATCGCTAGATCGACTCCAAATGTTCTGAAACGGATTTGGTCCGAAGAGACCTAGGGTCTAAAACCGTTATTTCGACTAGGCACGTTTTGACCGTATCAAATGATATATACCCTCTGTAGCCATATGGCTGAGGGTATAAAAATTAAAATTTAAACATTTTTTTGTAAACAGGTGATAATTTATTAGCACGCATGGTGTATACTTTAAGTCGATTAAGGAAATTTAAATTATATCTTAGCTATATAACAACAATTATTATATATCTATATACATCTGTAAAAAATTTAGTAACTACAAATCACTTAATATTCCCATAATATTTCAATTTAATTTCGCAAAAGACACAGCTGGTAGTTATTAAAACTATTAAATAAATTACAATTTTTTTGGTAGATACGACTTAAATATGCATAGGCTTTTAAGAAAATTGTAATGAAATTTATTTCTCATATATCTAAAGTGCACATAGTATATAGACTCATTTATATATATATTATGCATATGCACATATGCTAGAATGGCAATAGAATACCCAACTGTAACCATAACACCCCACCCACACACCAACCATCATCATTATCGTCTCTCTTGAGATAATTCTCAAAGGACTATTTCATTGATGTCATTTGTGTTCACATGTACGAATACAATAAATGAATGTCGTGCAGTGGTAG
Organism: Musca domestica; assembly: GCF_030504385.1. Taxonomy (NCBI): domain Eukaryota; kingdom Metazoa; phylum Arthropoda; class Insecta; order Diptera; family Muscidae; genus Musca; species Musca domestica. The sequence goes on along the minus strand of NW_026712344.1, from coordinate 4,177,948 downwards.
TGGTAGTGGTGTAATAGTAATCGTTGTTGTTTAGTGTTTCGTAGTATTGGTCGTATACAGTCATAAAAGTATGTTTAAATATTTACGAAATCATTGAATGTAATTGAGGTTGGTCCGTTGATATTTTGTGAGTGCCTGGGCGGTGGTGGTTGTTACATTGAGATAGATAGTTTTTCGTTGAATTTCGGAAACTAGAAAGTAATTGTATCATTCATATGTATGAATAAGTTCGAAGAGGGGGGGGGGGGGGGGTTTGGTGAGAGTGGCGGGCGAATTGTCATTTGAACATATAATATGGGAAATGAACATTGACTAAATTCTTCCCCCACCCTACTCATACGACAATTAGTTCATACAATTAGTTCATACTATTATACGAACATTTCGTATCTGAAATTCAGGGGGGACTAGGGTGTAACTACAAATGTCCTATAAGTACGACACCCAAAAGCAGTATCGTTTCACCCTCCATCCTGTTCATCGACTCCTTCATTTGGATCTTCCCTTGCAACCGTAATTATTATTGTGTGGTTTGTTATCAGCATCGTTGCAATGGTTATTGCTTTTGCTGCAGCATTTAAATAACCTATTGGCCCAAATATGCTTGCCAGCAGCGACAGCAGCAGTACCGACAACAGAATGTACTTAGTGCTAGCCAAATTCTGGCCCAAGCATGGTTCGAGATAAATTCGTACACGTGCGCATTCATCATGAATGTTTGCGATAATATCCTATGGTATTTGTAACATTCATTCTTTGTCACACTTAAATACTGGTCAATGCCTAACAAGTTTACAAATTATCAGAAAATATGCAGTTGGCCTTACTGTGTCCAATGATTAGGTGGCTGATATGTGAAATTATGACATTTTGAGAATGTTGTGAGTTCGGTTCTAGCTTTGTGTGGTTTTTTTTGTACATTTTTATACCCTACAATACAAGGTGGTCAGGGTATTATGTTTTTGTGCATTTGTTTGTAACAGGCAAAAGGAAACGAGATAGACCCATAGTTCTTTTTGATGATCTGCATAGAATCACAATCTGAGTCAATTTATGCATGTGCGTCCGTCCATCTGTCCACGTATTTTTGTAAACAAAGTACAAGTCGCATTTGCCCGATCCAGATGAAATTTTGCACAAATCTTTTGTTTGGCCCAAGAACGAACCCTATTGAAATTGGAGATAATCGATCAAAATTTAGATATAGCTCCCATATATATCTTCGTCCGATTTGGCTTTTATTCTGCACAAAATGTGTAATGTCAGCCCGAATTGTATGGCGATCAAATTAGGCATGAAAAGTAGGAAATAAAAATTTGATCGAAATTGGCTCAGATATAGCTATATCTCCCACATATATATTGTTCATCCGATTTGTTAATTTTGTCCTTCGCAGATGTAATATGCACCCTGAAACAACAATATTTAGGAAAATATATCAAATGCAACTCAGAAATACCTCTGCTACATTTAATCGTGCTCGGGTCAGATTTTGATATAGCTCCCATTTGTAATTTCAAATTAAAAATTATGTAACACCACGAAATATTGGTTTCCCACATGGGAAAGTACATATGGATCTTCCTATCTCGCCGAACTGAGTCGATCTAGCTATGTATGTCCGTCCGTCCGTCTGTCCATGTTAATTTGTAATCACTCTACAGGTCGCAATTATGGCCCGATCTTCAGGAAATTTAGAATGGAGTTGGGGCTGGGGTCAGAAAAGAACCCTATTTCTTTTGGAGATGATCGCGTAATATTTAGGGGTTGAAACCAAAAACTGAAAAAGTTCCTGATTTTGCAGTTGCTCTACAGGTCGCAATTATCGACCAATCAAAGCGGAAGTTAGCATGGGGCTAGATGTTAGGGCTGGGCAGAAGCCTTCGAATTTTGATGGTCATCGGGTAATATTTAGTGGGTAAAAAAGACCATAACATTTGTGTTAAATAAAAGTCCAATTTTTCATTAAACCGCGAATAATTTTAAACCCGGCGAAATCACAAATAGACGAACAGGCCTATTCTGATCGTTACGTAGATGCCGATAGTAAATATATCGGTTATATATAGCGAAATATATAAAATGTGTATATACAAAGGAAGGGGATGTTAGTTAGAATGCTTATATCTCAAGAATGGCTGGACCGATTTTGACAAATTTTGTCAATTCATAAAATTATAAAATCTAAAAAAGCGCAGAGAAATATGCCAATAATGATGTTAATATAGATTTTTTAGTATTTTGTGACATTTTTTATTTTTTCATATTTCGCATGGGATTTTTTTAATTTGACTTTTAATATTTTGTGATATTTTTCACCTTACAACACAGGTTGGGGATATTATATAAGTATTGCAAATATCGTCCGATCCTCACGAAAATTTTCACAAGGGTAAGGTTGGGCTCAGAAGGGCTAGGCCAATTGTTTTCAAAGATGTCCGCAATATATTAGGGGGTTGAAATGGACCAACAACTAAAAATTTTCCTGATTTTGCAGCCGTTATAAAGTTCACAAATATAAACCAAAGGACACGAAATCTCGCATAAAGTTAGAGTTTAGGACAGCGGGTACAATGGACCACTTTGTGCGAAAAAATACCAGCGTTACTTGCAGGCGATATCCGAAATACACAAAAGGCGAACTTCTGGCTGATTTCGTTGAATATAGCCAAATATCGTAGACAAGCAAATCATATAGATAAGTCTAAATTTGAAGATACACAGGGGCTTCTTGTTCTGGAGATGATTGCAAAATATTTAGGGGTTCAAATTATCCAAAAACAGAAATGTTTTTCCGATCACACAATTTAAGCCAATCGCCTGTGAAGAGAGTTAAGGACAGGGAAGAATTCTAGCATTTTGGATAACCATTGGATTATATTTAGCTGTAAAATGGACCACAACAACTAACAGTCCTACGAAGCGCATAAATATAATATATAAATGTAATATTTAAATGTCCCTAGTCAAAATCCTAATTTCAAAAGCGAAATCTTCCAATATGGATTTGGACATAAGGGGGCTTCTAACATATTGTAGTGTTGTAGGGTATTCAACGGTCGGCCCCGCATGACTACTTGTTTACTTACTTGTTTCTAATAAGTATGCTTCAAGAGAATACATTTCGAAACAATTATTAGTGCCTAAAAGACATGTCCCGGTATATTCCATTTTCATACCAGATCTATTGT